>NW_026947495.1:13335454-13954772 GCF_034190915.1 Cavia porcellus
CTGTTATAGTGTATAATTCCTTTTTTATGCATTGCTTGAATCCATTTATGAGCTTTTATTTTGTTTTTCAAAATTCTTATATCTATGTTCTTAAGTGAGATTAGTGTGAAGCCTTATTTTACCCCGATGTCTTTGCTTACTTTGGTGTTGCTGGTTTTATAAAGGAATTTTGTGAAACAAGGAAGCGAAAAGGAAAAAGACATAAATTTGTGTACCTATATATATGGTAACTAAACTGACTATACTACTAATTGTGTTAGTTATTGGAAAAAATAGCTAATATCCATATGTTTAGATTAATTTTATATGTCTATGTCTGTTAATCTAAGCAACCTGCTTGAAGGTAACAATATACAATATTACAACCATTGTCAAATTCTATCATCTTGTTCTCTAAACTTATACTATTGTTGTATTTGGTTTCATGTTTTTTGTTTTTCTTTTCTGTGTCTTTTTAATTTTAAATTTAACAAGTTTGTGCAAAATTACTTAAATAATTTATAAACCTCACTAGTGAAATTTATCTGAACATTTGAGCTTTCTGTGGGATGATTTCAAATAATTAATAAACTATTTAACTACTATGGGTCAAATTTCTTCTTCAATAAGCTTCAGTGGTTATTACCTTTGTAGACAAATTTTCCATTCTATCATGTCATTTAATTTGTTGGTTTTCAGACCTTAACAATTTTACTTGTGATCATTTTTATGATGATCCTATTTTCATTTTAGTGATTTGGATCCTTGTCTTCATTACTGTTCTCTTGTTGCTGTAGCAAAAAACCAAATGCCCAAAGTGAACCAAGGGAAGTTTTATTTATTTTACAGTTTGTAGGTTTCAGTCCATACTCAGCTGGATCCAAGGCATGGCTGGGGGCAGCTGCTCATGGCCACTGCAAACAGCAAGAGCTTACCAGGCAAAAAGGGAAAGCACATTGCATGTCAGTTCCACACCTGGGTGGGTGCAGCATTCACACTGTGAATCCCAGCACTAGACAAGTCAATTACAAATGCTAGATTCAGCCACATCCATGACTGCATGAGGTTTGGAGAGGCCATCTGAACACAAACCATCACAATTCTCCTTCAGTTTTCATTGACAAATCAATTTAAAAACCAGTTAAGATAACTTCTGTAAAGAATCAACATCTTAGTTGTTGATTTTGTATCAATGATTCCTATTCTTTTAATCTTTTCCTCCTTTTATTTCTTTGTGTTTAATTTTCTCATAATGTTCTAATTTTCTGAGGAGAAAATTTAGGTCATTGCTTTATATCTTACAATTTATATATGTATCTATATCTACCTCTATGAACACTGCTTATCTGCAAATCATAATTTTTATTTATTGACTTTCTAATTTGTAGTCTAAAATATTTTATAATTTCTTGTATAAAATCTCTTTAGAGCCATTGGTTATTAAGCTATCACCCAGTTGGTTCACAAATAATTTTAAATTTCCTAAATTTAAATTCATTGTATGTTGGTTCTCAATGTATTTTCTATGATTTTGATCATTTTAATTTTCTTTTATGGTCTTGTTTATGATTTGTATTGGTAAATATGCTGTATATTTGAATAAATACATATTTATTTTTGTTTTAAATATTATATAGATTCAATTTAGTTAGCTTGCAGTATTGTTTAAATCTTATTTCACTGTTAATTTTTTGGCTAGTTGATTATTCATTATTGATATTGGAGATATTGGCCAGTAGATATTACATTTTGGGTCCTACAAAACTTTTTTTCTTCAAGTATATTAAGGATGTGTTGTCATTTCTATGCTTATAAACTATCACAATATTTTTATTGTTTTATTATTGTAAAGCATTTGTCTGAAGCAATAATTTTTCTCAACACATTTTCTGTCATATTAATGTAGCTATTACAATAATTATATTAATTTCACCTCTCTTTTGGTTAGTTTGATGACTTTTTTCTAAAAATTTAGTTTTGAACTTTCTATTTTTAAATCTAAAATATATAGTAGAATGGGGGGGGGCTAGAGATTTAGCTCAGCAGCACAAGCACCTGCCTTGCAAGCAGGCAGTCATGAGTTCGATCCCCGGTACTGATAAAAAGGAAAAAGACAAAAAAAAAAATAAAATAAAATAAAATAAAATATATAGTAGAATCATGGATTTTTGTTTTTAATTATATTCATTCTTTAACCTGCTTTTAAATCATAGGTTTATTTGTTTCTATTATTATTATCTATAAAGATTTGCCTGCAATTACAGTATGCCTCTTCCTGTTCCTCAGAATTATCTCAATTTATCTATATTTAGACCAGCTGATCTTTTTTTTGTCATTTGCATTCCTTTGATGTGCCACTTTTCTGAATTTTCTGGTAAAAATTCAAACTTTTACTCAAATCTTTTTAATAATATTCATTTCTATTATATCCAATACTTGAGGAGGCATTGGTATCCTATATGATAGTTTCATTCTTCAGATCTGATTTTTTCCCTCCATATATTTATAGCAGATTATGTAAATCTTTGCCCAATAAATTCTGCATTTGTGACTAGTCACAGACCATGCCTATCAATTACTTTTGACTCATGTTACTGCAATTTGTGGGAATGTAAATTAGTGCAGACACTTCAGAGGCAGTATCTTTTTGGCCATACCATGTAAGTTTGTCATCCAATACTTTATGCATCATCAGTTCCATATCTAAAAATATTCCACAAGAACTGAATGTTTGTGGCTTTCAAAAAATTTGTGTGTTTTTGCCCATGTCAGAAATAGCTCAAACACCCTGCAGTAATAATGTAAATATTTTCCTGTAGTACACTTATTCAAAGCACTGCTACACAACAATGTAAAGAATGGTTCAGCAACACAGATAAATTTCAAAAGCATAAATTTAAACAGTGAAATTTTTGATGATGCAATTTAGGGAGAAATATTAGTATATGAGCTATAATTTTAACTGTTTATTAAGTTGCTATAGAAGTATTCCTCATTTAACAACCTGCCTGATCAATGACTGTTCAGGCTTACTTTCAAGGCACATTGTTCAGACCCATGACTCAGACATACAACCCATCTCTTTTTTGCACAGTTCTGTACATATTGTTTATAGACTCTCAGTGTCTTTTTTTGAACAGTACACCTTGTTCCTAAAATAAGGTACAATACCTTACCATAGTTTTATATTCTGTTTCACCTTGTGGTACAGCATGTAAGAGTCATGAAAATAAAAGCAAAGTTATCATGTTGGACCTTTGACCATTTGTTTGCTCTAAATATGGTAACATATATACCATTCACAGTTCCTTTAGTGAAAAAATTTATTTAACAGCCTACTAGTAGGAAAGGAACTCAGTCATTAAATATTTAAAATATTTAAAAGCTGTAATGCCCAAAAATTAAAATGTAAACATAAATGAATTTCGGAGTAAACAAACAAATAAAAATATTTTTAAACTTTTACACAATATAATTTGATATGGTTAAGATTTTTATTTTCCTGTGCATGTCTGATGCTTGTAATAAAAATAACTAAATGTATATGAGTACACAATCTGTACATATTTATGTTGCATTGAAAAAGGTGGGAATATTCATAACAGTTATTTTTTAAGAAAAATGTAAAGAATGTTTCTGAGCATGAATGTTATTGTTGTTGTTGTCTGTAACAAAGTACAGCATTTATTTATTGCTAAATGAGTTTAAAAGACCATTTACCACTGAGGTTCAATTATACTTTTCTTGACTAAAATATTTTAAAAAGTGAAACAGACATGCTTATTTTACATTAGATTTGATATTAGAGATGCCACAAATATTGAAGTCTGCCAGTAATAATTCTTTCTAAAAAATAAAATAAAAAGAAGTTTTCCCATTAACATAGCAGCTGGAATTATGGAATCTGGAATGAGATTCTTTAACATTGTTTTCTTCTTTTAACTTTAAAGACAAAAGGACAAAACTAAAAATAATAATAAAACAGGATTTCAAAAGAGGGTAAAAGGAGAATAGCAATAATTAATGAATTTCATATTGTTATCTTGGTAGTCACTCTGGGTATAAGATATAGGCACAAAATACTGTCCAAGCATATTAGCTCAAACTTTTTTTTTTTCAATAAATTAAGAGAAACCAAATGGATAGCTATCTCTTATGTATATGTGTATTTTTTTCCTTTTCCCTTTGTTCCTTTCTCGTTTCCCCCAGAAAACATTGCTTTTGTGATTAGAGTTGGCTCTCATTTTCAAACATTAGCTATTATTATTTTGAAATAATTTTATGGTTGTATGAAAAGTAAACTAATGTAGACTCTCTATGCACCACTTTTTCAAAATCTCCAAATGAAGCCATTGTCATAGTGATACTACCATTCTGTTTTCCCTGAATTTCTTGAAAGTAGCTTTAAGTATAGTTTTACTTTTAAATATTTATATGTAACTCAGTGTAATTATCAAAATGAGGAAACCAACACTAATATATTATAAACATCTTTAAGATGACCACAAATATTTACTAGCATCATATATAATAGAAGAAGTGGAAGAAAAAGAAGAAGAAGAAGAAGAAGAAGAAGAAGAAGAAGAAGAAGAAGAAGAAGAAGAAGAAGAAGGAGAAGAAGAAGAAGACCAGAAACAATAATTTGTTTATAGTTCAATGCAGAATCACATCTGATATAAAATGTTAACGTATCTTCATTCTACTTTTATCTTTTTTCTTTATTTACATTGAAAAAAGAATAAAGACAATGCAGAATTTCAAAACAAAATAAAAGGAGATTAATGATGGTTAAGATATTATATTTTGTTATCTTTAAAGTATTTGTTCAGATAAGAATTTTATTTTACACAGTTCTATGTAATTATTTCCAATATGGAATTTTAATTTATAATATTAAAACAATGTATAATTCAATCTTGTGAAAAATAATATTATACCATAATTATTAACCCAATAGAATATATTACTCAATTAATTAAATTAACTACATGAGGAAAAAAATGACCATGAAAATACAAATTGAAACATTGACTCATACAGTGACTGTTTTTGTGAGGCATCTTACTTAGGAAAAAAGAAGCACACATTTATACTAATGCTGTATATATCAGTACATTCATTACATTATCTGTTCAGTTTCAAAATAAAATGAATACTTGAATATTATTATCTCCATTTTATAAATAGTAGTTTGAGAATAATTAATAATAATTATTCAAAGGTAGAAAACACAATTGCTGTTTAATAAAAATTGAAATGATGCATTTCTCCACTGAAAGCCCATGAAATTCCCATTATTTTAAATTATCCTTGTTGATTTTATTAATTTATATATATATATATATGTCAGAAAGAAAATTTTCCTGAAGTCAAAAGCAGAATTAAACAGTATTAGACCAAAATGGTAGAGAATTTAAGACAAAAATAAATCATTATTTAAAATACTTTCAATGAGAAAGTGCCATATGTTAAGTTGCCAAAAAATGACTGTTTCTAAATATAAAATTCTTAAACTATTCCAATATCAAACATTTATAGAATGAAATTAAAGTTCTTTTGTTTGATTACCTTCAAAATTGATCCATTAAACTACATCTGAATGACACCCTTTGCTCCAAATCACATCACAATGTTCACTCCAAGCTTTGACTTCTGTTATTCACAAATAGAAGTTATCTTTATTTTTACCTAGACTGTGCCAAATTCTCCACTTACTGAAGTCTCTTGTATCAGAACAGCTCCTAAGAAGTGTAACACCCACATATTTATGTTGATCTGTTTAACTATAACTGTTTAACTGTTATACTATAAATTCCTGAACAACACAGTCAATGGTATTGTATCTCTGCCAGTATTCCATCTCAGAACCCAGGCAACCTAATAAACAACTGTGCATCAATAAATATATGCTAAATATAAAAAAAAGAGAAATTTCCTATCCACCACAAGGAGTGTCAGGGATTTAACTCAGCAGCTTAAGCACCTGCCTGGCAAATTTGAGATCCTGAGTTCAATCCCTCATACAGAAAAGAAAAAAGAAAGAAAGAAAGAAAGAAAGAGAAAGAAAGAGAGAGAGAGAGAGAGAGAGAGAGAGAGAGAGAGAGAAAAGAAATGACAGAACTGAATCATACCTGTGAACAACATCAGAATATATTATTCTCAGCAGCACATGAAATGTTCTCTAAAACAGACAGTATACTAGCCCACTGAACATGCTTAAGTAAATGCAAAAGAATTGAACTTTTTAATGCATGTTATAGGATCATAGTATCATGAAACTAGAAATTAATAACAAAAGAAAAATCAAAAGCCCCACAAACACATGAAAATTGAATAATATGTTCCTGAGCAATCAGTGGGTCACAGGGGAATTAAAGAAGAAATTAAACATTATCTACAAGCAAATGAGCATACAAATACATTTTACTGGAACCTGTGGAATGCAATGAAAGCAGTTCTAGGAGAAAAATTTATTGCAGTGAAAACTCACATCAGGAAAACAGAATGCACACAAATAAACCATCTGATGTTACACCTCAAACATCTAGAAAAAGAAGAGCAAGTCAAGCTCAAAGCCAAAAGAAGGGATGAAATTATAAAAGTCAGAGCAGAAATCAATGCAATAGAGACTAAGAAAACAAGCCAAGAAATCAATGAATCAAAGAGTTGGCTTTTTGAAAGAATAAATAAAATTGACAAGCCCCTAGCAAACCTTATATAAAAAGGAAAAGAAAAAACTCAAATTATGCAATAAGGAATGAAAAGGGTGAAATCATTACAGACCTTGTGGAAACACAGAAGATCATCAATGCCTATTTCAAAAGCCTCTACTCTCAGAGGCTTGATACACATAAGAATGGACAGATTCCTAGAAACATATAAATTATCAAAGCTGGGTCAAGAAGATGCAAAACTGCTGAATTTCAATTAACAAAATTGAAAATGTAATTAAATCCTTACCAACAAAGAAAAGTGGAGTTCCAAATGGATTCACTGCAGAATTCTACAAGAAATTTAAGCTAAGATTTAATGCCTACACTCCTCAAACTCTTCAATAAAATTAAAAGAGAAGCAATTCTCCCTAACTCATTCTTGGAAGCAAATGTTACTCTAATATCAAAACCTGAGAGAGACTCAACCAAAAATGAGAACTACAGGTCAGTCTCCCTAATGAACATAGGTGCAAAAATTCTCAGTAAAATGTTAGTAAACAGAATACAGTAAATCATCAAGAAGATTATTCACCATGACCAAGTGGGATTCATCCCAGGAATGCAGGGATGGTTCAACATACACAAATCACCAAATGTAATCCACCAAACCAATAGAGCCAAAAATAAGAACCACATGATAATTTCTATAGATGCAGAAAAAGCTTTTGATAAGGTCCGACACATCTTCATAATAAGAATCTTACAGAAAATTCATAAAAAGAATCTTACAGATAAGGTCCAACACTTAATTGTAATAAGAATCTTTACCCCAATATGATAAAAGCCATCTATGACAAACCAACAGCCAGTATCATATTAAACAGCCAAAACTGAAAACCTTTACTTTGAAAACAGGAACAAGACAAGGGTGTCCATTATTATCATTCCTATTCAATATAGTACTGGAAATACTAGCCAGAGAGATTACACCAGAGAGAGAAATAAAAGAAGTAAGGATAGGAAAAGAAGTTAAATTATCATTATTTGCAGATGACACAATATTGTACATAGAAGACACCCAAAACTCTATTGAAAGACTTGTAGGTATAATAAATAAATTCAGTAATGTAGCTGGATTAAAGTCAACATTCAAAAATCAATAGCAATCCTATCCACTAACAACAAAATCACTTAGAGAGAATAAATAAGCCACACCCTTCACAGCAGCATCCAAAAAGATGAAATACTTATAAATCAATGTAACAAAGCAGGTAAAAGCTCTATTCAGGGAAAATCATAATGCCCTGTAAAAAGAAATTGAACCTCAGCAAATGGAAAGACATCCTTTGTTCATGGATAGGTATAAAAAACATTGTGAAAATGGCCATTGTCCCAAAAATGTTATACAGATTTAATGCAATCCCAATCAAAATACCACTAGCAAACCTCACATATGTAAAGAAATCACTCCCAGAATTCATCTAGAACCAGTAGAGACCTAGAATAGCAAAGACAATTCTAAGCAATAAAGGCAAGGCAGGACTTGACTTTCCATATGCCAAAAACTAAAACTAGACCCATGACTTGACAATTCTGACTTGAAGTTATAGTAGAAAGCTACTGTAATAAAATCAGCATAGTGCTAGAATAAAAATAGGCTTGAAGATCAATGGATTAGATTAGAAGATACTACTACAACTACAAACACACTTGGCCACCTTATCTTTGATAAAGGGACCAAACACATTCACTGGAAGAAAGATAGACTCTTTAGTAAACGGTGCTGGAAAAATTGGATCCCCATATGCTGAAAACTAAAACTAGACCAATACCTACCACTATGTAGTAATCTAAAGCCAAAATGGATCAAAAATCTAAATATTAAAAGAGAAATACTAAATCTGTTGGAAGACAAATTAGGTAGAAATCTTGAAGACATAGCTATAGGTAGAGAATTCACTAACAAGAAGCAAACTGCATGCGTAATACTTCACAGAATCAATAACTGGGATCACATCCTGTTAAACAGTTTTTGCATGTTGAATGAAATCTCTAGCATAGTCAAAAGAAAACCAAAAAATTAGGAAAAAATCTTAGTGAACTGTCCCTCAGACAAAGGACTTCAGCCTAGAACACGTAAAGAATTAAAAAAAAATCAGATCCCCAAAATTCAGACTCAATCCATAAATGGGCATCTGAGATCAGTATATAGTTCTCAGATGAAGCAATACAAATAACAAATAAATATATGAAAAAAAAATTTTCACCATCATTATTCATAGAGAAATGCAAATTAAAACCACACAGTGATTCTATCTCACCCCAGAAAATATGGATAAATAAAACTACCAACCCCAAATCCTGGAGAGGTTGTGGGGGAAAAGGAAGTCTTCTGCACCATTGGTGGGAGTGCAGACTGGTGCAATCACTATGGAGGTCCATCTGGAGGGTCCTCAGAATTTGGGATTGAAAGTCCCACTTGACCCAGGAATATTCCCAGAAGAACCAAAAATATCATACCACAGCAACATACGTGCACCCATGTTTATAGCAGTCCAATTTGTAATAGACAGCTCTTGGAAACAACCTAAATGCCCACCATCTGAGGAATGTATAAAGAAGATGCAGTATTTTTCTACAAAGGAGCTCTAGTCAGCCATAAAGCATGATCACATTGAGATAATAATAAATAAATGGATGGAACTTGAGACCATACTCTTAAGTGAAATAAATCAAACTCATTTTTGTAAATGTCATATAATCTCCCTAGTGTAAGAAATGGTGAGAGTACATAAAATACAAAATACTCAATAAATACAGTGTAAGGATATGTATCTGCTCAAGTGGAAAAAACAATATTTCAGGGAAAAGGAGGAAAAAGAAAACAGAAGGGAAAGAAAGCTATCTAACATTATATAAGCACTCTTTGGATGGCTAAGATGATTGTTCTTGGAACATAGGCTGTAAGTTCTTGGAACAAAAAGTTAATATTCATAGGATTGGAACAAGTGTGCATATTATTGTACGGTGATCTGAGGAACTCTTGTGCTCCTACCATCTTGTTTTGAAGGACTATATTATCAGTGTTTTGGGCTGTTTGCTATTGTTATGTGTCTTTTTTGTTTCATGTTTTTCTAGGAATTTGTTTTGTTTTTCCCCCTAATATGGAAAGGAAAGGTATACATGTAGGGACTCATACATATGTAGAATTTCTCCTAAATAGTTTATGAGCACCGATTATATAATGCATGATGAAATGAACATCTACTTTGAAGACAAAGAGACACTATGTTATCCAGTGCTGATTCTGTACTGTCATGCTGTGAAATTCAGCAATACTATTATTATTTGTTCAGTGATTTTAGTTTATTTTGTATTGTTTAACTTCAACATATATGAAGTTATGGACAGCTATTTTGAAGTGAACGAGAGATATGGCAGCCATTGTTGATTTCCCTGTTGTCTGATTTTGAAGGCTTAAAATGCCTTCATCATTCTGTTCTGATCTGCTTAATACTATTTTGTTTTGTATGAATTTATTGTGTGTGAAGATATGGACAACTATTCAGACAAAAACAAGAGACAATATGATAGCCAGTGATGATCTCCTGTTATCTTGCTTTGAAATCTGTGTCACGTTGTTTTCTTCTGATCTGCTTTGTTCTTTTTTGTTATATTTAGTTTTACCCTCTTTAAAATAATTTTTTAAGAAAAGTTCTTAACAATTCATAGAATTTGTCCCATGAATACCACAGTTAAGATCACAAACTAAGCATAATTATAGAAATGTGAATAAAAAGTTATGCCTGTTATAACATGAATTATAGTAGTGAAAAATTAATAAATGTGAATATCCAAAACCAAAGAAATGTATCATTAAAAATCACATTATCACAATAAAAACCAAGCAGCATTTTAAAATAAGAGTGTTAAGAACATTTTATTCTTCTATGTAAATATTTATTCTCAGTTCAGTTTTCCTAAAAATGTAATAACAAATAAAATATGCATATTACAAAAGGTACAACACTCTCTGACTCATATGATTATTGACAATTTTCAATTTTTTGGGGGGGGTATCAGGGATTGAACTCAAGACCTCATGCTTCCAAGGCAGTACACTACTAAACTAAATCCCTGGCAATAATTTTCAATTTAAATTGCCCCTCACTCTCAGTTTTTGAATAGAAATTTTACTACCCTTAGTTGCACATAAGGATTCATAAGGAATGTATTTATTAATTCTTCTGTGAACCTTATGGAGAGGAAGTATTAGGTTACCCATTAATAAATTCTTTTTTTAAAGAGAAAATGTAATCTGTGACTTATATTCTATTGTTATTTACCACGTAGTCTCAGTCAAATTTCTAGGTCACCAGTCTTATGACTGTAATTGGCCTTCCACTGTAGCTCCACTTCTGAAAAATACAGCTGCTTTGTCTTTGAGTTCTTTTTATGTACTGTCTCATACAGAGGATTGATATCAGAAGTCATAAATCATTATTTACTAATTTAATGAATGAGAAGACCCTGGAAAACAGATCCATTTGACTGACCAAATGTTCCCTCAGTTTATAAAGAGGCTTCCTGAATTTTGTAAATTCACTAATATATATAAGTGCCTTTTATGAAGACTCTGAAAGTCAGACTGTCATTGTTTTCAGAGACTATCCCTCTCAATTCATATTTCAAACACAAAATGAATGAATCAGCTGTAGGTTCTTTAGAGTCCTATTTCTTGGGATTTGATGTGGACAGCATCATTCACCATACATAAACTACTTTTTTTGGTTTAGCTTTCTACTGTGTAAAATAGAGATATTAATTTTGCTAAAATCACAGTATTTTGCAATGATTGAGTTCATATGTGTACTGTTCCCAGAATAAAAATAATACATAAGTAATACACATATTCAATAATACTCAATATTCAATAATATTGTTTTTACAGTTAATTTTTAAAATTTTATTTAAGAGAAAAAGAAAAAAGGCAAAAAAGGGTACAATTTATACAGAATTTCAGAAAAAAAAAACAGTGGGAAATCACTAGCTAATGGATTACATATTGTTATCTTAGAAATATTTGTTCAAGTTACAAAATTAAAGCATATAAAGTGGGCATTCAAACAGTGAGACTGCAAACAGTTCTGTTCAATTATCCAGCAAAACTCAGTAATATCGTTGTCTATCTTATACACTTAAATATACATGCAGTTATATCATTTAGAGCACTTTCTTTTCCTCTCTTTTATACAATGACTATTACACTTTTTGGGTTTTATTACTCCCACAGTTTATATTACTTTTTTGGAAGAGAGTAAAACCAAAGGTGACATAACAGAACAGAGTCAGTCAAATCAAAAGGGTGGACATAATAGATAATGTAAAAATATAATACAAGCTGATCAACAATGTTTACCATAATGCCTCCCGCTATCTCCAATGAATTGCCTATATCATCAGTTACAATAAAGTTAAACAAAACAGTAAAGAATGAAACCAACAGAACCAAAACCTTAGAGACATTACAGGTCCTCAAAAGTAGATAATAGTCAACCAGAATGGGTGTCATAATGAATCCCACTATCTTCACAGCTGTTGCCTAAACTTTCGAACCTGGTACTATCAAGCAAAACAGAATAGAGGAACACCATTCAAAACAAGATGGTGAGAGCAAACAGGGCTTCAAATCAAGTTAATAGAAAATCAAAGTGGGTTACTATAATATATCGTGCTATTTTTATTTATTTCTCCCTTAATTAAAAGGACAAAAATTAAAAAGTAAATAATAAAATGGAGATTGAGATAAAAGAGGGCATAACAACAAAACAGCGCAGATCAAAACATAACCATTTAAGCAAAATAATGTTTCATCACAAGATAATCCCGACATAAAAGTAGTTACCATATTGTCTCTTTCCTTGAAATCTTTGAGTATAACTTCGTATATTGTAGCATCAAATATATCAAAGCCATGTAAAACCATTCAAGAGGATTACAGTATTACAGGGTATTTAGAATCAACTAACAGAAAATGAACAATGGTTTCTGTATAATCTCCTTGTCTATAAAAGTTTTTGTTTATACAATCACATGTAATAAAACCCAATAAGATACAACAGATTAAGACCTATAGAGAGAGAAGAACAAAAGCTTGATGGGACTTCAAAACAAGATGATATTAAATCAGCATAACCTATTATGATGTCATTTTCTCCAAAATAGCTGTTCCTATCATCCAGTCTTGTTTGCCTCATTTCTGTTGAGCTCTTTTTCTGTCATTAGTTGACAGTTTGTCTTCTTCATTTTGTTTACTGCTCCATTCATTGTGGTCTCTCTGCCACAATGCTCCAATCCAGGTCTCTCTGGATTCTTCGTATTTTTCTTTTTTAGAATATCCTGCAGTATTCTCTGTAGAGTTGAATTGGTGGCTGCAAATTCCCCTGGTTCCTCTTTATCCTGGAAGCACCTTGTTTTTCCATCAATTCCCAGGGATAGTTGTGCAGAATATATCAATCTTGGCTGGAGGTTATTATCTTTCAAAACTTGAGTTATTTCCCCCCACGCTCTTCATGATTTGATGGTTTGTGCCGAGAAATCTGCTATAATTCTGATGGGTGTTCCCTTGTAAGTGATCTGTTTCTTGTCTCTGACGGCTTTTAATATTCTGTTCTTATATTGGATTTCTGGTATTTTGATTATTATATGCCTGGGTATAGCTCTGTTTGGGTTGTAGGTGGCTGGGGTCCTGTATGCTTCATACATCTGAGCACCTTTACCTTTTGCTAAATTAGGAAAATTCTCCTGGATTATTTCTGCGAGTAGCATTTGTAGTTCATTTGTTTGTGTCCCTACTTCTTCTTTTATGTTCTTAATTCTTAAGTTATAGATCCTCTTATCATCTTCTAGTCTTTGTATTATTGCTGTTTGTTTCTTTGTTATTCTTAAGAAGTTTTTCATTTCATGCTCCCATATTACAAATCTGCCCTCCAGTTCAGATAATCTATCCTTAGTTTCTTTCAAGGTGTTATGCCAGTTTTCGATAGACTTTTTAGTTTCCTGGTAATCTCTTTGAACCTCCTTTACGTATTCTGTTTTCTCTATTTTCTCCATCAAACAATTCTGCCCTTTTTTTTTTCTGTTCTTCCATTCCACCATCTGTTTTTTCTTGGGTGGTGCTTAGCATTTCTCTAACTATTCTGCTTATGTCTTGCTTCAGGTCTTTAATAACTTCATTCCTGAACTCGCCTATGAGGCTCTGGATATAGCGCTTTATGTCTATTGGTGCTGTGTCTGCTCTTGCCTGTTTCTCAGGATTGGGTGCCGAGGACCCTTTCTTGTTACTCCCTCTTCCCATATTCTTTATTCCTTATATTTAAGCAAGTATAGGAGGCCCAGCTTCCTTCCCTGTTGGCCACAGTCTGTTTGAATTGTGCTGGCTAGGTGTTCCTGCTCACTGCAGCATACTAGGGAGTTATGGACCGGGCATCCTATGTGGGGCCCACCCCTCCAGGTCAACCTACTGAAGGCTTCACTGCTAGGGTGCACCTCTAGGTGCTGGGACCTGGGTTGTGCTAGCCTACTGGGTCTTAGCCAGCAGGGTCACGTAGGCTAGGCACTGTTCACCAATCCCACTTGAGAGGGGGATATGTGACTGAAGTCACTACAGTGCCTTGTTCTGGCAAGTCTGCCTGGTCCCAGAATGTCCTCTGTTGGAGCCTCCTAGACCGAGGGAGAGTCCCATTCCCTCACTCCCCACAGGTCGATGCACAGCTTTCCACTGGTCCCGCTCTCAACTCCATTCACCAATTCCTGTTCGCAGAGCTTTTGCCTGTCTCTCTACCTGCTGAGCCAATTCAGATGCAGCAGCGGTGGCCGGAAACCCAAATCACAGCTTCCAATGGTGAGGGCTCTAGCTCCCATGCTGAGGCTTTATCTGTTCCTGTTATAGCACCAGGATTGCATTCCCAGTTGGTTTCTCTCAGCCCAGTTCGTTCTTGGGTCAGCAGGGCATATCTCCTCTCTTGCTTAGGATTCCTCACTCCGCACCATAGCTGGATTCTAAGCTGGGTCTCTCAGAGAGCCTTGGTAGCTGCTGCTATCTGTCTGTCATGTTCTCCCAGAAGTCTGCATTTTAGGATTTGAATACCTCCTTAGTAATTCACATGTTCAATGCCACGAGTATCCATTGGAAATTAATGCAGTGGGCTCTTACTTCACTCTATCAGTGTCAATGCAGTGAGTTTAATCCTATTATATGTCAGGTATGAGTTTGTGTTCTCTAAATTTGAAAAAAATGAATTTAAGGAATGATGAGTTTAACAATGACGTATAATAGGATTATTTCCAAAAATGAAAAATATTTCCAAAAGATGAGAAGTATAAAACAAAAAACGGCCCTTATTCTGAGAACATGGAAAGAGATGAACAGCACCCCCAATGCTGGAATCTGGCAATCTCTCCTTTACGATTAATATTATTATAGTCCCTTCCTCCAAATTCTCCTTTTTGAAATACTGTGTATGATTCAGTTGCATTCATTGGTGTTTATTTGCATTGAATTGATCACCACTATTTTATTTCATCCTGTACAATTTTTCATCTTTTATATACAACAATGGTTTGCATGCACTGACACTTGATGAATATTTGCAAAACAACACACAAGTATTCAGCGTCATTGACTACTTAGTTAAGTAATACATATGTATCTTTGCTAAATATATATAGCAATCCTTGATAAATAGTTCTTTAAAAACTAGAAAGCAATGCTTATTGTGTTGACAATATCTTTAGTCTTGAGCAATTTGTGTTAAAATCTTCCCAATTCAATTACTCTCTTTTATGAAGATCCATTATTATTGCCATTATTAATTATTGTTTGTATAGTCAGTGACTTATGTGTCTGTTTTTTCATTAAGAATTTATGAAAGTCATGATTATTTGTACAGCTAATGATGATGCAGACAGTTTGTGATAATTATAAAAGCTCATGAGTTGGAAATTGTCCCAATGAGAACAACTTATAGTCCAGGAGAATAAATTAAAATCAGAACATGTATTGAAGAGATATGGTGAGGAAAATCAGTTCTTTTGGATAAATCATTTATAGTCTGTCAAACAGAATTTTTATTCTTGAATTTTTACCCTTGAGTAATGTAATCTCAATATTGCTTACTTACAAGAATCAGCTGAAATCACTGAAAAGTGCCAAAATAATTTCTGAATTTTAAAAGCAATTTGCACTGAAAATAAATGGATTGTTTTGAACTTTAGCACATTTGGAATATTAGGCAATTGTCAATCTTCAAAGGTATACTTCTATAGTAAAAAAAATGATTTATATAAAAGTAATCTTGGCAAGTTGATTAATCAAAGTGCAATGCTTTTAAAACAACTGTAATTAGCAGTGTTGATTTTCTTTTTTGCTGGTACCAAGGATCAGACTCATGACCTTGTGCTTGCAAGGTTGGTGCATATGCCACTGAGCTAAGTCCCCAGCCCAAAGTACTGTTGACTTTCAAATGCAGCAAAATGGTGATTGACTACAGGCAAACAATTCAAACACATAGATATGAAAGGAAAATATAAATTATTCTGATCAGTTTGAACTTTTGGGAAGTAATATTACTCCACAGGCCATTCTCAAACTCAAGACAAATTTGTTTTAGAGTGTATGACAGACATGAAATACTGGTGTTTTTGTTGTTTCAATCTCAATTATAGAGAGAGTGCCTTTGATCTACTCTATTTCATTATTTCCAATCATTAGTCTTTTGTTTTCCTTCAGCTAAAATTAAAGTATTTTTTCTGGGATATATTCCCTTTATCTGCATCATAGTCAAGATTGTGAAGTATCCCCTTCATACATGATTCATGTTAATTCTGTTTATATTATTATGTAGCATTAACTATTCCTACAGGAGGGTCTTAATAGCAATGAAAAAGTAATCTAATGCAGTATTTTCCAAATTATTTTAATAATTTACTGGCTTTAGAATGCTGGTGCTATTCTAAAGAATAAAATGTCTCATACTTAAATTATTTGTAGAGACAATGAGTTGTAACATGTAGATTTTTTTGCCATATGTTGAATCATAGGTATATACTTGTAATTGTTTGAAATTTTTAAGATGAGATGCAGTGTTGTGGCATGCATGGTTTGTAAGGAGTGTAAGCATGTTTCATCAGGACAGCTACTACTGAAGATTATTTTGCAAAATACTGAGCTACAGGGATTCTGATTAGTGGTTAAACAGGCAAGCTTCTGTATTTCTGAATTTATTATAGAAAATTCTTGACCAGAAAGCTTGAAGTCTGGCTTTTTTTTAAACCTGATAAGACATTTCATATTCTTCCACTCCGACTCTAATTTCAGGCTTCATATTCCATCATTGCTTCTTCCATTAAAAAGAATTTAATTTAATCTCATATTTCTAAACTGCCTTTCCTATGGAATTTGGGTGTTCCAGTTGCTTTGATAGCAAATGAATGGAGTAGCATGAACTTTACAATTTGAAGTTTGGGTTTAATTCCTGTACTGTGCAGTTCTGGCTGTGAATACCACAGTGCAAGTCCCCATTTTCTGCTTCCTGAGCTCTACTCATGGAGTAGCATGCATTGTTTCTATCCAAATCAGTAAGAATGGATAAACTCAGTCATCTACCGGGAAAGTCTATGCATAAATCAATCAGCCTACCCAACCAATCCACCGATCAGAATTAAAGAAATAATTTGATTTAATATTGAAAAAATGACTAGTTTGAAACAGTAATCATGAGCAAACTTAATTTTTGTTTAGAATTGTTATACTATGTATTTTGAATTGAATTCTACATAGGGAAGTGTTACATCAAATTGCCACAGCCAAAAGCAATGGAACTGTGTTTCGAGGAGGAGACCATTCTTTCAAAGTTGGGCACCGTTTCCTTTTTCTTCATGCCCACTTTGTTCCCTGTTGATATGACTGCAGTCAGGGCATCTATGACTTCTATTTTCTGCATCACAATTTGTTCAATAGAATTATTCTAAATACTGATCATAAACCAAACTCATTGAGAGAGTTTGTAAGGATAGGGTAAAAGCAAGTACCCAGGCAATGAAAAGGAAAGGAGCTTCTAGGATTAAAGTAAGTAGAAACACACACTTCATAATATTTTTAAAAAATGTATGTACTATCCCTAGTTTTATTTTACTGTATTTGCAAGCCACTGGAATGATCATGACTGTTCTGAGCATCTGTCTTTAGGTATAAATGCCCTCAGGTCAGTTTTGGTAAATGCACAACTAATTGTGTGATTTCTAGCAGATCATCATACTTAATAGAATCTAATTAAGTTATGAGATAACAAGGATGATAAATATGGAGTGATTATGTTAAGCACATATTTACTTTCCTAATGGCTCTGATAATAAAAGTAGATTTCAGATCAAAGCTTTCAATTTTAAAACCATCTAGAAACTTGGAAAATTTGTAGAATCTATGAGCAAATTATTAAGAGTTATTAACATCAGGACAACACTAACAACATCTTAAAAAGTACAAAAGTTTTTAAGTCAGAAAGTTTGCATGATTTAACAGAACCTGAGAATCAGGGAAATTTTTAGGATAGAATGGTCCAGTTCTTTCATTTTTTAAAGCAGATTTTCCAATATTATGAGATAAGTTAAGATGTTATGTTTGGAACAAAGTATATTAGTTAATATTGAGTTTTGTTTTAAGCGTAAAACCCATTACTGTTACTTAATAAAATAAAGGGTTATTTTTCAAACTATGTGCAAATATCTAAAATAGCCCATATAAGATAGGTCAGGTTAAGCTGGTCTTTCTTCCTTGACTTCAATATTTAGCTTGTAACTCATTTTTTGTGGGTCTTCATTTGTCAAATATCATACACAGTTTTGAGGAAACAGAAAGTTTGAAAGATCATATTTGAAAAAGAAAAGAAAATAATATTGTCTTCACCCTTATCAAAGATTACTAAGACTAGATGTTACTTAACCTGGCAGAGGAATATTTTTATCAGTAATTAACTCCTGCAGTAGAGAAAAAGTTCTGATGTGAACTAGACCTTCAGATCAATGTGTGAAGAGGGGAATGCTTGATAAAATGAGAACAAGGGTGGGAAAGAGGTGAACTGCAGGGTTTCAGCTAAGACAGAAAAGTGGACATTTTTAGAAAGCACAAATGAGGGTATTTCGTGTGAAGGTTGTCCAGATTAGACTAATACACTGATCCCATCCACAGTGATTAGGAGGCAGAGATCTATCCATATGCATTATATGCAACCAACAGTAAACTCTTCTGCCAGCCTTGAGCTTTTCTCCAGCAGAGACAAAAAGAACCGTGGGCCCTTTTCTTAGCAATGTGCAATGAGTTTTTAGAAGCCGTATTTCTCTTAGTTCAAGTTTTAACTGGGAGATACAAATGGGTAAAGGTGGTAATTGTGAACAAAATCATTTGTACTGAGAGTCTAGGTGTCATAAGTCAAGATTACAACCCTCCTACAAGGCAAGAGAACCCAAATTATCCTGAAAAGTAACTGATAATAGAGAGTTCACACTTGTTACCATCACTGCTCCTCTTACTGAGAAGTCTCATGTGTAGTAAGAGCATATGGCCATCCCTGTGGCTGTAAAATTTTGTTCCTCTGCTTTCTAAGGATGTAAACTTTATGAATATTTATTAGAAATTCAGTCGATTCTTTTCCAAGCTGAATGTTCATGTTTTTCACACATTTTTATATTGGGTTCCCTTTTCTTTTTATAACATAAGTGTGTTCATTATGTATGGTCTAGATTTCTGTCTTTGAGTACTGCAAACATTCCATCCTTACAGTGTAAATCACAGATTCTCTTTGATACAGTCAAATATATTAATATTTTCTTTTTACATGTGTAAAACAGATCACCCAGACTGTTTTCCATTTTCTAAATGAGAACTTTCATGTTTTTTCATGTTTATATAACATAGTTCTATGTCATTCACTATGTTCACTTAACTCTGGAGTTACAAATACATTTGTCAATGTTTATATATATGAAAATGAGCCTGGAAACGTCTTTTAAAATGAACCCAGAAGATCTGCCTCTGCCTGCTGGGTGCCGCCATAGAAAGCCCTTTCCTCCTCATGTCCAGTGGGGTCTGAGAGAGCCAGAAGATCCACCTCAGTCTGCCAAGTGCTGTCCTGAAAGGCCCTTTCTTCTGGTTGCCAAGCAAGACAGACAGATCCACCTCTGCCTGCTGTGTGCCTCCACCAAAAGGCCACATCCTACAAGCAACCAATGTGGGCAGAAACAACCAGCATCTTGCTTTCACCTTCAAGGAGCTGCCACTGGGAGGCTCTTTCCTGCAGGCAGCCCGCAAGAGCAGGGATACACAGCCAGGTAAGCTCTGTGCATCCATAGGCCCCCATTGGAGGCCCTTGGTTCCCTCAGGCAGCCATCACCCATTAGCAGAATCAGACAAACACACCGCTGTGTGTCTGCCATGATCATGGGAGTCCCAGTGTAGATACACAGGCTGAGAGAAGCAGCCCTACCTCCATGCACCCCTGATTATCAGTGAAGCCCCAGTGTAGTTGCATAGGTCTCGAGAAGCCCCCTCCATACCCTGTTACCTTCCTGGGAATTAGAGGAACCCAGGTGCCTGTCTTATCTCTCTACACTGCGTGGCGGGGAGAAGTGCCTGGGACTCCACAACCAGCTTGTTGGGAGAAACTCAGGAGAATGTCAAGACAAAGGAGCAAAAAGCAAACTCAGACCTCTAGCCCATGCAGAATAAGCCTGGGAGATGCAGTCATGGAAGAAAATAGAAGTCACATACCTGAAATCTCTGAGAGGATAGCAACTGAAGTAAGGAAACAACTTCATGAGATTCTAAAAGCAGTCAAATCAGAAATAATGTCTTAGGTAAAAGAAGGAATCACAAACATAGTGAAAGAATTGTTTAGCAGCTCTAAAGAAGATACAGACAAAAAAAGAGGAACATAGGAAAATGATGGAAATTTGAATGAATGTAGAAAGGAATTACAATGCAAGAAACAGATTCACAGAGGGATCCAGGAAATTTAAAATTCAATCAAAACCTGGCAAAATTGCTTGAAAGAGACTGAGGATAGACTTTCAAATCTTGAAGACAAGGCTGCAGCTAGTGATCATGAAAGGAAAGATTTCTTTAAAATAACACAGAATCAGGAAATAACAACTCAAAGGCTGTAAGAGTTTTATGGGTCAGTGAAGAAGCAGGGGTCAACACAAATGTAATTAAAAGGATATTCTCAGAAGTAATAGACGAAACCTTCCCAAACATGGGAAATCATCTGGCATGCAGATAAGTGTGGCATATAGAACTCCATCTAGGCATAACCAAAGTAAATCTATACCCAGACTTATAATAATCAAGATCCCAGAAATTCAACATAAGAGCAGAATATTAAAAACTGTTAGAGAAAAGAGAGAGAGATCACCTCTAAAGGAAAACCACTCAGAATCACAGCAGACTTATCATCACAAACCATCAAGTCAAGAAGAATTTGGAATGAAGTGTTTCAGACCCTGAAAGAAAACAACTTCCAAGACAGATTGATCTACCCTGCAAAAATATTTTTCAAAATTGATGGAAAAGTAATATACTTCCATGATAAAGAACAGCTGAAGGAATTCATGGCCATTATGCCACATGCTGGGTCCACCCCTAGCTGGGTGTAGCACTGACACTATCAATCCAACCATACAGAGAGTGCTAAAGAATATTCTAGAGAGAGATAAATAGGATCACGGTGCCAGTAACAGCAGCAGAGGAGAATCACCAAGCAAGACAGGTAACTGAATGAAGGGGAAAAGTGGAGGGCCAACAACAGGAGGATAGCAAGGCAGAGAAAAACCAAGTACACTGGTTGTAACCATTAATGTATATTGTCTCAGGTCAGCCAAAAAAAGAAACAATTTCCCCTTCATTCAGCTGCCTGTCTTGTTTGGCAATCCTCCTCTGCTGCAGATCCTGGAACCATGGTCATCTTTATCTCTTCTAGAATATCATTTAGCACTCTCTGTAGGGTTGGTTTGTTTCTTAGTTATTTTATGCTCGCCCCTGAGACAAAATACCTGATGCCCAAAGTTTGGAAAGGAAAGGTTTATATATATATATATATTTTTTTTACAGTTCTTGGAGGTTTTAGTCCATACTCTGTTGGCTCCAAGCCAGGGTGGAATGGCAGGGTCACAGTTTATGGTGGCTGCAAACAGCAGGGTGAAAACCAGCATGAGAGATAGACACACCTTCTTCCTGCCATTATGCCATATGCTGGGTCTACCTCTAGCTGGGTGTAGCACTGACACTATCAATCCAAGCACTAGACAAAACAAACAAACAAACAAAAAAAAACCAACCAACCAAACAAACAAAAACCCAACTGAACAAACAAACAAAAAAAATATGCACATTGCAAGTGTGTGAGGTGAGACCTGGGGGCCACCAATATAAACCAGAACAGTTTGGTAGTCATGAATTCCTTCAGACTTCAAGAAACAAGATCCATCAATATACTGTGTACAAGAAACACATCTAACCAGAAAGGAAATTAATAGACTGAAAAATCAAAGGAGAGAAAACAATTGTTCCATGTGGTAGGAGACAAAAAAAAAAAAAAAAAAAAAAAAAAAACAACCACAAGAGTAACTTACTTATCAGCTACAGAATGGATAAGAAAGATATGGTATTTTCATGCAGTGGAAAGCTACCCAGCTATAAACTAGAATAGTCTCAAGGCTCCTGTAGGTGAATGTATGCAACTGGAGATCATGCTATGTTCATGGGCAAAACAGTTCAAACTCATGCATGAACCCTAGCATAAGAATCAGAAGGAGTTAATGGGATCCAAAAGCAAGATAGTTAATGTAAGAACAAAGGGGAGGAAACACCTGGTAGGGAAAAGTGGAAAATACTGTTAAATTCCTATTGTCTTGTCTTGAACTCTTCAATTGTTTACACAATTTTGTTTGGTTTGGCTTTGTTCTATTTTGTTAGATTTTATGTTGTTACATAGTAGCTATTTTGAATATAATGGAATATATTATGGTAATTATGGTTTCTGATTATATTGTTCTGAAATCATATACTGTTTTAACTCATTTGTTTGATTGATTTTATTTCTGCTTTCTTTGTTATTAGTATGTGTGATGGCAAGAACAGCTATTTTGAAGAAAAGATACTATGGCAGCCATTGCTGCTTTACTAACATCTTATATTGAAGTCCTACCATGCTTTTTTTCTTCTGTTTTGAATGATTCTATCCTGTCATGTTTTATTTAATTTTATTACATGTGATGCTATAGCGACCTTTTTCAAGAAAAATGATCTATTATAGTAGCCATTGTTCATTTCCTGTTATTTGCTTTTGAAGTCCTGTAATGCTTTCATTCTTTTGAATGATTTTACACTATGCTGTTGTGTTTGATATTATTGTATGTGAAGGTATGCTCAACTGTTTCGAAGAAAAGAGACATTATGGTAGCTACTGTTGATGTCCTGTTGACTTATGAAGTGCTGTGTTGCTTACATTGTTCTGTTCTGACTTGCTTTGTTCTGTTCTCTTTTGTTTTATTCGCTTTAAAATTAAAAAAAAATAAAAAGTAAAATAAAATGAGCCCTACAACCATTCATGACATAAAATTATAATTATAAATAAATTATGAATATCAGCACCAAAAGCTATCTAAACATTAGAACAAACATCAGTTGTGAGTGTTATTATCAGGTTCTCCTAATATATTACTAAAATGACAAAGGCTTCCTAATTTGCCAAATATCTTGCAAAAATTTAAATTAAAACACAGTAAATTGGTTAAATGATACAGAGAAAAATATCTTTTTAAAAAACCTTTCTGCAGGCTACTGAGTTTTCAAAATATAATCAAAGTTATGGGCTAATTACTGAAAAGATATTTCAGGTTCTAAGGGAATTAACTTTCACTCGTAACTCATTCATCTGAATGACCGAGGGTACTGATCTTCACTTCTTCAAAAAAATTGTTTTCTGCAACTTTTAAAATGTTTAGATATCCCATCTGAAGGCAATTTCTATTCTATTTCAACTCAATATTTTGTAAAATAAGGTTTATCTCTGCAAGAAATTATGATAGTCTGCACATGCTTATTATTCAGAGGGCTTTGTTACTAAAAGTCTTTTTACTTACTCTTTCAACAAAAATTTTCAAATATATGCAAAAAATGCATACTCAACTTTCTATTGACTGGATTTAATATTTTCCTAAATACAATTTATTATCCTTATTTACCATATTTATGTTACTTAATAACATACAATTTTTCATTGCTTTGATATAGCTAATACAAATAATCTCCTAGTCATCATCAATGATTTACTTAATTATGGTTTGCATATTCATATATACATGTCCATTAAAATAATGCAGATATTACATATTGTTTATATGTTTTCAAGTGACTACTTATCATCAATATCTTTTGGGCATTAATTCATTTTTATACATAATGTATTCATTCAATAAGTGCCTTATCTATTGTATAAGTGTATTTTGGTAGGCCACTACATTCACCAAATAGTACCTTTCTGTGTGTTCGATCCTATAAAAATTATTTATATGCATTGAATTTTGTCACTCAAGTAGACTTGCAAAATCAAATATCTGATTATCCAAGTTGTCATATGTGATGGTAAATGTTTGTACTCCTTACAGTGTGGCTCAATTTATGCCATTTCTTACATTTCTCCCAAGACTTTGTACTAGCACACTTTGAGAAAATATGTTACCCTTATAGTTTAGAATTAGTACATTAGGTCTTTACTTTAAAGAGCTTTTTGTTGATTAATGTATGAACACATGACAATATTTTTATTTGAACTGTGCTCCTACTCTCTCTGGGACATCTCTTCAATAACTGGTCAACACAAATGCAAAATAATGTGGAGAACTTGAACTCCAACCCAAGATACATATTGATAAAGGTCCGTTTGGTATAAATTTGAAATATAAATTGAAATATATATATATATATATATATATTTGGCATAAGTAACTTTCATAAGGAAAAAAAGGAGGAAAGGAGGTGAAGAAAAAGAAACAAGAAAGAAATAGAAAATAAAAAGCAAAAAATGAAGAAAGAGAAAAAAGGAAGATATTTGAAATAAGGACTGCTCAATCTCAATATATGATGCTAATTAAAATACACAGTTTATTAGCCTATTCCCTCTTGCACTTTTTGGTCTGTGCATTAAATACCATAGTTTTGAACCCATGCTTTTGGATCTCTAGATGAAGTGCCTTGTCTGTAAGTGCCTGTTTTTTGCAGCAAAAATGTCTTTTTTTTTTCTCATTGTACAAGAAAAATGTTTATTTTTAAATTTTATTTTAAAGAAAAAAACACAGAAAAGAAAAACACAAAACATGTAAAAAAAAAATAATCACAAGAACAACACAACCCTAAAACAATAAAAATATAGGCTTTCAAAACAAGATGATAGGAATTTAACAATGGTTATAATAATGCATGTTTTAATCTTCAAACAAATTGCTTAGATTACCAGCTATACACATGCAAAATTGATCCAGTTATATAAGCATTAACTGTTCTTTACCAACTAATAGAATTAGTAGTGTAATCATTTTAGCTATTTATGTATATTTTACAAATGCGTATCTTTTATTTTCTTTTTCCTTTTCTCTTTTCCCCTATGGCAGTTCTTTTTCCCTCTAGTGGTTCCTTACCTTTTCACAATATTGTAGATTTTTGGACCCTATTTACATTTTCAGTTTCTTACACTAGGGAGACAATAAGGTATTTACACATGTGATTTTGATTTATTTCACTTATGAATATGGTCTCAAGTCTTACTATAGAAGCGATGGTTCTTTAAACTTGAGTAGTCTTCCATTGTATACAAACATCATATCTTTGTTTATCTATTCTTCGATTGGTGGACATTAGGGTTGTTTCCAAGATTTCTAATTAAAATTACCACAGAACATCTAAGTCTCCCAAAATTAAATCTTAACACTTATCTGTTTATTGAAATAAAGAAACTTAGGAGGAAGGGTTATAAAATTTTTAAGATACTTATATTCTTTGTTCCAAAACTATTTTGAGATTTCAAGGATTTGACTTTTAATGGTAATGTTATTCTTGATAAGACTTTAATAAAGTTTATTACAATTTACTATCATTTGCTGTGAAATGGCATAACCATGTTATCGGTGAATATAACTGGTTCACTGTAAAAACATGCAGCATGAACATTTTTAATTCATAACCGTGTCTTGTTATATTTATTATAGTATAATTTATATCTCATACTTAGATGATATTCATTGTTCAAATTTGCATTGATTACTTAGTTTTTCCACATTAATTTCCAACTCAGAGATATCTAATTACTTAAAGTAGAAACACTTTTTTTTAGAGAACCATAAATCAAATGTGTAATTAGCTAATTTCCAAATGGCGCTTCCTAGCTATAGCTATTAAGTGCCCTGCTGTGCCTTACCCATAACATGCAGAATTTCAGTCAACCAGCTTTCATGGCCAATGCTTTTCAGTGATTAGATTTTTCACACAATGAATAAATTACCAAAAATAAAGAAAATTAAAAGTGAATTGAGTATGTGCTTCTACTAATATAGCAATGAAGAAGAGTTCATTTCTTTGAATTTGAGAAAAAGAAAAAAAAACCCATAAGTATACAATGCTCCTTATTAAAAATTAAAAAAAAATTATACTAATACTTGTTTCCATGTAAATTGCTGCATTTCCAAAGATTACCACAGGTGGCATCTTTAAGATGCAGATTTAAATAATAGTGCTAATGAATTACCTGATTGCAGCTCCTGAAGAATCCACACACTCAGGACAAGGCCCGGTGTGTGGACAGCATCATATCAGAATGATGGAAATGAAGAAACTTACAAGTGTTGCATTTTGGTCATTGAGTTGTTGCCCAGTGTCATTTTCTGCCGAGGATGTGTATATTCAAGGAATCCTTCAAGCTATAGTTACCTGTGCCTTAATTGTTGTAAAGCTGGGGACAAGATATGCAACTACACATCTTACGGGTGAAATCATCATTTAGTAGGTCAAGATGATACAGGGTTGCCTCTGGGCAAAACTGGGATTCTGGATTTTCCCTGCACAATACAGGTGACTCCTAGTCTTGTTAGACCTGAGGTTTTAAAGATTCTCTTTCAGAAACTAAGTATGTTAAAACAAAATTGGCTATGGAGGTAACAACTTCTTTAGAAAGATGAACTATCACAAATAAACTGTTTGAATCGTAGGTAGATTTTAGAAACTGCTTTTGCCACTTCTAGAAATATACCACAATTATGCTTTAATTAACCTTCACACACAATTTTTATTTGTTTCTTTTTTATTTTTTTCAGTCTGGTTTCCCATGATAAAGATTTTATCATGTAACTTTCTTTAAATAAAATAAACAACTTTTCTTCTATCCTTATGCACAACTGACTTCATTTTTAATGAATATTTCAATGTGACAGCTTATTGGTAATATCATGAAAATTCTCGAATTGCTGTAAAATTTAAGAATTCTGTCAAATTGCTTCCAAATATTAGGGATAATTTCAGTGTATTTAAATTGCATGTGTTGTGACTTTTCCTGACATAGTTGGCAAGAAACCAGTCACTCAATGCCTTGTTAAACTTCTGAGTTTAAGGTAAATCATGTGGGCTGCTGTCTCTTACTTTCCTTCCTCTTCTGCCTTTCCATTGTAGAAGAAGCAAATTTGTGACCTTAATTATTTCTACTGCACTCATCTTGCATTTAGGACAAAGCTCTTAAATTCAATCTTTGCATCACAATAAGAATCACAAACATATAACTCTCCAAATCTTCCCTAGAGCTTTAAATACAAATTCAATATATCTCAATGCTCAATCATGGAAATTCAAATATGGTTCTGGAGTTTAATTTAAACTAAACAGTTTTTTCTTTATTTTAATTAATTAAGTTTACTGGTGTACTTAAGTATACATAATGATGACATTTATCATGGATACTTTGTAGCTGTACATGATATATCTCCATTCTTTTTCCCATTCCCCTCCTTCATTTCAATTCTCCCCTTCCTTATTTATAAAATCTTTCTTTCCATTTTTTCTCATTTTTTTCTTTTCCCGTCCTTCCTGTCTCCTTACTCCCTCCCTAGTTCCAGTTCACATTTGAACATTTTCTTCCTATTTTACAATATATATGATACATTTTATCTTTATTTACATTTCAGTTTCTCACACCACAGAAACAATGAGATATTTACACAAATGTGTCCCCTTTATTACAATTAAGAGTGTGTTTTCAAGGTGCATCCATTTACTAGAAATGGCCCAAGCTTATCCTTTCTGGCTGAGTAGTAATCCATCATATCAAGAATGATATGTTCTTTATCCATTCATTGGTTGATGCCATTTAGACGGTTTCCCAGAGTCAGCTATTCCAAGCTGGCTGCTGTAAAAATGGATGTGCGTGTAGCACTGTGGTAAGATGCTTTTAATTCTTTCAGCAAGATACATACCAAAAAGGGGAATAGTTGGGGCAAATGAAGCCTCTAGTTTTAGTTTTTTGAGGAATCTCCATACTGGATTACATAGTGGTTTAAACAGTCTAGATTCTCACCAACAGTGGAGAAGGGTTTCTTTTTCTCCACAGTTCTACCTATCTTTGTTATTCATTCATTTCTTGAAGATAACCATTCTTTCTGAAGTGAGAAGGAATCTTAGTACTGTTTTAATGTGCATCTGTTAAATGATCAGTAATGTTGAGTACTTTTTCATGTATTTATTGCCACTTGTACTTCTTCATTGGAGAAGTTTCAGTTCATATCAGATGTGCATTTTTGGATTGAGTCTGTATTTGAGTGATATGATTTTTAAAAAATTATTTATATATCCTAGATATTAGTCCTTAGAGGAACAGTTACATTTTTTTTCTCCCTCTCTAGGCTGTCGCTTCACTCTGTTGATGATTTCTTTTCCTGGGAAAAAGATTTTTAATAATATGAGACCTCAGTTGTTAATTGTTTTTAATATTTCCTGAGCAATCAAGTTTATGTTCATAAAGTCTTTTCCTACACTCATGTCTTCAAGAATTCTACATATTCTCTCATATATCAAATTTAATATTTCTATTTTAATATGCGGATCTTTGATCCAGTTTGATTTTAATTTAATGCATGGTGAAAGACATGGTTCTAGTTTTAGTCTTCAGCATGTGGAAAGCCACTAACTAAAGAGGCTATGTTTCTTCCAGTAAAGGTGTTTGTACCCTTGTTAAGGATATGTTGTTTGCCTGTCTTTAGAGTTGCTTCTGCATCTCCCAATTTGTTACATTGGTCTTCAGGTTTTGTTTTTTGTAGATGTTGTTGTTCTTCTTTTTTTTTTTTAAACAGTAAAATGCTATTTGAATCAGGATACTTTTTAGTATCCTGTTGTGATGCCTCCTGCCTTCCCTTTACTGCTCAGAAATGATTTTGCTATTCTAAGTCTCTTCTAGTTTCAAATGAACTTTGGGATTTCCTCTAATTCTACAAGGAATGCTATTGGTACTTTATTTGGGATTTCATTAATCTATATAAAAAATTGGGGACTATGGTTATTTTCACTATGTGGGTTCTTTCCAAAAGATAGTAATATCTTTTTATTTTCCGATATCCTCTTTAATCTCCTTTTCAGAATACTGTAATTTCTTATGGAGAACTTTTACTTGCTGTGTTAGATTGATTCCTAAATACTTCATTTATTTGATACTTTTGTGAAAGCTGTGGTTTCCCTAATTTCTCTGTCAGTGAGTTTGTTGTTTGTATATAGTAATGCTAGTGACAGTTGAGTATTGACTGTGTACCCAGATATGCAACTGAATTTGGTTATTAGATCTAGAGATTTTTGAGGGAGTTTTATGGGTCTTCTATGTAGAATATCATGTCATATGCAAATAATGATAATTTGACTTCTTCCTTATTTGTATTCTTTTTATTCCTCTCTTTTGCCCCATTGTTGTAGCTCATAATTCCAGAACTATACTGAATAGCATGGTGGTAGTAAACATTTTTGTATTGTTCCTGATTTTACTGTGAGAGCTTTTAATTTTTGACCGTTTATTATGATGTTGGTTGTTGATTTATCATAGATGGCTCTTATCAGATTGAGATAAATACCATATATTCCAATTTTCTTAGAGTTTTCATCATGAATGGAAGTTGGACTTTGTCAAATGCTTTTTTCTGTGCCTATTGAGATAATCATATGATTTTTATTCTGGTCTCTATTATAACATTTATTGATTTGTATGTTGAACCATTCTTGCTTTTCTGGAATGAATCTTACTTGGTCATGACAAATAATCCTTTCTAATTGTTTAATATATTCTGTTTGCATGTATCTATTTTACTGAGTATTTTTGCATCGACATTCATTATGGAAATGGTTACTTATTTCTCTCTCTTTTCTTCTTTTTGGTTGAATCATTCTCTGGTTTTTATATCAAGGTGATATTTGGCTCCAGAAATGACTTTTGGAGTATTATCTCCCTTTCAATTTCATTAAAGAATTAGAGAACTTATGGCATTAACTATTCTCTAAATTTCTCGTAGAATCCATCAGTGAAATCATTAGGACCTGGACATTTCTTTGTCGGTAGATTTTCAATTACTTCTTCAATTTCATTGACTGATACTGGGTATTTAGAATATTTACCTCATCTAGAGTTAGCTTTAGTAATTTGTATGTATTTAGGAATTTGTGCATTTCTTTTGTGTTTTCCGTCTTATTAGAATATTGTTTTGGGAGTTTTGGAAGTTTACCTCAGTGGCACCAGCACCTGCCTGGCAAGTGTGAGGTTGTGAGTTCAACTACCGGTAATTTCCTCCCAAAAATGTACAGTTATAGAATATTATTTTTTTGTACTAGGTATTAATAATCTTCTGAATTTCTGTAGAATTTGCTGTTCATTCTTAATTGCGTGGACTTTGGTCTTTTCTTATGTCTTTTTGATAAGATTATCTAGGTTTTGTTAACTTTATTTAATCTTTCAAAGAACAATTATTTGATTAATTGCTCATTTGTGTTGTTTTCTTAGTCTCAATTGCATTAATTTCTGCTTTGATCTATACAGTTTCCTCCTCCATAAAATCTTTGTTTTTTTTTTCAGAAGTTTTGAGGTTCAACATTAAGTTATTTATTTAAGCCTGATCTGTTTTGCAGATGTGAGTGCTTACTGGTATAAGTTTCCCACATGGGAGTGTTTTCATTATGTCTCATAAGTTCGGGTATGCTTTACTTACCCTGTGATTTAGTTGTAGAAACTCATTAATTTCATCTATGATCTATTGGTTATTCAGGAAGGTGCTGTTTCATTTCCATATATTTATATGGTTGTGTGGTTTCTTTTGCTATTGACGTCTAATTACATCACACAATGGTGTGATAATATGCATAGGGAATTTTAAATTCCTTTTTATTTCCTTAAGCGTGTTCTGTGAGCTAGTGTGTGGCCTACTGTAGAGAATGTCCTCAGAAGAAATTTTATTTTGATGTTTTTGGGTGTAATACTTTCTAATTTCTCCTAAGTCCATTTGTTCAAAATTTCGTTTCAGTTGTGATACTTTTTATTGACTTTTTTGTCTAATTGATTAACAGTAAAGTATTGAGGTTTTCTATTAAAACTGTGTTATTGATTATTTGATTTTTCATGTATATTATTATTTGTTTTGTATAGTTTTATGTGCTGGTATTTGGTGATTTATACTGAAAATTGTAAGATTTTCCTCTTGGAATTTTCATTAAACAAGGAGAGAGTGACCTTTGTCTCTCTTGATCTGTTTTTAACCACATAGTTCATATCACTCAGTGAATAAAGAAAGGGAAAATAATGATGATCTACCTGAGCACAAAGAAATATATATATATATATATATATATATATATATATATGCTTATTTTTGGAAATTAAAAATGTGTAAAAGTACATAGGTGATCAAAATTGTGAACCCATTACATGAAGTCTCAACACTAACTCACCTTATGCTTTCAATTTTCCTGCAATTCTTCACCTATACCTATACCTAAAAGCTTGCAATTCTTAAGCCAATATTGGTATCTTGAGACTTGCAATGTACTGCTACCCCTTGACATGGTTGCCTTTTCATGGAATAGCCTGTGTGCAGGATACAAGTCTGTGCATGTCACCTCAATACAGGGTCTAGCTTCCACTCATATCCACAACTTTATTGCCTTCAAAGTTCCATTGTATTCTCAGGGCCTCTTTAGGCCTGTTTGGTAATTCTTCAGTTAATCTGCTGCATGGCTTTTTATCCTGCTGTGGTAGTATCTTGAGATTGTATTATTTAGTGGATTATTTTAGTGATTTGGACAGAATCCTTCCAACACAGCCTTGGGAGTCTTAAGGTGAGGCATTTAAAGGGGATTAAATCACAATGAGACACTGCATCTCTCAGCACAGTGAGTACTCTATCTCTCTCTCAGTCTCTTTCCCCCACTCTGCTTCCTGGCTGCCATGTCCAGGGCATCTGTCCTTCACTGTTCCTCTCTACCATGCTGTTGCTCCCTTCGTGCTAGCCAACTGTTGACTGAAACCTGAGAGTCAGAGTAAACCTCTCCTCCTGTAAGCTACAATGTTGAGTATTTTACCCAGCAATGAGATAGTGATTATGGCATTACTAATAATTGACATCTGCATTTGTACGGTTATGATTATGGTGATTCCTTCTTTGACATAATGTAGTTAATAAAAATGGATGTCTTTGGATATCTAAACAACATATATGTTTTATTTTTGTCTTTTTTGTTCCTAAAATATTGTCTCCATATTTAGTCTTCTATTTTATTCTTTGATAGCCTCAAAATTTACATAAGCATCTCATCTAGTTCATCTTGTGTGTGGTGCACCTACAAGTTCAGAATCCTCTGGGAATGCCCTCCTTATTTGCAGAGAATAGAATGCCTCTGTGAAGAAGGAAACCTTTTGTAAGGGATTCAGAATTCCAGACTCTTTCTCTATACAGGAATTTTAGGTTGATTGAGGTTGTTTTTATCCCTGCTTTTGAGGTTTAACTTGCTTCTGAAAATTCCACTTGTTCGTCATCCAGAATGAGTTAGGAATAAGACTTAAAGTGCACTATCTTTAGAGAACAGTGATATGTGGGGATGAAGGAGTCCACAGAGTGCCAAAGAAAGGTAGGAATGTGTCATATAATAATAGCTTTTTATCACATGTACAGAAATTGAACTAAATATTCCAAATTTTGTCAGGAAACTGAAAAATTGAATTTTAGAATGTCACATATGATCTTTCTAACATATTCATTAGTACATATTTGAAGGGCATAATGGTTACATTCAGTGTGCAGAGTTGATACTTGTAAATAACACATCTTAGTTCTCTGTTCATCCCCTTGCTGTCATTTCTCTTGCCATCACTCTGTCTCTTGGTTCCCTCTCAATTTTATAAAATATTGATCTTCCTTTTTCTTATTAGTTTTTCCTTAATTCTCTGACTTACAACAACATGATTAATCTCTAAAAAGAACATAAGGAAGCATATTTTTCAAAATATATGTGATCTTCTCACCTTTCCTTTTCCCACTGCCACTTGCTATAGTTTGGATCTACTGTGTACCCCAAAGACCCTGGCTTAGTCCCCTCTCCAAAACTAGTGAGTCATGGTGAAACCCAAAGGAAGTGAGGTATAGTGGAAAGAAGTTTTATCCAGGGCAAAGGTGCTCTCAAATTGCATGCTGGTACCCTGGCCACTTCCTCTTTCCTGGTTTCCTGAAGTCTATGGATTGAAGCACTCTGCCATGTGCTGCCACCAGGTTGAACCATGTTTGCACAGCCCCAAGGCAACATGGCCAAATGACCATGGAATAAAAGCTCTGGACCATTGCCCAAATCAACCTTTTCTTCTTTTGAAGTTAATTTATCTTAGGTGTACTAGAAAGGTAACCTGTTACTTTGGTATTTTCACCTTCAATCACATTGTACTACTCTCTCCTTTAATATCTTGAACTTTTTTGTTTTTCAAATAAGTTAGACATGCTTTAATCTCAGAATATTTTTTCCTAGGGATTTTCTTTGGTTAAAAAGGGTTAATCCCAAGCATTTGCTCATATATCACCTCCTAAATTAGGCACACCTTAATTTAAGGATCTAAATTATTACTTATCCCAGGGCCCCAGGTATTCTTTAACATCCCTTATATTTCAGTTTTTGTTATTTCTCTTTCAGTATTTGTTACATATTCTATATTATAATTCCTAAAGATTGCATCTGAGTTTTATCCACAGATGTCTATTTAATATACTATTTAACATAATGTGGGTATCCAGTTGGAATTCTGTATGTACCCATGCATATGTCATTGGTTCAAAACCGTACACTGGATATTCTTAATTTTTAAAAGGGTTGAAAACTAAGGATTGATTTTGGAGACAGATGAGCATGCATAAACATAATCTATCATTTTCCTCAGGTTTAGTGAGTCAACGATCATAGAAACAGCATTCCTCAAAGGTTCCAAACAAATCACTGTGTTTAGAAAAGAAGGTCAAAAGAGCAGAAACCCCAATTTCACTACTAGTGAAAGACTATTGTCTGATTGACAGAATCAGATAGTAACATGAAAACCACAGCAGAATTTTTCAAACAAAGTCACTCTTTGTTAAAATATGAAAGTATTTTCTTTGAAATGAAGGCGATGGTTTAGGCAAAAGAGTTTTCATTTCCTTTCCTAAAATGAAAATAATTTATCATAGTTGGCTTTGATTAGCCCCTCAGTTTCCTATGTGTCTTACAGGCTAATAAACTAAATTTCTGGAATCAAGCTAATTTTTTTTTAATCATTGCACACTTGATTCCTGATTCAATGAAACATAATAAAAGTGAAGTAAGGAGTTTTTGCTATGTTTTCTCAGTGAATCATTTATTCTTTAATTTATATGAATAAGAAACTTACTTTATATACTAAGAATGTTCCTTTCATAAAAAATTCTGTCCTTTAAAGAACAGAATTTTAGGGAGAACCCACTTAAATTCATTTTTCTATTTCAAATGACAAAATGTTATTTCATATAACTACAAATAAAATTTAATGTATACTATCTACATAGTGTTTATGTACTCTTAAAAGTGATATAATAACTTACAATTAGAATACTTCATTTAGTGGTAACTATAAAATAAGAACAAAAGGCAAGTAAATATTCCAATATCTTTTTTTTTCTCAACTTGGACAATGGGTGACAAAGAATTTTCTCCCTGTCACTCAGACTAATGAAGCTATCACCTCTGATGAAAGTTGCATATGCCAACATCCTCCTTAAGTCTCTAGCCAAATATTTTTAAGTGCCAATACTTGTACAGTTTAATTATAAAACCTCACCAACTACTCATATATTGCAGGTTCAAATCCCACTTTAAGAATACTCTCAACTGGGCACAGCAAAGTGACTAGATTATGAGATCACTAAACTCTATGATTGATTCCATTGTTAAATTCATAGCTGAATGGTCTATGAGAGATGAAGCCTAGTTGGAGCAAGTATCTTTGAAAGGATACAGTGTCTCCCAGGCCCTGCCTCTTTCTCTTGCTTTTCTGCGGTGTTTCTCTCTCTCTCTCTCTCTCTCTCTCTCTCTCTCTCTCTCTCTCTCTCTCCCTCTCTCTTTCTCTCTCTCTCTCTCTGCTTCCTGGCTGGCATGAAATGAGCCAAATTCCTCTGCCATGCCCTTTCATTACTATGTTCTACACTGAAGCTAGTTGACCATGGACAGAATCCTTTGAAATGATGACTCAAGATCAATATTTTATCACTTAAATTGTATATGACTATGTTCTTATAATAGAAAAATGACTAACATGGTACTTTTTGAGCTATCAAAATTTAGAATGTGCTTATGTCTAACACATTTGCAAAATCTATAGTAGAACAATCAACTTTATTTATATGTGGATTCTGTGTCAGTGGATCTATCAACTATGGATCAAAAACATTTTCTCTCTCTCTCTCTCTCTCTCTCTCTCTCTCTCTCTCTCTCTCTCTCTCTCCCTCTCTCTCTCTCCCTCTCTCTTGTCTTTTTCCTTTTTTTGTATTGATACTGGGGATTGAACTCACGACTGCCTGCTTACAAGGCAGGCACTTATGCCACTGAGCTAAATCCCCAGCACCTGATCAAAAACATTTAAAGGAAGAGTTATATCTATACTGAATATGTAGTATACTTTTGTTTTGGTATTATTTTTAAAAAATATGTTATAATAACCATTTACATAGAATTTACATAGGCATTATGACATACTGAGAAAATTTAGAATATGTAGGAGGATGTGTATTGGTTACATACAAATTTTATGCCATTTGGTATAAAACACTTGAACATACCTTAATACTGCCATCTCTGTAGGTCCTAGGATAAATCTTTTGCAGGTATTGAGGAATGACTGTCTAATGCTTTAAAGGATGATCAGTGAAACAATATAGATTTTTCATAAATCAATTCCTATCCAAAAGATCATTTCCTGTTAAAGGAGATATAATACTTGTCCACAGGGACCACTTATCATTTCCTGTATCATTTCCATCCAAAATTAGTGGAGTAATGGAATTATCTGATAAAAGTAATCAGAAGCACTCATTTTGTGTGCCCTCTGAAATTCAGTGTCAGCCTACAAATAACTGCTTTATAGTACCAATATCTTACATATTGAGATGTTTCCAAAATGTGAGAATTCCTGGCTCAATCTTCACATCGTCTTTTCTAAATTTCTTGCAGAAATGATGACATTTGTACTGAAATTTTGACTATGTGAAATTGGAGTTCACGTTTCAAGTGGAAGCTCTCATTTATAAGAGTACACATTCTAAGGCTCACTCACCCTGAAACTATGATTATCATATAGTTCTTTGAGATATATGTTGGCCCGTAGACTAACAAAGAAATGAATTCAGATATGGATAGAATAATTGACTGTAATCTAGAAATATAATACTGCTACAAAACTAGAAAAAAATCAAGAATACAAGGGAATTTACAGGACTAATTCTTGATCTTTCCTAACTAGTGTAGGCAAGAGCAATAAAGGCAGACATAAGTAATGACTGTAGTTTGTTGGCCATGAGATCAAGTCTAGTATGTTTGCTCTATTAAGGAATGATTAAGGAATGACTTTATATGAAAGATATCTGGATTGAGTGATGGGAAAAGGAGATGATTGAAGTGAATTACTGACTTGCACCTGTTGCAGTATAAGGAACTCCAGCTTGTTCTAGTATCCTTCCTATTACAGGAGCTGTGAAGATTTGTGCTTAACCACTACTTTGAAAGTTCTGTGATGAGTAGGACTTTATTTGGAATGGAAGCAACTTTCGTGGGTCACATGACAAGACAGAATGGGTTACAAACAGGATTGGATGTGTCCAATGCCTTATTGTGTTCCTTTTGCTTCTGGGACTTCTGCTACAATTAAGTTCACAGAGCAATAATCAGACATTTCATATCTTTGCTCACAAAACTTTTGATGCTAACTGGTTCATCCAGTTTGATTCATGTGTTAACATGGATATATGCATTTGAGGAAATGCTCACTTCAGTTGTCTTTGAAAAATCAGAAATATGCAATGTTGGATAAGTCTTTAGAGATGACAATTTTAAAATTTCTTGAATATAACTCCTTAGGTATCTCTCAGATGAATTAACCTCCAGTTATGTAGACAAGAGTAAGTTTAATGATGCAAATATTGATTGTCTTACCTCTTTTCCCATTTTGTGTTCCTTGTCTTCTGGTTCTGTTTCTTAGGATAACAATAAATAAAGAACTGAAGGAAAAAATCTTGTCTGAGACGCACCCAGGAGGTTAACAAAGTGGATGGACCTGTTGTAACTGAATACATATCTTAAATTGATGACAATGAGTTTTAAAATCTCAAATTGATACAGAGCTTAAATAAAGGAGACACATCTAAGTGTAACACAATATTATAAATTAGACTAATAGGCCCACCAGCACCATCAGTTCCAGAGGCTAGGTGGCCTGGGGTGAGTGTTCCCACACCATTCGCTGAGCCCAGCTAGTTTTAGGACCCTTGCTTGGCCCCAGGCAGGGAGCTTTACAACTTCTTGTTACACTGGACCAGCTCAGTGGGTCTTGAACCAGCCTGCACAGGTCTCACTGCTCCCTGCTGGACTTTGCAGACTCTGGAGTTCTGGGCCTGCCAGTGCCATCAGTTCCAGAGGCTGGGTAGCCTGGTGTGAGTGTCCCCACACCATCCTCAGAGCCCAGCTAGTTTGGTATCCTCACTCAGCCCCAAACAGGGAAACTGGCTTCCTGTTGCACTGGACCAGCTTGATGGGTCTTGAGCCAGCCTGCCACACCAACTAGTGACCCTGTCTCAATCCAGGGAACTGGGTGGCCCAGGAGTTGAGGGCATAGAAGAGGATTTCCAACAGGCCCTGCGGAAGCCTTGTAAAAACACTTTATACATGGAAATATAGGAAAATCATAAAATGAAAGACCAAATTACAATCTCAAAGCTCCAGCCCATCCCAAGAAACATTAGGAGCTGTGGACATAGAAGAAAATATATACCATACACCTAAAATATCAGACATAATAACAACTGAAATAAAGAAGAATCTCTGGGAAGCTTTAAAGGAATTCAAATTAGAAATAATCTCCCAGGTAAAAGAAGCAATGATAAACTAAATGAAAGAGATGTTGAACATATCTAAAGAAGACACAGTTACAAAATTGGAGGAACTAAACAAAAAAGTAGAATTCCTGGATGAACAATACAAGAAACAAATAGAATACATAAAGCAGATGCAAAGAGATATAAAGGAAATCAAAAATTCCATTGAAAGTTGTAAAAACCACCTCAATGAAAGTGAAGATAGAATTTCAGACCTCGAAGACAGGACTGAAGCTAGTGAACAGGAAAGGGAAGATCTTTTAAAAATAACAAGAAATCAGAAAATAAGACTTCAACAGCTGCAAGATGACACAAAGAGGAACAACATAAAGTTAGTAGGGATAAATGAAAAAGAAGGGAACAATGTAAAGGATGTCAAGAGGATATTTAGAGAAGTAATAGCTGAAAATTTCGCAAACATGAGATCAGAAACTGATATCAGGATCAGTGAAGCATATAGAACTCTAAATACCATAATCAAAATAAAATTACACCCAGACATATGATAATCACCAAACCCAGAAATCCAACAAAAGAATAGAATATTAAAAGCTGTCAGAGAGAAAAGACAGATCACATATAAAGGAAAACCTGTCAGAATCACAGCAGCCTCACCACACAAACAATAAAGTCAAGAAGAGCTTGCAGTGAAATATTTCAGATCCTAAAAGAAAATGATTTTTAACCTAAACTGATGTACCCTGAAAAACAAGTCCTTCAAAATGGATGGAGAAATAAGATACTTCCATGACAAAGAACAGCTGAAGAACTTCATGATCACAACCCTGCAAAGAATACTGAAAGACAGTTTAGATACACTTAGGAAAATACCACTAAGCAAAGCAGTCAGTTAAACAAAACAGAAAGATAAAGACGCAACAACAGAAAGATAACATGTCAACAATAAACCAACATATAGCAGTTATAACCATTAATGTAAGTGGTCTCAATGCACCAATTAAAAGAAACAAAGTGACAGAATGGATCAAGAAACAAAATCCAACCATATGCTATCTACAAGAAACCATCTAACCCTAAAGGATACTCACAGACACAAAGTCAAAGGATGAAAAACAATACTTCATGCAACAGGAACCCCACCAAAAAAAGCAGGGATAGCTATTCTGTTTGCAGACAATGTGAACTTCAAACCAATAATGATCAGAAGAGATAAAGAAGGCAGAACATACTGCCTTCTTTACATACACTGGTTAGTGTAAAACTTCAAGAGGAAGAGATAACAATCTTAAATATATATGCACCAAATTCCAGAGCACCCAGTTATATAAAACAAGTATTAACAGAAATGAAAAACCAAATTAGCAGTAACACAATTATAACAGGAGACAGTAACACACCATTGATACCAAGGGACAGATCAACCAAACAGAAAATGAGCAAAGAAATAACAGAACTGAATCTCACCTGTGAACAAATGGACATGACAGACATATAGAGAGGATTCCATCCAACAACATCAGAATAAAAAAAATTCTTCTCAGCAATACACGAGGCATTCATTACAATAGACCATATATTAGCTCACATAACATATTTAAATAAATGCAAAGGAGTCGAAATTATCCCTTGCATGTTATCGGATCATAGAACCATGAAATTAGAAATTAATCATAAAAGATACTGAAAAAAATCCCCCAAACACATGGAAACTGAATAACACACTCTTGAGTAATCAGTGGGTCACAGGGGGAAATTAAAGAAGAAATTAAACAATACTTACAACAAACAAAAAACAAATACAATTTACCAGAATCTGTAGGATGCAATTAAAGCTGTCCTCAGACAAAAAATTATTGCACTGAATTCCCATATCAGGAAAACAGAATGAATACAAATAAATACCTCATGTTACACCTCAAACATCTAGAAAAAGATGTCAAAAGTCAAGCCCAAAGCCAAAAGAAGGGAGGAAATTATAAAAATCAGTGCAGAAATTAATGCAATAGAGACTAAGAAAACAATCCAAGAAATCAATGAATGAAAGAGTTGGTTCTTTGAAAGAATAAATAAAATTGATAAGCCCCAAGCCAACCTTATTAAAAAAGGGAAGAAAAAGCTCAAACATATGCAGTAAGGAATGAAAAAGGAGAAATCACTACAGACTCTGTAGAAATACAGAAGATCATCAACACCTATTTCAAAAACCTCTACTCCCATTGGTTTGATAACACAGAAGAAATAGACAGATTCTTAGAAACTTATGAAGTACCAAAGCTAGGTCAAGAAGATGTAAAGCTACTGAATAACCGAATTTCTATTAATGAAATTGAAAATGTAGTCAATTCCGTACCTACAAGGAAGAACTCAGGCCCAGACATATTAATTGTTGAATTCTACAAGAAGTAGAAAGAAGACTTAATTCTGACACTTCTCAAACTCTTCAATGAAATTGAAAGGAAAGCAGTACTTCCTAAGTCATTCCTGGAAGCAAATATTACTCTAGTACCAAAACCTGAGAAAGACCCAACTAAAAAAGAGAGCTACAGACCAATCTCCCTGATGAACACAGATGCAAAAATCCTCAATAAAATATTGGCAAATAGGGTGCACCAAATCATCAAGAAGATTATACATCATGACCAAGGGGGATTCATCTCATGCATGCAGGAATGGTTCAATATACATATCAGTAAATGTAATCCGCCATATGCATAAAAACAAAAGTAAGAATCACATGATCATTTCTATAGATGCAGAAAAAGCCCTGGATAAAGTCCAACATTCATTTGCAATAAAAAGCTTAAAGAAAATTGGAATATATGACCTGTATCTCAATATAATAAAGGCCAGCTATGACAAACCAAAAACTAGTATCATCATAAATGGCCAAAAAATTAAGGCCTTTACTTTAAAATCAGACACAAGACATGGATGTCCCTTATCACTGCTCCTATTTAATATAGTACTTGAAATGCTAGTCAGAGCAATTAGACAAGAGAGAGAATTAAAAGAGGTAAAACAAGGAAAAAAAGAAGTTAAATTACCATTATTGGCAGATGACATGATACTCTATATATAAGACTCCCCAAATGTCCATTGAAAGACTCTTAGATATAATAAAAAATTAAGCAATGTAGCTGGATACAAAATCAATTCTCAAAAAAATCAATAGCATTCCTATACGTTAACAACAAAATCACTGACACAGAAATAAGAGAAAGCACACCCTTCACACTAGCAACCAAAAAAAAAAAGAAAGAAATATTTAGGAATTATTCTCATGAAAGAAGTGAAAGACCTATACAGGGAAAATTATAATGCACTGGAAAAATATATTGAAAAGGATCTCAGAAAGTGGAAAGTCATCCCTTGCTCATGGATAGGAAGAATAAATACTGTGAAAATGGCCATTCTCCCAAAACAGTTGTAAAGATTCAATGCAATTCCAATAAAAATACCATCAACATACCTCATAGATCTAGACAAATCACTCCTAAAATTCATCTGGAACCAGAAGAGACCTAGAATAGCAAAGAGAGTTCTAAGCAGCAAAAGCAAGGCAGGAGGCATCACAATCCCTGACTTGAAGTTATACTACAAAGAAACTGTGTAAAATCAACATGGTACTGGAATCAAAACAGAGCTGAAGATCAAAGGAATAGATTAGAAGACTCAACTACAACTATAAACACACTCAACAATCTTATCTTTGATAAAGAGCCCAAACATGTTCACTGGAAGAAGGAAAGTCTCTTTAATAAATAGTATCGGAAAAACTGGCTCGCTATATGCTGAAAACTAAAACTAGACCCATGCCTATCACCATGTACTAAATTAAAATCTAAATGGATCAAAGATCTAAATATTGAAGCAGAAACTCTAAATTTATTGGAAGACAAATGGGGTAAAAACCTTGAAGACATAGGGGTAGGCCGAGAATTCATGAACAGGACTCAAACCACACAGGACAAACTTCCCAGAATCGATACCTGGGATCACCTCTTATTAAAATGTTTCTGCATGTCAAAGGAAATCTCCAGCATAGCCAAAAGAAAACCCAAAAATGGGAAAAAATCTTAGTGAACTGTCCCTTAGACAAAGGACTTCTGTCTAAAACATATAAAGAAATAAAAAAAAATCAGACCCCCAAAATTCAAAGATCCAATCCAAAATTGGGCATCTGAGATGACTGCACAATTCCCAGATGAAGAAATACAAATGACAAATAAATACATGGAAAACTGTTCATCATCATTACTCATTAGAGAAATGCAAATTAAAACCACACTGAGATTCCATCTCACTCCTGAAAGAATGGTCAGGATCAAGAAAATCACCACCAACAAATGCAGAGGCTGTGGGGAAAAAAGAACTCTCTTGCACTGTTGGTGGGAGTATAGACTGGTGCAACCATTGTGGAGGTCAGTCTGGTGATTTCTCAAAAGCCTGGGATTGGAATTCCCATTTGTTCCAGCTATTCCACTTCTAGGCATATTTCCAGAAGAACTGAAAGCATCATACCACAGTGATATATGCGCACCCATGTTTATAGCAACACTATTTGTAGTAGCCAGATCTTGGAAACAACCTAAGTGACCATCAACTGAGGAATGGATAAAAAAGTTGTGGTATTTTATATAATGGAGTAGTACTTAGCTATAAAGAATGATCACATTGAGATATTTATAAATAAATGAGTGCAGCTTGAGACCACACTCATTAGTGAAATAAATCAAACTCACATGTATAAATACCAATTAATTTCCCTAGTGTAAGAAATGGTAAGAATACATAAAAGTATGTGGTAATCATGAGTCCCCATTATATTGCTTTGAAGCCTTATAGTGTTTTCATTCATTAATTGGGATGATTTTATTCTTTGTTGTCTGATTTTATTGTCTGTGATGGTATGAACAGCTCTTTTGAAGAAAATAAGACATCATACTAGCTAGTGCTGATTTAGTATCATGTTGTTTTGAAGTCCCATCAAGCTTTTGTTCTTCTGTCTCCATCAGCCTTATCATATTGTATCTTTTGGATTTTATTACATGTGATAGCGAAAACAAAAACTTTTATAGGCAAGGAGATAATATAGAAATCATTGTTCATTTTCTGTTAGTTGATTCTAAATACCCTGTAATACTTTCATTCTCTTGGATGGTTTTACACTGTTTTGATATTTTTGATGTTATAGTATACAAAGTTATATTCAAATATTTCGAGGAAAGATACACTATGGTAACTACTGTTATGTCGGGTTATCTTGTAGTGAAACACTATGTTGCTTAAATTGTTCTGTTTTGACTTGCGCTGTTGTGTTGTTATGTTCTCTTTTATCTCAATCTCCATTTATTTATTTTTTTATTTAAGGGAAGATATAAATTTAAAAATATAAAGATATATTATAGTAACCATCTTGATTTCCTATTAACTTGATTTGAAGTCCTGTGTCACTCCCACTACCTTGTTTTGCCTGATTAGACTCTATTCTGTTCTGTTTGATAGTATCAAGTTTGAGAGTATAGGCAACTACTTTGAAGGCAATAAGATTCACTGTGATGTCTATTCTGGTTTGACTATTATCTTCTTTTGAAGTCCTGTAATGTCTCCAATGTTTCAGTTTTATTGTTTTTGTTCTGTACTTTTTTGTTCAATTTTATTATAACTGATGATATAGGCAATTGTTTTTAAGATAGCAAGAGGCATTACGGTAACCATAGTTGATCACCTTATATTCTGTTTTTCCATCATGTTCTATGTCCATCCTTTTGATTTGACTGACTCTGTTTTATTTTGTCACATTTGGTTTTATTCTCTTCAAAAAAAAAAATAAGAAAAACTGTGTGAGTAATAAAACCCAAAATGTGTAATTGTTATTGTAGTAAAGAGAGGAAAAAGAAAGTGCTCTAAAGCATATAACTGCATGTATATTTAAGTGTGTAAGATAGATAACCATATTACTAGGTTTTTGTGGGATCATTGAACAGAACTGTTTGCAGTCTCATTTTTTGAATGTCCACTTTGTATGCTTTAATTTTATAAATTGAACAAGTATTTCTAAGATGACAATATGTAATCTATTAAGTAGTGATTTCTTACTGTTTATTTTTTTTGAAATTTTGTATTACTTGTACCATTTTTCTGTTTTTATTTCTCTATAAATAAAAAAACAGCTAAATATTCAAAAATATCAATGAATGAGTGAATTAATGTTTACTTGCAAAAATATCTTACTTCCTTTCAAATAAAATGTGATGTCAAGAATAATTGGCAGACCTCAGAATGTTGGATTATAAATTAGAATTCAAAGTTGAGATTTTTATAAGGTGAGTTTAATAACTTTAAATGTGTCACTTTGATAATATTTTAGCACTATTCTGTTAGATTTATGAAAATGAATGTTACGAATTCGGGACCATTTTGATCAAAGTTCCCTGTGAAAGCTTCTAAGATTCACTGTGGAAAAGGAATGAGTGGCATCCTCACTGCATCTCATCTAAGTCACTTGTCATTGATTGGTGATAACATGAAACAACGAAATTTACATGTTTTCACTCACACTACCTAAATAACTATGGCCTCCAAAGGAGGCATGGATAAAGGAGGAGTAAATTCTGGTTAATTGTGACACACCACGTAGAAGTTACATGGCATTTTATATCACTGTTTTCAGAGTGGGTAACAAGAAGTCTGCTCCCCAAAAATGGGAGTCATGTATTTTAGTGTTCCTAATAACTCAGGAGTTTTCCTACAGATTAGTGAGTCTTTGACCTGCTCAACGTTGTAGTGGCCTCTTCTGCATAAGGTTAATTATGAGAATTTGGAGAGAAGAAACATCTTTATTTTTTAGTTTTTTGTTATTTTAATGTACATGCATTAAAGTAAATCTTTGCCCAATGAAATGTTAACTATGGTCACAGATAATACCACAGAAACCTTATTTACCACACATGATAAAAATTATAGTTGTAAAAATCACTAAGGAAATTAATGACAGGAACTCTGATACATGAACATGATAGTGGGGGAAAGGGAGAATCTGATATTCTGTTGCCTCACTGAAACGTTAAAAAGTCTAAACTTCAAAAACACTTATTCAAACAAAGAAACAAATGAGTATAATCTATTCATTAACTGATACAGAAAAAGAGAGACAGACAAACACACGCACACACACACACACACACACACACACACACACACACACACTTGCACAGACTCACAGATAGATGCATAGACCAAGGCACAGAAAGTGATGAAAATTGTACCAACAGGAGCCACAAAACTGATCTTGTATAAAAGACATTAAGATAGTCACATTAAATAATACTGAAATCTAAAGAACAGAAAAAAAAAACCATCAGAAATATGTATGAACAAACAGGAAATTTAAATAAATGGAATTTGTAATCAGAGAAATCAAAGAGAAAATCTAGAGTTTAAAAATATAATTGTAAGCCAGGCTTGGTGGTGCAGGCCTATAATCCCAGTACTTGGGATGTAGAGGCAGGAGAATTGTTTCGATTTCAAGACCAGCCTGGGCTACAAAGTGAGCTCAAGGCCAGCCTGAACTGCACAAATGAGACCCTGTCTCAAAAAGACAAAAAGTCAAAAATAAATAAATAAAAAATAAAAATAAAATTATGACTATGAAAAAGTACTGAAATATTTTCATGAGCATATTGGGTAAGGCAGAAGAAATATTTAGCTAGATGCACTTACAGGAAAATGAAATTATCTAGTCTGAAGAACACAAATAAAAAAATAATGAAACAAACAGAACACAGTCCATAGGGCCCATGGTGGAATGTAAAGCATAGCAACATTATTATTATGGATGTTAGAAGAGGAGAGAATATTTGAAGAAATAATGGCTAAAACTTTTCAAATTAAAAGGAGGAATCTACATTTCCAAGGAATTCAATGAATTGCATGCATAGGAAATAAGTAAGACCATCACCTAGATGCATTATAATCAGAATGCTCAAAGCCTAATTAGGTGCAAACAGTGATGAGGATGATTTGCCACATATAAGGGATGCAGAAAACATTTAACAAGCATTGTTTTATAGAGCTATAGACAAGAAAGAAGTGGAATTCCACATTTTATTTATTAAAAAGGAAAAACAAGAATTGTTACTGGATAATTCTATGTAGCAAATTTGTCTTTCAATAATGAAGGACAAATTAAGATGTTTTCAGATACAGAAAATTTGTGGTTGGTTCATTTGTCCAAAAAAAAAAAAAATGAACAAACCAAAGATATCATTTAGTAGGGGGCTGGAGATTTAGCTCAGTGGCATAAGCGCCTGCCTTGCAAGCAGGCGGTCGTGAGTTTGATCCCTGGTACCAATAAAAATGAAAAAGACAAAAAAAAAAAAAAAAAAGATATCATTTAGTAACTTGAGGCTTACCTAGTAAAATTTTTTATGAAGGCAACTGCATATGTAAATGTAAAACTCAATGTAAATATATTTATGTTTGTGACTCCTTTATTTTCCATATGATTTAAAATACAAATTGAATGAAATAAGAAATTATATTTATAAACATGGAATATATAAGTTTTTGACTTATGCTTTATGCTCTTAAAGATAAGTTGGTATCAATTTAAATTGGATCAGTAGAAATTTAGAATACTGACTGTATTGTCCATAGAGACAATTCGGAAAAGAACCAATATATATATAAATAATGCAACTGAAAATAAAATTTAAATTATATACTACAGAAAGTTAAGCAAAGGCAAAAAACGTCAGTTTGAAAGTATTAAGATAAATTTAATGAGTCTGTATAAAAATCTAATTAAACTATAGGAGAAATGTTGATTCTTATTTATCACTAAAAACAAACGAATTATATTTTCCAGCCAGAAAAGATTGGCAGAATAGACTACAATAAATATCCATGCGTTATCTACAGTGTTTATGCTTCTTAACAAAATATATTTCAAGTAAAAGGAGAGGAAGGATGCTCTAAAGAAAGTTAAAATTTGTGACGTGGTAAAATCAGTGATCCTCAGATCACAGGAGTTTAAAACTGCAAACAGCAATAAATAAAATGAAAAAACACCAATTTTCTAAGCCACATTAAAAAAAAATTCAGCAGCCTATGGTAACTAGATACTTTGAATTGATAATAAAAAAATCAATGAATTGACAGAAGTCCAGAAATAGATGTATTTATTATGGAATTCTGTAGACAATTTATAGAATTAGTTTTAATCCTATGAGAATTTTTTCAGTAGATACATTGGACAGGAACACTTTCTACAGTGTTCTATGAGACTAGCAGCACTGTAATAGTAAATTCTGACAAGAATTCCTCAGTAAAAAAGTCTATGGCCTATATTCCTATCAATACAGACACAAATATTAAATAGTACTTGGCATAATCAAATGATACTTATGTTTGTAATGCAAGAGAATTTTAATAGAAGAAAATTAGTCAAAAGCTGTACACCATTAATAGAAAAAAAGTTTTAAAATTATCTTAATTCATGTTCCCAAAGTATTTGATAATATTCAAATGTTCTAAGGATAATGCATAAAATTCATTTAAAAAGCAAGTAATATCATACTTAATTGAAAAAAGTGAAAGTATATCTTCAAACAAGGAAGAAAATATGGAAATCTTTTCTATCCACTTCTATTAAATATTCACTTGCAGTCCTTCACAGGACAATGAGATATTAAAAGTAAATAAATCGCTCTAAAAAGTAAAAAGAAACTAGAAAATCTTTTTTTAAATAGATAGTGTTAATCTAGGTATTAAGAAGACACAAATAAAGCATTAGAACTGATAAATATATTCAGCAAATTTCCTGGGTACAAGATACACTGAAAATTCACTTGTATTTTTGAGGATCAGTGAATTTCAGTTTTCCATAGACAAATAAGCATTTACAGGGATATAGGAATAAAATTTTTGAGATAAATATAGTAAGCAATGTGAATCACCTTGGCCCTGAAGAGAAGGATTGCTGAGATGCATTAAAAAATGCATGACTAAATCAAATGATATGGCATAATCATTGAAAGATACTATTGTTGAATTAGCAATGTCCTAAAAGCAATCTACTAATTCAATGAAACGTTTATTAAAATGTTAATTCCTGTTTGAAAAATGAAAAAGTAAATTTTCAAATTTATATGGAATGGTTAGAAATGAATAGTACAAATATTGGTGTAAAAGACAAAATAATTAAGAGTATTTGCCATTCCCATTTGCAAAACATAGCATAAAAGTATGGTTTCCCAATGACGATCAATATGTGGGCCAGTCAAATGAAAGTAAGAACCAAAACAAAAACACAGCACTTACCTGGCAAGCACATGGTCCTGAGTTCAATTTCTGACACCTGAAAAAAAATACACAATCATTATGGCCAATTTAAGACTCAAGATTATTGGGATAGCTGGATAATGACATGAGAATGGATTTGATCCTTTACCTCATTCTATATGCAAAAATTTATGCAGAAGAGATAAACAATCACATGTGAAAGCTTAAAGATATGAAATTTTTAATAGAAAGTATTGGCACATATCTTTGGGATCTCACATTTATCAATAGAATCTCAGATTTGTCACTAGAAAACCAGTTAATAAAGTAAAAATAAATTTAGAAATGTTTCCTTAAAAGACACTATCAAGAAAGTTAGAAGACAAACTGTATAATGGTATAAACTGATTGTAAATGATATTTTCAATATATTTTAAAATTTTGAATAGGTATGTAAATAAATTTTACACTTCAAAGATACAGAAAAACCATATTAAAATTAATAAAAGACTTTAAAAGACATTTTTCCAATGAGATATAGAAATGATCAATAGCATATGAAAAGTTGTCCAAAGCCGTGGATCACTAGGTAAATATAGTTAAAATTATAGTGAGATATATTGTCGCATGCAGTAGGATGGCTAGACTTTCAAAAAAGACACAAGAATTCACAAAAACGGAAAACTTGGAACACACACTACATGAGAGAAAATAAAATGAATTTCAATTGCAAAATAAGAGTGATAAAGTGGCATTCCATTAACATATGCCCTAGCAATTCTATATTTGTAAGAGAGTTAAAAATATGTATTTGGAAATTTGTATATGAATAGTTAGAGCAACACTATTCATTCTAGTCAAAAGCTGGACATAGTTCAAATTATCTTAACTCAATACTCTTTACATTATTATAAATTGATAAAAAATTAAACATATTATTCAGAAATAATAATAATGGCCAAAGTTTGAAAATATGTAAAGCTAAAGAAATTAAACAGAAATTAAAGAAATTAGTTATGATATTTTTTGTTTTAGATGCAGTTCCCATAATGGAAAAATCAGAGACATTTAGCAGCACATTTGCCAGGATGGGGGATGGAGGATTTGAAATTGGCAGTATAGGTCTACTTGTGTTTTCAAGAAGTTTTGAATTTAATGTAAACTTTTAATGATGCACCATCTTGCAAAAACACTAAGTGTTATGGAAAAGCATATTTTAAAGTGGCTTGCTACAAATTATATTCCTTTCATGTCAATAAAAATAATACATCAAAAGTACAAAGGCATTAATCAAGTGACATGTATTCTCAGGGACAAATACAGACATATGCATCAACATTGGAAAAGAATTAAATAACATCTAAGTGAATTCTGAGATCATGTACAATATTCATGAATTGGGTGATGGAGATTATGAAAATGCTAAGTTTCTCCCAATTGATCTATAAATTTCATGTGATCACATTTGATATCCTTGTTAATATGCTTATTTTATTTTGAAATGAAAGGCAATTAAACTTATATATAAAAAACATTGAAGTAAATCAAGCTAATATTTAAGAAAAGCAAGAGTTAGATGACTAACTCCTGAGATCTATTTAAAAGAGTGGTTAAGACTATGGATTAGAAGATTAAAAAAACAGCAGTGATAAGCAATGGATCAAGACATGGACGTACACATGTAGAAATAACTGAGTTATGGAATAAGTGGCCAAGGATGCATAACAGATGCGTTTTTCATTAAAGATTTAAATCGGTTATGTTTCCAGTGAGCCTGAGCTGAATAAAAAGGGAAGAAATATAAAGATAAGAGTATTTCCTAGAGCATAGGGTCGCATACCATGACAAGGTATCATAGCAAGCTTTTAATGCTATGATTTTCTTTACATTTTTCTATGCCTACATTACAGCCAGGACATTCCACAAGAAACTTCCTCCAGTTCTTGCATTGGGTCCATGATGTAGGGTTCTGAGAGCCAGTTAGTGTGGTGTTCTAAGATCTTGCCCTGAGTCTCTCCCCAGGCAGTTTAAGTCACGCCCTGTCATCTCAGTCCATGTGTGAATGAGTGACATGATCTCTTCTCTGTGATGTGACTATATGTAACTACTTGACTTCTGTTAATTTCATGGACCCATTGTTGAATATCGTTTGTTTGATGTTCCCTGTAATGCTCAGATTACAAGGGCTGCCCCAGTAAGGATACGAAGGTGGTGGTTCAACCACCAACAGTTCTACATCTGGATAAGAGAATACACTAAGTCCCTAACTTACAAACCTACAAATGCTGAACTTTCACAGGTCTGAACAAACCCAGCAGTAGTGAACATGTATGCTAAACATTGTCACAGGTGTGCTTCTGTGTGCTTTTGGTAGCTGCAAAAATAAAAGTACTATACTTATTGTTGTGTGCAAAATTTAAAGTGTTTTATATTGTATATTTGTGTCAAAGATGTGTAAGATTCACTTTGTTGGACTTACAAACAAATGAAACTTAACAAAAATTCTACCAGAGGTGCTTATCTAAAGTCTATTGAGGCAAATGAAGAAGAATACATTTTGACTGTGAATAGGCAGACAGTATCCCCAATCTGATATTTAATCTTTTTCCTTAAGGAAAAAATTCAGTTCATGTACTTAGAATACTTCTTTTTATCAAAAGACAAAATTCACATATGAAAATAAAGCCATGGGTTGTGAGAAAAATATTTTGATACAGATATCTAACAAAAATTTTGTAGGTAGAACTGACCGAAAACTCCCAAAATAATAATAATAGAAAAGATAAATGCAATCCAAGTAACCCAAATTTTGAATAGGGTTTTTAAGAGGAAGCTACTTGGATGACTATCAAGATTATGAAAGATATTCAGCACTATTATTCTTCAGTATACCTTCATTAAAAATGATTGCATATCCAGTACTGGTGAAAATACAGATAACTGGGAATTTCCAAACTAACATGAGAATATATAGTTTTAAGATTATTTCTTATAGCATTAAGCTAGGGTGTAAGAAAAGAATGTTTTGCCTATGCAATCAATTAGTACACATGAAGAAAAGAGTATTCATAGGATCACTATAAAAATGGCTACTATAAATAATCCCAAGTTCCACTAACATCAGAGAACATAAACAATATTCGGTTTGTGCTTGAATAAAATAATACACATTCAACAAATGTAAAAAGCAACATGGGTGAAATCTACAGCTAAATATGAAGGCAAAACTATCCAGACAAAAATTTGTAGACAATAATATGATTACATCCCAAATTTAAATAAAAGTCATTTATGCTTGTAAACACAATCTGTTTCATTATATGAGGTGGTGATACCTAATAGGAGTTACTTAGTTATTTTTCTCACTCCAGTTGCTGATTACATGGATATTTGACTATGAAAAAATTCATTTAATTATACATTTTGGTATACTTTTCTGTATATATGATATGATTTTCAAAATTTAATTATTTCATGGACTATTTGAATGTTTAAATTATCAAAGTACTTGAAATTATTATGTTGCAGTTAGATTATGTTAAACAGTCAAAGAAAAGTAAGCTAAATGCCAGATTTCTAAAAATTCTTTTGGAAAATTATTTAATAGTAAGTACAAACATACCAAAGCTCTGTGCTACTTTTCTATAAAATATTAAAACCTTTCAGGAACAGTTCTTAATATATAAAAATGAGAAAATTGGTGCTAAAGAAGTTGTCATAGTCATTGAAAACATGATTTCACTCAAGATTCCTTTCTTTTTCATCTACTGGATTGAGATGTAACTTAAAATTTTTGCTTATACACATAGCTTAATTGTGTGTATGGTAAGTATTATGTTTCGATTTGTGCTCTATGATCTCATTAAATTCAAAGTGCTAGTCACACTGGAATTTGCCTTGTTTCAAAATACTTTTTAATAAAATATATGAATACACATTTATTTCTGAATGGAAATATTTCACAATTTAAGTAAGATTAAAAAGGAAATTGCATCCATGTTAAGATTTTAGTAATTCATTTTTAAGGGCATTTGGGTATAATTATTTTCAATTTTTGTAGATATAAAGATATATATTTATACCATATTTTCCAGGGCTCATTAGTTTAAATAGCTGCTTTGTGTTTATTGGTTTATTCCTCTTAAAACATAGGCCCTAGAATAAAGTAGGCATAAGAAATATGATCTCCTTCCTCTAGAGCTATATTTTTTGTTACCACAATAATCACCCTCACCAAGTGAGAACTGAAGTGAGGAGTCCTGAAGAAAATAGTCCAGAAGCACCTTTAACTACAAGAATTGAGTAACTGCAATATATTTAACTCTTGTAATTGTTTCTTCTTAAACAGGGTTTGAGGTAACCCAGCAAATCTTCAATGGTGTTTTATTATCACCAAACCTTCTGCCTTTAACACCTGTAATCAGAAAAATGATGAGAGCTGTCAAAACTAGCACATATATACCCTATTGGACAGTCATCTACTAAACTTCTCTGTGTCTCCTCTAATAGTGCTTCAAACAATTCAGTCATCCACCCTGCACTAAGAGTTCACTGATTCCAGTAATTAACAAGTCTTTCCGAGGCGGAAGCACTCTAAGGCAAGCCAAATCCTGTCACTCTTTGGCACACACATCCCCTGAACACTTTGCCTATAGAACAGAATAATCCGATATGAGGTATATGCGTTTTCTATTTATCCCTGATCTTTGTCCTTTAACATAAAAGGTTCACAAAAGTTAATTAATATATCCTTAGATCTCAGACCCCATGACATTTGTAGATTAGCCTGATTTGAAACTTTGTTTTATTTTGTTTCTATTTTTCTTCTTTGAAATAAAAAGTAGAAACTTAATAATAATTGTGGAACCAACAATGTGTATGGAACAATAGCAACACATATATTCTGAACTTGTGATGCATTCTAAAATGTGTTAGGCATATTTTTACAATGAAATATAACAGAGACTGTAATCCCTTAAATAGTTACAAATAACAACTGACCTTTCAACATGCAGTCCTCAAGAAACAGGTATGTTTATTTCTTACAAATGGAGTATAAGCAAAAGAAATGTAGCACCTTTCCATATTCTATGCTTCCTCTGTACCTTCTTTTTACTGCTGTCATCTGTATGCAGATAATCCCAAGGTATGGATGGAGCTAATGCTGATGAATAACCATAGAAGAGGAAATGACACCTTGGCTGGGAATATCTACCTTTTGTCTGTTTTGTGTAAGGTAAAGTATATTTTTGAGCCATTGTACAACTTGTACACTTGTAACAGAGTATCCTAATGTCAAAGATAATTCCCACATTTCTGTTATCCTATTAATGGGGAACTTACTAAAAAGGACCTTGAAAAAAATTGCATTGTGGAAGGTGGGGAGGGGAAGGACAGATTCGTTGTTTGATTTGTTTATTATGAAGCATGGAAGATGTTCAGGAAAATTTATTTATAGAATTGTCAGGAGCACAATGAAAATCTCTAAGGTGCACATTGCTGGCTATCATAAATATACATGAGATAAAGCCCGCAGTGTGTAGTATATGCTAAGCTTGATGGCATAGCCTACGGATGTGAGCAAACAATGTAGCAAAGATAAAGATATATAAACTACCAAAGTAAAGGAGTGAGGAAAGAGAGACTCCTGAAAACTTTCCCATACATGCCGTCTAGCATTTTATCAGTCAGTAAGGAAATTATTGTCATGCCCAGTGGAGCAGAGGTTTCTACCTTGTTTCCCAAGACTGCTTTTACTGTATACAGAGATTTGTCTGACTTCTCTAAGACATGATGATCTGCCAAGAAAATCATAAATATTTATATAAAAAGATTTCTTTAGACCACCACGTATTGAGTTAAATGCTTTTTTGTAAACTTTCAAATATACTAACGAGAGTTTATATTCAATGGGAAATAATCAGGTATATAATTATTAGCAGGCAGTGACAAAAGAACTTGGCAGCGCACATCTTTACCTACCCTTCTAGAATGAGCCTAAGCCTCTCATGTACATGCCAAGGTCTGATAACATGGATCACGCTTCTCCTTCATCACTAGAACAAAACACCTAACGTGCACAATTAGAAGAGAGGTTCACATTTCCACAGCCATTAGGCGGCTACAAAATGGCATGGCACAGGATCAGCTCACACAGTGGAGTCTTTAAAGCAGAGAACTTCAAAGTGGAACCTGGGAAGAGAGATGGACCTTCCTAATCACCCCACAGTGATCTTTTCTTCCAGTTACCTCCTACCTCCTAACTGTTATTCAGCTTGAATGCTCTCATGAGCCAATCACCTTACTTTTATTCATGAAGTTTGTGGGCCACATTAATTCTAAACTGTAAAAATATTTTCTTTTCATATTTGCATATTAGAATCAAACTTTAGATTATGATTTCACTGAATAAATATGCCTTAGTTTTTGTTCTTTGCAGCAGTTCACAGTTCTTAGAATATATTCAAAAGCACAAAAGAAATATTAAGTAATTTGTATAATGATACACATTAATTTTTCAGCCTACATGAACCAACATTTAGATGCCAAGTGTAATAGAGAAATTTTACAAAATCGTCATCGATACAGTTATTTTGAATACTAACTATTGTGCCAGCCTAAACATTTCGATAGATGAGGGTGAATATTTGGAGATAAAAAGTAGAAACCATTTTGATTCTTCTTTTTCTGTTTTTCTGTCTTTGTACGTGACACTTTTTAAAAACTGTTTAAATATCTTACAGGTTATTAAATCTGAATTTTTCAGCACAACTGCTTCTATATAAATTCTTAAGGACACAGAAAATTAATTTCTCCACTTTTAAAGCAAAGAACAATATAAGATCTGGGTTAAATAGTGAAAACTAAATTGTACAAGGCTAAACGAGTTATTCATGATTACACAATTCAAAATAGAATGCTGATGTTGATATACAAGAGTGAGCATAATACATGTAATTGTTTCTTCATCCATTCATCAGTTTCTAATGAAATTTGAAAATATTCCATTCTTCCTCCCATTGAGTCTTGTCAATCAAATTGTTTTGTAAACAAATAGAGACAATGAGTAAAAGTTATTTCATTTCATATATTACTTGTTTTCTTTAAAGATAGTGCATAGTCCTCTCATTTTAGAATAAATAATGAATATGAATAGTGATAATGTGGTTTTGTAATATTACATTTTATGTATTAGATGGAAGAAGATTATGATGAAACAGCATTTCAACTATATGCTAATGTTAAAGACTGAATTTTTGAAATTTTTTTCCTCCTCTAGAGTTAACAGCACTAAGTGGTAGAAGAAACTATATTAATTAAATTCTGATGCTTACCCTTCCATATGGGACACCTGGCCCAGCATAGTGGAAGAGAAAGGAGCCTGCAATCCATAAGGGAAATGCAGAAAAAGATGCTCAAGTGGAACTTGAGGCCAGCTGCAGCCAAGAGTCCTCATAGATTATTAAGACTGACAGAAGTCAACCACAGGGCAGGCGGCTTGTAAGCAATATTCCTCATTATTCTAGGCACTGCAAGATGAGCATCACAATATCAAAGAGTTTGGGTCTTGCTTTTCTTTTGCTTTCATTTGCCCACCTTATTACTTCCTCTTCACATGGTCATTTCTCTTGTTCATTCCTGGGGATTCAAACTTTATCTTTTGATTCAATAATCTTATTGAATTGGGACCCTACACCGGGGTGTCATTTTAACTTAATAACATCTTTAGAAATCTTCTCTCTTAAATAGATTAACGTGAGTTGGTACTTTAAGATATGTGTTTGGATGGGAAGATATAACTCAACCCATTAAAATATCTATAACCTGTTGAACTAACTTTATCTTTTTGTATGATTTCCCACTAAAAGTCCTAGATAGGAGTATTAGTAGGTATGCCTAAAATTTATAATGCAAGGAATTGAATTCAAGATTTTAGTGGCACCAAGGGAGAGAATAATCTTCAGTTAAAATCAGAGAATTAACTGAAGGAAAATTTAAATGAGGAAGAGAGTTATCTGTAGTTTAAACAGCTTTTTCCCTCAAAAGTATTCTCAAAAATTTCAGAGCCTACACTTTACATCTAATTAAGGTGAGGTTACCAAGCCCTCTGTCTTTAACTAGAAATGGGTAAAATATAAGTGTCATGGAAGCTCCTGTATGTTCTGCAAAATCAGCAGAAGTCTGTCCTTTGTGTTACTGACCTACTCCTTTCGCCATGTTTGTGATCTGTATGTCTTGAGAACATCTCTAGAAATTTTTCTCCATGCAGTTTGCTATCTCAGCATTCTACTCCTTGAAGATGTAAAAGAAAATATCTACACTGTAGGCTTTGTGAACTATATGTATGTATATACATATATAATGTTGTGAACTATATGTATGTATATACATATATACTTTTGTGAACTATATGAATATATATACATATATACTTTTGTGAACTATATGGTATATACATATATACTTTTGTGAACTATGTGTATGTATATACATATGAAAAAGAAACAGTGATTAAGTGATAACATGGAAAAAAAGTTGCCTTTGATGTTAAGGAAACTACTTGAAATTTACTATTTTTTTGAATAGTAGAAGAAGCATTTACAATCTATCAGAAATGTTAGCAAATATTAGTGGTGGTTTCCTCGTATAAAGTAGCAATAATTTCTAATTGAAAAAGTTGTGTAAATGTAAAGAAAAACTACATAGCTAAATTTTAGCGAAAAGGTCTTCTTTTAGTATGTGTTCGATAGATCTAAAAATTTGGTCAAAGAAAATATGAAGACAAAAGCAAAAAAATGTAGACTTGGGGCTGAGGGTTTAGCTCAGCGGCATAAGTGCCTGCTTTGAAAGCAGGCAGTTGTGGAAGGAGAGAAAATGGCGGCGTGCTAGGGGATCGAGCGAAGAATCTCTCCAGAGAATTCAAACTCAAAGCTAAAAAAAAAAAAAAAAAAAAAAGACAGCATGGAGAGGACCAGACAAATCCATAGCGATTCTTATCAACCAAGACAGTACAGCTGGAGGATTTAAAGTCGTGCTGAGACCGGAGGCTGCAAATCCCGCGCCCTTAAATCAACGAACAGACTCGTGGACCCAACACGAAAAGCTGAGTTGCTTTTGGGGACTGCGGAAACTGAGACCCAGATCGAGACTCCAGGCGGCAGCCAGTTCTGCACCGCTGCACCAGAGCAGATGTACAGAGCTCTGGCGTTTCGAATCTAAACGGTGCACAGAAATCTGACCAGTCAGCGCTGAGCCGCGAGGTGGGGAAAAGTGGACGGCTTGGTGTGTGGCGGTCCCGGAGCGGGGACTTGCACCGGACTCTGGTGAGTATAGAAAACCCCGCGGCTGCTGGGTTTGGCCAGAGAACAGCTGGCCCGCCACCACGGGGAAATCAATAACACAGAATCTGGTGCAGACATATTAGCCTGGCGGCTGAAACCGCAGCTTGGTGACATCACCAGAACCCCCTGTAGGGAGGGCTGGTGGAAGACATCTTGAGTCCTGGCAGAGTCTGATTGCTTGCTGGCTTCAGCTCCGCACGGAGAACTTAGTGGGAGCCATCTTGGTTTTGGGCAGATCTGCTTTTCTAGAGCTCCTATCACAGAGAGGTTTGGAAGAGAACGGCTGGGACCTGGGCAGAATCCTGTGCCATTACCCAGCTGCTTCTGATTCAGGGAGAACTGGCAGGAGCTGTTGGGGCTAGATCAGGCCTCTGCTTGGGGCCCAATGGGCGGATGCAGAATGGTCACAACTCAGTGACAACCAGAAAGTACAGCCTAATTTATGAACTAACTGACACAGAGGCTAGAGACTAGACTGTACCGCCCCTGCATCCCAGCCTACCCCAGATAACAGCAAATTGGGGAGGACAGCAAAAACTCAAGCCAGCACGCTTCTGAAAGGCCCTAAGCAATTCTGAGAGGGCCAGAGAACTCCAGGACAGTCTGAAAGAAACCAGAAACATGACAAGAGATAAAAATAAAAAAAAATCTCCAGCTGTTCAACAGGAGAAATTAAACCCAAGAGAACTAAACACTGAAGAGAACAAGCACAGTAACCATCCATTGCTCGACTCAGCATCAGCCGAAATTAAAAAGTATTTACATGATCTCATAGAGGAATTTAAAGATGTACTCCTCATCCAAGGGAGGCAAGATATAAAGAGATTAATTAAAGAAATGACAAGCCCTGCCCAAGAGAACACAGATGGAAGAACTGAGGAAATCAGAAAAGAAAGAGAAGCATCTGAAGAATTTAAGCATAACTTAGAATACATGAAACAGATCCAAAGAGAAAATCAGGAAATTAAAAACTCCATTGAATATTGGCAAAATGCCTTGACAGAAACTAAAGACAACCTTCTGAAACTTGAAGAGAGATTTAGGGCTTATGAACGTGAAAGAAAAAGCCTCTTAAAAATAACAAGGAACCAGAAAGAAGCAATTCTAAAACTGGAAGATGATAAAAAGATGCATAACCTAAGAATAAAGAATGTGAGTGAGGAAGCAGGAACATCCAAAAATGAAATACAAAAAATATTCACAGAGATATTAAAGCAAAATTTCCCATGTATAGCAAAAAGAAATGATATCCAGATAAAAGAAGCATACAGAACGCCAGCTACCTACAACCAAAACAGATCTACGCCTAGGCATATAATAATCGAGATCCCAGAAATCCACCAAAAAAACAGAATATTAAAAGCAGCCAGAGAAAAGATGCAGGTTACCTATAATGGGAAATCTATCAAAATAACGGCAGACTTATCAACACAAACTCTTAAGTCAAGAAGGGAGTGGGGAGAAATATTCCAAGTCCTGAAGGAAAAAAATATGCAACCTAAGTTCATATATCCATCAAAACTCTCTCTAAAAATTAATGAAGAAATAAGATACTTTCAAGACAAGGAGGAACTGTGGGAGTTCGTGGCCACCAATCCAACCCTACAGAGAGCGCTGAAGGACATTACAGAGAAAGAGAGGAAGAGATATCAGGATTACAGCTACAGTGGCAGAGAGGCCTCAGTGTACGGGGCAGACCATGGAATGAGGGAATAAGGTGGACAAATTATAGCAGAAAAGTGGAGTAGCAGACATGAGGCAGAGACGGTAAGCTAGTCTTTGGTAGAGACAGCTCTGAAACTATATTTAAAAAAAAAAAAAAAGCAGAGGTCATTGCTAATGGTGTATAACGATTTAAAAGACACAGTAGTCCTAGTGCCATATTTAGATTGAATTAAATTTGTTCTGGTCTGTCCACTCATATCAGATTTGAGGACACAGACCTCTAGAACCAAAAATAGCAGGTTATACCATGGTAACCATCCTTACTTTCCTATTGACTTAAGCTGAAATCCTGTATTACTTACATTGTCTTACTATGACTGATCTTAATTGTATCTGAATCATAAGACTATTGGTTGGCCTTGACTGATCCTATTTGAAATCCGTATGCGTGTTAGAATCAACCCTAAAAGTAGAGGAAACTACTCTGAGCATGACAGGATGTAAAGGATATCCATACTGGTATGAATCAGTAACAGCTCTCAAATACTACAATGCAGTCAAAGATAAGTTTTTATAAAAATAGGTGATAGTATATTTAACTATAATAAGCCAGTGTTGTCGACAAATCTATTGAAAATAACAAGAGAAAACATAGTAGCTACGGAAGATCATTTATATTATAGTTTTGTAAGTCTTATCCATTGCATGTTTATCTAGGAAATTGTTTCGCTGTCTTGTTATGACTTGGTTTTCCCTATAATACAGAGAGGATAGGAACAAATACTCTGAGGAAGAGACCTGAAAAACCCGAGGCTTATTTTGTAGCATTATAATATAAATTCTAGCAACCTATTGCTTGCTGATTAAAATGACTCTGGACTGGTTTCTTCAGCTCAACTTCAGCATATGCAGAGATGGGGACGGCTATCACAAAGAGAATGAGAGATGCGAAGGTAGTTGGAAATGTCTTCCCTAATTTGGAACTTGAGGACCTAAAGAGACTCCATCATCCTGTAATGATTTGATTAGTTCTATAGTATGCAATAAGTATATAAAGTGGGTGAAGTTAGGGACAACTATTTGTAAGAGGCTAGAGACAGTTGGATAAGGTAGATCTCCGGTGGACTTGCTTTGAAATCTGTGTTTCTTTAAATTGTTTTTTATTTTTTTTTAAATGTTCTGTTCTGTTTTGATATGATTAACCTTATCCTCTTAGAGATGTAAAACAAATAGGTGGGACTGATAATCATATTACGGAGCTTTTGTTTGGCCATAGAGCAGAATGGTTTGTAGGGTCACTTTTTTGAATGTCATTCTAAATACTTTAATTCTATAACCTAAACAGCCATTTCGAAGAAGACAATTTGTAACTTATCAACTGGCAATTTCTTACCTTTTGTTTGTCTGTAATTTAGTATTATTTTTCTACCCTTTTTTTCTTTAATCTCCATGTATTTTTTTTTTTTCGTTTCCTTTTCTTTAAATTAAAAAAAAAAAAAAAAAAAAAAAAAAAAAAAAAAGCAGGCAGTTGTGAGTTCGATCCCCGGTACCGATAAAAAGGAAAAAGACAAAAAAAAAAAAAAAAAAAAAGTACACTTGTTCCTAAGGGGATCAAAATTGATATAAAATGAGTAATTCACAAAATAATTTTAATGGTAATGCATACCATGATAATCTTTTCTTTTTTTATATCCACATAATACTGAATCTGGCTTTCACTCAGGCCAACTTCATTAAAAAGTGAAAATATAATGCTTGACTAAAAGAGTGATTGCTTTTAAGTTTGATAAAACAAGACTCAAAGAAAAAGAAATAGAGGTATTCCTATTGTTTTCTGTTTATTCCTACTAAAACTCTCAATGAAATCTTATTCTTAATGGAAAAAGGTTGAAAGGTGGTATAATTCTTACATAGTGATTAGGTAAACTGTTAGTAGGCACCCAGGCTGTGGTACAGTAATCAATGGAGTATTACTCAGCAACAAAGTAGAAAAATATGTCAGTTGCAGGAAAATGGATGAACGTGGAGATCCTGATATTAAGCAAAATAAACCAGACTAAAAGACAAGTATTGCATGCTCTTTCTAAGGTATGGAGTCTCCAGAGAAAAAGAAAATATAAATGTAGCAGGGCAGTCATTAGATAAGAAGAATGTAGTGAGGAACAGGGAGGGCAAGGGGTGCTAATGGAAGCATAGAGAGGATCGAAGGATGTAAGAATGGAGATGTCATCATACAGCCCAATGTGCAGTGTAACTAATATTCACTAATGAAAGTTATTAAGTCGTTAAGAAGAATTAAGGTTTTTCCTGTGGCCATAAATTCCTGGCCTTGAGGGATTACCTGTACGCGGAATTTTGAAAAGAAGATCAAGCCCCTCCTGTTTTGTCTCTTCTGCATTCATTCATTCATTGGGCTTTCCATTTTCTACAGTGACTTAAAATAGCAGGAAGACCTCATGCTTTGGACTGCTTAACATCGAGAGCAGTGAAACTAGGTAAGAGTGGTTTTGTTTTTTCATAACAGAAAACAGACTGAGATCAGCATTTAGGAGACATCAGTATCAGAAGTGAGAGTATCAAACTTCATTATATTATATGTTTTAAACGGTATGGATGAGTCTTAAACTGAGCCCATTTAAACCATATTTGAAATTCTCAGGTAATAGAATTCAACTGGACAAAATTATAGCAACTACCCCTATTTTGCATGACACTTGTAGGCTACATGGTACAGGTCATGGTTCCTACTGAAAACCTCTACAGCTTGTAATAGTACTCAATATGGCAGGCAATTATAATAAAATGACCCTGTGTATCTCAATATACCAATATTTGAGGAATATCTGAACATAATCAGAACAACTAAAAACATGGAAACAATGTGCTATATGATGATCTTATGACAGATACAGTGCCATTTGGTAAAAGAACATTTTCAGTCTTAGTATAAGCCTAAGAGAGTACTGTAAAATATGTCATCTGTTGTTGCACAAAATGCCATTAAGCACTGCAGAACTATAATTTGCAAATACACAGAAATTACAATAAAACAAATAGATTAAAATGTTTTTCAAACTATAATTCCTGAGTGGCATGGGACCAAGATAAGTATGAACCTACATATATTTTGGAAGTAAATTGTAAGCGGAGAGGTTAAACAAAAAAGAAAAACAAAATTCTGTCTGAAAAAGAGAGCTTTAAAGTCATATTGCTGCTAAATTTTGGAAATAGATTAAACATTTTCCTCATAAATATGAGAAGAATGAAAATCAGAATACACAAGCAGTACGTAAATGTCAAAGAATTTCCTCCAAGCAGAACTTACATTTTGTTGTTGGGAGAAGCTATTAAGCTTTTAGTCCCAAGTTGTTCCTTAATAACTCTCCAGTGATTGGAAGGATGCCACCAGAATTACATTTTATTGGTAATGAAATACATTATATTTATGCCATCAGATGTATACATTCATGAAATTGTTTTTCAAATATGGGAGAGAAGACACCTAGAATCTGATGGTGTGGGGTGTTTTGGGGAGAAAAATTTCAGGGAATGACCAGCACAGACAACTTTTCTTTTCTTTTCTTTTTTTTTAATTTTATTTAAGGAGAAAAGAAAAAAAAAAAAGCAGAGAAAGGGTACAATTTATACAGATTTACAGAAAAAAAAATAAACAGTAGGAAATCACTAGTTAATGGATTACATATTGTCATCTTAGAAATAATTGTTCAAGTCACAAAATTAAATCTTGTAAAGTGGACATTCCAACAATGATACTGCAAACAGTTCTGTTCAATGCTCCAACAAAACTCTGTGATATCATTTTCTATCTTATACACTTAAATATACATGCAGTTATATAGTTTAGAGCACTTTCTTTTCCTCTCTTTTGTACAATGACTATTACACATTTTGGGTTTCATTGCTCCCACGGTTCTTATTACTTTTTTGGAAGAGAGTAAAACCAAATGTGACATAACAGAACAGAATCGGTCAAGTCAAAAGGGTGGACATAATAGATAATGTAAATAATAAAATTCCAGAAATTCAATACAAGAACAGACAACTTTTCATAGCCTGTTCATTTACAATCACACCATCTCTGACTGGCAAACAGTAAGTTTAAAGAAGCTAATCTTATTATAAAATCTGAATATATACTACAAACTGCCAAATTCTTATAACTTGATGGTATTGATTGCCCAAGGTGCAAATTAATAGATCATCATTAAACAATGATATTTAAATAGTAATATAACCAAGTTAACTGGAGGAATATTTTTTTTTTGGTCTTTTTCATCTTTTTTATCGGTACCAGGGATCGAACTCACAACTGCCTGCTTACAAGGGTGGCGCTTATGCCGCTGAGCTAAATCCCCAGCCCCCTGGAGGAAAATTTTATATTTTATTAAATATAATATATAAATTTTATATTTTATTAAATATTTTATAATTTTATAATCTGGGGATTATACTTTGGAGGAATAATTTTTATAATCTTATAATCTGGGGAAATCCATTATTGTTTTAAAACAATGAGCTTATTATTGTCAGAAAAATATTGAATCAAATATGCATTTTATATCCTTCCTCTTTGCAAAATACAACTAAATGGATGAGTTAAATTATGTGTTTAACATTTGCTGTTAATAATTAGACTGTTTGAAGTACAGCTCCTGAAATATTTGCAAGATGGATTTGATATTTAAAATTTCTTATGTGGAAGAGGGTTCCTTTTTCCACACAGTCACACCTGCATTGGTTATTGGTTGATTTCTTGATGATAAACATTTTTTTCTGTGGCGAAATGAAATCTTAACCATGTTTTGATTTGTATATCTCAAATGATCAATGATGTTGAAAATATTTTCGTGTATTTCTTTGCCATTTGTGTTCTTCATCTGAGAAGTATGTATTCATCTCAGAAGCCCACTTATGTATTGGGTCTTTGGATTTGGGTGGGGGTCTAACTTTTTTTTTTATTCTATATGTATTCTAGACAGAAGTCAATGTCTGTGTGGCAACTGCCTATAATTTTTTCCTTCTCTGTGAAATGCAGTCTAGTGCAATCATTGCGGAAATCAGTCGGGGAAATCCTTAGAAAATCTAAGATTAGGGGTCCCATTTAACACAGTTATTCCCATTCTGAGCATTTTCCCAGAAAAATTAAAGACATCATATTACAGTTGTACCTGTGCACTCATGTTTATAGCAGCAAAATTTGTAATAACTAAATCTTGGAAACAACTAAAATGCCCATCAAATCAGGAATAGAGTATCGCTCAGCCATAAAGAATGATAGACTGGAGGCTTTTGTAGGTAGATGGATGCAACTGGAGACCATATTCGTAAGTGAAATAGGTCACACCCACATGTGTAAACCTTGTCTTGTCTTACTAATATGACAAGCTGAATGAGTGAATAAGATCCAAAATGTACAGTAGATACCGTGAATTGGGAAGACAAACTATGCTGGGAGGAAATGAGAAAGAAAGAGAGAAAGAAAGAAAGAAAGAAAGAAAGAAAGAAAGAAAGAAAGAAAGAAAGATATGTACACACAGGATACAACTAGACAGCTGTACAACTAGTTTCTCTTAGGAATGTTTTGTTATAGACATTAAATCAATCATTATTTGTCACTTTTTGACTGGATTATTCCCCATAGCACAGTACTCTCAAAGTTGTTATGGTTTTCATAGATGGAGATTTTTCAGAGATGGCCAAATGTACAGCGTGTGATTTTTTTCATGGTGCCGTGCTAGGATTAAGGCTGGGTGATTGCCATATCACTCCCCCAGCATCCCTAGATAGAACATGAAAGGGGTAGAAAAAGTTAAGGCCTTTGATTTGCATTGCTGCCTATTTACCCTGAACTGTTTCTCTTCTGTAATGCCTGTCTGCTGTGTCATCTTCCACTGTAGATTGAAAGCTCTACAAACAGTGAATGAAATAAGCCTTTTACCCTTTAACTCTGGTTTATCTCAGCAATGAGAGAAAAATAACTAAGACAGAATTTGGTACCAGACACTAGGGTCATTATTGTTACTGTGCCTGACAATGTGGTTCTGGAGCCTTTGGAACTGGTTTGCAGGAAGAGCGTGGAAAGGTTGAGAGATGCTGGTTTAAAAGTTCAGCTGGAACACCCTGGACTGTACGTGATGAGAATTTCTGGTCAGAATTCAGAAGACCAGACACTAAAATGATCCTGATAAGGACTGGGTTCAAAAAGTTTCTGCTTGGAAGAACTTGTTGTTGAACTCTGCTTAATAATTGCTTGGCAAAAAATTTGTCTGCATTTTGCTCACATTCAGAGACTTTCCCTGACAGAAATTAGGGATGATGGATTAATTAATCTGGAAGCAGGAATCTTAGAACAGTATAATGTTGAGATGGCTATCACGTCAAGCTTTTAGCCAGATTAATATTGAGAATCAAGAGCAAAGGATGATTTAAAATATTGCAAATTTGGTCAGAAAGGAAGATACAGTGAAGTGATGGCCTATAATGATGGAACACAGGAGAAATTGGTCTCAGAAAAGACTAGCAAGAAAAAGCCAGTTATTTAAAAAGAAGACAATAGGAAAAATTGTCTGAGGACAGCACAAAGCACCAGCAAGTCTCCAGTTTTTACAGTCTCAGAGTTGCAAAGAAGAAAGATTTTGTTTTGAGAAGAGCCCCAAAGCACCATGTTCCAAAATGGCAGCAGCCTAGGGAAGTTGTTACTTGGGATTTGGTTCATAGCCACTCAACCCCAAAGGAAACCTGGATAAAGCTCCAGCTGGTGACAAACATTGGTATCATCACATGGTACTGGTTTTAGGTGCATGTAGAATACAAGAGTCATGGGATCAGAAAGTCTTCCACTCAGATTTCAGAAGTAGGGTGGGAGGCCAGAGGCTGTGTCCTTGAATGGGTAAGGTGTGAGGCTGTTAATGTGAAGATGAAGGTGCAGCAAGGACACCAAAGTTTAGAGGAGCCAAGAAAGTGGACAGTCTGAGGATAAATGCATGGAGAGAACAAAGCCAGTCCAAGAGATAATTCATAGGAACTATGATCACCAGTACCACAGAAGGAGCAGAGCCACTCAAGCCATCTGAAGTTCACCTGTTACCAAGGATCATCAAGGATGCAGGACATCAAACTACAAGACTTACTGTTTTCCCAGGTGGATTTTGGACTTTCTATGGTTCTTTCCTTTGTTTCTTCCAAATTGTACCTTTGGAATAGAAATTTTAGCCTTGTGCCTCTGAATGCTGGAAATGTTTCACTTTCTTTTCATTTTCAGAGGAGCTTGCAGATATGAACTTACCTTAAATCTCAAAGGAGACACTGAACTCACACTTTTCAGCAATGAAGAAACTTTTAAGATTTTAGTAACTCTTAGAGATGGGTTACATGATTTTCATAAAAAGAAATATACGTAAGTCTTTTGGAGACCAGGGGCAAAATATTATGTCTGGAATCCATATTTCTCTCAAAGCCTCATGCAGTCACAAGTTGGGGGCTTTTCACAGGTGGCTGAATCTGTTGTGTGTGATTGATTCATGGCACAAGGCTAGGATTATGGTTGCTAGGATTAAGGGTAATGATGGTTTCTAAATCAGTATATTTCTTTGTTTGATACCATCCTAATCCCAATAACCTAGATAAAATACAAATGGGCAGAAAAAATTGCTATGAGTTATTGAATGTTGAATATGCAGGTAAGGAGCCCAGATCCCTGATTTCCTGATTTTAGCTTCTCCAGGATGCTGCTTCCTTCTAAAAATGCAGCAGTGTCTTCTGAGTTGGGGGATGTGGGAGGACTATCACACTGCCTATCTACACTCAGGTTGACCTGGAGAATGGTGACTTGACAGCCAGAAAGGAAAATGAAGCAAAATATTCCAGTCTATTAACTGGTAAGGGTGAGCAAAGAAAAGGAAGGGATAGGGAAGTTTGGGCAGCTGCCTCACATATATTTCATTGTGTCTTCTTATATTCTTGTAGTTTGTTCTTGCCTGTTTGATATTTCACAGGTCAATGAGATCTGGAATCCTCCAAGTCTGCCATTTGCTGATGTTTCCTCTGCACAATGAAAAAGCTGAGCAATCACAAATGTTACCAAGAAAGTGGAGAATTTAAATCATACCTCACACAGAGCTGTCAGAATAGTAGAATGGCAAATCTACTTTGGAAAATAGGTTGAAAGTTCATGAAGTGATTGAACATACAATAAACACATTAGCCACAAATTCCATTGCTTCATGTGATCCAAAAGTTATGTTTCTACACTGTGAAATGGTACAAGAATATAAGAGAGTGTGATATATTAAAAAGGACAAAAAATACCAAAAGACATTCCAGTATCCAAACCTAGGTTAATTTTAGCAATAAAATGAATACTGCAACACACATGGGTCAGTAATGAAATAAATTTTGAACAAATAGATAACAAGGGTGAGATCAAATCACTTTTTCAAGAAAATTCCAAAGAACTTGTGTATATTCTGCATCCTCCAAAAGGTAGAATATGTAAGTGGCTTATAAACTAGTTGTTTTTTAAACATAACCTTACATATTTTAAATATAACATTACATATTTGATCATTGATTTTATCTTATTAGGGTATTAAAGATTTTCATTCATTCTGTTTATCTCTTCAAGTGTTTTGTGTGTTTGCTTCCTTGTATTTACGTTCAGTCTTTTATTTGTACTTTAATTTGTGCAGTTGTATCTGGTGGGTATGGAGTCTATGGAATACCACATTTACCTTTGCTGGGTGTGTCTCTCCTTCTGACATAAATAGGAAGCAAAATCACAGAAAACCAGTGCCACGGAAAAATATGTTTTTTTGTGGTTACTGCAGAAAGCAGTGCAAAGCCATCCCAGGGCAGGAGTAGGGGTACTCAGAGTTGAGACACCAGTGAATCTGGGACCATAGTCTTATTTTATGGAGTAGGGGTCCCATCTCCAGACCTTTGGGGGTTGATACTTGATTGCGTGTTAAACCTGTTGCTACAGGCCAGAGTAAATGGGCTGATGGGAATTTTCCAGAACAATTATTTTTGAGAAAGTTATCTACCTGAAGGGGAACTTTAGGAAGGGTACAGTGCTTGCACAGACCCAAGTGTGAAAGCACAGGCTGTTCACTCAGTTGTTTGCTGTGACACAGAAACCATGTCTCTTCTATCACCCTACTTAATACTACCTAATGATCCCAGATATCCCAACATGCCCTCTTTTCTTGAAGTGACCATCTAACAGCTGTTGGGATCAGCAGCAAGAATCACTCTGGCTACCTCTGACTGAAAGAGGGTGCTGGTTTGGACAGTGAATGATGTCCCTTTGAGGGTTGATCCCAAGGACTATGGTAGAGGAATAGAGATGGCTGGCTCCATCTGGAGGGTGATCTGCACGCCATCTTGGAGTTTGGCAGCCTCTGGGTGAGGACAAACATATACTACCAAGAGATTATAACACCTATGATAAAAACATGTGCATTAAGATGGAAAAGGCAATTGTAACCAGCTGGCTCTTAGACCTATGTGGCTAGAAATTACCAGTAGGAGTTAGTGATTTGAGTTCCTTTTATGTCTAGTCTATATTACCATTATTTTTATATCTTGGTTATATTTTTCTGTTGGATGTTCAAGACCAAGATAAAGTGAGACCATCCTAGGGGAGTTCCCAATTTGTAGGACTAGGGGTAACTAGACTCACCCTCACTGGGCCTGTTTTTCTTTGAATTTGGGGGGCTTGATGTTTTCAATTCTTTATATATTCTGGCTAGAAATCCTTTGTCTGAGGAATTGTCTGCTAAAATTCTTTCCTCTTCTGTGGGCTTTCTTTTCTCTTTTTAGGTGATTTCTTTTGAAGTGCAAAAAATTTTAATAAGATGAGATCCCAGTTGTTGATTCCTTGAAGTATTTCCTGTGCAGTTTGCATTTTGTTCATGAATTTTCTGCCTACCCCTATGTCTCCAAGTGTTCTACCTACCTTGTCTTCCAGTAGATTTAGTGTTTATGGTTTATTATTTAGATCTTTGATCCATTTAGACTTTAGTTTTGTGCATGGTGATAAGCATGGGCCCAGTTTCAGTCTTCAGCACATGGAGAGCCAATTTTTCCAACACCATTTATTAAAGAGGCTATCCTTTTTCCAGTGAACATGTTTAGCACCTTTGTCAAATATCAAGTGGCTGAGTGTCTTTGTAGTTTTGCTTGTATCTTCTAATCTGTTTCATTGATCTGACCGGAGCCGCGGGAGACAGGAGACCAAACTCGAGCAGGATCAGCTCTCAAACTTTATTACGTACAGCGAACCGGACCTAACAAGGTCCGCCACCCTCAACGTTGGTTCCTCTTCCGCCCGTTGGGGGCAGGAACAACCTCTTATAAGGGGAAGCAGTATCCAATCACAGAGAAGCGCGCCTAACAAGCTGATAGGCTAGCGTCACGGGTAACTGGGCAGATATGACAATTTGGCGGGCTTGTTCAGGCCGGGAAGAACCCGGAAGCAGGAAATGGGCGCCATTCATAGGCGGCTTCCCACATCTCCCCCTTTTTTATTTATTAAAATAGGATGGTCTGTAGGTCCCTCCAAGGTGTCTATGACCTTGTTGCTGTTAGACACCTAGGAGTGGGCCTACCTTGTAGGCCGAGGCATGAGAGAATGTAGAGGTCTATACCCTGCTGTGCATCACCCTGTTTTGTGCATATCCTTGCGCCAGGACCATGCTCAAGGTGAGTGGTTCATTTTTTCGCAGGGCCAGGCTTTTGTGAACCGAACCTGGATGCATATAGACATTCATTCCTGCCTTCCCCCCAACCTTTGGGGCGGATGGCACTGCAGTACCCTTGGTCTCACATCTCAATGCCAATAATTTGATTCCAGAAGGGACCCCTGGCCTTATAGGCCATATATATCTGAGTGGAGCCTGTCTTAGGTTGACTGGGAGGGCTTTTCCCGTCTTACCCGTCATTGGCTTGCCCACTCAGCTCTTATAGCTGATGTTCTGCAATGTGAAGGAGATATGCGGCGGCCTGCTGGCCTGATGGGCCACCTGCTGCCATTTGCATGGCTGCCATAGCTGTGATCTTAACCTGCTGCTGACTTTGTATGAGGCGATCTAACAAGCATTTAATAACCACAAGCCCTACTAGGATAGCCATGGCAATTAGCATAATCAAGGACTGTTTGATTGATGGTGTAAACCCTGGGTGAGGCGGGCGAGGCTGCCGAAAAAGGTGCCAATGTGGGCGGGTGGTGCCAAGGACCCCAAAGATATTGTGGTGGTTCTGTGGAATCTGAGCATATCACAGGGGTGATTAATAGGAACCCACAGAATAGAAAAAGCTCCAAACCAGACATTTTAGTTTGTAGATGGTCTCGGGCGCTGAGCGTCAGTCCCAGAAGGGTCGAGTTGACTTGTGTCCGCGGGCTTATCCTCCTGTGCTTTATCAGGAACTGGTGGGGAGTTTACTGCTCGCATCAATCTTTCCGGGACCCACAGCGGTTCGCAGCCTGGTTCCTGTGGGAAGACACAAACCGCACCTCGGGTCCAGCTAATCACCGGATCCGGGCCCATCCATTGTCCTGTAAGGACATCTTTCCATCTCACCAGCCCTTTGTCGGCCGGGGACGGGTTATTGTGCTCCATGGCAGGGGAATGATTATTGTGATTAAGGTTTAAAAAATTTATGGTAAAGAGTGCCAATGATATTCTTCCTTTGGGCATTAGGTCATGGCCACCCAATTCACGGCACAGGTGTGTCCACTCTTCTAAGGACCTATTTTTGTTAGTTCTTAGGACATCACGGCACTCCTTAGTGCACTGTTCAAAAATCAATTGTTTTATGAGAGGGTGAGCCGCCTCAGCATCTGGAAAAATCCTGTTAGCGGCCTCAAGCATGCGGGCCACAAAGTCTGAAAATGGCTCTCCCTGCCCTTGTATAATTTTTGTAAGGTGACCCGTATGTTCTCCCTTTCCAGCCAGCCGTCTCCAGGCCTGGAGGCCACAGCGACTGATTTGTTCATAAACCTGGCGAGGGTATTGAGTTTGATCTTCCTCAAAGGCTCCTCGCCCTAATAGCATATCCCTGTTCCACTCTCTCTGGTTATTTTCCCTGTTGGCTGCCGCCTGCTCTACACAGAATTCCTCATTCCAGGGCTTCCAATCTAAATATTGTCCGGGGGAGAGGCAGGCGCGTGCCAGCTGGGTCCAATCTCCAGGAGTTAAAAGCAGACCTGCCAATGCCTCTAAAAGCGCCATGGTAAATGGCGCATTGGGCCCATAAGCTGAAACTGCGTCCTTGATAGTTTTAAGTTGTTTAATTTCTAAGGGCTCATAATATCCTCCTCCTCCCCTGCCTCCTACTTGTACCGGGAATGCATGGAGACCGGAACACTCAAAGGGAAGCCGCGACCATACCCTCTGGTGGAAGGAACGTCCTCCTCCCTCCCCAGATGGGGGCGCAGAAGGCAACCCAGGAAGTAGCTCTCCCTCTAACCAGGGTGGTGCCATAGGTTGTGGTGGCAGCCCAGGGAGCAACTCCTCTTCCGGCCACGGCGGTGCTATCTTCCCGAGCCCTGAATTCGCGAACTTGCCAAAGGGCGGAAGGGCTTAGTGGGGCCTGGCACCCTGAAGAGGGTGATCGTGGGTGTTTGGTTCCCCTTTTTATCTTCCCGAGCCCTGAATTCCTCTTTAAGCTGTGCAGGAGGGTCCTGTTTAGCGAAGACAACCTCCTCTTCTGAACCTTCCGAATCAGAATCAGAATTAGATCCCTGAGGGTCCTCCGGAGACCCACAATCGGCAGTGGCTCCGGGCTCCTCTGAGCATTCCGATCGAGCTCTATCAAAAGCCTGTCGGGCTGTATTAGGGAAGCGAAAGCAAAACAGATGCAAAGGGAAAAGAAAAGAAAAAAAAAAACCGGCGTCCACTCGTGTGGCGCTCAAAATCTGTTAGGTGCGTCCACCCAACCCAGGTGACCCAGTACTCACCTGTCCCGGGAACCGCTGTATCTCACGTAGCTGATCAGGGTGAAGAGAAGAGGTGCTCGCGGCCTTCCGTTGTTATTGGGCCAGGTCCTCCGTCGTACCGCAGGCGACAGCAATCGCACCTCCCGGCCGAAGAGGCACGTCGCTGAGTCTTTTATTCCCCGTACGGGGGCCACCAGATGACCGGAGCCGCGGGAGACAGGAGACCAAACTCGAGCAGGATCAGCTCTCAAACTTTATTACGTACAGCGAACCGGACCTAACAAGGTCCGCCACCCTCAACGTTGGTTCCTCTTCCACCCGTTGGGGGCAGGAACAACCTCTTATAAGGGGAAGCAGTATCCAATCACAGAGAAGCGCGCCTAACAAGCTGATAGGCTAGCGTCACGGGTAACTGGGCAGATATGACAATTTGGCGGGCTTGTTCAGGCTGGGAAGAACCCGGAAGCAGGAAATGGGCGCCATTCATAGGCGGCTTCCCACATTGATCCTCAGATCTATTTCTTTGCCAGTACCATGGTGTTTTTTTTTTTGTTGTTGTTTTTTTTTTTTTTGTTTGTTTTGTTTTGTTTTGTTTTGTTTTGTTTTAATCACTGTGGCTTTGTAATATAGTTTCAAGTCAGGAATTGAGGCGCCTCCTGCCTTACCTTGGTTGCCCAGGATTGCCTTTGCTCATCTAGGTTTCTCCTGTTTCCAAATGAATGTTAGGAGTGTTTTCTCTAGATCTGTTAATGATATTTTGATTGGGATTGCATTAAATATGTATAATAGTTTTTGGCTCTTCCCAACCAGGAGCAAGGAATATCCTTCCATTTCCTAACATTCTCTGCCATCTTCTTTATTAGAGTAGTATAATTTTCAGCATATAAGTCTTTTACATTCTTGCTTAGTTTTTTCCTAGGTATTTCATTTTCTTAAATGCAATTGTGAAATGTGATATTTCCTTAATTTATCTCTGTCAGTTTCTAATCATGTTTTCAATTTTTGTGGCTGATATTGGGTTATTCAAAATTGTTATATCTTCTGGATTGAATTTTGATAATTCATATGTTTCTAGAAATTTGTCTATTTCCTGTATGTTTTTCACTCCATGAAAGCAGAAATTTTCAAAGTAGGTATTCATAGTCTTCTAAATTTCCATAGGAGTTGTGCAGTAATTTCTTTCTTTTCAGTTCTTGTTGTGTGAATTTGAGTTTTTTCTTTCTTTTTCTTGATAATGCTGTCCAGAAGTTTGTCAATTCTTTTTATTCTTTCAAAAACCATCTCTTTGATTCATTAATTCTTTGTTTTTTTAGTTTCAATTGTATTAATTTTTGATCTGATCTTTACAATTTTCTCTCTTCTATGAACTTTGGGTTTGACCTGCTCTTCCTTTTCTAGAATCTTGAGATGTAGCATTAGGTTGTTTATTTATATTTACTCTGTTTTCTTGATATGACAATTTATCGTTATATATTTCCTTCTTAGGACTGCTTTCTTTGTTTCCTGCAGGTTATGGTATGTTGTATCCACATTGTCATTGAATTGTAGATATTGTTTTATTTCTTCTTTCATTTCATCTGTAACCCACTGGTTGTTCAGAGTGTTGTTATGTAATTTCCATGTATTTATGTAGGTTTTGCAAATTCTTTTACCATGAATTTCCAATTTCAGTGCACTATAGTCAGATAGTATGCATGGGATAATTTCAATCCCTTTGCATTTACTTAAGAATGTTTTAAGGCTTAATATATGATCTATGATGGAGAATGTCCCATGTGCAGCTGAGAAGAATGTATTTCTAATGTAGTTAGGTGGAAAACTCTATAAACATCTATTAAGTCAAATTGCTTACAGGTATGATTGAATTCTATTATTTCTTTGCTGACTTTGTGTCTAGTTGATCTGTTTCTTTGTGACAGTGGTTATAAAGGTCCTTTATTACAATTGTGTTCTTGTGTGTTTGATTTTTCATGTCCATTAATATTTGTGCTTATATAGTTTAAACTTATATAGTTTGTGCTCCTGTATTTGGTGCATGTATAATTGTTAGTTCTTCTTGTTGAAGTTTTCCATTTATAAGTATGTAGTGACCTTCATTATCTTTTTTAGTCATTTTAGGTTTGAAGTTCATATTGTCTGCAAACAGAATAGCTACCCCTGCTTATTTCTGGGCTCCTATTGCACAGAATACTGTTTTCCATCCTTTGAATTTTAATCTATGAGTTTCCCTTTGAGTCACATGTGTTTCTTGTATACAGCATATTGTGAGATTCTCTTTCTTGATCCATTCTGTCAACCTATTTCTTTTGATAGATGAATTGGGGCCATTTACATTTATGGATATAACTGATATGGACTAGCTCAACTTTGCCATGTTATGTTCCGGTTGTTTGTTTTCTGTTTTTCCAGTTGTTTAATTGCTTGCCCATCCTGGTTGTTTCTTTTGGTTGTTGTTCTGGAGATTGTGATCATTTTTACCTCTATCTAATATGTCTTTCTTTCTTTTCTTTTTTTGTTTTGTTTTGTACCAGGGATCGAACTTTGCAGGCAGGTACTTATACCACTGAGCTAAATCCCTGGCTCTAGTATGTCTTTCAGTACTCTTTCTAGAGTTGGTTTGGTGAACATGAATTTCTTCAGTTGTTCTTTGTCATGGAAGTATCTTGTTTCTCCATTAAATTTGAATGAAAGTTTTTCTGGTTACATCAGTCTGGGTAGAAAGTTGTTCTCTTTCAGGGCTTGAAATACTTCACTTCAAGCTCAATTTAACTTAAGGGTTTGCGCTGAAAAGTGTGCTATGATTCTGATGGGCAGTCCTTGATAGATGAGTTGTGTCCTTTCTATAACAGCTTTTAGTATTTTGTTTTTATGTTGCATGTATGGGTTCCTAATTATTGTATGACTGGTTGTAGATTTATGTTGGTTGTTACTGTTTGGCATTCTATATGCCTCACTTATTTGTATATCCGATTTTTCCCCATGTTTCAGAAATTTTCTGCTATTATTTTGTGAATAGTTTACGTATGTAATTTGTGTTGATTCCTGCATCTTCTTGATGTCTGTTGGTATTGTATTGTTTCTCTTGGTGTCATCTTGAAGCTACTGGACTGTCATTTCATGTTGCATTATTGCTTTTAAAAGTTCTACGCTTTCATGATCACTAACTCTGATCCTGTTCTCTCAAGGTGTAAAATTCTATTCTCAGGTTCATGTAAACAGTTTTGCCAGCTTTCAATAGAATGTTTCTTGGATATATCTTTCAATTTGTTTCCTGGATTCTGCTTGTTTTCTATATTGTTCATTCAAGATTTCAATCAATTTCCCATGTTCCTGTATTTTTTTTATCCATTTCTTTTCTGACTGTGCTGAGCATCTCCTTTACTAGGGGTGCTTTCTGTCTTTATATGGGAATCTATTTCTAATTTGATTTTCTCTATAGCCTCATGGATTTGTTTCTTTATTTCATTTGCTTCTTTTCAGAGATTTTTGGTGTATGACTTTTAAAGTCCTCTATTTCAATGTCAACTGTACTTGCTCTTGATGGAATAGATGTTTGGGATTGCATTTTGCCTTTTCATTTTGTCATTTTTACCTTTTGGGTTAATATTTGGTCTTTTCAATCCCAATAGTTTCAACTTTCAGTAGTGTGTATCTTAGGGTCATACTGTGTGGTTGATGATTGGTGAGTACTACAGTGTAGAGGAGGACCAGTCACCTGTATTTCTCTTGCAGGCCCTGTTGGATGAGTCTTATATTCTCCCTCGGTTGGTTATCCTAGTAGTATTGATGTAGATCAACCTTTAATTTCTACTGTTACTGTGTCTTCAGGTAATTCCAGGTCACCAGATCTTCCTGTTTATAGTGTTTGTGTCAGCTGAAGCCCTACTGTGTCATTAGGTTTCTCCTAAGCCCTTTTAATTTTCTTATTGGCACACTCCTCAACCTTACTGATGTTCTCAGTGTGGAGGAGGGAATCACCAACACTGTTGTCAAGTTCATCAAGGTCTTACCATTGGATGGAGCTTTATTACTGCTCCTATTTACCCACAGAAGACCTCTACTTTATCGGTAAACTCACCACACTGATGGGAGCCTGCCGAGGTCTTCTGTTTGGGTGAGGGGATACTGAGTCTTCCATCAACCCAGCATGGTTAATCCACTACAGTCCAAGGTTCTGAGGAAAGGAATGTGAGCCAAAGATCAACAGCAGTACTAGGTCCAGAAGGTGGCTGACAGGGCATGAGGCTGGCAGAATTCTGTGCAGTGGGGCACATGGGAAGCATGTGCCAGCAAAGGCAGGCCAGGGTGAAGCCTGTTGCCTCTTAATGAGCACTAAGTGACAGCCTAGAATACGCTGGATGTTAGCTATTTCTAATTTTTAAAGTAATCATGTTCCCATTTTCTTTTCCTGTATTTCACTATGAATATTTTTCTCCTGAGTTTTTATTTTAGTATTTCATGTTAGCTTAAGCAAACTATTATATTTATTATGCCATTTTTAAATGGTCACATGAATTCCCTGAATGGTGTTGATATTAAGTTCTAAATTTCTTAAGTAGAAAAAAATAAATGATAAAGCCCTATCATAAATTTTTCTGACAATAGAAATGATTCTCATTTTTTATATTGTCTAAAATTTCATAGAAGTAAAAGCATCCTTATGTTTAGTAATATATCAAAATATTTTCAGGTAATGGAATGTGTGTGAGTTTAAGATAAAAAATACACAAATGATTGAATTCAAAACAAGGAATTTATTTTCAAGAAAATTAAATATATAGACTATCCTTGGGAAAGAAATGGAGTTATGGTCACAGAGCTAATGAATTCTACAAGAGTAGTGTTAAAATGCAGATCAAGTGTTCAGGGAAGAAGTTAACAAAAAGTAAAATGTTCTTTTATAATTTCACAAAAACTACATTTTTTTTTACTTTTATTTTTATTTTTTTGCAGTACTGGGGATCGAACTCATGACCTCATGCTTGCCAAGCAGGCACTTATGCCACTGAGCTAAATCCCCAACCCCCCCCCCCCAAACACTACATCTTAAATATCAATGTCTCCTAAGATTATTTAGCCCAATCAACATGATATAAGCATGGGGAGTCCTGGTTTAGACATGAAGCTTGAGAGAACAAGTAGCCCCACCACCACTGAACTCTGACCATCAAGGAAGCCTCAGTGTAACTGCATGGGTCTCGAGAAGCCCTGTTACCTCTCTAGGAACCTGGGGTCAGAGAAATCCATGTGGCTGTCCCATTTCCTTATGCCACAGAGGGGCTGCAGACATGGGAATTTTCTGGGACCCCACAACTGTCTTATTTGGAAGAATCCAGGATACTGTCAAGATGCAGGAGCAAATGCAATCTCAGATCTCCAGCCCACACAAAACAAGTCTGGGAGAGATAGTCATGGAAGAAAATCAAAGTCACACTCTTGAAATCACCAAAAAGATAGCAACTGAAGTAAAGAAATAACTTTGTGAGACTCTAAGACTAATTAGATCTCAGGTAAAAGAAGAAACCACAAACATAATGAAAGAACTACTGAGCATATGTAAAGAAGACATAGATAAAAAAAGAGGAGCATGGGAAAATGATGCAAACCTCAAATGATAATATAGGGAGACATTACAATGTGTGAAGCAAATTCAAAGAGATATGCAGGAAATTAAACAGTCAATCAAAACTGGCAAAACTACTTGAAAGAGGCTGAAGATAGACTTTCAAACCTTGAAGACAGGATCACAGCTAGTTATCATGAAAGGAAAGATCTTAAAAATAACAAGCTACTAAGAAATAACAGTTCAACAGTTGTAGGATGATACAAAGAAAAACAACATAAGAGTGACAGATATCAGTGAGGAAGCAAGAGTCAGCGTAAATGAAATAGACTATTTACAGAAAAATAGCAGAAAACTTCCAAAACATAGGGAAAGGATTTGGCATTCAGATAAGCATGACATATAGGACTCCAACTAGCCATAACCAATACAAATTTACAACCAAAAATATAATAATCAAGATCCCAGAAATTCAGCAGAAGAAGAGAATATTAAAAGCTGTTAGAGAAAAGAAACAAATCACCAATAAAGGAAAATCCATGCGAATCACAGCAGATTTGTCCGCACAAACCATCAAGTCCAAAATGAAGTGTTTCAAATCCTCAAAGAAAAAAAGGGATGCACTCTGCAAAACTATCTTTCAAAGTTGGATGGAAAAATAAGATACTTCTGTGATAACAACTGAAGGAATTTGACCAACCCTACAAATCAACCAAACCAACTCTACAAAGGTTGCAGAAGGATATTCTAAAGAAATATAAAGACGATCATGTTTCCAGAAACAACAACAGATTAGGATCCCCAAAAAGAACAGGCAATTGAACAAAGGGGAAAAATGGAGGGTCAACAGCAGGAGGATAGCATAGCATACATGAACCAGTGCATGCCAGTTGTAACCATTAATGTAGATGGGCTCAATTATCCAGTAAAAAGAAACATAGGGAGAATGCATCAAGAAACAACATCCATCAATAGAATGTGTATAAGAAACACATTTAGCTGGAAAGGAAATTCATAGACTAAAAATCAAAGGACATAAAACATTTATTCCATATGACAGGGACCAGCAAAAAACAAGGGTAATTTGCCTATCAACTACAGAATGGATAAGATAGGTATGGTATTGTCATGCAGTGGAAAGCTATCCAGCTATAAAAATAGGATAATCTTGAGCCTCTTGTAGGTAAATGAATGCAAATGAGATCATGCTCATGGGTGAAATGGTTTGTACTCATACAGGTGAACAATAAGTTATTTCCCTAGCTTAAAAACCTAAAGAAGTTAGTGGTATTCAAAACACAATACGTATTATGAAAGTGATAGGGGAGGAAACATCTAGAAAGGAAAAGTGGCAACCACTGTTCATTTCCTGTGACCTTGTTTTGAATTCTTGTATCTGTTATAACCTAAGCCCCTAACTATTGCGCCTGTAAGGCCTGTTCTGTATAAGCCCACCTGCTGCTTTCCCTCCCCTTCTCCCTTCAAATCTAACTAGGTTAAGTTTTAACTTCCTAAAGGCCATAAAACAAAGGCCTGAGGTAATAGCTCCTGACAAACCGGGTCTTCCCTACCCAGTCACAGATTGTGTTAATTGCATTAGATTGTATTAGATTGTACATTCATCACAAAAATAGCTTCCTTTGTATCATAGTAATACCTGTAACTTGGCCTTGCTGTAAATGTGTGTTTTCCTTTCCCTCTGGGCAAAGGATTGATATGTTAATCAATGGTCTCCTCTGTAAAGAATTGGAAAATCTTACCTAATTGATATGTTAACCATTGCTGCCCTCTACAAATAGAACAGTTGTGGTGCTAAAGTAAGGTAACTAAGGTTGTTAATTGCTGTTAGACTTTTCTATTCTTTGCTAAGAAAAACATGATGTCTTATTATCTAAACTTGCTAGTATGCAGGGAGACTTGGAATTGCCCTTTCTGCTTTGTAGTGTGTCACACCCCCATCCTCCTCCTTACATTGTGTGACCAACAGCTGTTTGTGGATTTACAAGATAAAAAGTCCTGACTTTTAGCTCTAGGTGCACAGTCTCCAAATTGGCTCCCGGAGACTGGTCACCAGGCCTGGATTTTACCTAATAAAGCCTTTGCTTCTCAAATTTTAATTTCTTGCTTCCTTGGATTTTATACCGGGGTCCAAGTTATCACAGTATCATTTTTATCATTTTGTTAGGTTTGGTTTTATTCTGTCTTATTTTGTTAAAATTTACTGTGTTTGATGGTATGGGCAGCAATTTTGATAATAATGTGATGTATTAGGGTAACCATTGTTAAATTCCTATTGTCTTATTTTCAAGTCTTAGAATGTGTTCATTCTTTTGTTTTGATTGGTTTTATTCTGTTTTGTTTCATTTGGTTTTATCATGTGTAGTGGTATGGGTAGCTTTTTTTGGAGGAAATGAGACATGGTACCCATTGTTGATTTCCTATTATCTTTTTTTGAAGGTCTACAATGCTTTCACTCTTATTTTGATCAGTCTGTTTTGCATTGTTTGATTTTCTTACATGTGAAGGGTTGGACAGCTATTTTGAAGAAAATGAGAGACATATGGTAGCAATTGTTGGTTTTTGAAATCCTGCAATGCTTTCATTTTTTGTTTTGATTGATTTCATTCTATTTTGTTTTCTTTGATTTTATTAAGTGTGGTGTTATGGACAGCTAGTTTGAAGAAAATAAGAGACATAGAAGGCACTGTTAATTTCCTGTTCTCTTTTTTGAAGTTCTGTATCATTTGCATTGTTCTGTTTTGATTTTCTGTATTCTGTTTGGTCTTTTTTTATTCTCTATAAAATAAAAAATACATATGAATTAGAAATTGGGTTCAAAATCTAAAGATGGGGCTGGTAATATAGCTCAGAATTACAGCACCTGCCTTGCAAATGTGAGGACCTGGGTTTAATTTCCAATGCAAAACAAAACAAAACAAAACACTCTACACAACAACAGCAACAACAAAAGAAGACATTGCACAAAGGAACACAAAATAAATAAATTATGTTTTCTAAAACATTGGAAAAAGTACTAAATACAAAACAGTCATTTGTTACACAAAGAATAAAACACATAACAAAATTATGAAAATATAATCCTATGTGAAAATTCAATGCAAATCTTTGAAATTTTAAAAACTATTTTTAATAAAAAATTCTGAAAACTGATAAAATCTTTTAAAGCAAAACATGATTATTTAACAATCTTAGCAAAACAGCAAAGTTATATAGTAGGACAAACGGGTAGCTATGGAACTAAAACTTATGCAACAAATTTAAAAAAATAACAGAACCTAATAAATTCAGTGACTGTGAATATCTTTCATGAGAATGAGCTTAGATTAATATCTATGCAAATCAAAATGGGAAAAGGAGAATTATAGGAGTGATGAGGGAGGAGGATGGGAAAAGGTATTAAAAGATAAGAAGTAAGTTGCATTATATACAAGTAAGCATGATGAAATGCATATACTGCAAACATGCACCAATAAAATTAATTTCAAAAATAAATGAATATATATATATATATATATATATATATATATATATATATGCTATTTCAATAGGAGAATGCAGATACCACAATAATCAAATAGGATTATGCTGTTATCCATAGGGTAACTTGGCACATTGATTAAAGGTTTTTGGGCAATTGCTGACCTAAATAAAATAAGTGTCCTTGAGAGGGTATCAGTAGGGTTTACTCAAACTGAATAAATAAAGACACATTAATGTTATGCTGTACAACTAGTAAAACTTTTCTTTAGTCTATCCATTTGGTTAAATTTCTAAGTCAAATGTAGTGGTTGTAATAAAATTTCAAAACTCATTTCATATTACAGACAAAAACACTTAAAAGGCCAAAAAGATTTAGAGAGTAGGAAGTTTCTGTGTTTCCTTGAAAGTGGACAGTGATGGCATATTAGAAGATTGTATTACTGAGAGGTAACAAATATAAAAAAACAACTGAACCTAACAACCTCAGTGAATGTGAACATTATCTACCAGCAAGGAAGTATCTGCCTGTAAGGAAGTGATACATTTGAAGGCACTATTAAGACATAAGGTGCAGTCCTAAATAAAAGTTTTAGAGTAACCTATATTTGATGAAAAAAGGAAAAGAAAAAAAAAAACAACATAAACCAAAATAAAGTATTCAAATACAATCATTATGTTAGCAGCGGTTGCCTTAGACTAAGTAAGCCAATTAAATAAAAAGAAATTCAGAATGAATAAATTATAACAGACCCAAAAATACATTGTTTGCAAAAGCAACTTAAAATTTAAAAAATAGGTGGAGTGAAAGAAAAAGAATGAGAAAAGACACATTAACTTTAGTTTTTTAGAAGGTACTAATGTCTATATTAATATGTACAGTAAAAGTAGAATGATTATCATAAAGCTATTAATAGACATGCAAATATGATACTAAAGACATATGCTACAAATCACATAAAACTAAAACAAAATTCAAATGATATGAACAAAGAAATGAATAGAAGCAGCATTAGAAAAAGAAAATTCTACTTTTATAATTTGAAGCATCAAAATCTCCTCTAAAAGAATTTTTCCATATATCAATAAGAGCATAAGAAATCTGAGCAACAAGAGTAATTAAAAGTCTCTCTATCTGTAGAATAATTCATTTAACAATAAAAATACACAATTTCAGGAGAAATTATAAGTTCACTGATAAAGCATGTGCTTGGCAGGTACAAGGTCCAAATATCAACTCACAGTATTAAAAAAAAATTCACCAAGTTAGTCTATATTCAAGAAGACAAGATTAACATCAACATATCTAAAGTAAGTGTAATTCAACATAGTGAATTATTTAAACATAATGGAATAAATTTAGAAACCAATAACATGAAAAATATTAGAGCATATTAAAATTAATTAAATATTAAACCCTTAATAATGCATGCTTCAAAGAATAAAGACCTAAAAAGAAGCTTAAGCCCACCCTGGGCAACTAAGCAATCTAATAGGAATTTGGTTAAAAACAATTAAAATGAAGAGGCCTTAAATTCAAATTACCAGCACCACAAAAAAATCAAAGTTAATAACTAAAGAAAATGAAAATACAACATGTCAATATGTATGACATGGCTAAAACATGTATATAATAGGTATGTATATATTATAGATACATCTGATATACATATATATATATATATATATATCTTTATATATCTTGTATGTATGTATATATCATTAGAAAAACTAAGTGGAAAGCAGTCACAGTAAAAGTGAAAACAAAAATGAGAAAAAAGACAAAAGTATAAGGCAGGGGATATCACAATGCCAGAATTCATGGTATTAAACAAAGTTACTGTGATTTAAAAAACAGCACAATTTTGACCAAAAAAGTGCACTTTTGGATTACTGAAGCAGAAAAATGCAAAAACAGTTTCACTCAGCTTACCTGTTTCTGTTGACTTATCTTCAATTGGCTAGCTTACCTTTGACAAAGTGGCCAACACTATCCTTTTGTTATTTTCTCTTTTTGTGTTTTGTTAATATAATTAAGTTTATTGAACATTTTATGTGTACATCATGATCATATTCAAGCACAATACCCTTTGTTTTCTCTTTTTCCAATCTTCTCTCTTCCCTCTAACACAAATTCCCCCCACCATGCTTAAGTTTGTTTCCATTTTATCTTTTTTAACCTTTTCTCACTTCTTTCCTTCCTTTTTCTCTTCTTCTTTCCTAGTTCTTATTTCCTTTTGAAGAATTTCTTACCATTTCACAATATCTATTGTACATTTTGGTCCTTACTTACTCTTTCAGTTTCTCACATCAAGGAAACAATGCATACATGTATGTCTGATTTATTTCACTTAAGAATATGATCTCAGGTTACATCCATTTACCTAGAAATGCCTCAAATTTATCTTTATTTCTTGCTGAATAGTTTTCTATCCATTCCTCAGTTAATGGACATTTGGGTTACTTGCATGATTTACCTATTATAAATTGAGCTGCTAGGAACATGGGTGTGCATATCATGTTGTGAGATGACATTTAAAATTTTTCTGGGAATATACCAGAAGGGGAATAGATGCATCAAATGAGACCTCTTATCTTAGTTTTTTTTTAGGAGGTTCCATACTAATTTCCACAGTAGTTGCACTAGTCTATATGGTTCAATAATTCAAGTCATAAAATGTAATAAACCTATTAACAGAGGCAAAACCAATGATCACATGATCATCTCAGTAGATGTATTTCATTGGACCATCTTCAGCACCAATTCATGATAAAAAATATTCTTCAGAAAACTGGAATAGATAGAATTTATCTCAACTTAATAAAAGTCACCTGTGACAAGTCAACAGCCAGCAATCATACTAAAAGATAAAAACGTTCACATTAAAATCAGGAACAAGGCAAGAATATCCATCGTCACCACTCCTGTTCAATATACTTCTGGAAACATTAGCCAGAACAATTAGGCAAGAGAAGGAAATACGAGAGTAAGAAGAGGAAAGGAAAAAGTTATCAGATGATACAATATATAGAAGATCCCAAAAACTCCACCAAAATACTCGTGGAGTTAATAAAATATTCAGTAGCCTCACTGGATACAAAGTAAACACTCAAAAATCAGTAACATTTCTGTACACAAACAAATGCAATCAGAGGGAAACTAGGGAATCAACACTCTTCAAAATAGCACCTATGTGAATGAAATATTTAGGATTCAATCTAACAAAGGAAGTAAAATATATATAAAGTGAAAATTATAGTACTCTGAAAAAGGACATTGAAGAAGAAATCAGAAAATCGAAAGGTATTACTTGGTCATGGAGAGGCAAAACCAACTTATAAAAGGTGACCATGCTTCAAATTTGATATACAGATTCAATGTAATCCCAATCAAAGTATCTTAACATGCCTCACAGAACTAGTGAAAACATTCCTAAAATTCATGTGGAAACAGAAGAGGTCTAGAATAGCAAAACCAATTCTCAGGAACAAAGGCAAGACAGAGGGCATTATAGATTCTCTCTTGAAATTATACTACAAAGCTACTGTGACAAAAACAACATGGTACTGACAAAAACAGCAATGATAACAACAACAAAAAATAACCAAACCAGACATGAAGATCAGTTCAAACACACTCAGCCTCCTTGTATTTGACAAAGGAGACATATATGTTTGCTGGAAGAAAGATACCCATTTTAATATATGGTTTTGGAAAAACTGTCTTTCTATATGCCAAAAACTATATCCTTGTCTATTATCAGGCATTAAACTAAAATTTAAATGGATCAAAGATCTAAATATTAAAACAGAAACACTAAATATGTTGGAGAGGCAAAACTCTTGGAGACAGGTGTAGGCAAAGATTCCATGAACAAAGCTCCAATTGCAAAGAAAAAATACAGAAACATTAACTGGGATCTCATACTCTTGAAAATCTATTGGACAACAAACAAAATCACCAATAGATTGAAATAACAACCCACAGAGTAAGGAAATAATTTAATCAGTTGCCCATCAGACAAAAGACTTATCTAGAACAATTGAGGAAAAAAATCAGACTCCCCAAATTCAAAGACCCAAAATGTAAAAATGAGCATCTGAGATGAAAATACACTCTCATATGGAGAAATACAAATGACAAATATACAAAAAAATCTTCAACATCACTGGTTATTAGAGACATGTAAATTCAAACAACATTGAGATTCCATCTCACCCCAGAAGGAATGGCTATCATCAAGAAATCAACCAATAACAAATGCTGAACAGGCTGTAGGGCAAAAAAACATTTTTTAACACTGTCAGTGGATGAAAGATAGCCTCCTTACCAAATGCTGCTGAAAGACACTAGGTGTCCACATGACAAAGATTGCACCTACATTACATATTTCTCACCGAGCATTAAACTAATATTGAAATGAATCAAAGATGTAAATATACAAATACAAGCACTAGCCCAGTAAACGCAGCACTCAGAAGGCTGAGGCAGGAAGATTGCTCCCAGTTTGAGGCCATGAGCTACATAATGAGTTCTGCCAGCCTGTATTACACACATAAACGCAAAGTGAGAAACAACAAAAAAGCACATAATATGCCAAATGATAAATAGGTCAAACTCTTGAAGACATAGACGTTACACAAAAGTTTATGAACCAAAATGCAGTTGCACAGAAAATATTACAAAGATTCAACAGCTGGGATCACAAAAAATTAAAATCTTCTGCACAGCAAAGGAAATATCAAAAGAGTAAAGATAAAACTTACAGAATGAGTAAAAATTGCCAGCTCCTCTTTAGAAAGAACGCTAATATCTAGAATATATAAAGAACTAAATTAATTTAGGCACCCCAATTTTTGGAGATGCAATCCAAAACTGAGCCTCTAAAATGAACAAATGCATCTCAGATGAAGAAGTATAAATGGTCAACAAATACATGAAAAACATTGCTGTCCAAGTTATGCAAATGAAAATAACAATCAGACTCTATTTCATTTTAGAAAAAAATGAGTGTCTTCAAGAAATCAAACTAACAAATGTGGGAAAAGCCACTGCACAAAGGAAACCTTCTCCACTATAGGTGGGAGTGCAAAAGGGCACAACCACTGTAGAATCAGTGTGGAGATTTATCTGAAAAAACTTAAACTAGAGGTTTCATTTGACCTACCTCATCTTCTCATCTCATCTTCTCATCTTCTAGGTGTCATGCTGAAGCAATTAAAATCATCATACCACAGTGATGCATTCATATCTATGTGTATGGCTCTGCAATACAAAACAATTAAATATTGTAAACCACTCATGCCCACAGACAGATAAATGGTATATAAAATGTATGATATATATAATGGAATATTACTGTGTCATACAGCAAATGAGTCATTTTTAGTTAAATAGATGAATGCCTAGTCCAGGGCAGCTCTGGAAACTCCAGAGAAATGTTAGCACTGGATACAGTACATTGGAATCAACGTACAAAGTGCTGGGGTCAGGTGGAAGCCTATCTCCTGAAGGGACAGACAGAAATGATTCTGGGACAAGAATATCTGATCTTCAACAGAAAAGCATGTTTTTGTGGCTTTCAGAGGAACAAGACAGGAAATGTCTGTATTATCTCAAGCGAAGGTTAAGTCATTGTGTGCATCAGCTCTTTGAGCTGCGCACAGTTCTCATGGGACCCCGACAAACTCATGAGAAGCAGTAACTTTGTCCTACACACCTGAAGTACAGACAGCTTCACCCCCAGCTCATCAAGAGCATAATTCTAAGTGAGATAAATTACACACATTTAAACATCACATTTATCTTGAATGAGAAATGCAAAATATAAATAATGAGCAAAATGGATGAATATTAGGAAGCAGGTAGAGCTTTCTCAAATGACAAGGGGAACTAAGATAGGAAGGAGAGAGAAAAAGAAGTTAAAAGAGAGTTAAAGGAACAAAAAAATTGAAAAATTAAAAATATAGCTTTTGTAAGTGAAGAAGAGGAGAAAGTTTGTAAGATTGAATGTGAGAAGGAATAAAGAAAAAGAAACTAGATGTGACATGCGCAGTATAAATCCTCTATGTTCATTATGTACTGCAAAAATGTGTTGATAAAAACTTTAAAAATCCGTAGACTTAAATAGAAAAACTGCAGTGAAATTAATAAAACCCAAGCAAGAGTGACAGAAATATAAAGATACAAAATAACATTTGAAGTGAAAATAATATTAGCACAGAAGCATTAAGACATGCTTCAAATAAATTTATTCTCAGAAGTTTTATAACTTAAAAGAACTGTACTAATTCCTTGAAAGTGGACATTACCAATATTCAGTCAAGGTAAATAATAAAATAGAGTCAAATATTAAAGCTCTGCCATCAAATAATCCCCAGACTGACATACTTTTACTGGAGAAAATTATCCGAGCATTTAAAGCAGAACTAAGATCAAGTTTACAAAGTTTCTTTCAAATAATTAAGGGCAAAAGAAGCCTTCCCAAAATATATTAAGAGCCTAGAACTCTCTTAATAATAAAATAGCATAAAAGTGGAAGTAGCCTCAAGAAAAACATAAAAAAGAAACAATGAAGAAAAACCGGATACCAAATCATTGGTACCTATTCCCTGAACACAGGACTGGCTTAATATTTGTAAGTTAGTCCATATAATTCACAATACCAACACATTTGAAAAAGCATGTAATCATATTAATTGATGTGTAGAAGCATTTTACAAAACATCATTTTCATGCTTGAAAATCAACTGTACAAATCAGAATATGGAACATTTATCAGAATCTGACATATTGAATATACACACAAACAAATACTAGACCTAGCAAAAAGGAATGAACAAGAAATGTAGGAAGGGTAAGTGGAGTGAAGGAAAGGGAAGGAAAATGAAAAAGTAAGATGTGTCATACACATATGCCAAATACCCACCGTAAAGTAGTCATTATGTATCACACACATGTATTAAATTTTAAAAATCCTGAACTACAAAACAGCTACAACAACTGAAGAAATGGTAATATCAAAACCAACATGGAAAGACACTGACTATGAAAAAATTAAAATGATCTTCCAAAAGAGGAATGCAGTGGGAGAAAGAACTATACTGAAATTAGCTATCACTATATGAACTGCATAACTACAATAATCAAGATACTATCTTGTTGATAGAGGAATAGACCCGAGGATAATGATAAGCAAAACAGGTGCAGCAGATTAACACAGGTGTAATCGACTTTCTTTAAAGAAGTACAAAAGCAGTTCAAGGGAGAAACGATAGGATTTTCTACAAACGGGGATGGTGATGGCACCATCTTTGTAGACCCTGTCCTGGTCACTTTCCATTCACAAAGACACAAGGCCACGCAGTTACAATTTAAATGAGTGAAGACTAACTTTCATTCTCTGCTCAGCAGTTTGAACCCAGGGTTGGAAATTTCAAACACAGAAGCAACATGGTGGGAGTGCTATCATGAAGGGAAGAGTTGGAGGCTGGGAAACAGAGGGCGAGAATGGAGGAGGTGGAGCAGGACACACCCTTTCAGGGTGCATCTGCACTGACCATGCTCCAACCAAGGCCCACTTCCTATGGCCTTGCAGCTGCAGCACTGTCCTGAGGCAGTGTCTGTCTAAGCACGTGAGACTTTGGGGAAGTAGACAAGAGCCATAGTATAACGGTCACCCCTAAAAGAAATCTAAACATAAACTTGTAAAAAGTGCTCAGAGACAAATAGTCTGACAGTGGATCACACACTCAAGCTAACGTCTACAGCTATACAGCATTATTACAAAAGGAAAATCTTCATTATTTAGAGCTAGACAAAATTTCTTATGTTTCCAATTCAAAGTATGATTTATATAAGTAAAAACAGAAAGTCAGCTCTCACAAAAGTTAAAACACACATTTTCTTTGCAAAACATAACGGGAGGTAATCGCATGAGATATCCAAAAAGGAAAATATCTGCAAGCCACATATTTCATAACAGACCTTTCTGAAATATGTAAATTGGAATCAAAATTTAACAGTGAAAATTTAAACAATTCAATTAGAAAATGACCAAAAATTCATGAGCATGCCTTTCTTTGAAAAGGATGACACATTTATAAATGGCACATATCATCATCAACATAGGCATTAAAGAAATGCAAATTCAAACCATTAAGAGATTAACACATATCTATCAGAATGGCTTCAATTTTATGTGAATGTATGTAGGGAAAATAACAAAAAAAAAAAAAAAACCATGGAAAATACAAAGAAACTGCGTCAGTGGTACATTGCTGGTGGGAATGGTAATGGCATAGCTACAGGGGAAAACAGGTTTTAATATTTTCATAAAATGAGGCATGCAATTACCATATGTTTCACCAATTTACTCTTAATCATTTCTCCAAAGACATGATAATTTCTGTTCACATAAAACTTTTACTTGAATTTTTAATTCACCTTTATTTCTAATTGAAAAAATTGGATACAGCTTGGTGTCTTTCAGAGTGGGACTGATTACACAAACCATGAGTTAAACAAATCATGTAGTATTCCCTATCAAGTAAATAAAGGAAGAAGCATTCAGAATAACATTTAGAAACATCAGAATAAGAATTGATTTCCAGGGAAGTGCTAAGTGAAGTAAAAATAATTTCAAATGGTTGTTGAACTTATCATTCCATTTATTTAATATTAGTGTTGCCATAAGTTAAAGACATACTCATGGGATAGGGATGATTTAGTCATAGTTGTGACTACAAATTTATAGCATAGGGAATTATTTAGAGAATGGAACTACTCTACATTATGTTATTCTTATGTTAGTGAGCTATAGTTTCAAAAGGTGTTAACTTTAGGAGGAACTTAATAGTGGTCTCTTTGGATATTTTTGTGTTATTTCTTAAAATTGCTTGTATATCTACATTAGCTCAAAATAAAAGTTGGTTAAATATAATTTATATTTTATAAGAAAACATTTAATAGCATTATATGTATGAGCCAGAGATTTAGCTCAGCAGCATAAGTGCCTGCCTTGCAAGTTCAAGGTTGTGAGTTCTATCCCTGGTATCAAAAAAAAAAAAAAAAAAAAAAAGTACTATATATGCATATCTAAGAGCTTGGTTAATGAAGCAAGAATGTTATAGTCTTTGATTGCAATATTTTTTCTGAGTTGATGTGTAATAACATCGTATATTTTAAATACATTTGCTAAATATATTGAAAGTAAAATGATTTTTTTAGAATAAAGAACCAAAATATGCTGGCATTAGAACGTTACGTTATCTAGTGTAAAGAACAAATTTGCTTTTGAATAGTGCATTAGTAATTTGACCAATTACAAACAAAATTTTGGAACATAAGAAACATAAAATGCACATCATAGATTATAAAGTTAATTTTTTTATGTTGAAGAAAAGTGATAATTCAAAGAATACTGGAAAGATAAAATCCAGTATAACTTCATCTCTTCCACTGTATATTCCTCATTTTATAATATGTTGTTGAAAGACTAAAATATTTGACTAAATAACCTCTTTGAAATTTTCTAGCTCATGTTAAACCACAAACCCAGAGCAATTCACAAACTACAATCCAGAGCAATTTTCTAGCTCCTGTTAAAACACAAACTCAGAGCAATACATCTTCATGGTTTATATTGTTTCCATTGGTCAAAGTGTATGAACTCTTGAGAATTCAGTCATTTCATGACATATTATAACTTTTACTAGATAAGGAAAGAGATAAAATTTACAATTAGAATTAACTAGCATCTGTGTTTTTAAAAAAAATCTTGAAAAGAATGTCAATGTACAGCATTGTAAGAAAGTACACAATAGTAATTAGTCATCATAGACCTGTGAAAACTATATTTTATAAGCATATTTCAATTTCTTTTTATGACTGAAGGATAGACAGTGTAGGAAAGGAGGAGGTAAGAGAATAATTTATTTCCTTACAAAAGTATTTTGGTTTTATACAACTCAAAAATTTTTAGAAACTAGAGCTACGAAGTTAGTATTTAAAACAGATCAGTTGTTTTCTTTCTCATCTACCTGTCTTTTAGATGAAGCCAATCTAGCCCAAAAGTAATGAGCAGTGACATTCCATACTATGTCTGTACAATTTATGCAAGGTTGTGTTTCATTGACACAGGAAAACTGCTGAATCTTAGACAAACTTTGCAAGATCCCTAACTCTCATTAAATAACAAGGAGAAGAAACAGTTAAATAGAAGATTGGAGTGGGAAAGAAAAGAGAAATGATGGAAGAAGACTGTTCGGTTTCAGAATATAACTGTAACTAACCACAGCTGGAAATAAAAGATATAATAAATCACAAATATCTGAATACACAAAAAGTCAAAGCTGGGAAATACCAACTCAATTCTATGCAAGTGGTAAAATAAAACAATGAAAAAAGGTACTGTAATTTTCTTTATGTTTCTGATCCATGTGTAAATTTACACTCCTTTGTAACACACAAACTAATAATTTTGAATTCCAATCTTCATGGTTATTGTGTCCAAGAGTCTTTCTTCTATAAACTTAAATGGATTTTCTTCGCATCCATTTTGCATGTAGTCAAGAATAAATGAAAATTATGTGATGGGCAGCAAAAATAATGTTTTTTATAGTAACAAAATAACATTACCTACAATGAAATACATCATGATTGGAGATCGTTATATTAGTTACTTTCACATCTCTGGGACAGAAAGTTCAATTCACACTATTTTTTAAAAGAGAAGTTTATTATGACTCATCATTTCCCAGCGTTCAATCCATGGTTTGCTGATTCCAAATCAGAAATGACAAGGTGGAAGAGGCCAGAGAAAAATGGTTCAGTTCACTGCAACTTGGAAGCAGTGAGGAAAGTGAAGACGAAGGGACAAAAATACACCCTTTCAAGTCACTCTCCTGTTTTGCAGCTTCTAAAAGGACATTAGCTTTGAACTTCTCAATGTATTAATTCATTGAGGAGTACTTTTCCCCACTTTCTAATTACCTTTAAAAGTTCCACAGATGAGACAATTAGAGGACATTTTAAAACTAGGTCATAAGATTCCACTCCGGACCCCAAAAGGGTCCATCTCACTGTGTAAAGTGCAATTATTCTATCTCTGAAGGTAACTGAAATTCTTAACAGTTCCAACATTCCTGAGAACTCCAAGTGCAAATTCTCTAGGCTGTGAGCCACTATGAAGAACAAATGTAAGTTAAATATTTCCACCATATAATGGCACAAGGGAAACAGCGATAAACATTCATATTCTAAATGAGAGAAAGAGGAGGAACGCCCAAAGGGAATCAAAAATCAGCATGTGAGACATAAAACTCTGTAGTTCCATGTCCAGCATGCAGGTCAATAGATGGCATGATCCGAGCTCTAAAGGGATGGGGAAGTCATGCATGTCCCTGTGAGCCTGCTGGTCTTAACCACAGTCTGCTTTGGTTTGCACTGCTCATTGCTTGAAGCTTTCTTCAACAGAGCCTCCATTTTCTTGGAATCACTAGCTTCTTGGGGTCTTCAGCTCTCTCTTTTTTTCTTTTTCAGTTTTACAGCTTCATTTGTCTCCTTTTCTTGAATTGTGGTCTGGGATTTTGAATAGCACATCATATAGCCAGAATTTCAAGGCCTTCCTCTGAAATATGTGTGGAAGTGTTCAGGGCAACCTAACTCTTGCATCCTGACTGTCTGAAAACTAGCACCAGGAGAATGACATAAGTATTTGCCAAAAGCATAAGGGGTAGCTGAGCTCTGTTGGACCATGGCTGCAATTGGTGTTTAAAGGTCTAGATGGCTGAACCTGAGAACAAGCAACAGATACATTAACAGAGTAACTTTGGGTTCTTCTCTTAAAGCAAACTCAGAGAAGTTACTGTTTTCAAACTTTAGCCTGTGGGAATGGTGGAGTCATTCTATGAGATGCTTTCAAAGTATCTATCCAATTGTTCAGATGCAAAATGCTTGGCTTCTTTTCAAATTCTATCTTTTCAGTATTTACACTCTTCTTAACTCCAAATATATATATATATATATATATATATATATATATATATATATGTTGTCTTTCTGATCAAGCTGCAAACTTTTTTTACATCACTTCAATGTGAGTTTTTTCATCAGTGATGAAATGTGGGTTTTTTCTAACTGCAGGACTGGCTGAAAGAAGTTAGCAGTACCTGTGTCATACCTTGAATATTGGGCTGCCTTGAAATTTCCTCCACATGATTAATTAATTAATCTGTAACCTTTAGATTTATCCTCATACAAAGACTTAGGTCATGGACAATATATGGAAATGTCTGTGTCACAATGTGCCATCCATGACCTCTGTGCTAGTTTCTAATAAAGTCCTAATTCCTTTTGGAAACATTGTGGTCCTTGCCTTTCTCTGGTTGCTCACCTATCAGTGCTCTTATATTCTAAGCTTCCACCACAGTCACTCATCAATCACTGCTTGCAGCATATTGTACCTCCTTTTGCTGGCATCTTCAAACTTTTCTAAGTTTCTACAAATCAATTCCAAAAGCTTCTGAACCACATGGTCACATACAATTATAATAGTAGTCCCTTTCTGTACTACTAGTTGTCTGTGTAGTTTTATTGAGTTTTGAGACACTGGCTCATTGTGTAGTTCATACCGGCCTAAAACTCATGATGATCTTTGTGCCTCAGCCTCCCAATGTCCTGGGATTCCCGATTTGGACCACTGCATTTGGCCACTTGGTTGTATTAATCCAACTTCCATCTTTATGACAAAATGCCTGATAATCTCTCTCTCTCTCTTTTTTTTTTTTTTTTTTTAGGAGAGGATTTCTAAAGATATTATATCCACAAGCTCTATTCCATACTTTGCTGGTTTTGATGCAGAACTAGCTTTGAAATTGGACCTGGGAAAGAAAGCTGCTAAATTCCTTGGCAGCCAGAAAATAGAGTGAGAGGAAGGAGCTGTGGACCAGAATATACCCTTCCAGGTCGTCCGCACAAGGGCTCATCTCTTCTGAGCAGATTTCATCATCTAGGAGCACATTCAACTGTGAGCTTATCATTAATGTATTCACTGATGAATAAAGCACCCTCCAGCCATGTCAACTACCAAAAACCCCATCACTGAACATATGAGTCTTTTGGGGAAATTTGGTTCTAAATTAAAAGAAAACAAATATTAAGAAGTTGGAAATAAGAGTAAATACAGTAACAAAAGAAGAAGGAAAACAAATAGGAATTCACACTGCATACTTGAAAAATAATACTTTTCCCAAATATAATAATAAAAATATCCAATTACAAATAAAAGAAATGGAACCCTCCCCTCAAAAAAGATTTTAGAATTTTATAATATAATTTCAAAAACCAGTATAAATATAAAATTCTAAAATCCTGGCTTATAAAAAGATTATATAAAGCAAATCACAATAGAATAGCATCTTTAAAATCGGAAGGAAAACAATCTAGAATTTTGCAGCCAATAAATATCTCTCCAAAATAAAGAATAAATAAAATCATAATCAGGGAAGTAAGATTAATAAAACTTTTTTCATCATATCTACAGTAGAATATGTTATAAGAATTTTCTAGTTCTAATTAAAATGAACACAGATTAATATCTGGATCTATGTAAAGAAAAACTGTAATTATAAGCGTAACTGCAAAATCTATAGATTTGTATTTCTTAACATTAAATGCAACTGTATCATCTTTGCCAAACAAATAATAATCAGTTTAGAACGATATATTATAATCCTTAGAAAACATATAGAAACAAACATATAAATTACAAAAAGGAGGAAATGATAATAGAAATATCCAGAAATATCCAATTCTTACATGATACATTAAATGTGTAATATTAACTCATAAAATAATGTTATGCCTTTGAAATAAACTTTATGATCATGATACCAACTTCCTAAAATATATAGCATTACAAAAATAATGAAAGTTGCTGAATTTAAGCTGAATTCAGTTTAAAAGCTGAATTATGCTCAGTTAAAATAAAGGAATCCAGGACAAGAAGAAACTGGGAGTAAAAGACAGCAAGAAAAATGAAAACATAAAGTGTAAACTGAGAACCAACCATAGCTGTAGTGACATAGTTCAATAATTATTGGAGACGTTATTGGGAGTACAAGAAAACTCAGCACCAGACAGCAAACACCGTTAGTAATAGTGAGCTGTAGTGTTCTACAGAGACCCAGTTGACTATTGCTCATAATAACCTATTTTATACTTCATAATTAATCAGTAGAAAGAAGCTTGAAAGTTCCAAATAGAGTCAAGATAAAAAATGAAAATTTTAATTAGCCCAATTTGCTCAGTACATTTTTATACATGTTCAAATGTCACACTTTAGAATGTAAATATGTACAATTGTTTCATTTTTATCCAAAATTTTAAAAGGTATTTGAGGTGAGAGCAATTATAACTCCCCTAATTTGTTAATTACACATTGTATAAATGTTATCAAACTTTTATCCATAAATATATTTAATTAAAATAAAAATATTAAAAATGATACAAAAATGCATGAAATTATACAGCAGTCATATACACCAAAAGGTTGGTGTGGCTGTATTATAGTCAGCAAACACTGTAAACAGATGATGAACATTTCATGGAGACTGTTTCTATACTTCTAATTAATTATCTGTATGTTTAAAGCAACGTTTTCTTCTTGCCCTCGGCCTCTGTCTTAATGTTCATCTTGCAGGTGAAAGAAGCAAAAAATGTCCCTTCTAACCTAAATTACCTTAATTTGATTTAAATATAGATCTGAAAATCCTCACTGTTTTTGAAATCTTCTGATAGTCCATTACAATTTTGTTTAAAAAAAAAAAAAACTGTGTTCAACACTTAGTACATTCTTGGGAGCAGAATTGGTTAAAAATATCTCAGCAAAGCTGAGCACACATTTGTATGCAATCTCAAACTCAAGTCCTGCACTACTAAGCCATTATCCACTCTATTTTAAAGCTACCTCTCCAGGGAAGGATTAGCTGTTTTAGCTGTCTTATTTTTCCAAATATTGTCCAAATGTTGAACTATTACCTATATTTGGATCCTAGAAATCAATTTACTGAATTTTCCATAATACATTTTCAACATACTTCTGTTGATTTAACTAATGTACAAATAACATAGCCAAATTTTAGGGACTCAAATATGTCTTCTCAGTTCATCTAAGAAAATCTTAGGGGTTTTTGAAACAGTGTTTTAATTTTTATTTGAAAGTAGACATTGTTCCTCCTAATTATTGGTTTCTACAGGTTAATACCCCAGCTTTGTCCATTGTGTCTCCTAGGATGCTTTTGAACTATCATGGCTGCTTGCTACTTGACATCCTCCAGTTTTTCATTTTCTTTAAGTAAATTTCAGTGTCATTTACAATTCCAAATTGGCTACGCCCCACTCAACCCCAGTGTTGCCAGTCCAAGCTTATTCTATGAACATACTTTTTCATTTCAAATATTGTTCATACTCTCACTCTTATCTATCGGTCCTATTTTAATTATTCAATCTTCAGTTCCACACTGTTAATGCTTGCCATGTCCTTCATGTTGAAGACATGACAACCCAAAGGGAAGAAGTCAAAATAGGGTTAGTTCAGTAAGCAATAGGTATCTATGGAAACTGAATGCTTTAAGTAGGGCAAGTATGAATCCAGTTATACTTTAAGGACAAAATACACATTGAATTAGAAATAATTAATGAAAATGTCTATCTCACAATAAGTTTTTATATATTTCATGTTAAAATGATGATACTTTGGATATATTGATTTAAACAGAATATAGTATGGGAATTAGTTTCATCTATTATAATTACTTTAAAATGTTGATGACAAAATATAAAATTGCATATGTGCTCGCTTTCATGACTCATTTTTATTTCTGTTAGACAGCAGTTACACAGTCCTAGAACAGAGTGTTGAATTGCATTTCTCTGACTTTAATTTCCTATTGACATCAGGAACTGAGAAGAACCTGTATCCTGGGCAATTAAATTCTTACAAAATCTACCTCTTTTGCAAAAGTTCAATAGGGGATCATCCTTTTTTATCTTAAATAATTTCACAATTTGACTTTCTTATGATGGATGACAACAGCAAATAACAATGTTTTCACACCAAAATTCTGCATGCAAGATGTACATGTGTACAGCCTATATTGATTACTGTTTGGAACCTGTTCTAAGAAATCCCCTTTAGACAGACACAGTGAAAAATTCTCCTCAGTGGAACTCTCACTTACAGGCCACTGAACAATGTCCTGTGATACAGGGAAATCTAATTTGTTACTTCATGGAAAGTCTCCCTACAATGGGGTTCTGATTATAATACTCATTCTTGGGGTCAGTTCCCAGGCACATTTTGTAACATACAAATGAAATCAAAGTGTGATTTTTTCTCAATTGTGTGGGAACATTGCAGTTGATAGTTTATTTATATTTTAACATTAGAGGTTTACCTTAGGGTAGCTTAATAACTAAGAACCATGTTTCCTGTATTTCTTCAATAAAAAAATACAAAATTCTTTTGGTATAGTTAGTTAAAAATAGAATACAGGCTAAGATTACTGCTTAAGAAAAATAGTAGCTGCATAATAACTGCATTTTCTAGCTTCAAATTTGCAATTTTAACTGCATATTTTTCTCCTAAATTTTCAAAGTCTGACATTCACCAATTTGAAACTCCATGTGCTTTTTGGGACAATGGTGACATCCAGGTAGCAATTTAAAGAAATCTCTAAGTCTAGCCTTTTGTAATAATTTACTAGTTTATATTAATCTAAATATAAGATTTTGTGCCAGGATCTTACTTACAAATTTTTCCCTGCATCAATAATTTAAGGAAACGTCCCTCTTCAGTCTACCTGCTTGCATTACATTCCAGCTAGCCTTTTTCTGGCCCATCTGAACTTTCAAGTCTGTAAATAATGACTGATTTGGATGTTTTAAATAGTAATAGTATTGAAAATCAGACACCACCAATCTGCTCAGAATAATGTCTGGAATAAACCTATCGGTTGCATGTAACACAAATATATCACCTGGTTAGATTATTGTATTAAATGTAGGTTATCACAAGAAGTGACACAAATGACTCTGAGGCTCAGAGTTATGTGTCAACTGAAACTTACCCATGAACACCCATAATAATCAAATAAACAAGAGTTTATTTCTTTATTTTATTACTCTAGCTTCTCCTCATATTGCCTAATTTTACAGTTCCTTTCAGAAAATATGTTAAGTAACTTTTCCTTATGTAATGCTAAATAAATGATAATATCTACTCTTGCAATTCTATGATAGTATCATATCTCTGTTCTTTATAGAAATTATGACACCTTGAGACCATTATTTTGTAACTAGCTGCATGTCATAGTTATTTATGAAATTGATATTAAGCCTTATCCTAGTAACCCTTCTTTAGCATCTAGATCAGTCCAGGTTCTTCTTTACTTGTTGTCCGCATTTAAAGACACTTAGAATCTTAATTTTATTGTGTGATTCTTTAAGCATCGATTGCTTCTTCTTATTAGGCCCTTATTACTATCTGATTGTTTTCCTTGTTTGTATGTTCAGTTTATTAAAATTACGGATAAGTACTATGTATTAGAACACTAAAAGATATAGCTTTTGTTTAGGGATATCTTCAATGTTTTAGCTACTTGGAATTATATTCCTGAAGTGGCTATGTATGGCTTACTTTATGACTCTTTTTAAACTGTGCATTTGCTATATCGATGACTCTACTTTACTACGGGTCTGGGGATGTGGGAAGCAGGATGGACAGGATATTCCAAATGTCTTTGGAGAAAAGAATCTGTTATAGGACTTACAAATGGAGTCAAACCTGAGAACAACGCAGGCACTTTCCATCCTCATTAAGCTTCTCCTCCATTACCAAGACAGATGTGCAAAACGTGATAACAAACAACACTGTGCAGAACTGATTGTGGTTTTAGGGCATAAAACATGAGGATACACACTGTAGGAGGGAAAAAAAAAACTTATTTCTGGGATTCCAATTCCAGTTAATGTTTATCTTTTATCTTGGTGACCCAGGGAAAATTCATACTCTTCCCTGTGAATAGTGGTTTTCTTTAGTTTCCTATCCCTAATGTATAATGTAAGTGCTTATGCATACATAGGAGATATTCTACAAGGAGCTACTAAATGCCTAAAAATGAATAAGAATCTTTCTATGGGTGCTTGCCAGATGCATATTATGACTATCTGCCAAAGAGCAGAGAGACGAGAAACAAAATTTGGGCACCAAACATGCCAAGTCAAGATATTGTCTCTGTCAAAATCTAGATTTACTGGTTTTAGGCTAATTCTTTTGAGCCTCTGCTTTTTCATCTATGAAATGTAGGTAGTTTGTAAGATTACTCTCTTTAAATTTTAAGGCTCAAAATAATTATCAAGCTTCTAGTATGATACTTGATAGACTATAAACAATCTTTTGAAAACAATAATGAAGCAACAGCATTCTTACTCAAAAAATGTACAGACTTAAACAAACTGCTACACAAAATAGAGTCATTTAAATTTGCAGTAAGTGGAAAATGTAGTTATATACTCAAGATAAAAGTATAATATATATTATTAAAATAAATGTTTGTATAAGAATAGTTACAACTTAAAACTTTTTCTCTTAAGAACTGTTGTCACAATATAAATACAAAAACTTTTTCTAAAAGGTACAAAATTATCTTGCAATAATCAGATTTCTCAGGTCCTGAAAATAGTTTTGATAATATTAACCAATAATTTTTTTATGCAATGTGATTAAACGTAGGGCCTTTGCCCTAGCTATACTAAGACTAGGTCTCTGTAATTCACTGCTTTCCCAGGTATGGCAGTAATTTGTGAACTTCCTGCTTCAGCCTCCCAGAGTGCTGCTGTCAGAGGTACAGGCCACTAGACCTGACTCATAATGAATTTTAAAGATGTTATTTAAGAGACACCCAAGGCAGCAGTCTCCTTTCAAGGTGTATAGGAGGCGAAGTGATTCCAGGTATAAATCCTCCCCTCACCTGACAAAAAAAGAAATGTTTACATCAAAGAACGCAGCACAAAAGACAAGAGGACAAAAGAACGTCAGGGAAAACTTTGACATTTCCAGCTCGGACCTCCTTCTTTTGCCCTGATTTTCACATCCACTTTCATGGTGTGCTCAGCCCTCTGCTGCTTCTCCTTGTCCACCTGGATTTGAACTTTGAGCTTTTTGATCCTAAGCTGATCTAAATACATACCAGATCTGGATGAAAACTCAGACCATCTCAATGTCCACAGTCAAAGCTATTGATTTTAATATATGGCTGACTGCATTTCCACGTTTAATTAATAGTCCTATGCAGGTAGACATCAGCTCTAGAGTTTTCTCCTTTAACAGATGATAACACTAGACAACTTGATATATAAGGTTTGTGCCTTTTTGAATTCTTGCCCTAGATGACAGCTACTTCTGAAGTACTGATGGACATTAGGATCACTTATGGTTATGACCAACACATTCTGAGGAGCATTGAGTGTCACACACTGCACAGAGGTTTCTGAGGAGACAAAGGCACTTCCTGCCTACCACGTGGAAGGTGATGACAATAACGAGGCTTTTAGAATACTGGAAAAGACTCCAACTGAAAAGTCCTGTCTCTAGGAGACTGACATCTGAATTTTTGTGAACTATACATCTATGCATAGCTTCTAGTAAACATCAAAGGCTAAATATAGATCTAAAACAAAAACAGACAAACAAAGAAGCAAATCAACAAAGAAATAAAAACTGTAGAACTGACCCAGTTATCATTTTCTGGAATGCAGGGTTTGTGAGATGGTGTTTTGTTTTGTTTTGTTTTTTTCCCTTCCTTCTCCTACCTCATTGCTTCTTGTAATTAGACTTGAAAAATGTTTTCTGACAAGTAGTTGAAATTTTTCCAAGATCCTTTATCAGATAACTAGATTTGGGGACTGTCATAAACTCTTAGATTGACAGTACAGAGTGCCTTGAATCATCATCTTCCAGAGAATAATTGGAAGCTCATCAGTTGCCTCTATCCAGCTGTAAATTCTTAGGATACTAATAAATTTTCTATCAGTTCTTTAGTGAAAAAAATTTAAAAATATTCTGTGCTTTATACATGATTGAAAAAAGTCAAACAGAGAGTTTATGTGTATAAATGTAAATTCATTTAAGAAACTATTAAATAAAAATAGTTTGTCTTACATGGTTCATCATATAGGTGTCAAAGCATTAAACAGCAAACATTCTTTTGAAGTATTACATTAAAATAAGCATGTGGAGATAATAAACTTCTTGGATCCTGCCTTTTTCTTCTTCGTTGTATTTTAAAACTTGAGAGGAAATTTCCAATCTAGGTTTCTGGAATTATCTATTCTTTTCCTTTACTTTTGTATAAAAATAGAGTATATTATTTCATATTAAGCACTAAAACTCTGAAGTCATTTCCAGAAAAATATATGTCATACATAAAGTGCAAGTTTTTAAGCCACGGGCTGTGGATTTAGCTCAGAAGCATAAGGGCCTGCCACAAGTGCGAGGTCATGAGTTCAATCCCCAGCACTAAAAAAAAAAAAAAAAAGTTTTGACGCCAAAGACAAATATGATGGAACCAATTCTCAGTTTGCTGATTACTTGCTGTGTGACCTTGGACAAATTATTCCCATGCATAATCATTATGGTAAAAGACAGATGGAAGACTGAGAGCAAATATAAAAATAGTTATAAGGTGTAACATATAATGAAGAGTCTATATGCATATGGAGCTATATATATATATATATATATATATATATATATATATATATACATTTGAATTGTGCATATTTGTAAGTTAGGGACCATGTCTATGAAAACCATCTAGTTTAAATGAGCTTATTTATTTGAAATAAATGAATTCACATCAGGAGAGCACAATCAGTTGAATTACTGTTTCCTGCAAAAAAAACAAAACAACAACAAAAAAGCATTGGTACTTCAGCATACCAGTGAGCAAGATACTTTGGGTTACTCTTGGTAAGCAAATACTCTTCTACCAGGGTTAACAGGAAGTCATTTCCCCAAGTGAAGTTGCAGAAGGTAGAAATGATGCCAGAGAAATTGCAATAGCTATTTCTCTAGGCTCCCCAACTGTTGGGGCAAATGGACTGTGGGTTTAGATGACTACAAAATCAGCCAAGGTAGTAATAATAATGAAATATGTGAATATTTACCTAATGGAACATGATCTATCCTAAACAATTATGACCCAAACATAGAAAAACAGCCGAGCTGATTTAGATGTTTTTCCACTTGCGCTATTTAACAATATAGATATTATGCAATTCTCTATGGCATAGAACCTTATTATTGTATAAAACAGTGCCTTGTACAATCATTGACACAGAATTTCTGTGAAAGTTAATTTAATTTTTATTTGCATCATCTGGAAAGATATTTATAGGAATGGATTAAAAGGGAGATTATCAAGGAAAATAATAACCACTTGGACCTGTTCAGGGTCTACGCTAAATGTTTTAGAAACATTAGTGCATTTACTCTTCACAGTCATCTTACGGGATGAGATTATTTCTCCATTTATTTTCATAAATAAAATATAGAACTCAAAGTATTTAAGCACCTTGCCCACATGTAGAATTACAGAGGATGGTCACTCTGAGTTTTGAGGATGATTTAAGTGTCTTCAAAATTTACTAATATACATTTATAGTCTATTGAGGCTTTAAGTTTCTCTCTTGCCAAGATGTCAGATGTCCCTGACATATGACAGTTACATATTACTGGACTCTACACAAGTGACCATTTTTAACACAAGTTTTCTCATGAATTTTGAGGCTGTGTCAGAATGGTGGTTTTCTCATTTCCAGGTTCCCAGAAAATGTCATATTACTAAAGAGAGACAGATTATTTAAGAATCTTTTCAATTATTTTTTCTTTGTTGTTTTTGACTGTATGATTTAGATGATGTGCTATTCTTATATTTATGAAGAAGAATATTGTATTCTTTTAAATGCTAGTCCTTTCAGCAAAGGTCTTGGATGATATATTCTGCCAATTTTGAGACCAAAAGAACATGTTGCTTGTGGACTCTATCAGTGTTTTGCTAGAGAAGCAGATATAACACAAGATATGTTAATGTATGAGATATTACATGATCGATTTACAGTGGTTACCCAGAGAGTCAGATGCGGACGTGTGTGCAAAGGGCAACCTAAGGATTTGGTCCAAGGTCCTGAGCTCACTGCTGTGTCCTGCGCAACTCCAATCAGAAGGCCAATGGGTCTGTGATGGACAACAGAAGAGTCTATAAAGGAAGCTGTAGAATCTGTGCTGGAAGCCAGGAGGCAATGTCCAAGCTTAAGGTGGAGACTGGAGCTTCTCCTAAGAACACAAGCAAATCTGTCCTTCCTCATTTCCTTTTTACTAGGGTGAGTCCTCTTCACTCTAGAGTATAGAATTGCTGAATCAATTTAATTAAATTTCTAAACTTTTTAAACTGACGCAATCAATCAACCATTATCTGGACATTATTTGGATTTTAGGAAACGAGTTTAAAATATACTAAACTATTAAATATTTCAATTTCAGTAATGTAAATACTTACATGGCAAACTATCACTTTTTTTGACACAAACAAGCAAACAAAATAGTCCACTCTAGTTTACATGGCTTGGGAATTGACTTTTTTTTTTTTTTTGAGATAGGTGTTGCTATGTAGTGCAGGCTGGATTTGGATTCACTGTGTAGCCCTGAATGGCCTCAAACTCAGGATAATCCTCCTCCTCCTCCCAAGTGGTGGGATTGCAGGCTCATGCCACCACACCCAGCCAAGGAATAGACTTCTGAAAAAGTACATAAAACAAAAGGGAATAACATTTTATTTGGGTTTGTTTTCTACATCTCTCCTCCAAAGACATCTTTCAATACTTGTTCACAAACTGCTGTCTGCATCTGCCTTTAGAAATGAAATTTTAAAAAATGACAATAAATGCCTTTCTTTATTGCATCTCTGGGGAAGGATCATTTCAATTTGCTTTAACTTACTCTACTTAATTTGACAGCTGAAAACTTTAGTCTCATTTAGTCCCCAGAACTCAATGGTATACATAGTTCAGTGAGCTTAATTTTATTACAGATATTATCCAAATGCTTTTTAATCATCCAAGATCATGATGAGCACCAGAGAGGCAATGTTATTTAACAGAGACACTTAACACTGAATTAAACAGAGATGGCGCTGATTAATAAAGTTGTTTGAGCTTCCTACTGCAGTGTCATTCTGTTTGCATGTGATTTCTGGGATGAGACTTCCCATAGCTCAAATCCTGAGATTCAAGCCTCTTTGATTATGCAGTAAAAATTGCATCAATTGTAACTCATTATCACAATATGTGTGATAATTCCCATCACGTCTGAGACTCAGTTCAATTTGGTGTTAATATCACATAAAAAGAAATATAACAAACAACGCTTTTAGGAAGTTTCTTTTTAAACGGGAAAAAAATGTTTTAACTTGGATCTTGTTTTGTCAAGGAGCCATCAAATTGAAAGAAATTTGATCAAATCATAGATATTTTCAAATATTCATATAGATATTTGCCACAAAGCCACATTAGTAAGTTCTTAGCTGTCAGTGGAAAATATCTACCTGCTTCCCAGTATACACAACTATCTATTAAATTGTGACTGGAACACACAGGAAAAGATTTTAGAAAACCATTTAAAAGTGAAAAAATGTACTCCTTGTACGAAAGCATATTTCTGAATGTTATCCTTTGTTTGATTACTACAAAGTTTACCATCTTAATGAACACACTAAGTATGAAACAAAGATAACCCAACTTTTAAAAATCAAAATAGTGTTTACTAAAAGCATTGTACATTAAAAAATTGAGTGTTTTCATGCTTTTCTCTATTAGAAAAGGGAAAATCTCTTCTTATCACCCTGTATGTTTGTCTTTTGAGTAAGTCGCAAACATTAGAATTTGAATAGAAAGTGAAAATTTAGGCAATGCTTGTGAATACAACAATATGACTGAGTACTAAACATTAAATAAGATGTGCTTTTCTACAGTCATCTATTAAATTTAGTTGAAATATTCATATTGGACTTTTTCTTTTCTTTTCTTTTTTATCATTTTCAATATTTTATTTAAAGAACATAAAACTGAATAAAATGAATCAGAACAAACCAGTGTAAGAGATACGGGACTTCAAAACATTAAAAAAACAATAATAGTTACCATAATTCCTTTTAATGTCTACAAAATTGCTTCAGATAACTTCAGATATAGTAAAAATCCAACAGAATAGAATAGAACAGAAACAATAAAATAAAAACAATGCAGTAAAGGATTTCAAAACAAGCCAATAGTAAGTCCTAAATTTCTACCATCACATATCTTGCTATCTTTAACATACTTGCTCCTGCCATCAGATTTGACATAATCAAACAAATCAAAAGCTAGTAAAACTCAACTCCCCCGCAAATGGAAATAATATAGGACTTCCAAAACAAGACCATAGGGAATAAACAATGGCTGCAATCCTCAGAAAGATTCTCCCCTAGATGTCATTCTGCATACCACTATCGTCTGACCCTATGATCAGACCACTGGCCCTAGACCTGCGGTGTCACTGAAATTCCACAGCACCACGAGCATCCAATTTCATTTCAAATCCATAGCTATCCTCACAGTCTGTGTTTCTCTATCTTACGAGTGGTACTGTTATTCATGTAATTTCTTTTTCTGTTATTATTTAAAGAGAAACAAAACAAAAAAAGGAAAAAAAGGGTAGAAATAATACAGAATTACAGAAAAATAAACAGTAGGAAATTACTAGTTGATAAGTTACATATTGTCATCTTAGAAATAGTTGTTCAGGTTACAAAATAAAGCATACAAAGTGACATTCAAATAGTGACACTGCCAACTATTCTGCTCAATGATCCAACAAAAACTTAGTAATATGGTTATCAGTCCTACACACTTGTTTTTTTTTATCTTAAGAGGAGTGAGATTAAACATACAAAAACAGAACATAACAGTTCATAAAGAAACAATTGAAAGAAATACAGATTTCAAAGCTAGTCCACTGGAGATCTTCACTGTCTATCTTATTGTCTCTAGTTTTCTTCCAAATAGTTGTCCCCATCTTTGCGCACATTGAATATATACTGCATATTATAGAACTAATCAAATCATTACAGAAAGATAAAGGCTTTTTGAGTCTTCAAGATCTGACATTGGGAAGTCAATAATGACAACCATAATATCTCTCATTCTGTTCGTAGTAGCTGTCCTTATCTTTACATACACTGAAATTGAACTTAAGAGACTAGACTAATATCACTCTGAAGAGTGATATTGCTAGATTTTATATCATAATGTTACAGAATTAGCATTGTGTTTTTTAGTGTCTCTTCTTCGTCAGAGTACCTGTTCATTACATCTTGCATTATATAATCTGTTTCTGTAAATAGTTTTAAAAATTCTTCCCATGTGTGAATTTCTACACATATATCTATCCTCTCTGTATTATAGGGAAAAAAAATCATAACAAGACAGCAAAACAAATTCCTAGAAAAACATGCAATGAAAAATACACATAAGACCACAATATTAGGTGATCTACCATAGTTACTATGTTTTCTATTGTTATTTTCAATAGACTTGTACACACCATAAGGCTTAATACAGCTAAACATAGTATTAAATAGCTATTTTTATAAAAATACAATTTTGAAAACATTGTAGGACTTGAGAGCGGTTAATATTCAAAACCGCTATGGATATCTTTTACATTTTGTCATCTTCAGAGTAGTTCCCTCTACTTTTAGACTTGATACTATCAAGAATATCAAATTCAAATAAAATCAGCTAAGGCAAAACCGTGGTCTAACAAACCAGCTTCAAAAAAGATCAGTCATAGTAACACAATGTAAGTAATACAGGGTTTCAGTTTAAGTTAATAGGAAATTAAGGATAGTTACATTGGTATAACCTGCTATTTTTGGATTAGATGTCTGTGCCCTCAAATCTGATATGAGTGGACAGAACCAACAAAATAAAATCAGACTAAACAGAGCGATAAGACTACTGTGACTTTTAAATCCTAATACACTATTAACAATGACCTCTGCCTTCCTTTTTTAGGCTATTTTTCACCTTTCCTGTTCTCAGGATGCTTTGTATGTTTTGGGTCTCACTATCCCCTTTAGTTTTTAGATTAGGGGACCAGCCCATTGTCTATCTGAGTGTTGCTGAACCTTTCTACTCCTGAGCTTGATCTTGAGCTGTACTCCTTCAATCACTAAAGTCATAGGGTTTTTCTTCCTTCCAGTTGGGTAGTTCTACACTGCCCAAAAACATCACAGCTTTCCAGTCTATCTGAAGCTACTGGATGAGTTATCCCTATTTCTCTCTGGTTTTCTGTCACAGATAGCTTTGCTTTCTCATCTTTGACTTCCAGTTTATTAATCCTCCTTCGGGTTGAGTGTATTTCCCATACAGAGCATCTCAATGGAGTCTGCCTCCTAATCTACTCTGCCTGTTTTTTTTTTTTTTTTTTTTGTATTTCAAAGCTATCTATATTAAAGATTATAGCTTACCATCTCTGCCTCATGTCTGCTACTCCACTTTACTGCTATAATTTGTGCACCTCACTCCCTCATTCCATTGTCTGCCCCATTCATTGAGGCCTCTCTGCCACTGTTGCTGGGATCTTGGTATCCCTTCCTCTCTCTCTCTGAAATGTCCTTCAGCATTCTTTGTAGGGTTGGGTTGGTGGCCATGACCTCCCACAGTTCCTCCTTGTTTTGGAAACATCTTATTTCTCCATTAATTTTGAAAGAGAGTTTTTCTGGGTACATCAGTCAAGACTGATGTTGAAAACTATTTTTTTTTTTTTTTTTTTTTTTTTTTTTTTTAGGGCTTGGACTATTTCCCCCCGGGCTCTTCTTGATTTGAGAGTTTGTGTTGATAAGTCTGTTGTTATTTTGATATTTTTTGCATTGTAGGTAATCTGCTTCTTTTCCCTGGCTGTTTTTAGTATTCTGTTCTTTTGGTGGATTTCTGGAATCCTGATTGTTATGTGTCTGGTGTAGATCTGTTTTGGTTGTAGACGGCTGGAGTTCTATTTGCCTCATTTATCTGGATATCATTTCTTTTTCCTATGCTTGGAAAGTTTTCCTTTATTATATCTGTGAATATCCTTTGTAGCTCATTTTTGGTTACTCCTGATTCTTCACTCACATGCTTTATTCTTAAGTTGTGTATTCTTTTGTCGTCTTCTAGCCTTTGAATTGTTTCTTTCTGGTTCCTTGTTCTTTTTAAGAGGTCTTTTTTTCACAATCATATATCATAAATTTCTCTTCAAGTTTTGAAAGGCTAACTTTAGTTTCTGTCAGGGCATTTTGCCATTTTTCAATGGAGTTTTTAGTTTCCTGGTAATCTCTTTGTATCTGTTTCATGTATTCTAGGTTATGTTTAAATTCTTCATCAGAGGTTTCTCTTTCTTTTCTGATTTCCTCTGTTCTTCCATCTGTGTTCCCTTGGGAAGGGCTTATCGTTTCTTTAATTACTCTTTTTTTTTTTTATCTTGCCTCACTTGGATCAGAAGTACAGTTTTAAATTCATCTATGAGGTCATTAAGGTATTTCTTTATGTCCGCTGATACTGTGTCTAGTATTGGATGGTTACTTTCACTGGTTATCTTCTATATTTACTTCTCCTGGGCTTATTTTCCCAGGTTCATCACCTGGAGATTTTTTTTTTTTTTCTATCTCTTGTCATGTTTCTGGTTTCTTTCAGACTGGTGTGTCCTGAGGGTCTCTGGCCCTCTCTATATTGTTTAAGGTCTTTTGCTGCTCACCCCAGTTTGCTGTTATCTGAGGTACATGCAGGGATACAGGGATGGTTCTGGCTAGCCTCGAGCCTCTGAGCCAGTCAATCTGCAAGTTAGGCTGTACCTTGTAGACATCACAGAGTTGTGACAATTTTGTATCTGCTTACTGTGTCCCAACCAGAGGCATAGCTCAGCCCCAGCAGACCCTGCCAGTTCTCTCTGTGCTAGGGGTGGCTGACTGATGTCACTGTGGTGCCGGGCTCTGCCCAACTCCAAGCTGTCTTCCACCAGACCTCTCTGTGCCAGGGGCAACTCCTTAACATCACCGCAGCACCAGGCTCTGGATGTTCTCCCCCAGTCATCTCTGAGTCACTGACACCACCACAGCACCATGCTATGCCCAATTCCAAGATGTCCTCCAGCCAGTGACAGCAGCCATGGGACTCAATCTCCACCACTCACTGGAAATCAATGCAGATCTTCCTTTTGGTTCCACTGCACACTGTGCCACATGTCTTCACTGGGCTCCAGCACAGCAAGGATTAGTCAGAAAATTGTACAGTGTCTGGCTTCAGAGCCCAGGTGTATAGTCCTCTCACAGTCTCCTCTGGTGTGGCCAGGTGGCTGTGGCTGCTTTGTAGGGCCCCCAGGTCCCAATTTCCAGCAGTCACCAAAAGCCCATCTAGCTCTTCTCCTTGGATCCACTGCTCACTGTGCCATGTCCTCCCATTAAGGGCCCAGGATTTGCCGACTCCTGTTATCAGCAGCCACGGTCTCAGCACTACCTTTGATCCTCTGGCACACCTAGTACAGCTTAGAACAGGTCTCACTGAGTGCATCGGGTTTCAGCTCTTCACCCATGCTTTTCCTTCCTCTTCCTTAGTTTTATTTATTCTTTGGTTACTGCCTTGGTTAATAAGAATTGCTATCCATTCATCTAGCCCTCACCATATTGTCATATTCTAGCATCTGATCTGATTTCTCTGCAGAGACTCTCCATCCAGCCTCCTAGCAAGCCACCATTTTTTTCTCTCTATTCATGTAATTTCATATGAAAGCAAAGCTCCAATTGAGTCTCAACTGCTATTTATTTTGTTTTGCTGTTGTTGCTTTCTTGACATTTTTCCTTCTTATTCCAAATGAGAATATGATCAGAGTTGAATAGTTAGTGGCAAAGAGTTAATGAAGGATATTCAGATAGCCTCACCATCTTGAAATAAGTTCAAATTTGTCAGATTTGATCTTTGTTCTTTTACTCATTACAGTCTCTTTAAAGCAGTCTTGTCAATGACTTTAGCTTTAGTTACCATGAATAAGTATACCCAGACATATTGATTACCCAGATAGCTTCATGAAATTCTAAATCCATGCCTTTTACTAATCCTTAACATTTACTAACTGTTAACATCTAACTCTTAGCAACTCATTCTCTTCTTTCAACAAAATTAAATTGTAAAAACTCAAGGACAACATTCTCTGACTTTGAAAATTTAATAAATTGGAGATGCAGGGAAAAATTGCCATCCTAAAATCTGGCATAACAAGAAAATTGAGTCACAGTGGAGAGCTGCTTAACTGGAGCAGAGATCCCAGAGTCAAAATAGGATACCTCACAACTATTTCTGACAAAAGTCTGAAGGTTTCACTCACAGTTGCTCAAGAGCAGGAAGCCACTGGAATCTACAGTTTTGACACTAATATTTTCATAAATCTTAACCTTATAAGGCAAATTAAGTGGTAATTCTCAAAAAGTTAAAACATCAGAAGGGAAAATATGTTCAGTCATTTGAAGGTCTTTCAGATTGAGTAGGGAAAGAGTAGTATAAATTATAGGAGATTTCCTAGGATGACAAATGTATGCCGTGTAACCATCTAAGGGTCTATTGATGGTACTATGTTCTTTTCAAACTCATAGAACTTTACAGCACAAAGCATCAACTTTATTAGAGGTGATAAAATTAGTATTTCAATTTTATGATGAGGAGGTAAAAATAAAAAGTTACTAACTTAAGTAACATTAAAAATAAGAGTAGTTTGTAGGCCTAGATGTAAAAAAGAATTTGTGAATAGGCACTGAACCCTAGTTAGTATGTATTTTCTTCTGACAATATAGAGAAATAATTCTGACTACACTGTTCCTATATAGTAAGTGAAAAGTTACTTAAATGGATGATACACACAGGGCTGGGGATTTAGTTCAGTGGCATAAGTTCCTGTCTGACAAGTGCAAGGTCGTGAGTTTGATCCCTGGGTACTACCAAAAAAAATGGATGATACACAGAGAGTTAGATTTCTTACTGCTGAAATGGAAAGCAACAGATAAGTAAGAAGAGGCTAGGTAATTAATTAGGTTAGAAATAGCTTATTTCCCAAATATAGATGTGTCTAATTTTTGTACTGGAGGCCACTTGCTCTGTTGTTTTAATATTAGAATAACAAACATAAAATAAAATAAGGGTTTCTTGCTTGTTAACTAAATTTTATATGTGACCTCAGACAATTCATCTTCACTCAGTACAGCCCAAGCAAGCCAGAGACTGGACACTCTGAATAGAAAAAAATTATTTATATTAAATACATGTATTTATATATTAGATGTTACTATTTTATATACATTCTGCATACATTCAAGAGGAGATGGAAAATATTGTGATCAAAACTAAGGTGAATGTTTAAATTTTTAAAACAATTATTATAGTAAAATACACATGGCCATTAATTCCTCTCCAAATATTCCTCCATCACTTTAAGTACAATGATTGCTACTTTGAAAGAAGCTCAGAAAAGAAGCTCTTCATGGTGTCTTTAACTGTGCTGTTGTGGTTGCTTTGACACTACCATAGCTTGTAGCCTTGCCATGAATCAAAGCTAAGGAGTCAAAGGACAGTACATACACTGAGCTTCCAATCTTGTGACCCAACAGAAAACATTTGTTTTTATAACAGCATTTTTTTTCTTTTCTTTTTTTAATTTTATTTTGAAAGTAGTAAAATACAACAGAACAAGAGAGAATAAGGCCAACTAAGATTGTACAGTGAAATTGGTACAGAACTTCACAGGAGGTATCCAGGATAATAGTAATAGGTATCACAGTATATTTCATTATCTTTAAAATTGTTGTTCTTTCAATCACACATATAAAAATAAAATGAAATACAGAACATTATAGAACTTATCAAAACACAATATTGAATAGAGCAGTACCATTAATCAGAATAGAGTAAAACAGCAATAAAAATATTTGCCTTCAAAGAGATTATAGAAGGAAATCTCCCTTAGTTGCTATGGTCAACCTCCCAGAAGATGCTCAAAATTCTGGTTCCCATTTGTTAATGGAGGGACATAAGAAACGGGGTAGGGGAAGTGGGATGTTTGACTCTAGGGCATGTACCAGTAGATTCACTATTGCTTAGCAGGGAGGCAGGCTGATTGCTTGGTTTCCCAGCTTCGTAAGTTCCAACATGGTGTGGATCTCAGAAGACACTGGTGGTTCTCCCCCTGGAGGGGCCATAGTCTGCCACACTGTGGCCACTTGCCAAGGAACAGAGCTGCTTGCTTGGTTTCCTTGGGTCCTAAGTTCCAACATGGCATGGATCTCAGGAGACACTGGTGATTCTCCTCCTGGAAGGGCCACAGCCAGCCACACTTACCAGGCTTACCAGGGAAGGGAGCTGCTTGCTTGGTTTCCCAGAGTCCTAATATATAACAGGTTTTAACTAAAGTATTTGTTACAGTACCAGCAAATTGATTAATGTAGGAGCCGAAGATGAGAACTTGGAACATAAAAAAGGGAGGAGAAACCAAAACATTCTAGATTTAAGAAAATGAAAATCTAAACTATTAATAATCAAAGGAATTGACTGAGAACTACATTTGAAATTTCTACATTATTCTTTAATTCTTTTGTAAATCTAAGCCTGTTATAAAATTTTAAATATATATTAACACACTGTGAAATATTTTAACATTACCTTGGTCTCCTTTGTCAAAGAATTGACTTTTACTATATTCACTTCCACAAACCATCTTTATAATTTCTTACAAGAAAATACTGTAAATGATAACTGTGGCCTTTGGACTTTAAATAAATAACCTACTAACATATTTCAATAATCAGTACATTTTTTTTCTTCCTCACATGTCTAACAACCTCAAAATATGTATTTAGCATACTTTGTAAACAATGCTTTGCTCCTGAAAACTGGAATGTTTTCTGAAATTGCCAGTATTACAAGTTAAAGTAGTGTATTTAGTACACAGGCATTTCTTAGTATGATTATTTTCTGGCATTAATATATTAACATATAGCTAAGCTAAAGAAAACACAGTTTAGACTTTTGATTCTTGTCTTCTAATTGCTATGCAGAAAGTTCAGTTTAAAGATCTTTCAATGAAATTCTGATATCACCTTTGCATTATAAATATATCACTCTTTCTTTATATAACTTTAAGTGAAGTTAAAATAATTTAAATGTATTTATTGGGCATTTGTGTGGCGGTTTTATGGATGAGTTGCTTATATTTTGTGTTGTTTTTCTCTTTATTACTTATAAGTATTTCTGATAACTCTTTTCATGATTATATTAAGAAAAAAGCTGTTATTGAGACCTTAGTGTTACTTCCAGGTTAACATGAATTGGGAAAAGTGAATTTTTGTATAATCAAAACAAATATGCTAACACTAATTTTGTGTTTGGTGGATGTTCAAAGTAAATTTCAAGCGTCATTTAAATTTCAGGCTAGATTTCCAGTCACAGGCGGGCTGTTCCAATGTTTAGCTCATATCTGTAATAACCAGTTTTTTAATCTTATTTATTAAAAAAAATTTAAAAAGAAGAAGATTAAGATGAAAGAGGACATAAGAACATAGCCACACAGGTCAGAACGGAACAATTTAATCAACATAATGTTTCACCACCTGACATAACAGTAGTTACCAGTGTCTCTTTCCTTGAAATATTTGAGTGTAACTTTGTACACTATAACATCAAACATAACATGACAGTGCAAAACCATTCAAGAGTTGGTATTTAGTACCAACTAACAGAAAATGAACAATGGTTTCTATATTATCTCCTTGTCTATAAAAATTTTTGTTTATACTAAATGTTTTACGGAAGAAAATGTCATAGATGCTGAGCTGTCAGGATGAATTAAAAAAGTCAAGCTCTTGGATCATTAAAAGTGTAAACATGATAAATATAAAAAATTATATATAAATTTTGTAACAAAATATTCAAGAGTACATTTTTTTGTATTTTATATATGAAATGAATAAAAACGTAAGAAACAAAGACATTAAAAGTGAACTACAACTACACCAAAAAAGTAAGTCTCTCCTCACATATATTTCCAAACTATATATTTTCCTTGCTTTTAATTGAAGTTCTCAATTTTTTAAAAAAATGTTTATTTAAAAGGAAAAAGAGAAAAAAACAAAACAAAACAAAGTGGTGCAAGGGCACAAGTAATACAGAACTACAAAAAAAAAAAAAAAAAAAAAAAAAAAAACATCAAGAAATCACCAGTCAATAGATTACACACCATCATCTTAGAGATAGCTGCTCAAATCACAGTATCAAAGCATACAAAGTGGACATTCAAACAGTGAGACTGCAAACAGTTGTGTTCAATGATCCAACCAAAAACATCAATATGGTCAGCTATTTAACACCCCTAAACACACTTGCTGTTGTATCCCTTAGAGCACTTTCTTTCCCTCTCTTTTTTACAACAAAATCCACACATCTTGGGTTTCATTACTCCCAAATTCCCATTACTTTCTTTCTTTTTTTTTTTTTTTTTGGGTGGGGGGGAGAGAATAAAGTCAAACATGGCAAAACAAAGCTGTCAGTCAAAACCAAGGACAGACATAGCACATGATGTAAAACAGAGCACAAGGTTATCAACAATGGTTATCAACAATGTCTCTTGCTTCCTCAAAAAGAACTGTCCATCTCACTATATATTATAAAGTTGAACAAAACAGTAGAGAACAAGACCAACAAAACTTAAGCATTGTAAACATTACAGGACCTCCACAGGAGACAATAGTCAAACCAGAATGGGCATCTTAGTGAATCCCATTGCCCCCAAAGTAGTTGTCCACACCCTCAAACTTGATACTATCATACAGAATGGAACAGAGTCCAATCAGTCAAAACAAGACAGTGGGAGTATTACAGGACTTCAAAACAAGTCAATAGGAAATCAAAAAAAGCTACCACTACATATCCTGCTAATTCTTTTAATCTTTCCCCTTAATTAAAAAAAGCCATAAAAATAACTAAATATTTTTTTTTTAATGAATAAGGGAGAGATTGAGACAAAACAGGACACAACAATATAACAATACAGGTCAAAGCATGACCGCCTCAACAACCTAGTGCCTCACCACCAAACAACCCAACCCAATAGTAGCCACCACAGTGTCTGTCTTTCTTCTTGAAATATTTGAACAAAACCCTACATACCATAGCTTCAAATATTTCCATATCAAGAAGTCCAGAATAAAGCCTTTCCAATTAATAAGTGAAAACTTTATAAGGCTTCAAGGCCACATAATGGGGAATCATGATTACCACATATTTTTATATATTAGTTCTCAATATTTTTTTGGATTTGAACTTACATACCAAATAGTAAATTGCATAAAATATAAAGTAACTTATTTATACATAATACTTGATTCAAATTTTAAAATATAAATTTTGAAAATAGCTCAAATCTATTTGAAAATAGTTTGTATATTTTTGAAATATAAACTCAAATGAATACAACTTTTTAAAATGATAGCACAAGTTCTAAAACTAGCAGTCTTCAAAGTCTGTTTTAATATGACTGAATAGGAAATAAAATATAATTCAGAAGTAATCATTAACATATTTTACTAATTTTTGTCATTGTTAAATGCAAAGTATAGGACAATAAGCCTGTTTTCTCAATTTTAGAAACAGAATAATATCTTGCATCCCAAAAGTATTAGCTGTGTACATTATAAGAAATTGGAAAGAAAAATGTGTGATGTAAATTTAAGTTATAAAGCTAGAAAATGAAAAAGTATTGCTTTTCCTCAATTTCTGAAATACTCTAAAGATTTTTTCAGAGTTTCTCAATATAATAACTGTAAATAAAAATAGACATGTGGTCCGCTATATTAGAATCTAACATTTCATATTTGTGTTACTTTTTCTTTTATTATTTTAAAGAGATTAAGACAAAAGATGACAGAACAAAGCAGATCAGAACATTTTAAGCAACATCACATGTCCAACATGACAACCAGATATTGACAGCTACCATAATGTCTCTTTCTTTGAAATATTTGAGCATACAATTACATACAATAGTATCAAACATAACAAAATAGTATAAAACCATTCAGGAGAATTAAAGTATTACAGAGTATGCAGAACCAAACAACAGAAAATGAACAATGGCTACTATATTATCTCATTTTCCATAGAAAATTTGTTTATACTATCACACATATTAATATCCAATAAGACACAACATGACAGAACCAATGGAAATGAGTACAAAAGCATGGTAGGACCTCAGAGTAAGATGATATTAAATCAGCATTGGCTGCCAAAATGTCTTGTTTTCTTCAAAGTAGCTGTTCATACCATCTCACATAATAAAATCAAATGAAACAGAATAAAACCATTCCAACTAATGAATGAAAACAATATAAGGCTTCAAAGCAATGTAATGGAGAATCATGATTACCATAAAATGTTATGTATACTTACTATTTCTTATACTAGGGAGACTATATGGTATTCCTACATGTGAGTTTGATTTATTTCGCTTATGAGTATGGTCTCAAGTTGCGTCCATTTACTTATAAATATCTCAGTGTGATCATTCTTTATAGCTAAGTAGTACTCCATTGTATAAAAATACCACAACTTTTTTATTCATTCCTCTGTTGATGGACACTTAGGTTGTTTCCAAGATCTGGCTATTACAAATTGTGCTGCTATAAACATGGGTGCACATATATCACTGTGATATGATGCTTTCAGTTCTTCTGGGAATATGCCTATAAGTGGAATACCTGGAACAAATAAGACTTCCAATCCCAGCTGTCTGAGGAATCTCCAGACTGACCTCCACATTGGCTACATCAGTCTACACTCCCACCAACAGTGCAGGGGAGTTCCTTTTCCCCTGCAACCTCTCCAGCATTTGTTGTTGGTAGTTTTCTTGATCCTGGCCATTCTTTCTGGAGTGAGATGCAATCTCAGTGTTATTTTTTATGAGCATACTAAGCCCATTTATCTGCCAGAAGGCCTAATAGCTAAATGCCCAATCTGCAATTTGGTCTCTCTCGCTGGAAGCTTGTTGATAGTGGCACACACATTTGTAGCCCTTATTTGACCAATGGGAATTTTATGTCTACCAAAATAGCCTCTTTGAAAAACGTGAACTGAGCAATGAAGGTAAGTTGAGGAGTTTTGGTCCGCTGAGATGCGCAGGAGTTTATGAAACAGACAAACAAAATCCAAGGAAAAGGGTGATACCCATCATAGGGCCCAGTAGCAGTCAGGAGCCACGTGAGACACGTTCAACTAGCAGAAAAGGAGAAAGAAAGAGATTTAAAGATCTAGGACAAAGCTTTTCCTGGTGTGCAGAACACTAGCCCAGCAGATTTTCCTTCAGAATTTCTAAATGGTTGGTTTAGAGAAAGCAGGCGTAAGTGAGACGTCAAACTCTGAAGTTGAGGAATCATCAGTGTGGCAAAACTGTGGAACCCAATGTATTATAAGGATCAGTGGAGTGGATGAAGTGTGTTACATCAACTGTGTATTGGGGCAGTGGTCAAAAGGAGAAGACTGTGTGCTGCAGATAACTACATCAAACAACTGAGACAGTTGAAGGTGGCAAAGTGGAAAATATGGCGAAGGGATGAAACCATAATCAGCTGTGCTGTGAGAAAGTTCAGCCTACATTCAATCACGGCCAAGATAATAAAATAAATCACACTTCTTGAAGTAGGTCTTCTCCAGCTAGAGAGAAGACAGTGAATCTGTTAGTCTTGATAGAGGCAAGTTTTCATGTCTGTCTTTTCCTGGCCAAGTTTCTTTCCAGTCGACATTATTCTCCTTCTTTTGCAGTTTTTATCTTTTTTCACTAGAGCTGAAGTGTAACTTTTCTTGCAATTAAGGTTTGATTGACTTTCTTGTAAAGGACCAAGTACATATTATCTAAGGTTTCCCTTTCCATGTTTTGGGCTTTGGATTTGAGTTACGGGAGGTTGAGTCAAATACATTAGCCCTTCTCTGCTTGCCAATCAGAAAAGCTACCTCAAGGCATCATGCATAATTCTTGACTTCCAACAACTTAGTACTTAATGGAGAAAATAACTAATCTGTGTTGGTATACCTTGTTGTAGCTTAATAGCTATTACAACAAAGGTACAAGGTACAGAATAGGTAAGGCAAACGGTACATAAAACCAAGATGAGTCTTTATGATTTGAACTGGAACATGAAGTCTAGTTCATGGAAGAAAAATCAGCAGAAATATCACAGAGATACCCACTTTCACTTTTAGCAAAGTGAACTTCTGGAAACCTAATATGAACCTAAGGACAAATGAATAAAAATTTTTCTACATTAGTTGGTGAAATGTCTGGCAAAAATAGTAGTAATAATTACTGCATTTTGTTTTGTTGCTTCAGATAATGAGAGTCTTCAAAACCTTAGGGCATAAAAGCATCATTTTAAAGATATTCCTAAAATTTTGGGAGCCTGGATGCAGGAATATTAACAAAATAGAGTATTTATAGCATTTAAATGTCCTCTTTGCCCTTTAAAGCTAACAGTGAGGGATATATATATATATATATATATATATATATATATATGTATGAAACCAATTATTCTCATAAGGATACACTTTAACAGAAAGCCCAAACAATTAAAAAAAATCTGATCTTATTCTCCAAAATTTCAAATTAGAGTGTACAATGCTGTAAAAGTACTTGTTAATGCTATATTAGGAATATGTAACTTATCAACTGTGTGTAGACAAATGAGGTTTAGGATGCTGAAGATTAAAATCAGAGAGTTAGTGTTGATACTGTACATTCAACTACTCAGAACATGACCAGAAACAACTCATCCTAAAATTAAATAAATGGCAAAGTTTTCACATGTTGAAAAGTTGCTTGAATTTACTAATGAAGAATCTAAATAACTAGAAAAAAATTAGATTTTTTCAGGCCTAAATCAATTAATACACAAATATGTATACATGGATGTCATGCATTAGGATTCTATTGTGTTTTTAGAGGGGGTAGGGGAATGGTTATTCCTTTCATTTTGGGATTTCGTGGAATGTTTCTTTTATGTGATATTTAGAAAATAATGTCATTTTGTTACCAACATAAATTATTTCTCTGGTTTCACCAGTATTTTACTTCAATGCAAATTGTAAGCACATAAATTTCTCAAAATACTCAATCTATGCACTTAAAATAACATGTAAGAATGAATATATAATTGTGTATTATAAAAATCTCAGATAAAGCCTCTGAATAGAATTACTGATCAATATTCACATGTATGCATGCAGTTATATATGATGAGTTATTCTATGGCATAAAACACACCACCTACAATCTTCAACTCTTTTTAATCATTCTATTCTTTACCTATCAAGTTGAATAAACAAGAAAATATCACTTACTGTTGCCCTAACCTTTATTTTCCAATAATTGGGTTACATTCTCTCAAGTTTTTGGATTTCCATAAAAGTGAATATGATACCAAAATTAATTGATTCTGAATGGAACGTTTTTGCATAATTATGATTAAGAAGGACCTGTCAATATAATTTCCTCTCAATTAGAATAGTAATGTTACACAAAATAGATTCAGGTGCAAATATAATAGTTAATCTCTTCCATTGTTCTAGTAGTGCATCATCCAAAGAAACATAGCCAAGGAAGTAAAAGATGAAAGTAATATATGACTCAAAAATTTAAAAGTTTATGATCATATTTTACAATGCTTTAATGCCTGAATGATCTGTACATGTGAAAATTAATCTGCAGCAATAATGTTACATTTTACAATAAAATTCCCATTTTCTCATGAAATGTATTGTTGTGTTTATCATTTGACATGTGAAATGTAATATAGTTTCAGAGCTGAAGTGACTGTACATGAAGCCTGCATTCAGGTCTCTCTTTTCTTTGCTAAGCATTCCTGGAACTATTATCTCATGATTACTATCACAAGAAAGATAAGTTCCACTTGTAAATTTAACTGGATAAGTGAGTAAAATGGAGAGAAATGGCTTTCTTTTTGCATTTCCCATAGTAGATAGATTCCATTTGTTAAAACATTTTTATTTTTAAATAATTGTAGATTCACATGCAATTTTAAAAAATGTATTAGGTAATCCATATTAGTTCCCTTCAGTATGACCATAAATCTGCACTTACTTGAAATAACCACCAAGTAGTATTGTTGTGGGATAGAAGAGTATTGCATTATGTATTAATCATTCTCCTGGGACAAAATAGTTGATGCTCATATTGTAAGGAGGAGAGGTTTATTAGGACTACTGGTGAGGTTTCAGCACATGGCTCCCTGTCACAAATGGTTTGGCAAAATATCTTGGCAGAAGAAAATTTCTCTATCTCTGGTAGCCAGAAAGTACATACAGAAGGTAAGAACCAGATCAGGAGATACACCCTCCAAGGTATTAAAGCCCTTTAATCCCCAAGGCTGAGACCAGTGGACTGCAAGTTCAAACCCAGCTTAGGCAACTTAATGAGAATGTGTCTTAAAAAAAAAAAAAAAAAAAAAAAAAAAAAAAAAAAAAAACAATAAATGAAAGGGGTTAATGATGCTGCGCATTGTAAAGGCCCTGTTTCAATCCATAGGAAGAAGAAGGAGAAGGAGGAAGAGGAAGGAGGATGAGGAAAAGGAGGAGGAGGAAGAGAAGGAGAGGGAGAAGAAGAGGGACAGGGAGAGGGAGAGGGACGGGAGGGGGAGAGGGTGAGGGAGAGGGAAAGGAGGGGGAGAGGGAGAGGGAAAGGGAGACAGAGAAGGAGAAGGCAAAGGAGAGGGAAAGTCTTCTCCAGATGAAACAACTCATTGATCCGGTTGTACCTATTCTCAGAAGATTCAGCTGTGATCTCCTCGGTAGGTTAATCCAGTGCTGAGAACCGTGCTCCATGATCTCAAGACCTCCTGAAAACCCCACCTTTGCAAATGAAACATTGGGAGACATTTTAGCTTCAAAACACAGTCCACACTTACTGTTTAAAGAAACTATTAAATCGTTTCACAGTAAGGTGTAATGCTTTAAATGCCTCAAGGCAATGTATATATAAGGTTGTCTTCCTCAGCTAATTATTATTATCATTTTTCATTCTGCCCATTCTATTACATGTAATTTTAGTTTGCATTTTTCTAATGAATAATGATGTTGAACGTCTTTCATGTGATTATTTTCCAACTGTATATTCTTTTCAAGATAATGTTTGTCCAAATTTATGCACACCTTATAAATGTTGGATTTTTATGGTATAAATATTATTCCACTTTGATATCTGGTTTGCAAATACTTTCTTCTATTTTGTAACTTGATAATTCCATTTTTGAAATAACAGTCAATTAAAATTTTTATAATGTTCATTTTTTTAGAAATGATTATCATTTTATTGCTAAGTCTGAGAATTCTTACATTAGGTCAATTTTGACATTTATGCCAATATTTGGTTTTGATGAACATCTATTGCCCTATCACCACTCACTTAATAGCATCTGTTTCTCTATTGAATTTTTTGTGTCTTTCTCAAAAATCAAGGACTGTGGTTGGAGCGAATTTTCTTTTTTTAGTCCTTTCATTTGGTTCATTCGTACCATTCACTACTCCTTCGCTGTAGACAGTTATTACTCATTCCTGAAGCTACATAGTAAGCGTCAAAGTGGATATATTTCAATCCAATTTATAATAACTGAGAAAATGTTTGAGATCTTCTAGTTTCTTTGGCTATCTGTAAAAGCTCTAGAATAACAATGCCCATACAAAAATATTGACATAAATTTAACACAAACTTTGTTAAATCATAGTATCAATTTGGGGAGAATTGCAAGATTTCATTGATACCTAATATTTAAACTCATAGAAATTGTATGTCTTTTTCATTTTTCTGTATCTAAGTAGAAAAAGTATGTTCATAATCAAGGGTATAGTGTATGGCATAATAAATAGCTAAACCAGTAAGACAGCTGTTTCTTTGCATTATCAATTATACAGATTATGTGCTCCACTTTTATGCTACTGGTAGCACAGGTTTGTTTTTGTTTTTTGTTTTTTTTTACAACAGTATCATCATAAACACCTAAATAATCTGTCATCCTGAAGTCTTATGATGACTATCATGTTAGAAAGCAATAGGAAGTACTCATCTACATTACTATTTTATGGAATTGCTTTTATGTATTCCAATACTCATTGCCTCAATCATGTTATACAGGACAGACATAATTACGTTTTAAAATTTATGAAATAGATCCTCACAATGAAGTACGATTAACTGATTTAAAAAAAGGAATAAAGAAAAGGTACAGATACTCAAATCAGGAATGTAACTTTAGAGCCTATTTCAGCTCCAATTGCTAGAGGGAAAGGAGGCAGGAGAAAAAAAAAAAAAAAAACTATGAACTCAGCGGGAAAGGCTTACTTGAGAGTAAACCTGAGAGGGACAATTCTGGCACTTGACCTAGCTGGTCCTCCCTTACAAGCTGTGAGCTCTTTTATAGGACTGTGATGGTGAGGGGTTTTGTGATGGGATTTGTGCCTATTTGCTAAGGACTAAGCTTCAGGCAGTACAGGAGGTGCAGGAAGGTGCAGCGTGTTCCAGTGATAAAGGTTGGGAAATCAGTAAGTAATGCTGGCTGTTGTTTGCAGGAATTAATATTGATGAGAATCTGCTTAGTGGTTGTGGTCAAGTTTCTTCACTAAGGATAGTGAAAAGAATATCAGAATATATAATATGAAAATTTGTCAGTAATACAAATGACAACTCAGTAAATGTTCACTAAAATACACGTGTGATCAAAAACTTCCTACACTAACCACAGCCACCAAAAGAAACAGATCTGATAGTTATTATTATTGAAGCAATTAAAACTCTGCATGTAAACTTTAAAAATGAATTTCAGGATATTTAGCATTATGCTTATAAATTACAAACAAAACCAATGGTATTAAAAGGAGTCTGGAAATATGTGCACAAAAGGATGATTACTTGATTTGTGTTAATGTTCCTCTGCAGTTCAGTGAAAAAATATTTGATATTTTATAAGAAGTAGTGCTAAAAATAAAGAGATTTTTAGAATACAGAGAAAAGTCGATCTACACCATACACAAAATCTTTCTAGACTAATTGCATTTAGAAGCATGAACAACAATAACACAAGATAATAAATCTCTTAGATGTAAGCATAAGAGAATATTTTCACAGCCATGGTTAACAAATTTGTCTGTACACTAACTATATAGGGAAAGAGAATGAAGACTTTAATTTTATTAAAAATAAGAATATAGTGTCCTTAAAATCATTAATATTGTGAAAGGCTAAGTTATGGATTAGCAAGACTATAATTCAAATGTTCGAGTGCAGTGCATACATATCCTTGTGTGCTAAAAAGAAATATATCTTTGGAAATATTTCTATTAATATTTTACACATAGAGTATTAATCTCCACTTTGTATGCTTTAATTTTGTAATCTGGACAACTGTTTCTAAGATGACAATATGTGATCTATTAACTGGTAAATTCTTCCTGTATATTTTTTCCTCTTGAAACTCTGTATTACTTCTAGCCTTTTACTGTTTTGCTTCGTTTAGTTTTGTTTTTCTCTTTAAATAAAAGAAATATTTTACATAGAGTATTTAAATAATTTAATATTTACATAGAGTATTTAAATAATTCCTATCATTGAAAAAGGCTGAAAATCAAATTCTAAATGAGTAATACATATAAATAATTATTACAACAAAATAAAGGAAATCAAAATGACAAGAAAATATGCAGATTACCCATAATCATCCAGGAGAAGCAGAAAATAAGATAACTTCTGTCCCACCAGCCAGAGTGCTAGAAAGAAGACTGAAGGTGAGGCAAGGGGCAGTAGGAAGCCTCGTGCATTCCTCCTGGAGTGTGCAGGGCCAGACTTGTTTGGAACTCGCTTGTAGCACCTTCCGTGACCCAATAATTCTACCCTACACACAGCTCAATATTAAAAGCATATTACAGCAAAAATGGTTTCAAAAATTCACCAAAAAATCATGTCTAGAAAATAACAATATTCATAATTTATGCTCAGTCAATTTTGAGATGTCAAATCCAAATACTTAACACTGGGAGATGTATAAAGAGTTTTGTTTGGTTAAAGAATCAGGTGGCTGGACAGTATAGACTGCATGGCCACTTCTTCCAGTGAAGAGCCAGCCCCTGGCTGTGTCACAGCATAACAGAAAAGCAGAAGAGGGCTGCAGTGTGAAAGAAGATGCAAAGACAGGGAGTACCAGGATTATTTCCTTAAAACAACCAATTGTTACAGGAATAAAGTCTATATCAATGGGCGGTCTTCATAGCTTCTAGGTAACTCCCTTGTGACTAAGTTACCATCCCTTAAGACACCTCTGAAGATACTCCACCTCTTAATAATATTACATTGAGGTCCAAATTTCTAGAAGACACATCTCTGGTGCACAAATCACACCCAAATCACTGTAAATACTTCAAATTTGGAATTACACAAAATATTCCTACATAAACACCCTTTAAAAGAAAATTCTATGTAATTATATAACTGTTTCAATATAGCAATTTAAATGAAAATAAAAAGTAAATGATATAAATCTTATAGGCATGCAGTTGAACAAAAAGATCAAAGAATAAATGATTGCACACTGTGTTATTCCATTAATAACTGGAAAAGGGAAAAATTAATTTCTGAGGACAGAGACCAAGGTAGTTAATGTCAGTGCTGGCCAATGATTAGATAGAAAGACTCAAGATTCTTTTGTTCTATTTCTATGTGCACACAATATATGACTCACACACTTCCTTCAGTGTCTTGAAACTATTTGTATGAGTGTTTTGACTTTTATGATACACTTGAAAAATGTTCTATCATGCTTTATTTCATTCATGTGTAGCTTATTCCTTTTGTGGAGAGGCCTAGATCATTGTATTTGACTTTATCATCTATTCATTCTCTTAAAATGTAAGGACTTCTTTTACTTCTGTGAACAACCAAGACACACAGTAGCCTCCCAGTTTTGGTACATATCATTATGTGCACTATAATTTGAAATAATAATTACTATATATAATGTCATGTAATTTAACACATATATGCATGATATATGCTATACATATAATATGTGTAATCATATTGTGGTATATATGCTGTTTTGCCTCAGGTATTTTTACGGTCATAATCCAGGGTCTCTGTGAGGTCAGGTAAAACAGCAGGGATGGGCTAGGAATGGTTAGAGGGGTAGAAATCATGAGAAGGCTGGAAATGGTGAGAGGGCTGCGGAGGTGAGAGGACTAGGAGTGGTTTTCCGGCCTTGAGAGCAAAGTTGAATACCCAGTCAAGGTTTTGAGTTCCTGGGATATGAGGCATCATGCTTGCTTCACCCCAGAAAGCACAGTCAAATGATCACTGGGGATTCTAGACCCTTGAAAGGAAGGCATTCCTTTACCTGAGGTCCAGGAGCACAGGATGATTACTACTGCGTACCATAGATCTGATACCAAAAAGGAACAAAATGCTGCTTCAGACAAGGCCAATGGGAGGGGGGAAGGAGGTGCATCTTAAAATTCAATTCTTATTTATTTATGGTAAAAGTAAAACAAAATTTCATAGCAAAATAGTAGGATAATAACTACTGAACAATAACTGTTAGTTGTCCTTTCCTTGAAATAGTCCATGCATTGTATTCTCATAGATACATTGGAAACAAGATGTTGATTTCATGAAAAGCAAAAGTACGTTTTCTATTTATGTATTCAACCTGAGATTCCATGAAATCAGAAGATGCACTAGAACTATACAGCTGAATAAATGGCAGAGTTAGAATTTGACCTGTGTGCAACCATCAAAAGCTTTTGGTCTGAAAAAGTACATTTTATTCTCTGATTAATGGAACAAAAAGGTTCAGAATTTAAGAAAGTTTTAAGGTGAAATAGGACTATCTTAAATTACTAGAAGCAAAATGTATTTGTTTTGCTTTTTATTACTATCTTCTTGCAGCCTCTCGTTGGCATTTTTAAGTGGAGCTCTTGTTACCTATGAGCTATTGTTCCAAAGCTAAAAATAAATTGAACGCCTTTCAAATCTTAATTGCCTCAGATGTTTAATACACACAGTAAGGCCAATAAGCATGACACACTTCACAAGGTTGCAGAGAAAAGCAAATAAAATATTCATTTATGCCCTTACATTTGTAGGACTTATGAAACAGAACTACATGAATGCAAAGTAATGATAATAATTGTAATTGCATTTTGATACCAGAATTTTGAAGTACAGGTTTGGTAAATGCATGCCTTCCTTGGAATTCACAGTCATAATAGAATAGATATGTTGTTTTCATAAGTCACATGTCAGCAACTTGTCAGGGATGCTGAGAAATAGTCATTGACTGTGGTAAACATTGCTAGAAAAAACTCACTTGAAAAGTGTCTTCCAATTATCAGGCTTTATTTAGATTTTTATTTCCCAATTCCCTCTCTGTCTTGTCTTTTATGCTCCAAGTTTATTATATCACCCAGACCATTCTTTTAATATACTGAATTAATCAAAAGCTAAAGTCACATCACCTTATAACCAACTCCACACATTTAGTCAGGTTCTGGACTAGAACTGCCCATTGCTACTAGACTGCTTATTGTGCTGCTTCTCCTCTGAGTATGCCTGGTCTTCTCTTTCCTCAGCTTCTTCTGCTCATCATTTCCTTCGTCACGATGCTTTCTAGATAGCACCTAAAGTCCTTAGAAATAACTAAGTTAGGAAAACATTCCCATCATCAAAAACATGAGAGATTTTTTTTCTTGCATCAGAAATGAATGTTAAACAAAAATCTTGCTTCAAAAATTAATTCAAGTAGGAGAAATAAAATTTTCATTACTCACATGATCTGGAAACCCCAAGATAAGATATTAATCTAAATTCTGGGCTCAATCCAGTAATTTCCCTTCCGAGGCTATGCACACTGATGCCTTAAAAACCACTTGTACAGCCGAGGGGATGTCAAGTGTGACCACACCCACAGACAGAGCAAGATTTACCAAACTCACTAACATTGATAATAAGTACAAACTTCTAAAAATCAACACATCTCAAACACAAGCACTATAAAATTAAACTTGTTTTAAGAGAAAAGAGAAAGCACACCACATAAAGGGCAGAATATCATCAAATAGATGAATTTGTAAAGGAAAACAAGATGATTGGGAAAAGCTAATCACAGAACTTTAAAATATCAATCACATGAAGAAATGTGGGTGATGGATATACAGACAACCTCAGGTATATTTCTATACAGTTTTGGAGGTATTTCATTTAGCATAAAAAGTCACAAAATTCTATGAGCTTTATGGTGTACCACAGTCACAGATTAGTAGCAAATTTGGAACTGAAAATGCTAACATCATAAAATTATAACTAAGATGATTCCACAAATTATGATCTCTCAAGTATTCCTTCAAGAAACAGATAGGTTTCTAATAGAGTTTGTTGATCATCACTTAGTAAGTGAACAATTTCCTGAAGTCATACATAGAGCCAAGGACCTCAGTTCCAAGTTTGCTACTACTCTGGAAGCGTGGCACTGAGTTTTATGCTTTCTTTAGAAATAAAAATACATACTTAAAGTAGGTGGAACAAAGCTAAGCAAAGCCCATCAATCACTGTATCATGTCAGTGTGGCGTTTATTTGATTATGTTCTTCTCTTCATTTTAGGATCTATCTGAAGAGGATTAACTAACAACTATCACTATGTAATGTAGCAGATGTGTAGGGAGAAGAAAATATTCAAGTAATAAAAACAAAACTGATATAGTCCCTGCTCATGAAGTGGCTGTAGCTATAGTGGCTGCATCAGTCTTTTCAGTTTCCGGCCAGCTCACCTTCCAGTTACTTTCTTCTATATCCTTGCCACCCCCTGCACTTGTTCTGATGACTTTTAAAAGGTTCTTAAAAGTTGGTTTGTTTAGTTTAATTGCTGCAGTTCTGAACTGATTTTAGGTTATCTGCACACTCCTTGCGCCGCTGTGCAACAGACAATTTCCCATAATAACCATGCCCAGGCATCCCAGCCACATCAGATGACCCCTAACCTACCTTTTGATTCAGTGGCATAAAGAACCTAAATCAGTTTTCAGCTGCAAATCTCAATTCATAATCACAACTATGTTCAATAACAGTAGAATTTCTCACCTTAGCTTTGAGTGGCTTTGAATTCATCAACCTGATGTCTGAGAGAGGAACTCTTACCTGCAACTTCCTTGATAGTACAGCAATGGAAAAATAGCACCAGATGGTGATTACTGGTTTATGGTTTTATATGGCACTTTGAAGGGAAATTCTTGAGTTTCTCAAGTCATTACCTTCCAGTTGGCTTTCTTTTCACTGTTGTACACTTTGGAAGGAAATGGCAGAGAGCTCCATCAGGTTAAGCCCATTGTTAAATTTTTCACACAAAATGAATACTTCAATAAACATGATCATTTGTGGGATTTCATGCCATTTTATGAGGCACAATATTTGTTCTGGCAGAAGTCGTGTGTGACAGAAACATAAAAGAATAAGTTCATATCACCTCTAAAGACAAATTAATGTTTTCTTCACAAAGAAAAGAAAACAAAGCAATCAAATTTCATTGAATGGCTCATTTGTTTCCCTCTTATCATGGTACAGTTAGGGACCCACTGTTGGTTTTTGCTGTTCACAATTTAGCTCTTCAGCCAAAGTCTATGCCAAATCAGCTCCAGGCAGGGAATTCTAAATTGTTGAGTTCAAGCAAGAGTCCAATTTTTAATGGTTTCTTCTAGCAAACCATTTTTCCCAAAAGGCATACAAACATATCTAACATGGTTATCTTCTCCAAATTATTATTGAGAGTGTACCTACATTGAATGCTCTCTAATGGGCATTCATATGAGATGTGAGTAACTTTGCTCTTTGGAGACTCTTTGCAAAGTTCTCCAACAGCTCTCTTTGTCAGTTACTTTGCTTGCAGTCATTGTGCAACCTGAGTCACTGCTCAACCATGAATCAGAATACACTCATTAATCCACACTGTATCTCCTTCCATGGAAAGTAGACAAATAGATGCTTTGATCAAAATTGTTTACTCAGTAAGTATCTCTTCATTACTGTCAGCTAAAGCTCTGTGAGTACAGATGTGGAATTCTAACTGCCTTTGGCGTTTTGCATGCATAGAACATCTGTAAACCAAGCTTAGAGGTTTCTAAATTATGTTCTAAGAACTAAATTTTTCAGGTTTTTTCATAATAAAGCTTCAAACATGTCATCCTTCTAGGCCTGTATCCACCAATATAGTACTCGTTCAAGATATGAATAATCTTAGCAAAAGTACCGGATTTTTAGTTGTTTTTCCCTAGGAAAAAATTGAAATTATAATCATGATATGTGTACAATAATGAATAATTACTAAATTTTAATAAAAATGTTCCAGCTTTGGGGGGCTGTCAAATTTATTTATTTGAAGGAATTAAAAATTTAAGTAGATCTTGGGGCTGGGGATTTAGCTCAGTGGCATAGCGTCTGCCTTGCAAGCAGGCAGTCGTCTGAGTTCGATCCCTGGTACTGATAAAAAGGAAAAAAACAAACAAACAAAAAATTTAAGTAGATCTTAAGACTTAAAATTTAAAAATTTTAAAGTAGAGCTTTAAATAACCTAAGTTAACATAAACTGAAAAGAAATAAAATAGGAAAAATTAAGTTTAACTGTACAGCTTTAAAATAGTATGTTTAGTGTATTTTGTTCATGAAAAAAAATTAAAAAAAAAACCCTTCTTCGCGAAGGATATGAATTAGGATGGAAATTACAAGCAATATAATTATTTTATTGTGTTATTCTTCAGATAGATTAATACAAACACTTCAAAAGGAAGGAATAAATACTTTAAAGGGCATTTTTTGGGACAGTGAAACAAGACAGGCTACTCATTACTTGTCTCAGTTTATTATGCCCTCATTGAGAAGATGAGAGGTGAGAAGTCAGCTCACAAGTCATATGCCTGGGTGTGGGTAATTTGCTATCTACTGGGGAAAAGGAATCTTTTTCCTATGACACATCAGACAACTTAAAATTATATTTATACTGTAGTAGTACACATAACCTTCCCTCAACATTCTGTGAGCCTAACTGAAGTCTTTATAAGTTAAGCTGCTGGTCTTTTATCAAATAGAATGAAAAATTTCAAGTGGTAAAATTATAATGTGTGATGTTACATCTTATTCATCTGCAGCTAGAAAATGCTCTTCCTTTTATTAAAAACTGCCAGAGGCACCAGGGAAGCTATAGAACCTTGGCACAAAAAGAATTTGACAGAGTTGCAAAGTCAGATGGTTGTGTCATGGCTTCTTCAGGAACTTGGGAGACTGTGCAGTCGATGAAATGCATGTGTCATATATCTCATGCCAAGGCTCAAGCAGGTTTAAAACAGGACATTTCTAAAGCTCTGAAAAATACCTATGCATTTCTGTTTCATTTTTCTTAAATGTGTCTATTTTGAAGTGAAATTGACATGAATATGAACATTGTTGTATAATGACTTGATATATATAAATTATCTATCTCTCTATATATACATACATACATACATACATACATACATACATACATACATACAAAAAGCAGGAAAGGAAATTGCATTTAGTTTGACTGGTCAATTTATTAGACATTTAAGTATTTTGTGATTATGCACTGTTCATCTATGTAACAATATTTTTCATTCCCCTTCCCCAAGAGAAGTCACCAATGCTAGACACTCAAGAAAGGAATGGGTGCAGACTTTGAAGGTGGGAAATCCTAAAGGGCTCACATGAAACTCTGAAAGCTGTAGGAATAAAATCAACCAAATTAAATGGAGACCCAGAAAGGGAGTACGGTAAAGACTGCACATGTGTGACAGACTTGTGGGTCGAGAGCGAGTTCAGCTTCCATTAGAATCAAGGATTCATATAACATGAGAATGACATGAGAACATATGAAGAAAAGAAAGGGAATTATTAGCTGCTGGAGTGGTAGTGTGATAAACTGATATGTCTTAAAAGATTCAAAATGAAAGTAAGTCGTATGTGAATTCAGATTTTATAGAGCCTTGATTAGTGATCAAAAATTTTTTGTCAGGTTAAGTGCATCACAATATACCCTCTTAACTCTATGACAGTTCATTTTTACCAACCGATTAATCATAGTAAATGCTTAGATTGTTAATGTAAGTGGGAAAAAATAACAAGCACCAGTCAATACATTTTAGCTACAAATCCAGTAGGTCAAAAACTACCATATTTTAAAGAATATTTCCACTTTACTGATGACTACTAAAATGTCAGAAAGTGAATTTCAGACTCATTCAGGATTTGGCAAAGACACCCAGTTTAAAATATGATGACAGTCTGGAATGACAATATGCACGTTTTTAGGACAGAGGCAAGTAAATTGCTCTGGGACTCATCAGTGATTCAATCAAGAGAAATAAAATACTTCAAAGCTGAAAATAGAATTTTTTACAAACTTTGATCTCTATGCATGATAGAGATGAAATAAACTAGAGGTTTCAGTCTCTTCTGTCTCAAATAAAAACATAACTTTCATGATAGAACTTTCTCTGATGGGCAATATGCCATTTATATTCCAATCCCTGCATAATACTCAGTTTACAAATTTCCCTTAAAGGCAAAAACTATTGCATTGAAACCAATGTTTTTAGAAATGGCTGATGCTGTAAGAAGCCTGATGTCAGTGCTTCCAGAAGCATGCCTGTTCTAGACAGTCAACTATGGCATCTACATAAACAGGTTCTTCTTTGCTTTATGAAATAGTTCCTAATAAAGTCCTCTCAGGCACAATTAGGTGTTTGGAAGAGCCAACCAGCATTCAATCAGCTTTCTTTTTGAAAGAAACAAAAATACAGCAAAAACTGTGGTAAGAACAGTACCAACTAATAAGGATCAGTAACATGGGCTGAGCATGATTAATGAGTAGCAAGCAACATCACTAATAGGTACCTATTAACTGCATACTTACTGATGGGCAATGTGTTCTCACACCTTTATCTCACTGAATCTTCTCACCATTGCTGCTCTTGTGTCATCTTTGCAAGGTATTGTTCTCTTGTTAATGATAATAAAACTGAGACAGGTGTTTTAAGGGAGGTTTTCAAATTCATGCAGACATATGAGATAGTGCAGTGGTGTAAAGTAAAGCTGGTCTCCCCCAAATAAAACCCACTACAATATTTTTACAACACTTTTGGATCAGAGAATTCAGTGGTGTGTGCTGATATTTCTACACACAAGTTCCTGTTTGGAGCTATACTTCATACTGTGCTGATCATGTGGCAAGGTACTAGTAAAGTTAATCATTCTCTCTCTCTCTCTCTCTCTCTCTCTCTCTCTCTCACTTTCTACTTCTTCTTCTTCTTCTTCTTCTTCTTCTTCTTCTTCTTCTTCTTCTTCCTCTTCTTTATCTGGTGGTAGGTCTGTATGAATGACAAAGTTAATATTTGCTTCTATATTCTATCCCTGATCTTAGCTATGGTCTTTTAGTCTGGGTCAAAAACCATTGCTTGCATACTGCTGCATGGGCCACATGCACACACTAATTGCCACTGCCCCTGTAAGTGTTCCTTGAGAGTTAATAGCAGGCATGGCTGCTGGCCTTCAGCCTTTGAGTCCTTCCATGCTTTGTACAAGGGCAAAGGAAAATTCAGCAAGCATCTCCAGTTCTTTTATTAATATTAACTCTGGGAGGTAATAGAATAAGTCAAATTCATGTACCTGTTAATTGGTCTAGGCAGAGATTCTACATTTCTTACTTGCGGACACTTGGTTAGGCAGGAAAGGTTCATATTTCAGCAGAACTGGAATCAGTATATCACCTATATTAGCCTCATGTCAACACCCAAGGGTTCATTATTAAGCAGATTCTGAAGTGTTCATTGAATATTGCACTTTGAAATGTGTGTCTAGTTTCTGGGAGCAATTTCTAATCTGTCTGCTGGGAATGAGGCTATACTTAAAAGGATTTAGGAATAGAAATCTTTCACTTAAGACAATCCATTTTAGTAATTCACACATTAAGAAAATGGGAAATGTTTCTTTACCAACTTCACCAGCATTTAATGGAAGAATCCCCCATTAAAGCACAAAAACCTTTACTGGAGCTATTATAGCTCTCAAGGTATGACTGCTACCACCCATTCTTGCAACTACAAACTACACCATTCATCATGGCCTTATTTATTACACTCATGTTCTGAGAACAAGTTCTATTTATTTGAATAATGGTAACATTGAGTCTTCATTAGTGAAAGCCAAAATTTTTCCAGGAACTTTCAAATGGTTGACATCATGTGCTCTTGTTAACAAACAAAGGAGGGGGAGGCTGTTGCTATCCATGTTACAAAGTCATTATGTGTATGACACAGAGAAGTTAAAGGATGAGTTCAGGTTCACAGCGATATGACCCAAGCTTGGATTTAAGTCCAATGCGTCTTCCTCTAAAATCTGTATCCTTGATCTCTAAATTGTATTTCAAAGGAAATAATGTTAATCAATAATATTTGGGGTTCTTTGTGAACAATTTTTATAAGTATTTCATGTATCAATTTTCAAAAACTTAGAAACATAGCTGGCATCAATAAATAATACAGAGATCAAAGATTTCCTCAGTTTAGTATTATAGAGATCAGGAAAAAATGCCAGAGATTTTTCCCAAAGCTGTTGAAATATGCAGATTTAGAAGAAAGGAGGAAAAAGAAGAGGAAGGAAGGAACAAAACAAAAAAGGATGGAAAGAAGGATGGAAGGAAGAGAAAGAAAGTGAATGAAAGCAAAAAGGAAAGGAAGATTAGATATAAGGGAGGAACCAGATTAAAGCAGATTAATTTATAAGAAAATAAAAATCTCATTTTAGCAGTTAACTTTATTACTGAAAAGAAATTTGCAAGTTAATATGTAACTTCACAATATGAAGCTTTTACTAATTAAGAAATTTAAAGAATTTATACCTAAGTACATTTTCCTAAAGGAAAACAAAAGAATAAAAGTATAATTTAAAAGAATAAAGGTATAGTTCTCAAAGACAATTGTGAATTGCCTGAATTTCAAGTATATAGTAATTAATGATATTTTATTGGTCATACAAAACTGTATTACCTTTTTAAAAGGCATATTCCCAAATATCATCACTTTATTTTCAAATCTGGGGTAATTTTATTGAAGAATTTCCAAAACTAACAATATCACATATTGTTATTTAATTTTAAAAAATTCTCTACATTGTATATTATTTCACAAAGCTGAAAGATTCAAAAATTCAGTTAAAACTTGGGTTACAGGGCCAGGGATTAAGTTTAGCAGCATAAACACTTGCCTAGCAAGTGTGAGGTCATGAGTTTGATCCCCAGGAGCAAAAAAAGGAAAAACCTGGATTATTCTCTATGTACAGTTATCATCTGAGTATTATTTATTTTTATAGCAGTTCATTAATTTGGTGATTAAAATTCCACATCAGAAGACTTATTACTTTCACTTTCAGCATTTTGTCATTAATAAGCAAGTTTCCATTAGAGTGTTAAAATAGTTGTCCATTCTTTTAAAATTGTGAATAATGCTATTTTAGATAGTAAATGAATACATCAGTGATATATTTAGTGTTATTATTGTTTATATTCAGATGCGCCCCCACCCTGCAAGCCTCATGCAATCATTGACATGGCCATATCTAGCATTTATGATTGGTTTGTTGTCTGGCACTTGGATTGGTGGTGTGAGTGCCACACTCACCCAGAGGGTAAGGCTGTCATACAGTGTAAAGTAGGGAAAAGGCAGGTCTTTCTGTCTTTTGCCTGGTTAGCACTATGCTGCAGAGGCGACCATGAACCGCTGGCCCTCAGCCATGGCATTTTGCCTTGGAACCAGCTGAATATGGACTGAAATCTTCAATCTGTAAGAAATAAACCTTCCTTTCCTAACTTTGGGCATTGGGCATTTTTTCTCAACAACGGAAGAGAAAATTTCTTATCTGAAACTTGAAAAATAGTAAATGTAATATAACCTGCAACTTTGTGTTTCAGTTCTCAGCATTCTTGTCATTCCTATCAATCATGAAAAATCACACAAGTATGTAGAATGTTTCCCATGATCCTGTCAGCAAAATAATGCACCACGAATCCTACAAGGTCCATTCATGAAGAACAGTCTAGGCTTCCTCAACAGGCATCAGAACTTAGTCACATTGATAACACAAAATGGGTCTGACTTCCTTGCAGAAGAGTCAAAATACCTGTAACTAACTTCTTCAAGGCAGGGAGTTAAACTCAGATTTCCTACTTCCCAGAATCAATAACTGGGATCACTTCTTATTAAAAAGTTTCTGCATGTCAAAAGAAATCTCCAGCATAGTGAAAAGAAAACCCACAAATTGGGAAAAAATCTTAGTGAACTCTCCCTCAAGAAAAGGACTTCTGTCTAAAATTTATAAAGAATTTAAAAAAATCAAACCCCCAAAATTCAAATACCCAATCCAAAAATGGGCATCTGAGATGAATACACAATTCTCAGATGAAGAGATACAAATGGCAAATAAATAAATGAAAAAATGTTGATCATCATTACTCATTAGAGAAATGTAAATTAAAATCACACTGAGATTGCATCTCACTCCTGAAAGAATGGCTAGGATCAAGAAAACTACCAACAACAAATGCTGGAGAGGCTGTGGGGAAAAAGGAACTCTCTTACACTGTTGGTGGGAGTATAGACTGGTGCAACAATTGTGGAGATCAGTCTGGAGATTTCTCAAAAAACTGGGATTGGAAGTCCCATTTGTTCCAGGTATTCCACTTCTAGGCATATTCCCAGAAGAACTGAAAACATCATACTACAGTGATATATGGGCACACATGTTTATAGCAGCACAATTTGTAATAGCCAGATCTTGGAAACAACTTAAGTGTCCAACAACTGAAGAATGGATAAAAAAGTTGTGGTATTTTTATACAATGGAGTACTACTCAGCTATAAAGAATGATCACATTGAGATATTTATAAATAAATGGATGCAGCTTGATACCTACTCATAAGCGAAATAAATCAAACTCTCATGTTTAATTCCAAATAGTTTCCCTAGCATAAGGAATGGTGATAATCATAATTTCCCATTATTTTGCTTTTAAGCCTTATAATGTTTCCATTCATTAATTCAAATGGTTTTATTCTGGATTATTTGATTTTATTGTCTGTGATGGTATGAACAGTTATTTTGAAAGAAAACAAGACAATATAATAGTTAGTGCTGATTTAATATCATCTTGTTTTGAAGCCCCATCAAGATTTTGTTCTTCTTTCTCCATCGGTTTTATCATGTTGTATCTTATTGGACTTTATTATATGTGATAGTGAAAACAAAATTTTTTATAGACAAAGAGATGATATAGAAACCGTTGTTCGTTTTCTGTTGTTTGGTTCTAAATACCCTGTAATACTTTCATTCTCTTGAATGGTTTTACACTGTCATGTTATGTTTGATATTATAGTATAGAAAGTTACACTCAAATATTTCATTTTTTTTTATTTAAAGAAAAGGAAACAAAAAATACATGGAGATAAAAAAGGGTAGAAATAATACAAAATTACAGAAAAACAAACGGTAAGAAATTGCTGGTTGATAAGTTACATATTGTCATCTTAGAAATAGCTGCTCAGGTTACAGAATTAAAGTATTTAGAATGACATTGAAAAAGTGACACTACAAACAATTCTGCTCAATGATCGAACAAAATCTCAGTAATATGGTTATCAGTCCTACACATTTGTTTTACATCTCAAAGAGGGTAAGAGTAAACATATCAAAACAGAACAAAACAGTTTTAAAAAACAATTTAAAGAAATACAGATTTCAAAGCAAGTCCACTGGAGATCTTCACTGTCTATCTAACTGTCTCCAGTTTCTTACAAATAGTTGTCCCCATCTTCACCCACTTTATATACTTATTGCATATTATAGAACTAATCAAATCATTACAGGATGATGTAGGCTTTTTAGGTCTTCAAGATCTAACATTAGGGAAGACAATAATAACCACCATCGCATCTCTCATTCCCTTTGTGATAGCTGTCCCATCTCTACATATGCTGAAATTGAACTCAAGAAACCAGTCCAATGTCATCTAATCAGCGAACAATAGTATTGCTAGAATTTATATCATAATGCTACAAAATTAACCTCGGGTTTTACACTCAAATATTTCAAGGAAAGAGACACTATGGTAAAGATTGTTAGGTCAGGTTATCTTGTGGTGAAACACTATGTTGCTTAAATTGTTCTGTTCTGAAAATAAATAAATAAATAAATAAATAAACTCAGATTTCCTTTTATGTAATTTCCAGTTAGGACTACAGATGTTCTGGGATTGGGAAATTCTATTTCTTGGACCAGGATTTTTTCCTCCATGTGGATAAATGGAATTGCAAAGTTGTAGCCTGACTCCAAGATTCTGGGCAATGTATACGTATATCAAACTTCGATCATGCCTTGTCTCCTCTTTCCTGTCCTTCTGCTCTCCTCACCTACCTTCCTCTCTGTTCTGGCTCCTTTTCAGGACTCTGATAGTTCCCTTTCACTTTTAAACCATCTTTCATTTGGTTTGCTTTTTACATTTCCACATATGAGATATATAGATGGAACTGGAGCATACCATAAAAAACAAGCCAGACATGCAGTTTAAGTATTATGAACAAATACTAGGGGGCTTGGAAGAGCACTCTCCATGTGTAGCTATTCACATTCATTTTGTTAGTGGAAAAACTCAGATAGAGCAGAGATGAAAAGAATTGTGCCATGAAGGTGGAGTAGAATCCAGTTTTTCTAAATGAAGTATTTAATCTTTAATCCACACTCTTCTACAACATCTTGATAAGCTTCTGATGCGGATTTTCAATTGTTAAAGAGGGAAATAAATAAATGTTTTATCGCAGCTTTCAGTCTACCCATTAGCTCACAGACACAGTGAAGCTCATTATGGGCCAAAATTGGTAGACAGGTAGAAGGAACCAAGCTAACAACATTGGCAATACTTTATATAGCAAAGTCGTTTTAAATCTGTGCAATAAGAAAATCCACCAGTAGTTGTATTTGTTTCCTTATCATTCTTGAAAAAGACCCTCTCTGTGTTAAAATATTTGCCAAGACAAAGCACAAACTATTTGCATAATTTAGAAATCTCTAATTATCCTGTCTTCCATGAGCATCTCTAGCTTTCCTCATACTGCATTTCATGTACAGAACCATATCATTTTCCAAAAGTTTGTAAAGTTATTTAAAACCCTGTTACTTTTTCTAGTACCATGTCAGATGTCATGTTTTACTCCATTTTATTGTTGTAAAAAAGATTTTTCTTACCTTTTGGAATTCAAAATTTAAGTGTCATCCCCATTGTGAATCATTTTCTAACCGACTTCCAAGGAAAGCTGCCCATATTGTACTATGCAGAATAACATTACAGATTTCTACCATGTTACCTCTGTACTGCACTCTCCTTCTCTCCTCTCTGCCTCACTCTCTTTCTGTTTAACTTTCTCCTGAAAATATGCAAGATTAATAAAGACACAGCTTGTGGACACCACAAATATGAATATAAAAATGTTTTGATAAGATACTAGTAATTTGAAAGAGTATTCTTAATATTGGTTCAATTTTTTTCTTAATCTCCCTGCTGACTTAAAAAGGACGACACCCAGTTTTGTTTCCTTTTGTACATGTTTAATTTTTTTGTCTGCTGTCATACTTTTGAACGTGTGATAGAACTGTTTGCTTTTGATGGACATATATTCAAATAACTGATTTAATACAAACCCCGCACATTAAAATTCCTTTCCCATTATGAATAATGTGTTTTATAGAGTACTTTTTGTAATTATGCTGAATCAGATAAGCACTCTTGAAAGACATAGACTGAGAACAGAGAATTGATGGTTTTAATGGTACCATACAGTGTGTGGGTATGTGTGGGTATGGTGGACTTGATCTTTTTTATATTTCTATTTATCCTCATGAAAACACATTTGGAAGTGCTAAATTCTGTATGTATATATAAATTGTATAAAATACAAGCATTTTTATATTTTAACTGGAAAATTAAGAAAAATACAAGATATAAATCTTATTTTTAAAAAGGATTCTAGAATTAGTGAAATCATGTCAGTCTTTCAATTTTTTTCTAGTAGAAATCTGAATGACAAGTCCAAAGGTTATACTGAACATAATGCCTTATCACTTTCAAAGCTATATAACCAAGTAATCTTATTCTAACATTTATTTAGTAAATTACCTATAATTGCACAGCTCAACTATTTTCTGACCCATCTTTACATCATCACTTGAAAAAATCTTTGACAAGTGTTTATTCTGTATTTGGAAGAAAGGTTAAACTATCCTTTAAAATCTCTCATTTTATCTGGGGCTCCTGGTAGGAAAAGCAAAAGATATGGATTTCTGCGCAGAGCTCCCATTCATGGAACTACTCTCAGTGCATTGCCATGTGGTGTGTTGCTATTAGGACTGGATATATAAATTGGCAAAAGATACGAATTTCAACAAGAGATATCTTAGCAATAGATATGTACCTTTGGAATACACCTATGTGACATCCAGAGAAGGTGGCACACATCTGTCATCCATGCACTCTGGGAGGACTGAGGATGGAGCTCAGTCCAGAGGCTCAGGGCTCAGCCCTCAAAGCCACACACACAGACACACAAACAGACACACACACACACACACACACACACACACACACACACACACACACACAGAGGCATGCACAAGAAACTGAAAATTAAAACTATGATTAAAATGCAAGCCAATTTAACAATAAAAGTTAGTAAGGATTACACTTCTTCATATGAAGTCTGCACTTGACATATTGTAGGGAAGAAAGTCAGGCCTAATAATGATGAAAATTATTGAAAATATGAATACAAATGCCACATGTTTATTGTTAAGAAGAACCGTGCCTAAGTAGGTGGTACATAAACTTTTCCATTTAGGACTATTTTTCATTTATTATATACATTTTAAAATATCAAAATAATTGGAGCTGTTCTTGGAAATTCCGTTTCAAAGATATTCAATTAATATTAAATATTAAAACAATATTTTTAAAAGTAATTAAGTATAAGCAATCATACACAGAGATTATTACATGTTAATATTTGATATGGGTCTCATATATACTTAATATATCAAAAATTCATATATATAATGTATTAAAACAATATATGTATACATCTGCATTTCAAAGAAGGAGAATTTTTGAACTAAACATTTTATTCATATTTGAATGACTCAGGTAGTCATATTACTTTAAAATGTGTCTTATGGATGTCTGATGAAGGTTTCTTGAATGCTAGTCCAATAGGACAAGCCTTCATTGTGTGTATATGTATCTGCTGGAGCAACCTACAGTTTTGTTTGTGTGTTCAGATGGTACTGAGTACTACCCAAACTGCAGAGATCAAGTCTCAGGGAAACGATTGACTATTCTTGAAACAGCAAAGGACTGCTGAGACAGACTGAGATGGAGACTGTGGTATAGTGTTACAAGAAAAAGACTTGCGGCACACCACGGTGCTCAGAGTAGAGGTGGATGAGAGGAAAACAATAGAGTTATGGGCAATGTATCACACATGTTACATTGTTCTCCACAAAGTTGTCAAAAAAGTAGATTACATTTCTCATTACTTGCTATTTCATTCTTAAAATTCTACATTCCCTGAATACTGTCCTTGTAGGAAAAGAAAAGAATAAGTAGCCAAACATCTAAACTTGTTGTAAACTTTTCATTTTGTTTAGTTTCTCTATTTTAACTTTGGTCATCTACACTTGTGTAGGCAAAGATTTTATGGAGAAAATCTCAGTTGTACAAGAACTGTCACAAAGATTCAACAACTGGGATCTCATCTTGTTAAAATGCTTTGGCATAGCAAGAGAAAGCCCCCAAACAGTGAAGAGACAACTCACTGTGTGGGGAAAATGTTTGCCAGGTAGCCCTCAGACAAAAGATTATTACTGAGAGCACATAAAGAATTCAAAAAATCATATCTTCCAAATTTAAAAAACCAATCCACCTCTTAGAATCTGAGATTAATAAAGAATTCTCAGAAACTTAAACAGCAAATAAATACATGAGGAAATGTTCAACACCACCTGTCATTTAAGACATGCACATTATAACAACACTGAGATTCCATCTCACCCTGGAAAGAATGGCTCTCATCAACAAATCAACCAATAACAAATGCCACAGAAGCTTTAGTAGAAAAGGAACCCGTCTCCACTCTTATTGGGAGTGTAGACTGATGCAACCATTGTGGAAATCAACGTGGAGAATCCTCAGAAAACTAGGATAAAAGATCTCACTTGACCTGTCTCTGCCCCTTCTGGATATCTTTTCAGAAGAATTCAAAACATCGTAGTACAGAGATAATGTGTTTAGAGCAGCACACTTTGTAATTGCTAAATATTAGAAACAACCCAAATGCCCACCAACATAAGAATGGATAAAATAATATGGTTTTTTATAAAGTGGAATACCACTCAACCATAAAAATGATAAACTGGAAACTTTTATAGGTAAACAGATGCAACTTGAGACCACATTTATAAATGAAACAAACCATATTCACCTGTGTAAACATTACATTGTCTAACTAGGGTCAGAAGCTGAAAGAATAAATAAGATCCAAAATGTGTAATACATATTGTAAAATAGAAACAAATCATCCACAAGAAGAGAGAAACTGGGGTGGAGGAAAGGAGAAACAAAAAAGGGAAAAGAAAAAATATATATATGAAAGATAGTCAAGATAGTTCCACTATTAATCTCTCTTAGTTCATTAAAAAGAAAGATTTGTGATATCATTTATGAATGAAATGCCTATTTCTTGTGTACTGAGTTACTAACAAAAATAACAATACTCAAAATCTTAACCATTGTTACTCTCCTATTAACTTATTTTGAAAATGTTTTTCTTTTTTTCCTCTTTAAAATAAAATTTAGAAGAAAAAAAAAACTTTGATCTTCCTTACCTGTATAACATTATCTTTGCCATGGATCAGTTATATTTTCATACAACAGTAAGGGCAAACTGTAGATGTAGAACCCAAAGTATCATTCAACCTTCCAAAAGTAATGTAATTTTTATATGCTGCTTTTCTGTTAAGTATTTTTTCTTTCTTATCAACCCTTTATTTTTACATAAATGAATTTTGTTGTTCCCTCATGGAACAGATATATGCATTCTATGGGCATGGAGATCAGTGGAAAGGTCAGGGTTACAGACACTGTGGGAATCAGAGGACAACACTGCCCACTGAGATTATGTGAAGGACTAAGACCAATGTTTTGCCAACACCTGAACACCAACAAAGAAACTATGAATATTAATCTTTTTTGTTTTTGTTTTTAATTTTTTTTTAATTTTAAAGATATTAATACAAAAGAGGGCATAACAAGGCAGATCAGTTCAGAACAATGCAAGTAACACAGCATTTTACCACAAGACCACCCACACAGTAAATACCATAGAGCCTCTTTTTTTTGAAATAGCTGAGCATAGCTTCATATATGATAGTATCAAGCATAACAAAACAATATAAAACCATTCAAGAGAATGAAAGCATTACAGGGCTTTCAGAACCAAATAGCAGAGAATGAACAATGGCTACTAAATTACATCATTTTCCTAGAAAATTTGTTTATATTATCACACATAATAACATCCAATAAGCTATACCAGGATAAAACTAAAGGCAAGAGAAAAACAAAAGCTTAGTAGGCCTTCAGAGTAAGATGTTACTAAATCAGATCTGGCTATTTTAATGTCTTTTCTTTAAAATAGCTGTTAATACTGTCACAGATAATAAAATCAAACAAACTAGGATAAAACCACTCCAACTAATGAATGCAGACATTATAAAAGCTTCAGAGCAATGTAATGGGGAATCATGGTTATTATAAACTCTTATGTACTGTGAGATTTGAGTCCTGTTCATGAACTTTTTACCTATCCCTATGTCATTAAGATTTTTACCTAATTTATCTTCCAACGGATTTGTTTCTGTTGTAATATTCAAATCTTTGATCCATTTAGATTTTAATTTAGTATATGATGATAGGCATGGGTCTAGTTTCAGTTTTCAGCATGTGGAGAGCCAGTTTTTCCAGCACCATTTATTAAAGAGACTGTCGTTCTCCCAGTGAACATGTTTGGACCTTTTATCAAATATAATGTGGTTGAGTGTGTTTGTAGTGGTGATTGTATCTTCTAATCCATTCCATTGATCTTCAGCTCTGTTTTTATTCCAGTACCATGTTGATTTTATTATACTTGCTTTGTAGTATAACTTCAGGTCAGGGGTTGTGATGCCTCCTGTCTTGCCTTTGCTGCTTAGAATTGCTTTTGCTATTCTAGGTCTCTTCTAGTTCCAGATGAATTTTAGGATTGATTTCTCTAGATCTATGTGGTATGTTGATGGTATTTTCATTGGGATTGCATTGAATCTGTATAACAGTTTTGAGAGAATGGCCATTTTTATGATATGTATTCTTCCTATCCATGATCAAGTGATGTCTTTCCATTTTCTGAAATCCTCTTAGATTTGTTTTTCAAGGGTATTATAAACTTCCCTGTATAGATCTTTTACTACTTTTGTGATATTAATTCCTAAGTATTTCATTTTTTTAGATGTTAGTGTGAAGGGCGTGGCTTCTTTTATTTCTTTCTCAGTGATTTTGTTGTTAGTGTATAGAAATTTTTGAGTATTGATTTTGTACCCAGCTACATTGCTAAATTTATTTATTATATCTAGGAGTCTTCCAAGGGAGTTTTGAGAATATTCTATGTAGAGTATCATGTCATCTGCCAATAATGATAATTTAACTTCCTCTTTTCATATCTTTACCCTTTTTATTTCTTTCTTATGTATGCTCTGGCTAGTATTTCCAGTACTGTATTAAATAGGAGTGGTGATAAGGGACATTGTTGTCTTGTGCCTGATTTTAAGGTAAAGGACTTCAAGTTTTGGCCATTTAATATTATGCTGGCTTTAGGTTTGTCATAGATGACCATTATCATATTGAGGTAAAGACCATCCATTTCAATTTCCTGTAAGTTTCTTAGCATGAATGAGTGTTGAACCTTATCCAAAGCTTTTTCTGCATCTATAGAGATGATCACGTAATTCTCACTTTTGGCTTTATTGATATGGTAGATTACATTTATTGATTTACATATTTTAAAACCATCCTTGCATGCCTGGGATGAATCCCACTTTGTCTTGGTGTATAATCTTCTTGATGATTTGCTATATTTTATTTGCCAATATTTTATTGAGGATTTTTGCATCTGTGTCCATTAGGGAGATTGGCTTGTAGTTCTTTTTTTTAGTTGTGTCTTTCTCAGGTTTTGGTACTAAAGTAATATTTGCTTCCAGGAATGACATAGGAAGAATTGCTTCCCTTTTGATTTCATTGAAGAGTTTGAGAAGTGTCAGCATTAGATCTTCTTTGTATTTATTGCAGAATTCCACAGTGAATCCGTCTGGGCCTGGGCTCTTCTTTGTAGGTAAGGACTTAATTACATTTTCAACTTTATTAATTAGAAATTGGGTTATTCAACAGGTTTACATCTTTTTGACCCAGCTTTGATACTTCATATGTTTTTAGGAATCTGTCCATTTCTTCTGTGTTATCAAACCTATGAGAGTAGATGTTTCTGAAATAGGTGTTGATGATCTTCTGTATTTACAGAGTCTGTAGTGGCTTTGCCTTTTTCATTCCTTATTGCATGAATTTGAGCTGTTTCTTCCCTCTTTTTAATAAGGTTGGCTAGGGGATTATCAGTTTTATTTATTCATTCAAAGAACCAACTCTTTGATTCATTGATTCTTTGGATTGTTTTCTTAGTCTCTATTGTATTAATTTCTGCTCTGATTTTTATAATTTCCTCCCTTCTTTTGGCTTTGGGCTGACCTGCTCTTCTTTTTCTAGATGTTTGAAGTGTAGCAAAAGGTTGTTTAGTCTTGCTAAGCTGATTAAACTGAAGAACAACTTTGGAATTTAGTAAAGGATACTTCCGAGTGTGTTTGTGAGGATGCTTCTAGAGATGTGCCCTCATCTGGGTGGCTCTGTCCCACATACTGGGACCCCAGTGGAACAAAAATGCAAAAGGAGGAGGTCTGCAGCATGGGCCAAACCCCAGTTCTCTCCTCCCTGGCTGATCTGAGGAGAGCAGCTTGTCTTCTGACAATGCCTCCTCACGGGCCCAAAGCAATGATCAAACTGACCAAGGGAAAAAGAAGCTCTCAGAGACTAAACAAAACAGAAAATTGTTTCTTGAATTTAAAGTTGTCATTATTAAGTATTGTCTCAGATATCAAACTTCCAAGGGAAAACAACAAGAATGCCTCAGAGTTGTAGAACAGGGCCTAGCAAAGAGCCCTAACAAAGCAGTCTGAGCTATGAACACTTTATAAAACAAGGATGGTCCACCACTACCCCAACACCATGGATTTTTGGAAAAGAGACACATGCTCAGAGTAACTTAAAATGCATTTCTTACATTAGTCACTGTTCTCCAGAGAAAAAGAACTAATGCAATAAATAGTTGGAGAGATAAACAGACAAGGTTGAGATTTAGTATGGGAACTGGGCCACACGATTATGTTTTTCAATGGATTAGATAATGTCTGCCCAAATTGGGGACAGCTTCTCCTTGTTAGTCTATTTATTCAAGAACTAGTCTTTTCTAAAAAAATCTCAGATACATTCAGAAATACCTTCCCCACCTTCTGCACATCCCTCACCAGCCATTACAAGACACTAAAATTAAACATTAACCTTAGTAAAAGAAACTTCTACACTTTAGAATAGGAAGGCAAGATGGGTGGAAAAGACGAGTACAAAAATCAAAACGTGTGTTTCCATAAAGTTCTTTATTCTCTGAGTTCTGCCGGAGTTTTATTCAAACATGTGAATAGTCTTATTTATTTCCTCTATTCTTGTATTGAATGTGTTTTAAAGGGTGTTCTAGTTAACTGATGCATCTTCATACTTAATCCTCTCAATTACCTGAGACATCGAATTGTGTCTTATGTATACCTCCATTTTAAGTGCTATGCCCAGTGCCTGCCCTAATTTAGGGTTTTGTTTAAAATTTCTTCTTACAATTATTAGGTAAAATGTGTACAGTAAAAATTGCAATGTATGATATGTAATATGTGTTATAAACGATGTTGGACTCCTGAAAGTCAATTGTTTGCAGCAGAGTTTTCAATCAAATGACAAGTGTTGTAATGTTATTAATGGGTAGATGTACAGGATGATACACAGAAGTCATTGGGGGGTCTTTCTAAGACAGCTTCTCTTGCTTTGCAACTTAGGTTGCATTCAGGAACAGAACCTCAATACTTGACTTTATATGTGGCAAATTTTGGTCCATTCTGCTAGATCAAACAGAACAGTCCTTTGAGGAATTAAATCTTGTATCAAGAAGTAGTTCAGTGTTAAAGCACTTGCTTAGCATGTGCAAGGTCCTCAGTTCTGTCCAAAGCACTGCAGAACAACAACAACAAACACCAAAAACATGAAAGCTAAATGAGAAAACCAAAATTGTGTGACTTCCAAAAATAATTGTAATCAAAACAGCTCTTTCCCATGTTAAAATAATGCAATATGAAAGGGCAAATGCATAAAATAATTGGTTAAAATTGAAGTTTTCTGGCCTGTGAGAAGGAATGTCATTTACCAGAAATAAAAATCATTAAAGCACTGTTAAGGATATTGGTGAGAAAAATGGAAGGAATAATTGGAAATATTTTTCTAAATAAAACCATTAACCCTCAAACTACAATTCTGTGAAGGAAATTATGAAACCTAGCTTAGTTCAAAGCTCCATGTACACACCATCTGTGACAAACCAAGAATACACAAATAACACACATAAATGTCAGTTTTTCATAAATGAGGTCATAAAATGTTATTTTTCTTTCTGTAAAAGATTTTAAATACACAGCCCACAATGCCATTTTAATCACATCTAAATTATATTATTTAAATCATTATCTCTGTTGAAATCTAATTATAGATTAAAAATCTGCTTTAGATGAAAGAGACCTTATTATTCAAAGTAAATCAATAGTCTTTTCCTAATAGAGATAATGTGGAGTGTATCATTCTTTCCAATGATATAATTATAGGAGTGAAATCTAAAAATAGCTCACCATATAAATCTCCATAAAAATTGTTTTCAAATTTACTCCTGGTTATCTAGCCAATTTTCAGAGCCCTGCAAACTCTGATCCACTGCCTCACCTAGCTGCTGCTCATGGTATTATACCCTGGGGTACTCATTATTGCTGGTATATAAGGACCTTACAGGTAAAGTTAGCTCTAAATCTGTGGATTCTTTCCCTTCCATAAAGAAATATGAAATAAAGATTATGCATTGAGTTAATATCATTAAATATCTAATTAATACAGCAATGCGCAAACACCTGTATGAGGAGTTTGTGAATTTTACTATGTGCATACAGCACAAAGATCAATAAAGGGATCATATCTGATACCCCAGCCCTTTCCTCTCAACCTCTACTAGTTGATGTTTCCATATGTGTCCAAAAACTCTTTGCTGTTTCTCAGAGAATATGGTAAATGTATTTGTTCTTAAACCTAATGTAAGTGAAGTTAAACCTGTTTGTGTTTCTTTCATTGGAGGCTGTGCCTGTGTGTTCCGTCAGTAACATTTCAAGTCATTGCAGTGTATCGCTGTACGGCTGTGCTTTCATGGCTCTGCAGCGCATGTCCATGGATGTAAAAGGAATACATTTTCTACATTACTCAAATTGGGCATTTGGATTTTTTCCAGTTCTTGTTTAGTATCTATATTGCGTTTCCATGAATTTCGGTACACATCTATTCACAGATACACACTATACTATATCCTTATTTTATATGTCCTTATTCTTGTGAAGAAGAATCCAAATATATTCAGAAAAAATACAGAATCATAAAATATCTTCTATCTAGCTTCGGTCTATAACATACTAAGGCTAACTGGAAAGATGATTTATGCTTTTCTTAGAGTCTGATATGTTTTATTTTTTAAGGTATCTCAATTTTACATATACATATGTGAAAGATGAAATGTTCAAAATGTGCTGACATGTTCCAAATGGTTCTTGTTGTAGTCAGGGGTTGTACACAGAGAACAACTAGGATTAGGACATGGATTTTATAATATTTTTATAATGGTCACTGGAAGTTAACACAGGAAAATGCAGGTAATCTATCCGCAATACCAAAGACGTAGATTATTTAGTCAAGAGCCTAAACCCCATGGCAATGTCCCACATGAGTCCAGATAAAACCCAGAACTCAGGACAGTGCCTCCCACTAGTCCAACTGGAGGTCCAGAGCCCACAAGAAGGACTCACGCCAGTCTCTTTCACTGATCTGGGCCGGGAAGATCCAAAGGTCATCGGTGGAAGCCAGAAAGTCTATGCCAGCAGGATGAAGGAGCTGTGCTAGTGGGATGAGTGTTCTACGCTGGAGCTGGGAAGTCACACTCACAACAAAGACCAGGGCTATCCTGAAGGCACCAAAGCCATCCTCTGCGACATGGAGGCCCCGAGCTCCTCTGACTACAAGCACAGTCGGGTTCGTGCCAGGAAGCAGCGTGACCAGTTCATCCTGGAGACCAAGCAGCACATGTCTGACCCTCCGGAGCCAGGAAGCAAAGCTCTATGTGAAGACCAAAGCTTCTCCAGAAGAACTAGCAGCTCAGAGAGCAACTCGTAGGAGAATCCACAATGCCTCCTTAACGCCTCAACCCTCAACACCTCCCTTCTTCTCCACCTATTTATCCTGGCAACTTTCCTCAGGTGGAGCATTTTCACTCAATGCCTTGCTGATGTAATCCAGCTGGCATTAAACTGACCACCAGTTCTTAATCCATAATAGTTTTACTTTAAAAGTTTGTGAACAGAAGGATATTGTGCTAATGGGCAGTCATATAGAGACACCGAAAACCCAGCTCATATTTTGACAGAGCACATTATCAATGACTTGCCTAAAACAGTGCTGATATAATTTGATTTGATTGCATCATTTTCCATCTTTCCCAAGAAATATTTGGCTTTTTATCAGAAATCTGTATTTCAGCAAGGAACACATCAAGCCAATTCACCCATTTCCATACAAATGAACTATTTTCCATATCACAAGATTAATAACGAATACACTTGCAGTGCTACAAACCTGCAGAGGAGTTTAATCAGAGGACCACCCTGGGGCAAGCTAAATATGGGCAGTGTGTGGTGAGTCTCAGATGTCTCATTGTCTCCTGAGCTCCAGGGTGAAAGCAGGAAGCACCCAGCTATGGTCAAACCCCACTGAATCTGTTTCTCTTGAGTCTACTGAGGCATGATCTCAATAAGTCCAGTAGGCCAATCTCTGATAGAGAGGAAAAGTAAAAGGATGCTACACTTTTATTAAATTTTCTTATCTATGATATTGTGAGTTAGAATTAGTTGTCCTGTTAATGAAATCTGCATAAGGAAAATCATATTTTATTATATGAAAATGATATTTTAATATTTTCTTTGTAGAAAAATATTTGAACTGTGATGAACTGTAATATATTTTTGCCTAATAATGTTGTTCTTATGATAATGATTTCCTCTACACTTCTTAAATCATCTGTGATCCACTATTTTATTTTACATCAATGATTCTGCAGTAATGAACTAAATGTGTGTTACCCTCCCCATATGCAGAGCAGAGGTTTAAATTACAATTCAACAAGTGCGTCAGGACAGGGTCAGGCACTCTGCCATCCTGGCTTTGTCCTCGTTTTTACCTTGCCATTCTTCTACTAAACTGACTCAAAGGGGAATCATGTTTTAATCTCATAAGCATATATTTTTATGTTCTTAAAAATGTCTCATGCCTCCCCAGTCAGTGGTTACTGATCTCATATGAATGGAGCTTTCCTCCAGCTACTTTCTAGTCTACTGATACTTAGCTATTGGCTTATTTTCTGTTGTTGTCGCCGTTGCTCTATATCCATGTTACCACACATCCATGCATTCATGCTTACAAAGTTGATTTTCAGGTGGACAAGCAAATGCAGAATGCTGCCATTCCTTGTTTTGTCATTGGAAAATAATGAAATAAGGAAGAAAAGAAATAAATAAGAGAGGGAGGAGGTGGGAGAAGAAAGGAAGAAAGATGAGATTGTGTCAGCTAGCATTATTTCACTGTAAAAAATGCCTGAAAAAATAAATTTGTATGATGGAGAGCGTTTTTCCTCGTGGTTTCAGAAGTTTCTGTCTGTGGTTGTGTGGTTCCATTTGGAGTCTCCTATGTCGGCAGGTCATCAGAGTGAGGTGCATGCTGTGGGCCAAATCAAAGGTTCACCTTTGACGTCTCTGAAGTAGAGTGTGAGGAAGGAGCCAGGGTCCCGACATCTCTTCCAAGGGCACCCAGGTGACTTAGCTTCTACTACACACCTGAAAGTTGTACCACCACCCATTAGTCCCACCTACTTCGGACTAAACCTTCAAACCTCGACCTTTGGGACTTATTTAAGTGTGGACCATAGCCAAGTGGAAAGAACAAGAAATAGTCTCATCTACAATTAACTCTATTTACTGCAGTCATGTGTTAGTTAGCTGGCAGTTAACATAGGTCTTATGTCAGGCCAGGAACTCAGTTGACTCCCAGGGCCATTAACTCATAAACCTAGAAAATAAATTGCATATTTTTATTTTCACTTAGGTTAGGCATAACTTTCAAGATTGTGTTCTCATGACCATAAATGCTGGGGTACTTCCAGTAATCACAGCCTCATAAATCTAAATATATAAACAATGAAAGCAAGCGTTTTTTTCTTCAACTGCATTTTAAGAGGTATTTTCAAGAGTTTGCATTTATTGTATTAATGGTCCACCTGTCTCCAGCCCCTCTTGCCATGAAGGAAGGGAGAATAGAGATGGATGGCATATTAATCTAAATTCACTGTGTGGCTTAACCAGGACAACTTCACTTGAAGCACATGCCTTCCCATCTCCATATGCTTGAAAACAATTCAGATACTGTTTCAAAAAGTAGGGCAAGAACCTATTACCAAGGAAACCAATAGTGTTTGTCCTGACCCCTTCATGTCTGGAATGCAAAGTATCACAGAAATATACGATTTTCTTGTTGACAAACTTTTTTTTTTTTCTCCTACCCTTTTTTTTTTTTTTTTCCTCCTAGCCCCTTTCTTCTTTTTGGGTTGCTAAAAGGTCAATCATCGTGAGTTACTTCACTGTGAGCTTGTTGTAAAAGGTGTTGTTTTGGTTACTTTTCTCTCATTGAAGGGACAAAACACACAACACACAAAATTAAGGAAGGAAAGGTTATTTATCTCACTGTTTGTGAATGTTTCAGGCCACCATTAGCTGGCTCTAAGGCAGAGTGGCTCATGGCACAGGGTCAACATTTCAAGGTAGCAGCCAGAATAAAAAGGGGAAGAACAAGCCTTGTTTTTCTCCCTTATATTGTACACTGGCAACCCCCTCTCTCCAGGGCAGGTGAAGCACTCAAAATCTCTGTGCCCTCCTCTTGCACAGGATGAGAATATTTACAGAGTAAGGATTCCAGCTCCCTTCTGGGTCTCTCAGTTAAAATTCTGAACTTCTCAAGTTGACACAGTATATGAACTCTAATAAGTACTTCGAAAAATGTTGCTATATTTGAATAGCAGAGAGATCTAGGCAGGCAATTGATTCACTATCTGTGACCTTCTGTCTCTGGCCCAGAGCAGGGACTTCATGCAGTTCAACCCCATTTCAGTGCTTGGGTTTTCCACCACATTCCTTCGTTTGTCACGGTTCCTACCGTGCTGAGAGCTTTTGGAGGCCTTGACTCCAATTAGCAGCATTTTGCAAGTCGTTGTACTTATTTTTCTTGCTTTTATTATTAAATTATGAGTATTTGCTTTATTATTCTTGGTTTTATTATTAAATTATGAGTCTATTACAATTGGTATTTTTGCAATTCATCTGCCAGATAATCTATTATAATGCTTTTCAAGATTATGCTGTGTTCCCAGAGTGATACTAAAGAGAAATGAGTTTTTATTGTCATAGCAATTCAGTTTCAACTTCAGGAAAAACTGACTGGAAAGGTTGTTAGACCCTGAATTTGCTATTGAGAAAGCTTTGAAGCCATTTTCCCCAGAGATCTTCCATAAAAAGGTAAGTGTGCCTATGATAATTTAGAAAGTTTTTGACTGTGTGAAAGAGAAGTGATAACTCTTAAATTGTAAGCCAGATCACATCCAAAGTCTTTAGATATCCTGTAACATATTTAGATTAGCATTTTCAGTAGCCAAAATATATTTCTGTTTCCTTTGGACTGTGGGGATGATTCTACTTGTTCTCCATAGCCAACCAGTAACTAATGCTTGAGCAATTTTAGGCTGTAAAATGTGGCCTACAATGCTTACAGATCTCTAGAAAATAGATTAATCCATGATATCTGCCTCAAAGGGAAATATTAAAGACCATCTGCGAAAGATTAGCATCAATGATGATACAAAAATAAGAGAAGACAGTTTTGTCTTTCCAGTTTTGGAGGCATCATTTTCAGGGCAGCGTGTCAACAGTTAGTGAGTCAAAGAGTCAGGTCAAGGGACTTTGCAGACATTTCCTTGATTCTTTGAGATTCACAGTCTTCATCTATAAGGCATAACAGTATTGGACAGAGCTGATGTAAGCTGTAAGTTGTCTAAATGCAAGAGGCAATTTGTGGTGCTGTAAATTTTCCACTAAAGTTACTTATTTTCGTCTTTCCATTTCATGTCTCGGTAGAGTCGGTCATAAACTAGAAAGTCATGAACATGTTTCTTGGAAACAAGCTTGAGGCATGTGTACCATGCTGAGGCTTTTAGGTATGTAATCACAAGTAAGTAAGAGCAGGAAAGTAGGACAGAAACAAATATAAAACTGTTGACAAATAACTGGGTACCCAGTGTTATGAAAACCCACACTGTTGCTTGGGTTTGAGGCACACCCTCCAGGCAAACTCTGTGAAGGTACTGTTTCTCATAGTTTACTGAATGCAGGAAAGATAGATTGTGTGTGCGCCCCTTTTCTAGGCTGCTATATTTTAGTAGCTAATGTTCTTTTCCAGGTATTCTCCTATACTTTTTGGTTGGATTATGAATCTCTCCAATTAGGTTCCAGAAACATTCCAGTGCCTCATTTTTCTCAAGCAACATGCCTTATCTAATTTTGTAAATGAAGAGAAGCAAAACTCTTCCCAGGTCTGCAGGAGTGGAGAGTTTCTTTGGGGAAAACTGTGTGTGTGCTTGTAAGATCTTGTAGAATGCCTTTGCTGGCTTCCACTTAGAAATGGGATCAAATCATGAGGTAAGGATAAGAACAGGGGCGATTATATTGGATGCTTGGGTGACAAAAGTGATGGCTAAAATCACTCTACAAGAGACACGATTAGGAGAAAGAGGAATGTCAGCAGTGATCAAAGACTTCCATGGGACAGGGAGCTGAGACTTAAGGAGCCAAATGGTGGACAGTTTATGAACTAAGTTCCATAAAAAACATGTTTTCCAATCACATGTATCAGCTTAGAAGTAATATATCAGATTTCCTAATCAAGAAATATTGGTTGACTTGTATGTGTGGTAAAACTGGAGAAAAATTTAATGATTAATCTCTAAGATGCTGTAAAATATAGTTGGGTGATATAGATATAAAGATTAGAATTTTAAGGAAATGTTGGTATAAAATAACTAACCAAATGACAAACAATGTAAGAATTCAACAATAGAGTATGCTGTGACCCAAGAACAGCAGAAAAAGGCTGGCTGGCTCTTCATTCCATGGAGACCATGGCTCAGATGTCATAAGCAGGGATGACAGGATGGAACACAGGGAGCAGACCCATGTTACAGGCAGAAGGAACACTGTGACAATGGACAGAGACTACATATTTCTGAATTCTTGCAAAAACCACAGGGCTAATGAGCTGAAGTCTCATAATTAAGTTATGAAAGATAATTCAGAAAAACAAAATGAGGTTATATCTTTGATAATTTTGAATGGCAGATCCAAGCATGAAGACTATTTTTTTTTCACAGATTATAAGGCACTCGATAATTTTTTGTAATTTAATCTGGAAAACAGCTAACAACACAAATAGAACTGGAGCGCATGGTACTGTGTGAAATAAACCAGATGCAGGAAATAAACATTACATAATATTATTTATATGAGGAAACTTTTTTAAAAAGTGCAAACACAGGCTAGGGGTTTAGCTCAGCAGCATAAGTGCCTCCTTGGCAAACGTGAAGTGTGAGTTCAATCCCCAGTACAAGAAAAAAAAGCAAAACTGCAAACATGGGGCAAGGGATTTAACTCAGAGACATAAGTGCCTGTTTGGCAAATGTGAGGTCATGAGTTCAATCCCCGGTACCTAAATAAATAAAAAAGAAAGAAAAAAATACAAACACAAAGAAGCATAGGTATGGAGTACTGGGCAAGAGGAATGCACTTCAGAAGAAGCAAGATAATAAATATATAGGTCCCACAAATCTAAGACCTAAAGTATACCACGAAGACTATAGGTAATACAATTAAATTTACTTAGACTTTGGAATTATTTGGAATTTATCTTAAATGAACAAATTTGGGCTACTCTTGAAACAAAAATGAAGAAAGATTTAGTATGTGAGATGCTGAGTATACTAATTTATTTCATCTTAGTCAACTTTTATTCTATTTATACAATTCATAATATGTTGCAGATCTTAAATATGTTATTCAATAAATTAAAGGTAAAGTAAAACTAGCTAACATTGCCTTCATACATGCTTTATTCTTAATGCTTTCAATATTTTAATTCATTGAATCATTTTAGCAACTCTTCTCCTAAACACGGGGTCATAGATGAAAAGATCTAATGGCTTTCAATTTATCAAAGTTGATTAATCAGAGGCACAGATTGGACACCTCTGCAAGGGCACATATGTTTTAAGGCAGAACATATCAGATGGCAGGTAAGTATCCTTCTTACCTAGATTCACTTCAGAAAGGAGCCAATAAACAAGCTTATTTTTTTTTTTTTTAAGAATTCTAACCTGATGTTTTTCTATAGTAGTGGAATGGTTGTTTGTCTTCATTATTTGGGCTTTACTGTCTTTCTTTTGACATGAGATAAGATTCTCTTAAACCACATGATATATGTATGGTGGTAGTTTTTTATCTGTGATGCATTTCATATAAAAAAGCAACAGGTGATGTATCTGATTATGAAAATTTCTCCTAGTGTGACAAGCTTTTAGCAAAATAGAAATATATTACATATGGCTATTCATTGTAATATTTCAATTCAAAAACAATCACAGATTAATTGGGGTGAGTTTTATCTTCCTTTTGCAAAAGATGTAATATATATGTCACAGTTTAGATTTATTTTCTCATCCACCCACAAACTTAAACATCAGGTCATCTGCTTCTGGTTTAAGGTGAGCTTTTGAAGTTGGGTGCATGTCATACCCATCATCTAGAAGAAATATTATTGAAGAGCAAGTGTATTTGCTATGCAGGCTGGAATTCAGTGTTCTTTCTGGATTTTATCTGCCACTGGAATTTGGAGAGGCCACTTCTGTCTCTCAACATCCATTCCACTAACCACAAAAGAAAGTATCAGTGAGCTGTTTTCAGCTACAATAGATGCTGGATGGATAAAAGACAATAGATATAAAACCTAATAGTGTACAATTAATAGAATAATGGGAAACATTCTTGTTTTATTCTCTTAAGGTAAATAATTTAAATAGTCTAATGTTGAGTCAAAATGAATTCGCACACATAGTTCCTAAACTGAAACAAATATAGGCCAGATATCTCAGTTATTAAAGTGACCAAGGTCTGACAAAGGACTTGGATTCATTTGTGGAACATTTCTTCACAAAACCTAGAATGACAGTTTATCACAGTCTCCAGAGATTCTCAGTGGAAGACTGGAAATCCATGCTACTCATATTGAATTTTGACCTATTCAAAGAAAATATAAAGATAGAATTTGGTAACTATTAATTTAGGAGTAATAGCTCTTCCTAAATGTTTATAAAACTTTGAGGTAGCTTGTAATATATTTTATCAACCATATATCTTTAATAAAGTTGCTTTTGTATCCTATTTAAAAATTTTAAAAATGATTATATACAGAATATCAAGAAACATGCAAAAATAATGATCATAAAACTTGTAACCCATGTAACCAACTACATTTTCCTGGGATTATTTTACTTCTCCTAAAGTATTTTGACTGTACAATCCTAACACCTTTATTTTATATACATATATATATAATATATAATATCAATCAAGCATTAATCCAAATGATGCACTGGCTTTCACCACATTCACATTTTTTGTGCAAACATCAGATCTATCTGTTCCAAAATATTTTCCTAATCCTCTTAGAAAGCTCTGTGCCCATTAAGCAGTTACTTCTGATTTTTCTATCTCCACTCCTTGGAAAACTCAAATTTGATGTCTGTCTATGGACTTACTTATCATAGATATTTGAGGTAAAAGTCACACAACATACAACCTGTGGTGTTTGGTTGCATTCGGTTGAACAATGTTTTTGCAGTTGATTAATGTTTCAGGATTATTTTGAGGAAAAATCTTCCTTTTTATGTTGAAAAAACATTCCATTTTATAAAAACAAGTGTTCCTGAGGAGTCATACACAGTATCTCCTTCCAGTGGCTTGAAATGATGTTTATTTTCTCAAATGTCTAGAGACCAAAAGCCTCATTCAAGGTATGAACAGAATCACTGTCTCTGAAGCCTCGAGACAGGAAACCTTCTGGAAGAGCCTCCTTGTAGCTTCTAGAGGCTTCCAGAAGTCCTTGTCAATTTGGAATTTATAGCTACATCACTTTGGTTTTGGTCTTTGCCATCGTATGGCCTTCCGCTCTGTGGTTCTCCTCTGTGTCTGTGTTTTCACAGGTTCTGTTTATAAGGGCACAAGTTACTGGGCTTAATGTCAACCTTAATAGAGTGTGGTATTATCTTTGACAAACTAACAATGTTCTTAAGACTGTATTGACTACATATTTAAGTATATCAGCTTATATACATCTTTATTGGTATTCAGAAGTGAATAACAATACTAAGTTTTATTCTGCTCAGACTATTATTAAATTTTTCATAAATCATCCCTTATCATTTTACCCATATCTAATTTGTCAGAAAGCTGTTTCAGCAACTAGCTTCACATCCATAATCTTGTCATGTCTTATCTTATAACTTAGCTTGAGTTACCATAGTATCTCTCTGGAAGTATTACAACAATGCCCTTCTTAATTATATTCTTAGTTAATTTACATTGTCAAGCCTTTCCTCCAATCATTTCATAATAAAATTTCAAATGTATGTTAAAACATTGGTATACACACTCCTAAAAGGATGGTTGTTCTACAACAATTCGTCTCTTACCAAATTCATGTCAATGAGGAAAAAAAAAGTTCACCACACAACCATAGGATTTGCCATGTATGTACGTTCACTGCCTACAAACTAGGATACCATGTAAACATATACCTTATTCACAAAGGTAACAGCAGAGTCAACTTTAGAGACTGAATCAGGAAGGGAGACTGAGCAAAGGGTCACTGAGATAAGCCAACATTCTGCTTAATCCCATTTGAGCACACACGCAGGACACCTATGCCTACTCCCCTGCAATGCACATTGCTTTAAACCCTGAACATGCTATGGATGCCCTTTGTGCTAGTCATGTCCATTTCACATTTACTGTGCCTAACTTCTTCATAGATCTTTTCAGAACCTACTCTAGATGCAGTGGTCACTGTGTCCCTACAACATATTTTGTGTATTGTATTATTATCTATGAAAACATATTTTCTTTTTCTGTAATGACTGTTACTTTTCTATGATGGCATGATTAATCTTTTACGCTTCCATCTCTGCCTCTTGTCTATGAACAAAGAGTTTGGAGACAATATTTGATTCATCATCATATAACAGGCTGTGGTGCCTGGGATCAAGAACATAATAGATGTATTGATAAGTCAATCCCTGAATGAATGCATGGGGGATATTGAACACCAGTAGAAGAGTAAATGTGTTTCTCTTTGTTACTAAAGATCTGGAAAGAAGCTGAGGATGGTGATGCATGCTAGAAGTACTAGCACTCTGGCAGGCTCAGAGAGGATAGTCAGAAGTTCATGTCTAGCCTGGGCAATTTACAGGCACCCTGTCTCAGAAAACAAAATAAAACAAGACAATAGAAAGAATTTCAACTGTAGCTCAGTGTGAAAACCCTGAATTCAATCTCCTGTACCAAAGAAAAAAAGATTGCTGTGCTCAGTTTTATCCAAATTGCAGCACCTGATACATTCTAACTTAGTTTAACAGTGGTAGAGATCAGAAGCGTGGCCCCATGCATTCTGGGCAAGTATTATACCTCTGAGCCATATCTGAGTCCTAAACATTTTGTTATGATAGATGATGACCTGTTTTAATCTGTTTCTGTTAGGCTTTCTCCCAGATTAAAGCTCAACTTATTTTCAGGAATTTGTCGTATTTTGAGATCCAAATTTTAAAAGCCTAATTTTATGCCAAATAAATCTTTATTGCCCTCACGCTTTGTAAAAAAAAAAAAAAAAATCCTAAGATGTACAGAGACTGAAACACTTTATCACCTTTACAAGTGGGAATGGGGTCTATGTGTTTTTTACTTATCTTATGTGTTTTCGTATTAAATTTGTACTAAACATTTCAATGTTAGTGTATACACCAAAACAGGAGAGAATATTTAATTGCTTAACTTTCAAGACACTGAATGATTTTCTAACTTTTTTGATAGTATATATAAACACAGGTAACTATCAAATAAGTCAAAAGTAGGAAACTGTTTAAGTATACAAACTTTATAAAAAGTCACCTAAGTGAATATTAATCATACCAATTGTGGTCCCTTTGGAATGATCAGCACTCTGAAGAAAACATTTTCATTCAACAATATTAGCTGATAGGAATGAACATTCTGATTTCATTATTATTCCTTTTGTTCTAATTTCATGGTCAAAAGCTATGCTCTGCTTATTATTTGGGTGTATGTAATAATAGATTGTGTCAACTTGAGAAGTTTGGAAGTTTAAGTAAGTGGTTCACTAGGGGCCAACGTCCTCACTTTGTAAACATTCTCAGCCTGTGCAAGAAGGGGCACAGGGATGGTGTGGGGGTAAATCCCCACCTTTCTAGGGCAGGTAGCCCACATACAATAAAAAGGAAATGAGGATGGAGAAGGACTGATTGCTGGTTCTTCAGAGAAGCTCCAGTTGTCGCCTTCAGCTCGACGTTGTCTTCTGGTTTCTAGTGCAAACTGATTGGCTTCCATCTGGGACTCTTCGACCTTCCAGTATAGACTCTCCAGCCTTCTGGTGTGGTCTCTTCAGCCTTCAGTCACAGACCGGTAGGTATCCTGGTACAGACTTGCACAGGACATTGCAATGTGTGTCAGACCTTGGGCTGGACCCTTCAGCCTCTGGCTCACAGACACCCTCTGCATGCTCACTCATCCAACTCTGTGGCTGAACATCATAAGCCAATCTTGCAATTTCTTATACATTTGTATATTTTGTATGATATCTGTTTGTCTAGAAAACCCTGACTGATACAATGTATCTTCAAGATCTTCTGAGGTTTTATTTTTTTCATTGTAAGTTAATATATCGCAATTGTGATCATATATACTAATAACAGCCTCTAATGCACCATCCCAATGACAAGGAGAGATGGACGCACTCTTAGTGGTTAAGGAAAAAAATTGAAACCTCATAAATAAAAGAGGATTAAGTGGGATTTTAGTAAATGTTCCAAGATAATGCATCACTTCCTGTCAGATAGCCTGCTCAGCTAACATATTTCTGAAATACACTATGTGAACCATATTTAAGACAACTATCAAGCAGTATAGTGCAGAGAATCTGTAATAAAAAAGATTAAGCAAATTCACCTCCAGCTCCCCAGTATTTAGCTGTGACTATTTGCTTAATTTGCTGAGCCTTGATCTCTTCATTTAGAAAATAGAACAATATCTAAACCCTATGTCTACTGTTGAGAATAAAAGAAATGCCTAAAAAAATATCTCATCTGAAGGACCAACACAGACCAGCCACCTTTGTTTTACATTTTTGGTGTAGCAGTCTAGACCATCCTGGAATTAGAAGTGACCACAAAGTGAGTGACCACTTTTCTACTGATTTGGAATGCAGATCAATGCTAGCAAAGGGCTCATTTTTGTGCTACAATAATGATTTTATTCTTTCAATCTAAATGTTTTAGATTAGTGGGATGCTTTTCTTTTTTACTATTTGCCCTAAGCAAATATTTGCGTCTTCCTCTTTGCGTGGCTTCTTGAAGAAGAGGAGTCAAGTTACTCTTCGCAATATGATTAGTCCCTGAACACTGGAGAGTGCACACCAGTGTGTAGTTGTGGCAGATTCTTGGAGTCTCACCAGGCAGAGGTCATTGTTGCTATAATATTCAGAATCGCAGTACAAGGTCTTGCAAGCATAGTCCACAAGGAAATGTAGAATGTGGCCTTCTTTAGGAGAGGATGTAGGATAAACAGGTGGTTCGGAAACTGCTTATATTTCCTAAGATTTTGAGAGAGTATGACTCCACTGTGCATTGGCTAAAATATTTGCTTCTATAATAGCTCTAGGGGAAAAGAGAGAGTAATATCTTCTATTGGCTGGACTGTGATATTAATGGCTCTCACTTCTGATGCTGACTGTGATATTTTGATGAAGATTATTTCTATCATACTTTGCCATTATAAATAGCTATAGCAGTGAGATGGTATAAGGATAATATTCTACAAATTACTTTATTTATTTTGGTACCAGGGATTGAACTCACAACCTCATGCCAACCACACAGGCACTTACACCACTGAACTAAATCTGGCACAATTATTGATTTTAGAAGAGACAGAAAAGTCACATCAAGATTTGAAATATTTATATTTACTTGATTCACAAGAGAATTCAAAATTCTGGTTTGTTCCATAATGACAGACTTCATTGTTATGTGTGTGTGTGTGTGTGTGTGTGTGTGTGTGTGTGTGTGTGTCTGCTTGTGTGCACTTGTGCACATTATGCACATCTGAGTACACAGATACTAAGCACTATACTAAGCACAGATACTAGCTCATAGTTGGAAATATGATATACCTGTCCCAATAAATGCTGTGCCTCTTAATAAAGCTTATTAACTAGGGTTATAGATGTTTCTCATTTAATGCCAGAGTTCTTTTCTGGTGCTCAGGCTATTAAATGAATTGGTTGTTAAAGGAGGAATTGTGTATAGTAAGAATATTACACTACTCAGAACAAAGAAATTGTGACAGGCAACTCCAACTTGATGACTTTGCTTTTATTTCATAATTCTTACATGCAATGCTGTAACATAGAACAGAACATAAAACTGCATATTTGTACTGAACATTATAATTAGCAAAAGTTACAGTACTGTATGGTAGAAGAGGCCACTATAAGGTCCCAATGCCATTCATGTTCTTGCATTGTAATTTCAAATACCAGCTGTGAGTCCATGTGGTGGGCCTAAATAGTCATTAAAGACATAGGTGATTAAATGGGGATTCTCTATTCTCTAAGTAGAAATAAAAGGTACATTCCTGATAAACTGGTTGTCTTTTATTTATATGCTGTATCTGTTGTGTTTTGCAATTGTCCCTTTCTCTGAACATTGTTTTTATTGTGATTTCAATCATTAACTCAATGAAACACTTCCACATTCCAATGAGAAATAATTAAGCCAGCACAGTAAAGAGAGAAACAAACTCAGAGATGAAATTCTCACTTGTTTTTGGTCTTTGGCTCTAGTTATTTCCAAGCACAACTGCATCCCTGGCATTTCATAGTTTTGCTTTTGCTGTTCAGATCTAACTTAAACATACCGTCAGTCCACATCCTAACGGGGAAGAAAGACATGGTTTCTTAAAGCTAGATAACTGAGGGAATTTTAACCAATCAAGCATTTCTTTTCAAAGAAGCCATCCCAAAACATCAGGCAGTAGGCACGGAAAGTCTTGGCCTTTCCTAAGCTAACAACAGTAGTTGGAGGAAAATATAACCAAAAGGCCAAGCAAAAATTTCATATAGAACATTTTAGAAAGGTAACCATGACCTTCAAGAAGAAGTGAAGCCAAAACTAAGTAATTTCAGGAGAAGGTACTATCACTGCACCCTTTTTCATCCTTGTAATCACTAGCCAGGGCCAAAACAACAGCCCCGAGAACAAGAACAAGGGATCCCCTGGTGGAGTCCTATGGGCCAGCTTTCTGGGTCAGGTAGAAAGAGGAATGCACCAAGATGGCAAACAAATGGGAGTTTTCTAGCGCAAAGCCAATGACCTAGTAAATTTTTCTTTTGCCCACACCAGTTGCAGCTGGATTTTGCCATTTATAAACTAAAATCGTCCTTACTCATGCACTTGAAATTTTTCTTTCTAGTTTTTACTCCAGTGATTGCTTTGTCTACTAATTATCTCTAACGCAGGGCTTCTGCAACAAAAAAAAAAAAGTAATGCTGAAAGAAATGGGATTAACTGTTGATATATCAATCAGTTAATTAACCCATGCGATTCTTTTTTTTTTTTTTTTTTTTTTTTTTTTTTTTTTTTCTAGAAAACAGCTCTAAAGGCAGCATAATTTAAAGCACTTTCCTAATTAGGATCATTTGTGTTTTTTCACTCAAACTTGACAGCAATTAAATCTCTCCAAACTGGTTTTCTCCCTAGACATTAAATCCCAAATGTTCCGCTTGACTCCAGCTTAGTGTCAGGCCCCTGCTCCACTGTCACCACGTGTGCGGGCCTCAATCTGGCAGCTTCTCCACTGCCAGGGGCACAACTGCTCCTCCACAAGCTCTGCACTCAGTACTCCAGCTCCTCCTCACAGCCCTGCAGCTATGCAGAATGAGAAGGAGAAACTGCTCGATGCATTTTGATAGAATAAATGGAAAATGTGGGCCAATGACTTCTAGTTGCTGAACCCTAAAACTCAATGAAGACAAAAACAAAGCAGAAACCTGAGGAAACAGTGTACAGCTTTTCCTGCTGTTTGTTTCTCTTCCTTTTCTTCTGATTCTCTTTTTTCTTTTATTAAGCAATGTAAAGAATGAATGAGTAGGTAAATAGAAGGAAACTATACTCCTAAAAACAGAAGGATATGGTCAGGCATTTAGAAAAAGATAGCTATTTTGTTGAGCATAGCCAGGTCATTAAATACAATCAGAATCTGGCTAAACTGAGTGCTAGAAAAGACATTCAACATTCAGGAGTGAGACAAATTCAGACTTGTGAAAAAAAATATGAAAGTAAGGAAGGAGGACAGAAGGTGAAGAAAGAGAAACCATTGTCCCTTTCCTCTTTCCTTTCCTCTTTCATTCTTTCCTTCCCTCCATCCTTTCTCTTTTTTCCTTCCTTCAATTTTTTTCTCTTCCTTTCTTTCTTTATTTCTCTCTCTCTCTCTCTCTCTCTCTCTCTCTCTCTCTCTCTCTCTCTCTCCTTTCATCTTGGTCTCTCTTCCTGTACTCTTTACATAGATGTAATTGTTAGTTGCTTAAAATCACATGCTTCCATTGGACTTTTGACACATTAACAAACCATACATATATTTTTACCTCTACTTCTGATGCACTTAGTTTACACCTAACAGAAACCAAATTAGGGGCTTTGAAAATTAAGTCTGTGAGCACTACTGATTTCCAAGGCATCATCTATATATAACTCTGAAATACATATGAAAGACCACAAGATGCAGTAGTGTTAGAAAATGATGAGAATCAGAAACCTGTCAGACACTTCCAAGTACTCCAGATTTAATTCTTACAAAGCTACCAGTTAGCCACAATCATTGTTGTACATTTTAGAGAAGGAAAATGAGACACAGAAAGATTGGACTTGCTTGTGTACGTAGATCTAGTAGAAAATGGAGCCATGATTCAGACACAGGCAGTTGCATAGCATAAAATACACAAGAAAGAAGCTGCCGTGGGTGCTCTAACACATTACCAGTCATATTCATTAAGAGTACTTTGCAATGGTCAGTGAAATCACTAATGATGGAGATTATGTGTTTCATGGTATTTGAGGGTGAAATTATTAGTTATATGTAATGTGGAGTAATTAAGGATATTTAACATATTAATCAAAATATTTAATATTTTTGTGATGACAATATTTGACATTTATTCAACTGGAAATTTTAACCTGTACAAAACTTATAATCCGGTATATTCACTACACTATGAAATATAAAAATGCCAATGTGCAACAAAATAAATACATGAAAAGAAAAAATCTCAGTACTGAATTTACACTAAGAAAACATTATTATAAAACTTCATAGAAGCAGAGAGAGAGAGAGAGAGAGAATTAGTTAATAATACATAGTGAGTAATCCACGGCTTAATCTACAGTATGCATAAGTACTAGTATACTTATGAAACTATATGTAATTAGGGCTTTGAGGGATCTTATAATTATTCCTTTGTGACACTGACATTCTTAAGAGGTAAATCCAAAGTCAGAGATGATTACACAAGATTATGTTTTCTATAAAATCTTGACTTGGTTACAACTCAAAGCCGAAAACATTCTCCACTTCAGCTCAGCTGTTGAAGTACTATTTTCATTTTTTTACACAAGTGAAAAGCATTACAGACTGTTATATGTTCATGATCACAAAGACAACATAACCACTGTAATTCATACACAGTCTGTCTGGCTTTAAACCCCAGGTGATAGAGAGGAGAGGGATAGCTGAGTAATATAAAGTAAACTAAACCAGAAACTCCCTTGAACTCACAATGACATACAGTTTTCCTTTTCTAAATTGAGGAAGGTGTTGCATAGCCCATCAGGCAACACAATTCATTGTGGGTATTGCCTGGATGAATTTATTAACCTCCCAAGTGTGAAGGCCCATTAACAAAGCAGCAGGCAGTACTTCAAGACAGGACCAAACTTATTTCTCCCCTTGTCACTGGGACACTGTAAACAAGCAAAGAAAAAACTAAAACATGATTATTCTAGCATTTTAAATGTCTGAGTGAGTCTTGCCTTTAACATAGCTAGATGCGCAGGCTGTTCTCAGCAGATGAAGAGACCTAGTGATGAAGCTGTTTTAAAAACTGGTCACCATGACACTGTACGACAGCAAAATACATATAATTGTATGTGAGCATATAGGAAAAGCCTCTAAAAAATCCTGGAGCACTAGTGAAGGCTGTGCAGAGATTTTGAATTGTTAAGTTGCCCAAGAATCAAGCAGTATGCAGAAAAAACAGTCTCAAAAATTGACTACTTTATCACTGATTTTTCTCAATAGTTAGGAAAATTGGCTGGCTCAAAATCAGTGCCCACTCGTAGCCCGTTTTCTGAATCTAAGGGGAAGCTACACTTACACTATTACTCTTGCTGTCAGTTAAAAGTCAAATTCAGACAAAAAGTACCTGAAGTTTTCTGAGAACACCATGGAGCATCCAAGACAAGTCGTGGGAAGTTCATTTTGATCCATAGTTCACTGACAAGCATCTGAGAGTGCTGTGTGCCAGGAACCAGAGGACATCACGCTAAATACACTGTGATGTCCTGAAGCCAGAGAGTTCAGATAAATGTTGGTCCTCTCCTAGAGAAATCTGCCCAGTTGTCAAGGCTTCCGCAAGCCCAGTTACCACCACTTAGGACTGAGGTGTTACTTGTGCAGAACAGGCCAGTGCCTCTTCAACCCTGCATCCCATCTACGTTTCCCACATGCTGAGCCAACTGAAAGTGCACCATTGAATTTTAAAATGTCCTGTTACAGAAGTTGATCTGCCTCTGGTTAAGAATTACATCTGACAAAAATGAAATCTGTATCTAACCTGAAACTTTGAGCAGTATTTATCTAAGAAAAATGGGGAGCGTGTGGGGAGGGTGATAAGCAGTGGTGTTACTGCCAAAAGCTGCTGCAGAACAAAGGCAGAAGCCACAGGAAGAGCTGTGCTGAAGGAAACCAATGCTATTCACTAACGTCTTCTGAGCCCTAGGAGTGGAAGGCAGCAGGGGCCAGGGCAATGACAAAAATACGGAGGAAAAAATCTGCATTCTGAATTTCAGAATAATATACAGTTTATGTATGTATATACATACGTACAGATATAGACACATAGTTACACGTACGTACATATTATTCTACAAGATTTGAGAAATGCCTCATATACATAATGAAAATAGATGCTGTATATGAGGAGAAAGACGAAGGAATGAAAGTAATATTTTTCTATGAATATAGTGCTCACACTCCCTGTTAAATAACTATCATTTCTCCTAGCACTTATGGGATAATGGCTCATCATAGATGTTACTATAGTACATTGACTGACTGGGAGCATATATTTATTTTGTCAGGGTCACTCTGGATTTTCTCAATTGAGAATGCTTTGTTTGCTTATCAGTCACTTCTATGACTGCAGCAAAGACTAACATTGATATTGCCACATACGTCCAATCACTTTTTTTTTTTTTTTTTGTCTTTTTTTTTTTCGTTTTTATCGGTACCAGGGATCGAACTCACGACTGCCTGCTTGCAAGGCAGGCGCTTATGCCGCTGAGCTAAATCCCCAGCCCCGCGTCCAATCACTTTACCTGGGTTCTAGTGGCTACCTGCTCATCCTCTAAGAAAATATTTTATTTTTTAATGATATATAGTAGGCATCACATGAAAAGATAATTGAAAAGTGTCCATATGCTTTATCTTTTTGTTAGAAATACTGGTTTTTAAAACAGAATTTTACCAGGTTTAGTAATAACAGTTTAAAAATCAGACTTGTCAATTAGTTTAAGTGTGAAAAATGCAGTCTTTCAGACAGTTTGTGCTGCGGTCCATAGAGATGCTGGCACAAAAATCCCTCAGTCTTGTATAAAAGAACTGCAGGAGGCTGTTAGGGGTGCTAACTCTAAAATTTAGTTCACTTCCCATTTCGCAAATTCTGAAATTAGTAGGTGGAGAAATGACCGGCGCAGCTCCCCAATGAGACAGGCGATGCTTCAGGTGGGTAACAGGAACTGCCAACTTTATTGTTGCGGGTTCTGGTTTATATATCTGACTGTAGCCAATCAGGCTGCCACGAGGGCTGCCACGAGGAGGAAGGGCTGGAATGAGACGCGGGCTCTGGCTAATATACTCAGCTGTGGTGAATAAGAAGTGAGTACGGGGTGGCTAATTTGGAGAGGGACGTAGCACATTGCGGAAGCTGGCGTGGTCCTTAGTCCCGGGTGGGGTATGGTATGTTGAGCACCTGCGCCCAACAGAGAAATGTGTTAATTATTTACATATATTCACTTTATTATTTACAGAAAAATGAACATGCATTCAGAAGAAATTTATGGAAAGTTATTGCTCATTTATATTTCACAGACAGATTTAAATGTCTGTATATACATAGTGGTGTGCAAATTTCTGGAAAGCCTTTTTAATGAGTGCTAGCTAAACATTCAACTTAGAAATGAATACATTTAATGCATATTTCTGCTTTCATTTGTGGATTCTTATTTTATTTTCTTTATTTTTAATAGCTATTTGAGTCATAACCTGAAGTTTCTAGCTCAGTTCTAACTATATCTCCTGAAAGACCTCATGTTATACCCTTGTCCCTGGAATGATCTTTACTTTTGTTCTTGAAAGTTAATATTTCATTTCAGTCTCTTTTGACAATATTATAGCTTGTAAAATATGACTTTTGATCACATTTCCCAAGTCTTGGTAATACTGAATGTCACATAACAAATATCCAGTACTGTGGGATGTTACACATGGTAGCTTTATGGAAAACTGTCAATTAATTAAATTTGTTTTTAAAATTGTACATTTATTAAATATAATACATTAAAATATCAAAAAATACAATTTACAAAATAATCTAAGTTTGATTTACTTCAGTGAGCTTTAGTCCCCTCTGCTTCCTTCCCTTGATTCCCTTTTCTATGTAGGTATTTTTATACTTTTTTATTAATGAGTACTTTCAGTACATAGTATTTGCATTATTTGTGTGAAGCTGGAACAAGAACATAACACATTTTAATTCCTTTGTTCATCCCATCCCCTTTCCTCCTTTTCTCTCTCCCCATCTCTTGAACCCCTTTCCTTTTGAGAAAAGCCAAAATCCCCAACTACTATTATCTGTCTGTTATACAGCAATTTTTAAATCTTACAAAGTTATGAATTTCAAAGTACTAAAGGTCTGTTTTTCAGGTATAGAATTCCTTCAGGCAGATTGTCTGTATCTCATTACACCCATTGGAACAGAAGAAACTTATCATGGAGCTGTTAATGATAAAAATAATACTTCATAAATCTTTGCTTCCATCATGTGAAAAAAATGACAGCCATTAAAAACAACCCCTGCATGTGAACAACGCACAGCAAGATGCCTCCCACTATCACGGACAAATGCAGCAGCAGCAGAGGAGTTTATCGATTCCCCTCAGGGAATACAAGCGGATGTGGAAGAATTGTATTCAATTAATACATGCAACTTTACTAATAACACCTTTATCTAAATTTGTATTTCAAGGTATTTTTAAATGTTTGCATTTTTTCTTCAGGCAAATTTAGGTCTTTTAGCCAAGAAAAAGGTAGGTTTTTTTTTTTTGTTTGTTTTTTTTGTTTTTTTTGTTTTTTTTTTTTTTTGTCCTAATTCATTTTGGGGAGCAGACTCCATCGCTAACCAATTATTCGCCTACCTTTGTATTTCTTGAGCAACCAAGAAATCAGACAGAGGGTTGGCTCTGAAAAACAAAACAGTGAAATGAATTTTCACTTTTCCTTAGAGTTAGATTTTCCGACATAAGCCACAAGCCACGTGCAAGACTGTTGCTGGGTACTAGCACGGTAAGTGACTTACATGTGAGAGTTGGGAAAAAACTGAAATAAAAATCTGTCCAAATAAGTATGAACATTTTCTTTGCCAAATGCTTATGATATTTGCAATAAAGTTCTTTCACTGTCACAAGTTTCACCTAGAAGCTTTTTTTTTTTTTTTTTTTTTTTTCAGGTAAAGTAAATTCTTTGCTAGAGTAAATTTTTGAGGTCCTTATTTTCACTCCTTGTTATAAGACATCAGGCTGTGGCATGGGGCTGGGAAAGGCACACACATGATTAGGAGGCCTGAAAATACACCGTCATTAGGAGCATGCAGAATGGAGTACATTTACAAGAGAGATAGCAACCAGTTATCATGTGGATACAATTATGAAGGTCAGATTTTGTTGTTGTTAAAAAGCAAGTAAATGTTAGCTTAGTATTTTAAGAAGGTATGGCAGTAGATTTAGTTTAATATCTTTTTCTGATTTTGTGCTATAATTATGCAATAAATGTAAAAGTATAAATAATGTAAAACTTTTAAATTGTAACAATCTCCTTTGTAGCAAAGTAGTCAAATTGAATGAGATTGATGTCCTTCAAAACACTGTAGCTGTAAGACTTATAAATTAGATTCCAGAAAACAAGTGAAATTATGCACACACAGGGTGGTTGATGTGGAAAAGTGAAAGCCAGTTAGGTTTTTAATGCTTATTAATTTGTTTATTTGTATGTAAGAGATAATTTGTAAAGCTTTAAAATGAATGATTCTGAGTAGTTAAATAAGCATCAAGGACATTTTCATAGGGATGGACTGCTGTTTAACTTGGCCCTGCACGTCCAGACAGTGGTGGGTTTCAAAAGATGTTAAGCAGAGACAATAATAATATCTAGAGTATTCCAACAACCTACAATAACTTCAGGACAAGCTTGAGAAGAGCAGTTGTATTTACTGAGGTATCAGCAGCATAAAGATATCTACAGAGCCACTGAAGAGCAAGTCTCACAACATATTCAGAAACACACTCTCATAAGAATGAAGATGATACAAGCATAGATATAAGCCCTTACTTTTCTTTTCTTGAGATTCTTCAGGTACGTAGATGGATAGCAGCTCACTCGTTTAATAGCCCTTTTCAAAATGTTTAAAGTAAAAAAAAAAAAAAATGAAAAAGAAAAAAACAAGCATTCTTGAAACAAGAGTAGATGACAATGTGAAGATAAACATGTTAAGTGTGTGCTACAAATGACATAGTGTGCCGAACAGAAACCACAGTGACTCCCCGATTTGAAAGCTATTAGCAGATTCTCTTTGATGCTCCAACACCTTGAGGATCCACAGAGATCACTGACATTCTCCATGAACAGGGTGCCCAGAAGTTAGAAGGGCACAGAAGAGCCCCTGCATGCTCTACCAGAGTGAATGAAAAAGAGAGAGAGAGAGAGGTTAAGCAGTATTTCCTTTGTGTCAGGCAGAGTTATAAAAATGACCTAAAAATAAAACCCTACTTCCAGGAGCGTGTGGGAAAGTTTCATGGGTAAACTGAGAGAAGTGTAGAAGCACTACAGGTAGAGAAAATGTTCACAGGAGTTTACAGGTCAGCTGAGAAGGAGCAGTGCTGTCTTCAGCAGCATTAGGGACTGAATGTCTGTGCCCCAACAATGCACATGCTGCAACTTCATCTTGTAATGCTTGATATCAGGAAATGACACTTTGAGGACGTGAGTAGTTCCCAAAGGAACACCCTCATTTTTGGGGTTAATTAGTGTCCTTGTAGATGAGACCCCAGAGAGCTCCTTTCCCTTGTGCACCAAGTGAAGACACAGTAAGGAGACTATTGTTTATTTGTCAAGAAACTGACTCTCATCAGACACTAAATCTTGGATTCTCTGAGAATTGTGGAAAATAAATGTTTACTTCATTAATCGCCCAATCTAAATAGTGCATTTTTTTGTAAGGGTAACCTGAATGGGCTGAGAAAAGCTTGCTTCTGTAATGGAGCTGAGATATGTGGTGCTTGGTTCCTGCATTTTTTCTCAGTCCTGAGCAGTCAGATAGCAGCCATAAGGATTCTAAGGAGACATACTCCATTAAGGCCAGCTCTCTGTACATGCTGGCAAACACAACTCTGAAGCCCGAAGGATCCTTCCAGAGAAGAGCTGCATCTGTGGATTCTATTGATCTTCTGCAGAGGAATGATATCTACAGGTTACCAATATTCATATACAGAGGAAAATTTTTATAAGGACTTGATTCACATAATCACGGAGGATGAGAAATCCCTTTCTGACTTCTACAAACTGGAGATCCAGAAAGTCAGTAGTATAATTTCAAGATTGAATTTGAAAGCCTGAAAATCAGATGTGTGCCCTAAGTTAAAATCAAAATGGATCAAAAGTCTAAATATTAAAACAGAAATACTAAATATACTGGAAGAGAGAACAGGTAAAACTCTGGAGGACACAGATATAGACAGACACGGCAAGAGTGAAACAACAACCACACAGAGTACCACAAAGAATCAATAACTGGGATCTCATAATTAGAAAGATTTGCATAGCAAAAAAATCATCAACAGAGACATCCCACAGAATAGGTAAAGCTCTTCGTTAATCTTTAAGCAAAAGACTAATATCTAAAACATATAAAGAATTGAAAGAATCAGACTTCCCAAATTTGAAGACAAAACCATAAAATGGAAATCAGAAATGAACAAACACTTCACAGAAGTACAAATGGCCAATAAATACATTAAAAGATGTTCAGCATAACTGATCATTTGAGAGATACAAATTAAATAATGTTGAGATTCCATTTTACCCCAGAAAGAATACCATCAGTGAAGCAGCAAATAACAAACACTTTGGGTCTATGGGGGAAAAGAAACCTTCTCCACCCTTGGTGGGACAGTACACTGGTGCAACCATTATGGAAATGAGTATGGTAATTCCTCAAAACACTAGAACTCTAGGTTCCATTTGGCTCAGCTGTTCTATTTCTCGGTATCTTCCCAAAAGAATTTTAGAGCAGTGTTACATGTGCACCCATGTTTATACCTGTGCAGTTTGTAATAACCAAATATTAGAAACAACACAAATGCTCATCAACCAACAAATGGGTAACGGAGATGTGAATTTCTTTTTTTTTCTTTTTTTTTTTTTTTACAATGGAGTATTATTCAGACCTAAATGAGCAATTTATAGCTAAATGCACAGAATTTGAGACCATACTTAAGTAAAATAAATTGGCCACATATGTCACATTGTATAAATATCACATTGTCCAATGTGAGAAACTGAAAAATTAAATAACCAAAATATACATTAGATATTGAAAAATAAAGTAACTGTTCAAAAGGAAAAGAGGAATTTGAGAGAGTTGGAAAAGAAAATATGGGGAAAAAGAATAAAAAAGAAACAAAGTTTTGTAAACAAGGAGAGGAAGAGGTTTTGAAGACAGGGAAGAGAAATGAGAAAAAAGCCAAAATAAGGTATATCATATACAGGTACAAATTCACAATGATGAATGTGATCACTGTGTATATGTAAATTGTACCAAAAATTTAATTTAAAAGTGATGATTGATACCAGCAAAAAGAAAAAAAAGAAAAAGAAAGAAGTATGAGCGGTATAAGTCCCATTCTTGGGGCAAGAAAAAGTGTTTACATCCAGCTCTGACAATGAAACAGAGAAGTGAACTGTCCTTTGTATTTTGTTTTACTCATTCCTTACATGGTTGGGTAATGCCCACACAGCTTTGGGAATGGCAATTTGTTTCTGCAGGCCACCAATTCAAATACGTATTTATCCCAGACTCTCAGACACATTCAGATGCAGTGGCTAATCAGAAATTCATGCATGCCAGGATCCACTCAAATTGATGAATAAAGCAAAGATGTAAGATGTGAATCAAGTGTTAATGTTCCTGTGTGTGTGCGTCTGTCTGTCTGTCTTCTTTCTGTATGTGTCCCTTTGTACAAAAGACAGCAAGCCATTTGAGAAAATGATTGTTACCAGTGCTATTATACAAAATGAGAGTTCACACATGTCCAAGATACATTAACTGCCAAAATAATTACAATGATAATGACCCTATGTAATAATTTATGGTATGTAAGTTTTACTTTTTCTTGATACTAACTGAGCTTTCAACTTAAAGCTAGGAAATAACTAAAGAAGTTATTATCACATTTTTTTAAAAAAAATGAATACAAAGATATGAAAAGTTGCATGAGAATGCTTATAGAATTAACAGTAGTGACAGATGAATCTTTTACTAACATGATAACTTCTATAATAGTTCCATTACTTTTTCCTATTTTATTTTTTCTATGCTTCTGTTGTTGATGTTCTTTGATTTCCCTGTCCATTCAGAGTTTGGAAATAAATCTTAATATAATGTACTCACATTGGCCAAATTGGCTGAAGATAAATTAGTTAGAAAACTAACACTTTACTCATAAGTATACAAAATATTCAGTCCAGACATGAGTTGGAAGTGATCACTTGCAGTGCAGTTTTAACAGCATACTGGAGGCAACACCCTTATCAAGGAAGTGCTGGTAAGGATTGAAGAACTATATCATAACCTGTCATGCATATTTTGCCCCAAGATGTACCAATCGCCACAGAGCAATTAATTGACTGTTCTACAGGATAATTAAAATGATTTAAATATGTGCCATTTAACCATATGTAAGCCCATCTGTGAAGGAGCCTCTTTATGGCTGCCTTCTGTTTATTCTTCACAAGTCTTTTGTTGTGCCAAAGAAAATAAGTCAACACTTACTTGACCCGTGCTGAATGCTTTGTCCTCTGTAATTAGTGTACCCAGACAATTAAGGATCAGTATTAATTTGTTCAGGTGAGATATATATTATCTGTGAAAGAATAGATGTAACAAAGTGTTATTTTATCCTGCAGTGTATCTCTTTAGATTCTGAATTAAATCACACAAACCAGGATCAGTCCCAGGTAAGCCTTCAGTGCTGGTGTTTATCAACTTATCCCATGGGGACTTTCTACTAGCATGAAGTTTAATAAGAACTTCTACAACTAATGACAAGAGGAGCTAACTACTCATTAGTTAAGATTTTATTACCACATATTCAAAGTTCAGAAATATGACATTTTGAGTTGCTATTTTTTATTTAATAATGTTTTATTATAATGATAGGAAGAAAAGTAAATCTTACTCTTATTTCAAGAAAGATTAAAAATCTTAAGTTCTCAAAATGTTTGATTAAGAGAGTTTCTCACACATAGGAATATTTTTTTTCCTTATCACTCTGGCCAGCACCCAGGGCTGAATTGATTTTGATTGAAACATATTCTCCACAGATTATTTCAGGAAAGACTTGTAAATGATAAGCTTGCAATCTTTGCTTGTATAAATACACCATTATTTAAATGTGCTTCTTAATTGGTATCTTGGCTACCTTTTCTCTTGCTGCTACCAGAAAATATCCAACACCTAAAATTAAAAGAGATGTTTATTTAGTTCACAGATTGTGGAGGTTTCAATCTGTAATTAACTGGCTAAGGCAGAGTGGCATAGCAGATGGGCAACAGTTCATGGCTGAGACAGACAGCAAAATCAACAAGAGCAAAAGAGAAGGAACAAGTCTATTTTCCTCACTTATATATAATATACAGGCTACCCAACCCAGGGTGTGTGTAGCACATACACACTGCAATGTGATCACAAGACAATGAACCAACACAAACTCTAGATTCAGTGGCCTACAAAATGCCCAACCTCCCATGGTAACATGAAGCTTTTGAGAGACATCTAAACATAAACCACAGCATTCTGCCCTAGGTCCCCTAAAGACTCATACATATTCTTTATGCAAAAGCATTTAGTCCATCTCTAAGAGTTTCCAAAGTCCTAATAGTTTCTGCATTGCTGCAAAGTCTAAGTCCCAAGTCTCCTCTGAGATGTAAGACAGACTCTTGGGTGTGAACCCCTGTACAAACGAAAATTTAAACAGTTACAACATTCAACAGCATAAGAGAAACATCCATTCTAAAAGTTACAAATAGAGGGATACAATTAAAGGGGACCAAAGCAAATCTAAAATTCAGCAGGGCAAAGGTTAAGTCTGTAGCTCTTTTGTGCCTCATGCAAGGCAATCTATGGCAAGTAGTGAACTCCAAAGGACTTGGGTGGCTCATCCCGATGGGATTCCAGGGATTGTGGTCCTCAGGGCTTCTCTCTTGGGCCTGCTATACTCCCTCCTTGAAGACTGTTTTAGATGATACATATTCCTGACTTCTCCAAACTTCTAGGGTATCCACTGCACCTTGGGATTCCCACCTACAGCTTCACTCACTGCCCTCTCTTGGCCTCCTGGGCTTTCTGAAATTGTGGTGGAAGCCTTAACCCCACAACTCTTCCATACAAGCTCTGCTTCCAGTAGAGCAGTAGCCCGGCTTTCTTCTCTGTTGGCTGTGGGGATTAAGTGCCCAGATCACTGAGAACTTTGAAACCAATTATGAAGAGCAAATTCTCTATATCAGTGCCAGAGAGGCAAATAGAGAAACTATATGACCTTCTTTGTCCCCAGAGTTTCCCCTATAATTAACAGCTTGCATAACTGTGCTAGATTTGTTACAGTGGATGAACCAGTCAGGGATGCATCATTATTAAATACTGGTCAGAGTGCATAATAGAATTTTCTTTATGTGGTACTCCTCAGTAGCTTCTTAGAAATGGAAAACACTATGTGTGCAACATTTTATTGTCATTCATAATTGTAGGTTTACCTGTAAATTACACTGTTCTCCATCTATCTATTCATCTCTATCACCTCCTCCTTTCAACCCTGGCAAATACTGATTTTTTTCTGTTTTTTTTTTTCCAGAATGACAAATATTTGTCATTATATAGTTTTTAGGCTTTCAGAGTTTTACAGTGATATACATGTAAGTTTTCTCCATATTTTAAGGGCTTAACAGTTCATTTCTTTTTATCACTTAATAATATTTTATTTTGTGTAGATATAATAGTTTATCCACTCACCTACTGAAAGACCTGTTTTAATACTCCCAAAAACCCCATAAATTGAAAGTAATTTTATTTTCACCTAAAAGATGTGGAGAGGTCTAGTTTAATATACAGAGTAGTTTCCTTGTTCCACAGTTTTTATAGTATGAAATGTCCACTTAAACTGAATGCTTTCTGCTATTATCTATGGTAGATCTCCAGAGAATTGATTTACTTGATTCCCATTTGGCTAACAGAAGATAAGTTTAAACATCACTGAGCCTTAATTTTACTATTATAAAAGAAAATGGTTAGGTCAAAGTTAGACAAAGTCTTATCATGCCCTAGTACCCAGTGGCTTTCTGTCTTCTAGAGATGATGTGAACTGAAGCCGATGAAGATGTCCAAATTAGGGCATATGGAAAGCTCCCATCTGAGTCCAAGTAGGGCCTGACAGTGCACCTGTGACGGCCCACACCACTTCACTGCCAAGCTCCGCACACCTCCAGGGCCCAGAAAGCCCATCAATGCCACCATAAATATTTTCTTCTTACCTGAATGCTTAATATTGTGGACTCTGAGGGTTCTTCCTGCAGCTGTGTCACCTCACACAGGCCCAGGAAGCAGATGTGGTGTGCTGTGTGGAACCAGTGTTTCCCACTGCAGGCACATGTCATCAAAAGCTCAAAAAAGCACACCAGAGAAAAATGAGAATGTAAGCTTTAATTACAGGGTATTATGAACTATGAAAAAATTCTACATGCATTGTTTTAGATATGCTTTAGAATATACATGATTTTACAATTATTTTGTAAATACATATTAACCTAATGCAATGTACAGTGTAGTTTCTCAAAGATTTCAATATATACTCAGATAATTGAAATATTAAGAGTAGGTTTTAAATATGAAAACATTTTAATTCTTTTTATGAGACATTTTAGGGGAGTTTATGCTCAGGAAAGAGTGGGTAAAACTGTGTAAAGAGAAAAGATATATAATTAACTTGATCCTATGTGTGTGTGTGTGTGTGTGTGCGCGCATGTGTGTGCATGCCTCTATGTATTTCTAGACACTGAACCCAGAACCTATACCATCTTGCTAAATTTTATTCAAATTTTAACCAGATCTTAGGTAAAATGCCCAAAGCTCAAGTTCCGTTATTTTAATTACTGGAACCTGTGCTCATGTTTTTTTTTTTTTTTTTAATTGCTGTTACCATTTCTGCAATCACTACAACAATACGGTTCATTATTATGTTGTTCAATAAGTAAAGCCTTAGAATGCTTACAATCAAATTACAGGCAGGAATAAACCCAATTTAATGACATGCTTAAGGCAAAACAAGTAGGAGTCAAACAAATGCTGTCACAGACTTCTTACTGGAGGGCAAACATTACCTTATACTTAATATTAACTAAAGTTTCTTCAAAAATATTTCAACAAAATATTTCAAAATTTCATTTTCATAATAGCCTACGCCCCCTTACTTTCTTTCTTAACCGTAGGGCCTCACTCTCCTGGACCCAAATCTGATGGTCTGCTCCAACCAAACCACCACGTAAGAACCAAAGAAAGCAATGGGAGAGTAAAGGCAGTCACTCAAGCCAGGGGTTCAGAGAACACGTCACCCATTCCTTTGCCCAAAAGCTTTTCACCAAACACTTAAAAGTAATGTTATCCTAACAACAGGCTTACCAGTAAGCCGAGGCATTTCACAGGGCAATGGTATTGGGAAAGGAACTCAGGATTTTGCATTTGCCAGGCAGGTGTTGCCCCATTGAAATACATCCCCAGCTGTTGAGCCTCTCTCTCTTCAAGTTTCTTGAAGTTGAGCAGAAACCAGTTAGCATTCTTTTTCTCTGTGCTGAGAAACTCTTGGGTACCGGACGTAGCCCAAACTCACCTTTTGCTGTACATGTTGTGGAAGGCAAATGCTTTTCTCATCAAATGTCTCCTCAGCTTCACCTTCAGCTTGCTTTTTGTCTGGAGTGACTGCTTGGCCTACTGCATCTGCCACTTTTTGTCTTCTTTTGGAAGATTTCTTAGAGCTTTCGGAGGACTTACTTAATTGAGGTAGCTGAAAGATACCAGTGAATTTGCTTTCAATGCAGATGAGGAATTGCACATGTCACTTTTAACGTTAAAATTCCAGTCCTAATTTCCATGTTCTGATTCTCCACAGAGTCCATCCAAAGGTCAATGTAAATCACCAGCAGATGATTCATATAACCAAAAGTATTGCCTGAAATGTTCAAAGAGTCTTCACACACATATTTATTTACCTGGATTTTCAGGAGACTGCTCAATCATTTGGGAAGAGGTAGGAGAAATATTTTATGTTTACCCCTTCATTTGCTGAAATCTCTTTGTCATTGCGTGGTAGTGAGCACCATTTGAACCTAGAAACTTTGTCAGTGAGCCAAGATATATAACTAGAGAAGACATGCTCCGTGATCCGGAGTTGTCTTTCCTCTTTATACTTCTATCATTTTCCCAAATTTCTTTTGAACTCTTAGCACTTTGTGGTGTTTTATGAGTTAACTCCCTGGGCTGTGTACGCTTACCCGCCTGTTAGGTTTTCATTAGACTTGGTAAGAGCTCATTTTAGCTGGTTGCCAGCAGTAACAGCTCATTATTGTGCACTCCGGTTGTCCCGCACTTCTCACTCCGAACCACCGAAACTAGTTTTGCCTTCCTCCTCCAGATTTGTCCTAAGGAATTTCGCATTCATCTTTGAAGATTACTTGAATTACATTTTAGTTAAAATGTTTCTGAAACCTTGGCCTCCAAATCCACAAGTTGGTTTGCAAATGTCTTCGAAGAACTGGCTGTCCCTTTTGAGCCCCCTACTCCTCTCAGAATGACAGTGGCCTGAGCACCACGGCTGCTGTTTGCAGGTGCTTGGCATCTACAATAAAGAATTGACCAGGACATGCATTAGGCATGAGAGAAGAGGATTTATTGAAAGCAAAAGAAGTGAAAGAAAAATGCCCTCCACTGGGTGCCAGTGGCCAGTGAGAAAGTGACAAGTCCTGGTTTTTTCGTTCCTGAGATTATGGAAGGGTCTATAGCTGGGCACTGACCGGAGGGATGGCCCAGCAGGAACCTGACTTGGTCTCATGTGGAGTTTCTGACCATTCATGGCTTTTACAGAAATTGCCGTGTTTCACAAAGCCTCTGAAGGTTGGCCCTGGTCAATGTTATGTACATTTGGTTTCTTGTGTCCGGGGCACCAGGATGACCTTTCTTAAATTTGGCATGGTCATGTTTGTGGCGCGTTTGCTTTGGTTTTTCAAATTTTTCCCACAGTTTCTTGATATGTTTACTTACCCTTGCTTTTTCTTCTACTTCCACATTACAGCTACAATTTACAGTTGTCTGGCTTATGAAATTGAGCCTCTTTCAGTTTGCTTATATGATATCTAACTTCAATGTCTATTCAAACACTTTGCCCATTTTTCACTAAGATTTTTGTTTTCATGTAGTTTGATGCCAAAAATTCTTTGCTATTTTGCAAAGAAGTCCATTATAAGTTATATATCTTACTGTTTCTTTTTGAAGATTTTATTATCTTAGCAATGGCTTTTGAAGAACAGAACATTCTAACATCAATAAAAATGAATATATTAATTTTTATTCTTATAAAATGTCTTTAATGTTGTATCTAAAATTCATTGTCAATTATCACCCAGATTTTTTCCCTAACCCTTTATATATCTTTATATCTTCTCATTTTATATATTGGGTTAAAAGTTAATTTTGAATTAAGATGTGTATAATTTATAACTTTAAGCAGTGTATTTTTTATGTATGATTGTCTTGTTATTCTATCACCATATTTTGAAGACTCTCATGTTTCCATTTCTGTATTGAAGTGACGTTTTCCCTTTGTTACTGATTAGTCAATTATTTTTATGCAGGATTGTTTATGAATTCTTCAATCTGTCCTATTGTCTACTGATTCTTGAATCAACACCACACTATTTAACTTAATGTAGTTTTATTTTAGGTATATGCAATAAATTTTCCTATTTTACTTTTCTTCAGTATTATGTTGGTTACTCAAGGTTTTGCTTTTCTTTCTCCATATAATTTAGGACAAGACTGTAAATATCCACAAAATGATTTATTGGAAATTTTGACTGAACTGTGTTGAACCTATTGTTCAATTAAGGACGAAATGCGATTTTAAGAATATTTTCAGCCTGTATGTGAGCATGAACTATCCCTCTAATTTTTACTTTATATTTCTTTAACTGTTTACTTTCCTTCATTGGAATTTTGATTTGTTCTTCATGTGAGTCTCATATATTATATTAAATACGTAAAATCTTCACTGTTTCTTTTTGTTTGGATTTGGGGCTATGAATGATAAAGAATTTTTAACTTTAAATGTCAAATGCTAAGTAATGATATTTAGGACAGTGATCAGCTTTTATGTTAGTCTTGCATGTTGCACACTTGTATCATTGCTTTTTAATTCTAGTGGATCTCTTTTAGACATTTTCTACATGGATAATAAATTCATTTGCGAATATAGCCTATATTATATCTTCTTATTCTATTTGTATAAAATTTATATTACTTTCCCTCTTATTGTATTATCTAGTACCTTATACATCATTGACTAAGAGCAGTGAAAAAGGATATCTTTTCCTTACTCTTTATTTTATGAACAGACATTTTTATTTTAAACAAATAAATATGATGTTAGCTATAGTTTTCTTGCAGATATTCTTCCCCAGTTTGGAATATACTCCTCAAGTTCTCCTAAATCATTCAAAATTTTTATTGGGATTCAGTGTTGAACTTTGTCAAACATATTTTCCACATCTACTAATATAATCACATGTATATTTTTCATGAGTCTGTTTATGTAATAGATTACATTAATTGTTTTAAATATTGAATCGTCATTACTTTTTAAATGTTAATGGGATCAGTAGTGATAACATTTCTTGGAGTTTTGATGTTATCATTTTCTTTAATTAAACTATTAAAATTTATCAATTTTATCACGTTTTTTAGAGAATCAGATGTTGTTATTTTTCTCTGTATTTACTTATTGCCATTTTACTGATATTGCTTTTTTTTTTCTGCTGATTTCTGTTGGTTTAATTTGTTCCTATCTGGCTTTTTAAAAAACTGAACATATTTTTAATGACAACAAACAACTGTACTTAGAAGTGGAGTGCCATGTGTTGTTTTGATACATTATGTGTGTATAATGTTTAAATGACTTTCAACATGCCTATGTCCTTAGTCACATCTTTTATAATGAAAACAATTAAAAGTCTTGCAGACTTTTGAATACACAGTACACTATTATTACATATAGCCCTTTATGGTGTCATAAGAGCATATTCAAAACTTTACTCCTACCTATAACCTAGAACTCATTGGTCAGCCTCTAATGATCACTTCCTCCTCTCTATAAGCCCTACCTTCTAGAAACTAGCATAATATCTTTTCTGTTTCTTTTTTTTAATATCAAATGTTAGTGGGGTCATTCAATATGTCTCTCTGTGCCTGCTTTATTTTATGTAATATAATAATCTTTAATTCCATTTGTTCTCTCAAATGATGGAATCACATTTTATGGTTGTGCAGTAGTCCATTGCCTGCACTTACTCATTTTACTTGTTATCCATTCATTAGTTGATAGACAATTAAGTTGTTTCCATTTGTTGCCTACTTTGAATGAGTCAATGAACACGGGAGTGCAGCTATTTCTAAGACATATTGATATCATCTCCTCTCTATGTACACTCAGTGTGGGATTCCTGTATAATTTGATAGTTGTAATTATTTTAGCAATATCCACACTATTTTCTGTAATGACTGTACTAATTTATACTCCCACCAACAATGTGAAAATAATTTCTTTCCTTCATGGTCTCACAGCACTTCTTGTCTTTAGCCTTTTTGATAATAGCTGTTCTTGCTGAGGTAATGTGATATCTTCCCTTGTTGTTAATCTTCACTTCTCTGGTTAGTGATGTACATTTTTTCATGTATTTGAACATTTTTGTATCTTGTTTTAAGAAATGGCTTGTTAGGTCTATTAATTGCACTATTACTATTCATGTTGTCCTTCTGCTATTTTTCTTTTTTTGTTTGTTGGTGTGTTTGTTTGATACTGAGGATCGAAGACATGATCTTGCGCTTGCCAGGCAGGAATATTATGTCACTGAGCTAAATCACTGATCCTTCTTCTGCTATTTTGTGAGTTCTTTGATAATTCTACATATCAACTATTTGTGAGATACATATTTGCAATTACTTCATCTCATGCTCTGAGTTATTTCTTCACTCTGATAATTTTTCTCCATTGATGAGAAAAGCTTTTTTCGTTTGATAGATTTCTACTTAACTATTTTGTTTCTGTTTCCTAAGCTTTGAGATCTTATCCACAAATTCCAATACTACAGGAACAGCCCATGAGTTGTTCCCATTGGGTTGGCTGGAGATGTAGAAGAAAAGCAAAAAGACACTAAGTTAGTTTGGAATGCAGGGACCAACGGGCTCTAGCTTCTCTTAGGTAAAGAACCCTGAGCATTTGGCTCACCTCTTTTTACTCACTTACACACATGAGCAACCAGAGTATCACAAGATTCACCCACACCCTATTATCTGTAGTATATGACCAAGTGAACAACTGGACCTAAGCTTGTTTTTTTTTTTTTTTCCCCCCCTGGATGTATGTCTGCGTGCTGCCAAGAAGCAAGCTTCTAGCTTTCTCCTGCCTGCAGAGAGAGGAGGTCTTAGATAATTAGATCTTAATTCTCATTATCTGGTCCCCTATATAATAATCCAAAGCATTTCTCTAAAAATATTCTAGTAGTTTCATAGCTTGGTCTTACACTTAATTCTTTAACCCAGTATGAATTGATTTGTGTTCCTGGTGGGAGATAGGGTCTAGTTTCATTCTTATAGTTTCTTTTTCCCCCTCATTTTTATAATTTCTTAAGTTAGAAGTTTAGATTATTGATTTTAGATCATTTTTTAATATATAGATCAATATTCTAAATTATACTTGATCACTTAAATTAAGTGGAATTTTAGCACTCTCACCTGCCCCCAGAGGATGATCTGTGTTATACTGATAAGCAGGAGAAGAATGTGTACTCTGCTGTTATTGGATGAAGTATTCGGTATTAATGATTGTTTTTTTCTCATCACGATCTGCTGAATACGGCAATCAGCCCTAGAAAAACACTGAAGTCCTGAGCTACAGGACAGATTTGTCTGTTCATCAAAAATCTTGTTAGTTTTGGCTCACATACTTTGGCACCATTGTGCCACACATATACCTTAAGGGTGAATGTCTTGGAGAATACTAGCTTTATTGTTAGGCAATGTCACTTTGTCCTTCACAACAACTTCTCTCTGAATTTAGTTCTGTCTAAAATTAGTAAGCAAGTCCAGATTTATTCTTGTCTTGTTTATCTCATTCTTCTGTCCTCCTAGTTTTGAGTATTTTGTCCAGTTCAACTTTCTTTCTTTTTCTAGCATTTAAGTTATCCTTTAAATATATATTTAGTAACTGTCCTGGACTTTGTAATGTGAAACTATGGCCGATCCAGATACACTTTCAAATGACACTACAGAGCTTCATTGAATGCTCTAGAGCCTCAAAAGAGTATTTTCAATTTACTCTTCCCCAGCTCTTAAACTATTACTGTCCATTGCCTTGCCGATCCAGAAGCTGCATCTTTTGATATATTGTTAGTAGTGGCATTATTTAAACTTTAAGCAGATTTTATCTTTTGATCACTTAAAATAGAAGAAAATCTTCTGGTTATTTTTTAAAATTTATTTTTCTATGTTCATATTTCAACTACACTAATTTCCTTTTCTGAGAAAAAATTGTAATATTTTTCACAGCATATATCTAGTCATAACATAAAACAAAAAAAAGTTTTTGTTTGCAGCACCTTTTTATACTGCTTTTCTTTTAAAAAGACACTTGAATACAAAATTCTAAGTTATTAGATGTGTTTTTCAGCATGTTGTGAATTTTAACTACATTTTAGTTCAGATTATAAGTTTTGAAGGAAAAATTTAATGTAGTTTCTTTTTCCCCCCTCTGCAAGTAAGGTGGTTTTTCTCTTCAACTTTTTTTTCCCCAGCACTGTCTCTAACTTAAGGCTTCTGTACTTAAAATATGAAATTATGTCCAAATCTACATTTTTTTGCTGTTTATCCTATGTGCTGCTCTCCAAATTTCTCAGATGTGGTTGCATTTGTTACATGCATTAATTCAGAAAAATTTTAGCCATTTTATGTCTTCAGATATTCTTCTCTTCATTTATTTTTTCTACTTCTTGTATTCCGTTGTGTGTCTGTTATGTATCACGTAATTACGTCCTATTTCTTACATGATGTTACACTTTAACGTTTTGTTTTTACCTCTAGTGTTTTAGTTGGGAAGTTTCCAGTGGCAAACCTTCAACCCTTCAGGCTCACTGATTCTTTTTTTTAAAACAATTAAGTTTATTTGTACAATTTACATATACATATTAATCACATTCACATAAGGAATTTGTACCTGTATATGATACATATTAATACCTCTTTCTTTTCCCATTTCTCTCCTCTCTCTTCAACCCTTCTACCACTCCTTATTTAAAAAGCTTTGTTTCCATTTTACTTTTTTTTTCTTTTTCCTTCTATCCTAACTCCAGTTTCCCTTTCCTTTTAAAAATTGCTTCCTGTTTCACAATGTGTGTTATACATTTCAGTTCTTATTTATACTTTCAGTTTCTCATTTCAGGGAAACAATGTGATGTCTGATTTATTTTATTTAAGATGTCTGATTTATTTTATTTATTTTATTTTATTAAGCTCTCAAGGTCCATCCTTTTAGCTATAGATGGTTCATTTATTCTTCTCTATGACAGAGAGTACACCATTGTATGAAAAAACACAATGTCGGTTGATGGATATTTATGCTGTTTCTAGTATTTATCTATTACAAATTGTGCTTCTATAAACATGGATGCACATATATCATTGTTCTATGGTGCTTGTAATTCTTTAGGAAAGATACCAAGAACAGAAATGACTAGATCAAATTGAACCTGTAGTCCCACAGTCCTCCATACTGATTACCACAGTGGGTACACCAGTCCACACTCCCACCCAGCACCACCACTGTTTGTTATTGGTTGATAACAAATAACAATTGATATTGGTCAATGATAGCCATTCTTCATCCAATATGATGGAATCTCAGTATTGTTTTAATTAGCATCTCTTGAATGATCAGTGATATTTAGCACTTTTTCATGTATTTATTTGTCTTTTGTAGCTCTTCTGAGAAGTGCTCATTTATTTCAGATGATCATTTTTGAATTGAATCTTTAAATTTGTGGAGGATTTGACTTTTCATTTCTTTATATGGTTTTTGGTAAGAAAATCCAACATAGTTAAAACAGCTATATTCCCAAAATTTAATGGACATATTTAATGCAATTCCAACCAAAATGCAATTAGCATATCTCTTAGCACTAGAGAAAACATCCCTAAAAATCATTTGGAACCAAAAGAGAGCTAGTATTGCAAAAACATTCCTGGGCAACAAAGGCAAAGCAGGGGGCATGATAATACTACAAAACTACTATGATAAAAACAGCATGATATAACAAAAAATAAAACAAGCAAACAAATAAGCAAAAAAAGACCTGAGGATAAGTGGAACAGATTAGAAGAGCCATAAAAAATTCAAACACACTTATTTATCTTATCTTTGACAAAGGGGCCAAACAATATTCATGAGAGGAATGCTAGCCTGTTTAATAAATGGTGCTTAAAAACTGACTTCTCATATGTCAAAATCTAACACTAGTAAGTTCCTTTATATCAGTGTGCACAAAACGAAAATCAAAATGGATAAAGGATCTAAATATTAAAAATGAAACAGTAAATCTACTGGTAGAGAGAACAAGTAGAATTCTTGAAGACATAGGTGTACACAAATATGTCATGAACAAACACCAACTGCATGAGAAATGCTATAAAGAAGCAACAACAGGTATTTCAGTGTATTAAAAATTTTTGAACAGCAAAAGAAATCCCCAAGAAGTAAAAAGACAACCCACAGATGGGAACAACATTAGCCAGTTGCTCTTCAAAGGACTAATATTAGAATACAAAAACAATTGAAAGAATCACACTTTCTTGTTCATACCTACTATAGAATTAAAATACTTTTGATGTTTAGGTTTATTTTTCGAGAATTTTTACTACCATCTCTTTATACTACTGATCTTTTTATGTGGTGTCCACATTTTCCATTAAAGCCCAAGCATATCAACTATATATACTTAGAATTTCAAGTTTGAGAAAATTTTAAAATTTCTAACAATGTCTTAATCTTATCTTGGTTTCTTCAAACTGTTGTGTGTGTGTGTGTGTGTGTGTGTGTTTCACTTTTTGCTTTTTTGGTATGCCTGGTAGTTTTTTTCCTGTAGGCTTAATATGATGAATCAAGTTTTATAAACGTTATATTTATCTTTAGTGTGATGATTTACAGGATATGATCAAAAAAGCAATGAATTTTTGCTGTACCTTTCATCCAATTAAAAAGCAGAGATCTTCAATTCAGGAAAAGCAGGTCTCTTCTCAGTAACTCTGACAAGTTTCTAACATGGTTCCTCCAAAAGAATTTCAGCAACAGATTTCAACAAGAAAAAGGTGACTGAAATTTGTCATATGTATATTTTAACGTGAACAAAAGCAGTAGCAATTGTCCATTTTATTGGAATATTGTGATCATTCTCCTTTAGTTTCCAACTGTTTGAAAATATCATAAAGTGATGTGCAATTTAAACCTATGGTGACGATCATGAAAATAAGGTGTAAAATTCTCAGCGGAATCACCCAGTTGTTCTTCTATAGAAAAAGTTCATCAACCTAGTTCCAATTCCAAGGTGATTTTGATCATGGTTTTTTTTTTTTTTTTTTTATCTTGATGGAAATGAACAAGCTGAGTTTGTATCCAGGAGCAGCATGGTGAATGCTGCATATTGTAAAGGCTTGTTTTAAACAACTAATATACAAATAAACACCCAAGAAATGTCTGTGCTTCTGGAGATCCAATTGTCTTGGTTTGTCAATTCTTCCCTTTATTTCCTTAACATTTTCCTCCTAGATTGCATGCTTTTGACTATTGAGACATTTCCCTGGAATTAGAGTAATCAGTTGTTACTGAATTTAACTTAAATCTGATACAACCAATTGATGAATTTTCTTTTGTAATTATTCTATTTGATTCATTCTCAATTTAATTTTTTTTCTGGATAACATCCTGTTCTTTCTTCTAGATGCTGTTGTTTTACTTTTTTAAATATTTAGTCAATAATTTGGCCCATTGTGCCTGTTTCTCTCTCATTGTGCATTAAGTCTGCTGTTGGTTGTGCCTTTAGATATTCCAAATAGAATTTTTTGTTTATGATTTTATTTTTGTTATAAGCTTAATTCTTTGAAAGTTTACAAAGCCTGAACTCAGGCCCATTTTCCATAAAGACTTTTCCATGTTACTCAGACTACCAGAGATTTCAAAATCCAAGATCTCATTCATTTAAATTTTTGGATTTGGGATTGCATACATATTACACATTTATATCTGAACTTCAAACCTTAATGAAGAGAAGCCTGAGACTTCACATGCTCATTGGTGACAGGAACACAATCTGTCAGGGACATTTTAGATCTAAGGCATGGAATAATACATTATTTTGATTGCTTGAAATAATACCAAAACCATGTTAGAAGTGTAGGTTCGAATATTTTGAACACACTTCTGACATCTTCCTAAGTGAGTACACAGACCTCTCTTCAGTTCACTCAAAGAAATCTTCAGACTGGGAGAGGTTTCAGTCAGTTCTCTCACTCTACCTCACCACACTTTTCATGTAAAATTATAAACTATCATTCTTTTGCTTAACACCTTTTTTTAAAGAGTAGAGTGTCAATTGTGGTACTGATGTAATAGTTCCTACAAATTCTATGTCTATTTCAGGATACACGATATGGATGAACCCATAAATATTGCCAGAAATAATGCTCACATTGTATCAAAAAATATAATTGTATAATTTGGGAATGGGTGAATTAAGATTTTATTAATGAAAAAGAAGTAACAATATAAGCATGTTACTCTTTAAAAGTGCTGCATGTTTTGGTACATAGATTTCAACTTTTTAAAAATTAAATTTCTGGGTAAGTTTTTGCAGTGTCGAGGTATGAATTTCAGTCAGAACATGTTATTCAGGAAAAAAAGAAAATACTCCCTGAAGCATAGGAATGTGTCAAAAAGACATGAGAGTTACTTCGATCTGATTTGAATTTCAAAGATAATATGACTCATTATTGTCATTTTGCTTAATTTATTGACAAAAACACTACAATTCACAAGCTATTAATGACAAAACCAGAAAGGAAAGAGATGAAGGAAAGTAAACTAAATAGGAAGAAAGAAAAATTTTGTTTAAAGAAAGTTGGTACACAAACAGGAAGCAAGAATGCAAGAATTAGAAAACTATCATTTGGCAGGTACCTATGTAATGTGATTGTTATATACAATTTATCCTTTATCACTTTGTATTTCAGAGCTATATATTTAGAAATACTAACACTTTTTGGAGAATTACCTCTTCTTTTCTTCTTCTTATTGTTATATAAGAAAAATGCATCTTATGATCCCTAATAATATTTCTTGCCTTGCACATTAATACATCTCAAGAATACAGCCATCTCAACTGTCCTTGTATTAATGGTTCCATGTTATTTAATTTTATGACATTTTACTTTAGCTTTTATATTTCTGTATAGTATAATTGAGTTTCTTGTATATCGTAAGTAGTTGAGTTTTTTTAATTCTTTTTCCCATGAGGTGATATCTTTCTTTAGATTGCTGCTTTTTGTTTTGTTTTGTTTTGTTTTGTTTTGTTTTGTTTTGTTTTGTTTTGTTTTGTTTTTGGTACCAAGGATTGAATTCATAATCTCATGTTGGCCAGGCAAATGCATATGCCACTAAGCTATATCCCTGGGCTCAAGGCATTTGGATTTTTTTCATTTAATGCAGCTATCAAAATTATTCTGTTTAGGTCTGACATTTTCTGTTGGTGTTATTTTTGTGCTTTCTACTTCTTCTGTTTTCTCTTTTTGATTATGTGATTATATTTTGGCATGACACTTTACTTTTCATACTGGGTTTGTCTACATAACTTTGTAACAGTTTCAGTGGTTTATTAGACAGAAATATACCTTTCTACAACATACTTAGCTAATATTTCAGTACTTCAAACATAAGATCGTACAGTTCCATATAAAATGTTGATTTTGTTTTATAGCAGACAATTAGGTAAGTATAGAGTGTAAGGTGTTTTTCTTTCTTTTTTTTTTTTTTAATCTCATGTTTTGTGAATTATGTTCCCAACCTTCTTGTACATCTCAAAAGCTTTTCTATGCTATTTTGGGTCTCCTTTTTGCATATGTAGTGGTAGGTCTGAGAGTTATATTTCAATTCACTTCTGAAAAACTTTCCTATGATACTTGACATCTTTTTATACATCTATAGGCCTGGTGTGAACCTGGGGCTTGTATAGCTTTAAAAAGGGAATTAGGAATTCTCTTTCTCCCGCAGACAGCACTCCAATTAGAATCTCCTAAAGGGACAACTTTTACAGAGGTTTCCCTGCTCAGAAAGTCAGTGTTTCTCTGAAGTTACAGTGTCAGAGTTATGAAGCTTCTCTTGTAACTTGCACCTTTGCAATTGCCACAGAAGGACAGAAATCAAGCTGTCGGTGATCCTCTACCCTATTTGGGAGAGTAGAAGTTCCTTTGCTTAGGTTTTCTGCTTAGAAACATGGGATTTCAACTGTGGCTTTAATGGACATTATCACCACTCATTTACACCCTAAGGCAAATCTGCAATTGAAAATAAAGTAAGAACAACACTCACATGCAGCTGGTTTTGGTGAATTTTACTTCTTCCAAATTTACATTCAGTGGTCATCATGTAGTTGATGTTTTCCATCTTGTAAAGGATTTACCAGGAGATACAGTTTACACAGGACAAGGGCTAGTGATGTCGCTCTGTGGTAGAGCTCTTGTCTTGCATGCACAAGGCCCAGGTCCAGAGTTCAAGCCCCTTCACACACAAAAAAATAAGTAAATAAAAAGTATATAGTTTGGTGAAAGAAAATAATTCTATGTGCTTTTTCTTTGGTGAGCAGAAGAGTTATACCAAAACAAAAGCTGTGAGATAGGGTGCATTCATATTATTTTTTGCATAAGTCCTTGGTTACCTCTATAGCCATTATAGACTGAATTTTTTTCATAAAATTGAAACTATTGAGGAGGGAATCCTGGGTCCACAAAAGCCCAGCAGGAACACGAGATACCAGGCCTGGAGTTACTATTAACCTCTGGCCACACAGGGTCACCCAGGCTTGCGGTAGTCTAACAGCTGCCCATTTCCATTTAGACAGTAGAACTGTCCAAAACCTCAAGGGAACTGAAAATCTTAACCTACCTCAAACTGTCTGAAAACCACAAGAACTAGATTCATTCCTGGTCTCTTAGCAAACAAATTAGGAACCGAGTTGGACAAATTAAATACAAAATCGTTATTAGTATTTAATGTATCAGATCTGGGGTATAGCTCAGTGGCACAGTTCCTACCTGTAAGCGCGAGATCCTGAGTTCAATTTCTAGTATCAAAAAATAAAATAATACTGTATCACCTGATATATACATTGAAATGTACTATGTAAGAATTATCATTTCTTTGTAAATTAAGATATCAAAACCTAGATAAACTGGGCATCATAGGAATGAATACAAATGTTTCTACTTGAACCTTTATGTAAATTTAATTACCATGATATCACATATTTTAGTTGTATTTAAATCATTTTAAACAATACAAATGAAAAATTGAAGAAAGTATTTTAAGAGGAATTTTTGATAGAATTTTAATAGAAATTCTGGCTTAGCAATATCATCCTATTTTTAAATCTTTTAATGATTCAAGAAATATGTGGTGTAATTTCAAAGGTATTTGCTGTAAGATGAAGCTGGTTTAAGGCAAGAGGCTAAATATGTATAAATGCTTATCACCGAAACAAACAGTGAAGACCTGGGTAACCTTGTTTTTAATCTCACTAAAAATAAGATAAAAGCCTTATCTCTCTGTTAAATTTATTAATCAATTTTATGCAAGATAATATTTTCAAATTAGATGTTTATGTTTCTAGGTCAGGATGCATTTTTTATGGTTGGGGTGATACGTCAGCTGGTCAGGACAGGACCCACAGTGTAAGAATAATAGCAGTTCATCAAGGAAACAGTGGGAGGGCTTTTTATGGTGAAAAATGGTTTGTAACCAGCTGAGAACCAGGTTTTTGATTTATTCAATAATTATAAATATATTAATGTGACAATACAAGCATCTAACAGAATAAAGAAAATTTCTCTCTATATTATATTTTTATGTATAAAAGTATTTTGATATATAAGGAAATAAAGTTATTGTTATAAATATGAGCAATGTTCAAAATATACTGTTAATAAAATAATGGAGAAACATATTGGCTCACGGATACTCCCATTTGCAAAAAGTTGGGTTCCTAGACAAGAACATTCAATAAAATTTTACTTCTTTTTGCAAACTCCATAATGGGTGACAGACATGACCATGGTTATCTTCCCCACACAAACGCCAGTTGAGCTCTACCCACAATCATAAATCAAATTCACCAAGTTGCATAAATGATAATAGGCTAAATTATGTTGTTGCTTAAGGAAAACTGAATATGTACGGATGCACATGGGTCTTGCATTTAATTCTGTAGTTCACTGTGTGTTGATATTTGTAACAAGTGAAAGGTAGGGTCAAGATTCATTCTTCTAATTTCTTGCGCACATACATTCATATTTTAAAATTTATTTTAAAAAAGGACAATGTTTTTTCATGAGGAAAGATGCTAAGTTTCTGGAGTAAGGTAGTAAGAGGATTTGAAGTTTAATGTAAGTCTTTCAAAATATTTCTCATTGTTTGTACATATTTCAAAATATTCTCATTGTTTGTCAACTTAATAGTTTAGTAAAATAAGATTGAAAACAATAGAAGAAAGTGTTATTAAAATAGAATATTATAATGTCAAATTCACTTAAGTGAATTGTGTTATGAAATGTGCCACAGAGTGAAAATAAAGGCTAAATAATATTTAAAGCAACATAATTCACAACCCAATATTGTTAACGCTTTTCCTAAGAAGGTAAATCTTCCAAACAATCTTTATAATTTTACACATCTTTTCCAAATTTCTCTGCAAATTTCCAGAACCTTCCTTAAGAAAGTTTTGTATATTTCAAAAATATCTAGTGACCTACATACAGCTCAGATGTACTTAACATGCCATCCAAACGGCAGGCATTTAAGAAGGACAGCTTTGCCTCCTTCATGACCTTGCTGCACTTGAACAGGAGGGGTTTCCAGGTCTTAGAAGGCCAGGGCCTTTGCATGACACAGTCTCCCACTGAGCATCTCTATCTTTCCATCTAGGTCAGGGGATTCCAACTGAGATCAACACTGTCTTCCCGAAGCTGCACAAAAGATCTGTCTCAAGTCTCTTGTACTTTTGCAAAATGTCAGTTTAGTTTCCTGTACATTATAGTGCAGCGCTCACTTGTTTCACATGTATGTATGTCACATAGACAGAGAAATATATATTACATATATATTATATATAGATATTTCTCAAATTTTAATACCAGTTCATTGTGATCTCCCAAAGAACTATTGCTAAAATAGGTTTAAAGGACTATGTGACAGACCCAGCTGATTGCCTAAAAAATATTCATCTTCTTTCATCTCAACAAAGCCAAACTCTGTGGTGGCATTGTATTCCACTAGAAATGCGTGTTCTTCCAGCTCTCTGTCTGTTAGCTAGGTGTGACAGGACTGCATACTTCTGGACAGGGCCAACCCTCAGTGTGCTTAGGATACTAGGAAATTTTTATTTGGGGCTCTTTTATATAAATAGTTTGATTTAAATCATACTGTAGAGACTTCTGCTTCTGATTAAATGTCACAGACATACTTATCCTTTTTTGTAAATGCAAATAAAAATTGGGACATTATATGTAGAACAAAAGGTATATGAACAATGGAATAAAGACGGCAGTCTGTGCAGGGACTTGCAGAGCTGATGAATAACACAGTGGGAAGTTTCCTAGGTTGTCTTTTTTGCCTCCTATATCCCAGACTATCAAGAAACCTGAGTAATAAAAAAAAAAAAAAAAAAAAAAAAACAGAGAGAAAAAGTCTCCATCAAACTTTCTTTAGTAATAGTACCAGCAAAGGAGTGCCCAAACAGGACAGAAACAATATAGAAATACTCCAGCAATATACCACACAAAAAATGGACACTCCTCTCTGCACCACAGAGTAAGGTCCAATGGTGAACCTGGACTTCTGTCGTTCCTGAGGAGAAGCAAGGAGCTCTACATTCATCTGTGTGTGAGACCAACTGAGTCATCAGCAAGGAGTAGTGAGTAGCTCCCCTTTTCAGATTGTAAAGGATACTAGGTGCAAACTCTTCACTTCATTCCCATCTATAGGTATGGTGAAACCCCTTTCCCTACTTACTGTTTGGAGAAGTGTCAGAGGTGTTCCTCTGGATTGTTCCAAGTCCAGGAATGCTTAGGAGCCCTAAAGCCATGTCTTCCATTATATCAGTGATGGCATAATGGGAAGAAATAACGAAGTGACTGCTTTCTCCCTAGCTAGAGTAGTAGAGTGTTAGCCTAGATGAAGACCTGGACTAAGAACCTCAAAGCAAGCTCTTATTTTTGGGAGGAGAACGGAATACCAGGAGCCAAACTCAGGAGCTCTCACTTACCAGGTAGGCACTTAGGCCACTGAGCTATATTCCCAGTCCAGTTCTTTAGAAAACCATCAGACCTACTAATATAGTCTATCAAAGCCTCAAGACATAAAACCAATACACCAGAACCAATCACATTTCTAGGTACTATCCATAAGTACAGTATTTGGCTTAAAAAGCATGAAACTGTAATATCATTTCCAATCACTCAAAGAAAGGAAGAAGCAAAAAGAAAGCAAAGAAACAGAAAACAAAGGTTGGAAAAAAGAGAAGATAAAAGAAGGAAAGCAAAGAGAAAAAAGGGAAGAAACATTTAAATCTATTAAACCATTTTATGAACTGTAGGTTGAAAATCATAAAATGCTGATATAGAAAAAAATATCTAAAAAGCATACATGTCATGGAGACATGAACTGAAGATTTCAACACAAAGAAAATATTTATTCCTGTAATTTAACTTCTATGTTCAATACAGTTTGTATCAAAATTTGAGTAATATTGTTTTGTGTGAAAGACAATTTTGTACTACAATTTTCATGGAAAGTAAAAGAAATTTGAAAAACTAACATTAAGAAAAAACAGAACAAATTAGTCTGGATTTGCAAACCCAAAATTAAACCTAAATTCAAATTTCTAACACTTGTAATAACTAATTCAAAACAGAACATAGATCTAAATGTCAATTGTAAAAGTATAAACTTTTTAGAAGAAAGCATAGAACAAAATGTTTTGAACCTAGGACATGGGAAAATTCACAAGATTTATCAAAATTATCACCTTAATGCATTTAGAAAATGGGAAAAATATGAAGGAAGAATTCATTGAAGAAGTTTATGATGGTTATCTTTATGTGTCAGGTTGCTGGAAGTAAGGGATTCAAATGTAGGGAGTAAGATATTCTTTTCTACTGTGTTTGTGAGGACATTGCTCAAGAGGTGAGCACTTGAACCAGAAATATAAATAGAGTAATGCTGCCCACGTCAGTGTACATGGACACTGTGTGTCCAATCTGTGGAGGGGCTCAGTAGGATGAAACAGACAGATTAGACAAATTTTTTGACAGTATCAACTGACTTAAAATTGTTCTATACAGGATTTTGTTACAGTTTTCATCTAAAATATCCTCCCAAATTACCAAATGATTTGAAGGTGATCACTAGTGTTGACTTGCCCTTAAGAGGTAGAGCCTGGTCAGAGTGAGTCACCATTGTTATGACCTGGACGCCTGATATTTCTGTTCCTGGGTACCATGAGTTGAACACCATTTCTCTGTCATGTTCCTCTGTGTTCTTGGTCCTGCCTTGAAATCAACGGACCATGGACTAAATCAGTAAGCCAAAATAAACCACACCAACTTTAAGTTTCCAGTGTTGGGTACTTTGTTCTAGCAATGAGAAAGTGAATATGGAAATCTCTGTAGAGGACCCAGAGTAAAGAGAAATTTAACTTTATTAAACTTTGCATTGTTTTAAGCAACACACTGAATTTTTAACTGTGCCATTGTATATCTTTTCAAATCGCACCGTATTTTTAAGACAATATTGTTTAAGCACTGCCTCGAACACCTACACGTCATAAAAATCTAGAGTGAGGCAGTATTTTTCTCATGAAGTTAGAAAACGGTAGAGATGTAATAAAAGTAAATGAAGAATGTGAAGAAATGGGGAGGAAGATGTAAATAAGAGGATATGAACAACAAGAGATAGTAGAGTAGACAGATGGTACTGTGTCTCACCTCAGCTGGGTCATCTGCAATAACTCCTGCAAAGTGTGATGGCTGGTTACACCAACCACAAGAGATGCAATGATTTGGTACATGATGCAGCACGATGCAGATAAAATACCAGTGGTTACTGTCAATAGGTTTTAGAAAGTGGTCACTTTGCTTTGTACTACATTGTGATACATCATTTGAGAGACAAGCAAGAAAGTAGAAAAAAGATGAACAGAAAATGAAGTTAATTAAGAATATATAAAATATATATTGACAACCCAGTTTAAGTCTTCTTAGTATAGCAAAGCAATTTAAACATTTGGGAATTTATCAAATATTTGTAGAATATTGTATTTGTCGACCATTTTGAGAAACCTATTAGATGGATTTTGAAAGAAAGAGATAATCATGGAAAATTTGAGTATAATGTAGGTTGCACTATATGAGGTTAATCATGCATGTGTGAAATTTTCTTTGCCTTTTTATTTTGTTTGCTTGTCTGTTGTTTGAGACAGTGCCTCGTGTAGATCAGTATAGCCTAGAGTCTGTAACATACCCAGGCTCCTGCCTCTGTGACCTGAGTGCTGAGATTACGTATATGTGCTACTACACCGAATTCTAAATTTTCTAAAATAATAAAATAAATTTATACTAAAATGAATACAAAAATAAATGCCAAAAAATCAGTTAAAATAAAACAGCGATAATGGAATGATCAAGCAGAAATTTGTAAAAATTGTTTTAGTGAAGAGATTGGCAGAAACAGAATAAAAGAGATAGCTAGACTAGACACAAAGTATCTGAGATTCATTTAATAGGTTAGTAACTTTTAAACCATGAAAATTACTAATAATTTCAAAGACAAAATTAATTCTTGAAGACAAAAAGACTGAACCTTCTTGGAAAATAAAATGAAATGAATGATTATTTGTGTATTCATCTCCTCATCAGTCTCCCACTATGAGAGACACTTTTTAATGTCTTCATAAATTTATTGTTAGAATGTCAAATAGTTGGAATAGTGCAATAAGAAGCATTTTCAGATTGGTACCTTTTACTCAAGAAGTTTATATTTAGGATTCCTCTATATCTTTCTATAGTTTGATAGGTAATTTATTTTGAGTATTGAATAGTATAGCTTTTGTTGATAAGTCACAGTTTACCTATTCATTATTGCTGGATATATTTTGGTTACTTACAAGTTTTATATTAGTGGATAAATCTGCAATAAAGCCTATAGGTTTTTTGTGAGAATATGATTTTTATCTCATCTGGGTAAATAACAAGAAGCATGATTCCTGGATTGTATATTTTACCCTGATATGATCATCCACAGTTATTTTTAATCTTCCTGCACACAATAACCAATGAGGCCAAGATCCGTAATGATATTTCTCATTCTAATCCAGTGCTTCAGTGTTTACACTTATTTAGAATTTACTGTTCTATAGTAAGAAATTTGGTTCTAATTATCTGTGATTTTTTATATTTGTTCAAGTCTGATGAATATGCATAACATCTTCAAAATTTCTAAGTCATATCATTGTTACAGAGAAATCAACTAACAAAAAGTTTCAGACATACTTTGCATGCCTTTAACCTTAAAGAATGTAAGTAGAGTATTCTTTTCTGAAGTGATTAGGTACATTTTTAAAATTTATTTCCTTCAGTGTGAATGCTATAGTCAGGGTTTGAAAGCAATATCTTTAACACAGGGCATATAATTCACAGAATTATTTTATAATACTCACCTAAAATGTCAAAAGTAGAAGAGTACAGGTTATCTGTCCATGGACTAGAGACCCAAATAATCCATCTGAGTGCTTGGGTCCCCTGACAATGTCTCCAGTGGTAGACCTAGACTTCAGAGAATGTCTCATGAAAGTCTATCAAGGGTCTATACTGAGAAGGCCCAAAGATCAGTGATGGAAGCTAGAGAGTCTGCATCAGTAGGATAAAGAATTGACATCAGGCTGAAAGATCTGCAATGCAGTCAGGAAGTGACACTTGAGGTAAGGACCAGGGCTTCTCCAAAGATAAGCACATTCATAACAGCGACTATAAGGAACTGAGATTCTCCAGTGAAAATAGCTGAGTTCCCATGAAGAATAAATTAGCATGACAAGCTTCTCCAGGAGAATCAACAGCACACCATCTTGTCCTTTTGTACTGTTTGCATCAATCCTTAGGTGGGCCTTCCACACCATGGTGAATCAGTTCAGCTGGTTGTCACAAATTGATCAGTTAACCCACCAAAGTGGATAAACTATACATTTGCAAATAGTTAGATCCATTTGTCACAGTTGACCTTTCTTTCTCGAACAAAACAAATCCTTGTTAATTTTTACAAAGTTGTGTATAGTAAAGTTTACCTATTGTGGTACTCAATTCTGTCGATTTACAAATATAGATCCACTGTTACGGTATCAGAAAAACTGTTCAATTACACTAAAATCTGATCTACAGACAGAGTTCCTTGTGGTATCTTTTTGTTATTTTTAAATGTCTGAGGGATTAGTAGTGGTATTTCTCTTTTTATTTCTGATGTTAGATATTTGAAAACTGTGTCTTTTCTTAATCAGTCTAGGTACAGGTTCATGCTTTGTACTGATCCTTTCAAGAAACCTGTTCTTTATTTCTTTGAATTTATCTCTTCAAATGGTTTCTTTTTTTAAACAAAAAATACGTTCCTGCTTTTATTATGGCTCCTCTTTTTCTTGCTCTGAGATTAATTTACTCTTTTTCTTATTTACTAAGGCATAACTTATTTAGTCAAAAATTTTTTTTCAAATACAATACTTGAATCCTAGTCTTGTTCCTCTAATCACTGCCATACCTGAAGTTCTGAAAGTTTAGGGTTTTACTTTTGCTATGACTAAGAGAAACAACAACACCCAGGATTTGGACACAGATTTATTTTATGTTGACAGCACTGGTTGGAATTATTCCCAAAATATCAGTTCCTAATCTCTGGTGATTTGCAAGTGGAAAATACAGCGGTAGAATGCCTTGTTGATGGGGATTGATTTTTTGCAATATGCATCACAGTGACCATCCATTTTTAAGAAACAAAAATATCTGTAACTGAAATGGGAGCTACTACCTGGGCAACTAACAAACTGAAGTACATTGATTGGGAGCATCTTGTGTTACAGTTTGTTTAACTCAAACTAGTTTTTAATTTCTCTTTAGATTTCTCCTTTAACCTATGAGTTATTCCACAATGTTTTTTTTTTTTTTACAGTTCTATATATTTTCCAAGCATATGCATTTTGTTGGTTGCTATTTATTTTTGTTGTTAATTTAAATTGATTGATATGATGTAATCCTTTAGATTTTTGAGGATTAGTTCTATGGTTCACAATAAGGACTGTTTTAGTTACTTTTCTCATTGCTTTGACAAAATAATCATTACCAAAAATTAAGGAAGGAAAGTTTTATTTAGCTCACAATTTGTAGAGGCTTCAGTCAAGGCAGGGTGGCACGGCAGAAGAGTAACATTCATGGCAGTGAAAGAACAAAGCCACAAGAGCAAAAATGAGGAGCAAGTCTCTTTTTCTCCCTTACATTGTATGCAGGTTACCCGCCCTAGGGAGACTGTGGTACTCACAAAGCCAGTCTCATCACTAGACAGTGAACCATTCATAAAGTCTAGATTCAAACACCTCCCAAAATCCAGCCCCCGATAACTTCATGAAGTTTTGTGTGGACATTAAGACACAATCCATAACAAGGCCTATTTGGGTCTATGTTCTCTCTAGATTTTAGGAATTTTGTTGTTTGTGGTACATTGCGAATTCCTATTTTGTTCAGAATGCAAATGATTATTTTTGCATCTCCAACCTTATCGATTTTCTCCTTACTCGGTTTATCAATTATCAAGTGAAGGAAACGTATGTAAGTATCCACTTGCAATTTGAACGTATCTATGAGTTCTGTTACATATTTTGTACGGGAAGCTATGCTGTTTGAAAAATAGAACAATTTGGTTTTATGTGTTTTGGAGAACTGACTTTCTTATCAATATATTATTTTTATTTATATTATTTCGTCATATAGATCCCAGCTTATCATCTGTTATATTCTTTATCTCCATTGAACTTTCTTTAATATTCATTATATTCTTTTGTTCATAGATTCCTTTTTTTTTGATAAAGATTCTTTATTTCTTCTTCAATTTTTATATGTTATTTTCCTTGGGAATATAATTCTAGATTGACAGTTTGGTTCTTTCATCATTTTAATACTTAAATATTTCAAACATTTTAAAATGATTATTTTCTTTTTTGTGGTTGAGTGAACTGTGACTATAAGTCACTTATAATTTTGGTCACTTTCTGCTGTAGTTAATGTGCCCATCACCACTCATGCTGCTTTTAGTTTTAATGTGGTATTTTGAGATGAAATGTGTTTGACATATATCCTATTTGCTGTTCTATGAGCTTTTTGGATTTGTGGTTGTAATCTGTCATTAATTTGGGTAAAATTTGGGGTATTTATTTATTTATTTATTGTCTTTTTGAGACAAGGTTTCACTATACAGTCCAGAGTGACCCCGAATTCACTTTGTAGCCCAGGCTGGCCTCAAATTTGCATCAGTCTTCCTGCCTCACCCTCTCAAGTGCTTAAAGGTATGCTCTACCAATCCTGTCTTTGCAAGTATTTTTATCCTCTTTTTTCTCCTTCTGAGATTACAAGTATATGTATTTTACAACAGTGTATTTTGACTCATTGTCATTGTCTGTTGTTTTTCATGTGCATGGTTTTTATAGTTCATGTTAGGTAATTTTTAGAGCTTGAGCTCAGTTATTCTTTTCTTTGCTATTTAAATTTAATGATGACTCACTGAAGAATCACATTGCAATTTTTGATTTATAACATTTAGCTTATACTTTTATAATTTGGCAGTTTCAATTCTTACTTTATATACTGTCTACATTTTTCAGTATAACTTTTAACTAAATGGCCAAAGTTATTTTAGAATATGCTAGATGGTTCTCACATTTTTGATAAGTCATGACTTGATTCTGATACTTGTGTTGTTTCTTCATACTCTGTCCTATTTTTTCTTCTACTACTTTCTTACCGACATCCCAAAATGTATAAGACATTGAAAACCAAGCAAGGTTTTCTATCTAGCTTTTTAGTGTAAAAATTTATTTTTCTGATCAGCCATGAAGCTGAGCATAAAAGTAATGGCACCATAGGTTTTAGATCATACTTAGTATTGTCTATGCACTGATGTACTGTACTTAATGTAGGGAATAATTAGCCAGATAAGTTTTATCAATGTTTTTCTTCTAGCCTTTGACATTTCTACTTTAATTTGTGTGTGTGTGAGTGTGTGTACATGCGCGTGTGTGTTTCTTGTCAAATAAAATCTGTAATTTTACTGTTAGACAATTTAAATCTCTCTATATTTTCCTTATTCTTCATTGTATTCCCTTTTAGCAAGACTGTACAGCGTTCTTTGGTTTTTTGACTAAATCTTAGTCTTAGTCTTAAGCAGTATGTAGTCTTCAAATATGTTACTGATCCTCCCTCAAGGATAATTCAGATGTTAGCAAATATCTGTGCCTTTCTCCAGTGAATACTTTTTTAAAAATTCTTTCTCTATTCACTGCTTCTAAGTTGGCAATAGATTTCTACCAAATCCTAAGTCTATAGTTACTTTTCCCTTTATTTTTAGAGAAAGGCTTTTGATTTATAGATAACAGAGAGAAGATTGATGGGGACTGGTAACTATAACTGCCATCAGGAAAGAACATCAAACTTCTTATACATGGTCCTCATGGGTGCCTCATAGGAAAAGCCTATGAGAGGGTCAGACCTCTCCATATCTAAGGTTCTCATGTGAGTCCACATTGGCCTCTAGCTGTTCACTAGAAATTTCTAATATAATCTTACCAGCTTCTATAGTGTGTGCAACACCTGCCTTTGTAGGAAATTCTCGAGTCCTGCTGTTCCTGCAAGAGCTGAACTGGAGATTTCATGTGTGTTGTTTGCCCCTAGACCCAGCTTTCTGATAGATCCCCGAAGATTATTGATATGATATTGTTTGTTAACAAGTAATATGACACAAATCAGAATGTGTTAGATTACATGAAATAGTGAATTGAGACTTCAAAAGAGAAAACATGAGAAGGAATATGGAGAATGTTCTAAACTTAAAAGGATTAAATGCAAAATAAATAAATGCAAACATAATCTGCACATGGAGGAGGAAAAAGACAATTATAATGTGTAAACCACTTGGATGACCAGCTTTAAAAAAACGAATGAATGTCAGTTCAGGGATAAGTGAGTGATTTTAATGTAGATTTACAAGTAGCAACAAAAGAACTTAAATGCAATAATAGACCTATGTAGTTATACAGGAAGTTATCCTCATTCTATGAAAATATAGTCTAAAGTATGAAAAATGAAATGTAATGTCTGAAAGTTGCTTATTGTAAAAGAAAAGAAAAAAACAGCACACATATATGGGCGTGTGTACACACAGGTGTATGTGTGAATGTATATAGGATAAAGGAATTAAACATAGCAACAGTTTACAATGAGTGAATTTATTTTAAGGGTAAGTATTTATTCATTGTCCTACTCTTCAAATACTCTATAAAAATAAATATTTTACAAAACTTTGAGGGAATAAAATCTGTAAAACATGCATCAGTAAAATTAAAATGACAAGAACACAATGAATAAATTTCAAGTTAATAAATTAGTTTTTCAAAAAAGGAAGTGGTCATGGAACATCTAATGTAAATGGAAAGTGGCATAGTTGTCCATATATGTGCTACATGTTTGGGTGTGTTTTAGTGTGTAGCTTTTACTCTCAGTGAGTCACATGTGTATAAAACACAATGATTTATGGTAAACATATTCTCTATTCCCACCTTTCCTGACACTCATGCATCTTCTCTGGAATCAATGTCTCTAAACTGTTTTTGTCTTAATTTTCTTATAGTATTTGTTTTGATCTCACAGAATGATTCATATTGTTATGTTTAATGTACTAGGTGAATATATAAATCAGAAGCTACTAAAATTATTACTTCTCTATGGATTATAATAATTATAAGAACAGTTTTTAAAGAGTTATAATTTTTGATTTCTGTTTTCTATAACTAAAAGACTCAAAGATACAAGATGTGTTGGGTTAAAACGCAAAAAGAGCACTAAAGCTGTTAATACTTTGTGAAATTAGCACTCAGTCTGCAGTGAGAATACTGGAGGTGACTCCTGGAGCAGCTGTTCAGTAAAAAGGTTTACTGACACACTGGAAAAAAGAGAATTACAAACTCAGGGTATTTATATGACTAATGGAAATATTAATACTATAAATAAATTTTCAATCTGTCTACTCTGAATAAATTTCCCCACATTCTCCTACTCTAGCCACACTCTGTCATACAAATGTTCAAACACTGTTCTCAAAAACTCAGGCTGGGCAAGGTTACTGAAGCTAGCTGCAACCTCCAAGTATGATCAGGAATAAATGCATTAGTAAAAGTTTAATCTGTGTTGTGCCATTTGCTACACTGTGTGGTAGGGCAGTCCTTCTCTGTATTCAATATCTAGGATCACGTGGAAAATTATCAAAAATATAGATTTTGTGACCTTTCACAAAACAAACTGAATTAGCAACTTGGGAGGTGGGGCCCAAAAGTCAACGTTTGTACAGGCCATTCATGAAATTCTGGTGTATAATAAGTATTCAACAGCCCAGTATTAGAGTAAAGAAGTCTCCATTACATATTTATGTGAAAGGAAATATCTAATTCTATGAGCACAGACATGCTTTTTCAGGAAAGATACGATATTTAAGGGGTTGATTTATGAGCTGGAGCTGACTATACCCGGAATTCAATTTTCGGTGCAATTTTCCACTACCCTTCCATAGTCAAGTGTTGATTCCAGGCTTTATGTCTGGCTGGCCCTTAATGAGGTTATGAACTTACACCAAGGTTATCTGAATTTCCTGTGATAGTGAAGCATCTTCCTGATCATGCTGGTCTGTAGTGAAGTTATGTTCTTCAAGCCTGCTTCATTTCTTTTCTGGCTTCCCATCTCAGTTTTAGCAAATCTAGAAAGTGGTGCATGAGGCTCACTGTCTAACATTTTCTCTCTGTTCAGTTTTCCAGTGCTGGGCTACACTCAACCACTTGGACTCATCAAATGTCTCTACTTCCAATAAAACTGAAAGAGGTAACTCTGTTCAGCCTTCTCCTTATTTCAATATACTTGATATTTGATTAAACATAAACTAAAAATAAAATCCACGGCTGCACATTTCTGAGGAATATGCTCACCCTCCACTCATAACCTCTAATACCTTTCTAGTCTTTACCGTTTAGTGCCTTTGTCTCTATTTGTCTGTTTCCTTGTTTTTTCTAGATTATATATAATGTGTCTTAATTATTTATTCCACTATGAACATGTATATGTTTGTTTCATTTCAGAAAAAAACAAAACAAGAAAAAACAAAAACAAAAACATCTGTTCCTGCATAAGTGAATAAAGCAGAAAGAGTTCTCTCTTAGCAATTTTTCTTGTTCGGCCACCTGTTGATTGGATGAATCCCACCAGGGGGAGTGTGTGTAGTTATTCTAGAGATCCAAATGCTCACCTTATCCAGTCATGCTGAAAGGCCCAAGGTGACTTTGACTATCTGGGTCCCAGTGGCCCAAATGGCATATCAAGTCAACCATAAAACACGTTAATACAATTGGTCTTTGTGTTTGAAAATTCACTGACTATCATTTTTTCCTTAAAGAAAGTCTTCACAACAGATATTGCAATCCCATTTACCATTTTGCATTCATTTCAGGGGAGAAGCACTCACATTTCCATTTTTGTGGCAGACTAAGATGCTTATTTTACATTTTTTAAATTTGAAAAGTATATCCTGTAAACACTTTAGTAGACAATCAAACCAGATATCCAATTAAACAGTAGACAAGCAGCCTAATTGATAATTCATGGGGTCTCACCCAGTCAACAAATAATACGTTTTACATTCATAATGATGGTGTACAGTTTTATAACTTCATTTTTTTTTTACTAATAAGTAAAATAGTATATCAACTTCAGGTATTTCTCTGGGTACCTTTTTGTTCTGTCAACTTTGTTTTTATATCTATTGTATATTAAAATGTATATTTTATTTTGAAATAAAAAATAAAATCCCCTTACAGCCATATTTGAAATAACTGTTGAAACAATTTACATGCATTGTGATTGTATCTTCACATTTATGGATCTGCCAAATGGGATGTTTTTTGTTCTAAAACTAATATCTTCATTAAAAAAAACCACTGTAATTTTATTTCATTCTCTGCCCCAAGCTCATATTTTTAGTGTTAGAACTCTCATTGCTTTCAAAGAAATCAAGGTTTTCTGTACTGTGGATAACATGACTTAAGTTTCTTCTCAGCATTTAGCAATACAAAGATGAAAGAGAAATAACACAGGTAACTGCAAGCAGTAAGTATGGCTAGGGAAAAACTGTAGCATCTAATAGGAACAGTACTTTCAAGTGTTTTGTCCATGAGGCATACAATAAACTACATCTCATTTGGGTACTTCTGGGTTTTTTTATTTACAAAAAGAGAAAGGAAAGAATGATGGTGTCTTCATAAATATGATGCAGAGCTGCCTCCAGGCAATTTTATTTCCTGCCTTATGATTACAACAGGCAGCATGAGATGTAATGTGTGTCCATCTGTAGTCTCCTGCCTGGCTCACCAGTCCTACGTCCAGGACCTAGGCCTCTGCCACTGGATTCTCAACTCCCCTAGTGCTTGTGTCACGCCTCATCTGCAACTTCTGGGTGTGCTACAGGCCCATATCCTACACTGCAGTTCTACCATTTCTTGTCAAGAACTGGCAGAGCCAAGAAGTAAAATTGAGTATGTCAAGTAGCTGCATTAAACATGGATAGGGAATATCTGCTAAATAAAACATAAATAATTCCAAATTGAGTTAATGCATAAATGCATTTGATGAGAAACACAAAAAAGAAAATAATGTCAAAGAAAGACTAATAATAAAAGAGCATTTGAAGAGATAAAAAATAGATCATGCAAAAAAATCAGAAATTACAAAATAACTATCAGAGTAAAAAACATTAAAGATTAAAAACACAAAAGACAAAAGAGGTACAATATGTTATAATGTTAACAGTATGCATCAGAAATTTATTCCCAGACAACAAAGCATTGAAATTTATTGTATTAGCTTTTAGGATTAAAAACAATTGACTGTGAATAGAATCTATAAATGACAGTTTAGTAAAGGCATTAATAAGGTTCAGAAACTCAAAGAGGGCCAGATACTAGCTCAGAAGCTGCACAGCAAGCAGGTAGCCAAAGGCAATATTAAATCGCCAGACAAGACTTTTCTAGTTCCTTGTCTTCTGCCTGCTTCAGTAGTTAACCTCTGGTGATGCAAACTGGACTCTGGAATCTGTGTTACAATTTCCTTGGAAGAAATGAATCCATTTGTTAATTTACCTAGAAATCTGAATATTCAAAGTGTGGATGTGTGATGGTTTGGCTCTGAGTGTCCTGCCCTGGTCCATGTGTTAAACAGGTGTGATACCGCTGGGATGTGGGGCCTCTGTCGGGGGATGGGGCTCAGAGGAAGGAAAGGATGTCCCTGGGGCTGTGCTCAGAGGAGGGTGCTGGGACAGGGGCCAACCTCTCCTGGTTTCCTTCCCAGCAGCCAGGAGGGAAGCACCTCTGTTCCATTGTGTGTCTCTGCCATGCAGTGAGGCCTTCCCACCAGCCTGGAGTGGCAAGGCTACAAGCTCAAACCTCTGAGAACTGAGACAAAATGAATCTCTCTCCTTTGATTTGATTTATTTCAGGTCAGTTGTCAGTGATGGAAAGTTAATGCGAGTTGTCAAATTATCCTTTATTTGGTATATATTAAAAAATTTTATGGAAGTTAACTTTTAAACTGCAAAGGAGTAAAAAGCTAAGAGAATCCTAATAATTTAAAAGAGCAAAAAAAGGAAAAAAGTTAAAATAGATAAAAAGCATACAAATGCAAAATGAGGGTTGAGAAATATAAAGTATGAATAACCATAATAAGTAAGTGGCCTACATGTATCACGTAAATACAAGCTATTGACAAAAAATAAAATATCAATCGATCTATGCCTTGTTTAAAAGAGACGGATCTAACATTCTAATGATAAACACTGGCTGCAAATAAGAGACAGAACCACTTGGGTCATAAGATCAACCACTGTGATTGTTAGTGTTTATTTCATTTTTTATGTTCAGTAATAATTCATTTCATGAAGGCAGGGGCTCTAGTATTTGGACAATAAATATTATATATGTTACCTGTTTTTGTTAAATTGTTCTCTTCACTAGCATTCAGTGGGCTTCTGTCTCTTCTGATCAGTTTTAGCTTGGAATTTATATTATCTCATTAAACTTTATTATCTGTGCTTGTTTTGGGAGTCCTAGTGCATGAAACATAGTTTACCTCCTTTGAGTTTTAATTTATGAATAGGTTTTTAGATTAGATGAGTTTCTTGAATGCAGCAGACTGCTGGATTCTGTTCTTTGTTTTTATTTCTGTCTTTTGGTATTTGTGGGTTTTTTTGTTTGATTCACCCTGCCAGAGTGTATCTTTTAATTAACGATTAAGGCCATCAACATTGACAATTATTACTGAAAGATGTGTTTATTCTTGGTGTGCACTTACTTTGTTGGTGAATCTACTTTTTCTGTCTTTTTTTGACTGTTGTTTATCTATTGACCTTCCTTCTTATTTTCATTCCATTTGGGCATTGGGTTTTATCAGTCTCATCATTTTTGTCCAAAATATTCTTGAGTATTATCTGGATTGCTGAGCTAGTATTCATAAATCTCTTGACTTGTTCTTTCATGAAATACCCTGATTTCTCTACTCCAAATCAAAGGAAAGTTTTGCTAAGGATGATAAGTGGATTATAATTTATTTACTTTTCTTGACCTTTTTTCATCATAGAAAATCCAAAATTACACTAAAAACAACTTAAAATTAATAAACAACTTTAGCAATGTAGCAAGATGTAAAATCAACACACAAAAATCAATAGCATTCATGTACACTGGCAATGAAATCAATGAAAACAATGCCATTCACCTTAACATCAAGCAAAATTAAATACCTAGGAATTAACCTCACTGAATAAGTGAAGGACCTTCACAATCAAAACTACAGTACTCTGAAAAAGGAGATTAAAGGGCACATCAGAAAATGGAAACCTCCTCTGTTTCTAAACAAGAAGAACCGACGTTACCAAACTACTCATATTCTCCAAACTCAACACAATCAACAATCTAAATACATACAATTCAACACAGTCTTAATCTAAATATCAACAGTATTATTCACAGAACTAAAGAAAATAATCCTAAAATTTGTATGGAGTCAGAAGTGACCCAATATAGCAAAGGCAATCTTGGTCAATGAGAACAAAGCAGGAGGCATTATAATACCTGACTTCAAGTCATAGTACAAATACTAATTTTTATAAAACCCAGCATTGTACTAGCATAAAAGCAGACATGCATATCACAATAGCAAAGTAGCACATTCAGAAACACCACCAGACACATTTAATAATTTGGTCTTCAACACAGGAGTGAAAAGCTGTTGAAGAAAATACAACCAATTCAACACCTGATCTTGGGAAAGTTACCAATCCACTTACAGAAGAGTGAGACTTGATCCATATCTTTGATAAAAACACAAAAGTAAAATCAAAGTGGATCAAAGATCTAAACATTAAAATAGAAGTACTTAAAATACTGAAAAATAAAATGGATAAAACACATGAAATCACAGATTTAGACAGAGATTCAGCAGAACCCCCAATTATACAAGAAATAACATTAAAAGCAAGTGATACTTTACCAAATAAAAAGTTCTGCACAGCTAGAAAGTCAGTTAGTAAAATGAAGAGCCAACATAAAGATTAGAACAAAAAGATCACCAGCTATTCCTCCGACAGAGAACTAATATCCAGAATATATAAAGAACTCAACACATTAGATCACTTAAATTAAATAAACCAAGAAATTGGCAAGTGAAACACAGACATTTCACAGAAGTGTAAATGACCAAAAATTTTTGTAAAAATATTCAACATCACTGATCCTTAGTGAAAAACACATTAAAACAAGGCTAGTATTTAATTTTACACCAGGAAGATGGCAATCACTAAGATGTCAAAAAAAAATAACAAGTACTAGAGTGTCTGCAGTTAAAAAAAATAAAGAAAGAAAGAAACCCTTCTAAACCCTTCTATACTGTTATTGGGAATGCAAACTAGTACATTTTATTGTGGAAATCAGTATGGAGATTTCTGAAAATACTAAAATTAGAATTTATGTATGGTCCAGTTATTCCCCTTCTAGATATCTTCCTAAAAAGAGCTAAAGACATCATATCACAGTGATATACACACACTAATGTTTATAGCAGAATAATTCATAATAGCTAAACCCTGGAAGCAGCCTGGATTCCTCTCCACAGAGAAAAGGATAAAGAAAATGTGACATTTCTACATAATGGAGTACTACTCAGATATCTAGGATAAATTCAGATATTTGTTGGAAAATATGCGTATTTGGGAAATATAATGTTGAGTGAAACAAATCAGACCCCCAAACTTACGTACTATATGATATCTCTCATATCAGTGAGGTAAAATGCTCAAGTGAACCAAATAAAGGTGGACTCCTGAAAACAAGAGGGAGGGTCTCCAGAAATGGGAAGGAGTCCAGGAGAGCCACAGTGAGGGTAGCAGAAGCAGAAGGGCAAGTGAGAGGAATTAAGATGTGCCACTGACAAGTACCGAGTACCAAGTACCTGCCAGGATTGTGAAGGAGACAAACAATGGTAATAAGAATGCAAACCACAGAAAGCAATCTAGAGGTGGAGGGAGGGATTTGTGTAGCAAGGAGAAGAGAATCAGAAAAAGAAACAAGCTGTTTTATATACATGTACACACTCCCTAAAATGAATGTAAACATCACATACTGCAAACATGTACTAATAAAATAAAAATAATAAAAGTTTAACAAGAACATCACAGGTCAATGTTTCTAGCTAAATGCAGTAATGGCCATATTGAACTCCTCCTCCAAAAGTCCTCTTCAGAACACCTCAGGCTCACTTAAATATTAGTTTTACCTGTAAAAACTCATATTATAAAAAAGGGAAAAAGTAAAATGTTAGTGAATATTTTCCAAGTAATCTATTAAAATCATGAGTGAAAGAATAGTTTAATACTGGCAAATATAAAAATAAATAAAAGCAAATGTGTTTCAAAGGATGCTGAAATGGTAATTACTAAAATTCGTAGCCATTATTAAGATGATTCTGACAAAAGGAATAAATCATTTGAAAATACATAAAAACCAAGAGAATCTTTCTTACAAATTAATTTATTAATGATTTGATAATATATAAATCTTTTTTAATAAAACTAGAAACAATTAAAATTTCCAAATAGATTAAATAATAAGTATAAAAGCAAGTTAAAACAGATATAAAAAAGAAAATCTAATTAAAGTTAAGATAGGCAATTGAGAAACAAGTGGCTTGTTGTTATCATATTAAATATAAAATTCAGGGCTGGGGAGATAGTTCAGTGACACAACACCTGCCTGATAAGTGCAAGGTCATGAGTTTGATCCCTGGTACCAAATACAGTAAATAAATAAAACTAAATAAAATAAAATGCAAATCACTTCAGAGTAAAATCTCCCAGAAAAGAAAAATATAGATATTTTTGTAAAATACATATTTGTAATACATCTGAATAGTCACAAGTTGTTTTTAATAATTAGCCTAGTTACAAAAATGTTTTGAAAATAAATGAAAACTTTACAAAAGAATGACTGAAATGGGAAATACATGGATATTTGTTAATATTCATTAGGGAATAGCAATTTTCATTAATTTACACAACCTCTCACTTCCAAATTTAATTATTTTCTTTTTTATTGTTTCTGTTTTATACTTGTAATTTTTTTAAAAAGAAAAAAATTAATATTTCAATCAAATGTCAATCAGTAGAAATACTAGCAAGATTGTGCTTTTGATAAAATCAATGACTTGACATGTGTCAATTTTTTTACATGTTATTGAGGCAAAATACCTGACCTCTAAAGTTGGGAAAGGAAAGGTTTGTTTCTTTTTTTTTTTTTTTTTTAATTTTATTTAAAAGGAAAAAGAGAAAAACACAGAACAAAACAAAGTGGTGTAAGGGTACACATAATACAGAACTACAAAAAAAAAAAAAAAAAAAAAGACAGTAAGAAATCACCAGTTAATAGATTACATATTATCATCTTAAGTTTTCACTCCATAGTCATCTGGTATTGGGTTTGACCTAGATCTCCAATCTCCCAAACGAGTGTACAGTGGAGGTTAAATAAAAAGACACAAATTGTAAGATTTTTTTGGGCTCCAGGAAGGTCAGAACCCTTTAATTAAGCTTGAGACTTCGAGGGTAAAGACAAAGGATTCTCTGGATCAGTCCACTTACATTAGGACCAAGGACAAAGGGCAGAGAAACTGAGGAAAGTGCAGGCAATGAGCAGGACCTTGGGAGTCACTTCAAAGATGTCTCCAAGTCATGATTCAAGTCAATTACTAGAACTGTCTTGTGAAGACATAGTAGAAGGGAGACTGTAGGAGTAATCTTTGCGGCTGCATTCTCTTCCTTGTTAATTGGGGTTGGAGCCAGAGTGTCCGCAGCTGTGGCCTTATCTTGCCCTTTGAGGTATCTCTGGCCTCACAGGCCACTATAGGCCTCAGTCAGGACCCGTGATTCATAGAGGTTCACTTACTATGAATCAGCTCCCATAGCCAGGCAAGGGGTCTAGGCCTAGGACAGACTCACAGATAAACATACAAAGCCAATTAGTTAATTTAAATCCTGCTCAGAGCTGCTTCGTAGTGGTCTCCAATAAGCTGGCTCCAAGGCAGGGTGGCAGGGCAGGGCCGCCTTTCGTGACTGCTGCAAACAGCAAGGGCCAAACTGGCAAGCAAGAGACTCACCTTCTTCCAGCTGTTCCTGGCTCTACTCCTGAGTGAGTGCAGCACTCACATCACCAATCGGAGCACCAATCACAAATGCTAGATTTACAGTCAATAATTGCATGAGGCTTGGGGGCCACTGACATAAACCATGATAACATAATAACATTACACTAAACTTTAAATATAATTTAAATGTGGGAGAAATTTGGGATAATTCAGCATTGCTTTCTCTTTCTAATTGCTAGTCTCTTGAGTAATAAGAGAAGTAAATTTGATTTCTAAATCTGTATCTTAAGGATCTAAAAGAATATTTGTCTTGATAATGTAAGTAACAGAAAATAGTTTTAGTTTTTTGGAATAATTATGTGTGTATGACACTGCATAATAGATTTGGTGTGTAGTCTTTGGTTTTGATTTTCCTTTTATGAACTGAAAATTTAAGTTAAAACTTGAACTTCTAAATTACCACACAAGGAAAGTTGAGGAAAGAAAAGTAGTGTATTTAGAGAAAGTATGTACTCAAGTGGAAAAAAAAAAAAATGTCCTGCAGGCCAAGCAGATGATCCAGCATTGTGAGGCTGCGTAACCACAGGACCGCGTCTCTTGGTTTCAGGAACCTACCGAACCTGTGGGTGAAAGGAGCAGGTGGGAGGAAAGAGATCTGAGACTGTGTATGAACATATTTTAAGGCCGATTTTAGGTACTAGAACATGTAAATATTTAAATATGTATGAAATTACCTAGTCACATTTTCTTTGAGGTTAGTGACTTGCATTTATGTTGATATTAGAGAAGTATGACTGCCATTTTTGAGATAAAAGATTGAATTAGTTCATTTTCTTGAAACGTCTTTCAATTACATATCAGGTCCATAATATGTAAAGATAATAGGAATGATTTAAGGATTCCTTTCACTGTCTTGATTGTCATAAAAATTCTTGAAGGAAAATTTTTTTCTGATGTGATTCTCTGCTTTTAACTTTTGTTTATGGTAAAAATCTTAAAATGAGATATGTCCACTTAAAAATTTTAAGTTTAGAATAAACAGTCACTAGCTCCAAGCAAAATGTTGTACAGTTGATCTCTAGAACTTTCTTCATGACTGAAACTGTAATTCTTGAGCAGCGATTTTCCGTTCCCCTTCTCCTGGGATCCCTGACAACACTGATTCTCCTTTCAGTTTCTCTGTATTTTTTTACTGTTGTAGGAACCGCATATAAATAGAATCATGGAGTGTTTGTCTTTTTGTAAGAAAAATCAACCTGCTTGAGACACATTTGGAATGGGAAAAGACCCAAACTTCTAGTGGACTGAACTTATTAGTATCAAAATGTACCATAAATGGAAGTTATGAGGGTCCAAAGGATGTAATCATCTGATTTGTATTGCTGTTTCTTCTAAGTATGTGACATGTTGGAGGCATGAGACAAAGGGGAGGCAATATTAGGCACCATTAACTATGATTTAAATCATTACTCAACTGTCATATGTCATTAGCTTTATTATTAACTCACAGAATTCATATTTTTTTCTTTCATAAAATCAGCGCTAATATCTAACCGACAGGGTAATGAAGTTTAATAAAATTAGCACGTGTGAACCTAATACTCCTACTATAATACTAAATAGGTAGCAAGGGCCAACTACACTAGGGCATTCCAATATTTTAAAAGCTTTCAATGGCCCTTTCTCATGCTTTATCCTTCTGCAGCCAGCATTGGTTCACCTTTGCATTACTGGAGGTCATCAGATACAGGCTCTCATGAAGGCCTGTATCAATTACTGCTCATGGAACCCAAGTGGCCATTAATCACTACCTTTGACACTTCTTTTCTTGTTTTCTTGCACTGCAAATCAGAAGCGTGGTATTCAAATTAACTGCTGAAGGATTTCTTTACCTGCTGATCATAAGCATTTTGCACTTTCACAATTCCTCTAAGATTGTGTCTTGCCAACAAAAGTCTTGGCAAATAAAGTAAATTGAAAATTCATTACTGTTACATTTTTAAAAATATGCGTTACTTCTAAAACATATAGCCATTAAGATTTTTAGGATCTCCTAATCTATGGAGGACAATACTTAACTGTCCCTATACTTAAAGGTCCTGCTAAACCATGTCTCTCATATATATCTTAATTACACTCTTACTGCCGGCCCAGAAATTAAATGAAAGGAGCAAAATTTTATTTTATCTCACAGATTGTAGAGGCTTCAGTCCAATGGCTGGCTCCAATGTAGTGAGTCTGGCACAGGGTATCACAAAACAGAAACAGTTATTGTAAAATGTAGCACTTTCACACTTGTATTGAAACATTTAGAAGAATTTTTAGCATTCAAAGTCTTAAATGTCTGATCAGTGGAACAATATACTGATACTGTAGTCATGACTTTCCACTAACAACCCACAGATGATTCTTAAAGTTGGAAAGTTCCATGGATTAACAGCCTTAACTGTGCCAAACCACCTTCTTCTCCCCTACTTTCCTATATTTTATACCATGATTGCAATTTTTACTTAATTTTTATATTAATCGCCGTCTCATTGTTGTGACAAAATACCTTGCAACTGCAAATTAAAGGAGGGAAGTTTTATTTTGCCTCAGACTCAGAGTTCAGTTTGTGATTGGTTAGCTCTGAGATAGAGAAGGGATGTAAAAAGAGCCTGCTGTGAGAAAACTGCTAGACGCATGACAGCTGGGAACCAGGCAGAGGATGAGAGAGAAGGCCACCCTTCCACAGACCTGTTCACCACCTCTTCCAACCAGGCGCCACTTTTTAGCAACATAAAAAGTATGAACTCATCAGTGGATTAATTCACTGATGAGTCGAATTGTCTTCCAAAACCTCACCCCTCAGCGCAAGAGACTTTTGGAGAGTTTTTCAAATCTAAGTCATAACACTTTTAATTTTAGTTTTTATTCCTTTAAAAAATTATTCATCGCATCACTCTTCATGTATTTATTTCTTTACTAGGACTTGCATTATATTCTTCTCTATCGTTTTACTGGTTCTTTCTGTCTAGAAGGTATTATGGGGAGCACACACAGGCATGCACATGCAAACATAAATATTTAGCCTTTGAAGTCTTTCCTATATATAGGGTTTCAGTCAATAGTTTTTGTTATTTCCATAAAATTGTATTACAATCTCAAAATATTCCATTTCAGATGGGAATTCATTATGGAATCAATAGTAAAATGAAATTAACCATATAGTTTATCAGATCAAAAATCTTAAATTCAAGATTCTGTCTCCAAAATCATTTTAATATCTCTTAAACTCTCTAGAGAAACATTGGGAACTTCTATAATTTCTCCTTTATATTTTATAAACACTTCCTAGTTAATCGCATATATTATCCACTGCATTGTTTACTAGAAAATTGTGTATGTTTCAAAGGACTGATGTTTATCTATTTCCTGATAACTACATTTCTATAATATGGAAGGAATAAAAATTAAAACTTAAAAATCTAAGTAAAATGTTAAAATAGTTCTACATATAAATTCAAAATGTAGCAATAAAACACATTTATATTTAATATTCACTTCAGCCATTGATCTTGCAATTTCTTGTCCCTTGTTAATAAAATATTTTATGTAGGCTAATGGAGTTAATCTACTACTTCAATTCTGAATAATAGATCAAGTTCTTATCAAGTCCACACATCATTTTCTTAGAGAAACAAATCCCTTTGAAGTTGACGCATAGCAAGACAGTGAGAAAAGATGAAACAGGAGAGAAAGGGGATTTCCAAAAGCTATTTACATTGATGGTCAGATTGAATCATGGCCATTAATCTCAATCACATTTTAAAATGAGGGAACTGTACTGAATTCGAACATAAGATTTGAAGTGTGAGTACATACTTGAACACCTCATGACTAGACACAAAAAATTTCAAACAAGTGGCAGGAAAAGGACCTGAGGTAGCAAAAAACAAACAAACAAAAAAAGAAAGAAAGAAAGAAAGAAAGAAAGAAAGAAAGAAAGAAAGAAAGAAAGAAAGAAAGAAAGAAAGAAAGAAAATTCAGGGTAACAACATTAAATGCATCAAGTGCATCCCAATGCCTTTATTCTCCTAAATCTTCCTTTTTTTTTTTTTTTTTTGGCTTTTCAATAAGCAATCTTTCTCACATATTTGTGTGGATAACTATTTCCCTTCAAATCTTGAAAGATCTCTAAACAGTTTAGTGGCTATTTTATGCAAGGTTAATCCACATTTTCCAAGTTCCTCCTCCCTTGATCTGGACCACTGGTTGTATTTGAAGTCATTTAATTATCAGATTACAATTAGACTGGCTCACTTTTACTATGCATCAGTTGTTGTCTATTGTGTTTAACCAAAACTAAAGTAAATTATCTCTGTAATCTTCATTTGCCTAAGTTTATAGAGGGTGAGGACTTTACTTGGTTTCAGATTTTAAATCTTATGTTAAAATGAGGTTTGGAATATGACAGACAAAAACTGCTTTTAAAATTATTTTTATATTTTTGTATTCATTTTAAATTATGAAAATTAAATATTTCTGTTTGATATTTGTAGCATTTATACATTAGCAATAATGTATAAATGTGGACAATTGTATTCTTAAAGAGAAACAAAAATAATTATTTTTCTATGTCCACTACTTAATTCTGGTTTTCATAATGTACAAATTATCATCTAGTGTGTCTTTCAGACATTTTGAGGCACGATTGGTACCTTTGTATTCATCATTTTTAAAATTTAGTAATAGTAATGCTTGGCAGCTTTTGCCATTGAACACCAAAGGATCTTAAATAAAAAACATGAGAGTGATAATGGAAATAACTAAAAACAAAAGAATAAACAAGGTGATTTCAAGTAGCAAACCTCATAGTCAGCTATGTATAGCAACAAATGGGTACATTTTGGGAATCAAATGAAACTAAATCTGAAGATGATTGAAAAAATATTTGCATGGAACGGGGTACCATAGGAGAACATTTTTTGAGACCCATCTCCTTATCCCCACCCATTCTTCACTGGCTCACTCAGCACTAACAATAAGCTGCAGGTAAAGTCAGAAAAGTAAAGACTAATGCCAGCTTCAGAGTTAATTATTTGTTTAAGCAGAAAAATGTGGATTTAAATGACTTTTTTCAATAGAAGCAAAAGACTTGAATGATTCTTCATGTACTCAGATATCCCAAGAAAAAAGATGACTTCAAGCAAAACTCCAGAATGCTGGAACTGAAACCCAGGCAGAGATTAAAAATACGATTTGTCTTCTTTGGCAAATGTGAGGGGTAAACTTTGTCTCTGACAGTTGATTAAACCTTCTCTCTAATGTGTTATCCTGATCTAGTCCTGTATTTACTGTCTTTGGGTTTTGGAACCTGGTAGGATTATTCTTAACTGAATTTTAAACTAAATCTGCTTGATGCTCAATGAATAATAAAACTTGAAGCAGGAAACATAGTATAAAACATAGATAGTATAAATTCAGACAAATTGTAGCTAAGACATCTAAATAATTCTATCAGGAGTAGGCAAAGAAACTACCAATGGTACATTTATTTATGCTTTCTGTGTGTTTAAGGGGAGTTGCAAGAGCAAAGAATTCGTTGTTCAAGCCATAGCCAGTGAAGGCCATGGTCAATAGAGTGGAGAACAGGGATAGTGGCAAAGAATCAAAGGTTGATTATATTACATGGAAGTGGGTATTTTGCAACCGATAACAGTGACTGCCTAGGGGAGTAGGATTTGAAAAAGCCCAGTGGGACTCTGAGAACACTAGGACTTAATCATAAGTAAATCAAATGCAATTAAATGCAGAATGATCCCTATAGAGATGTTCCAGCTTCAACTGTTACAGAAATCTCTATCAGTGGCTGAGCTACCTGAAAAATGGGGAAGAAACAATGGCTATGGGAAGTTTTAGCTTTCCGTAGGACAAGTCAACAGTAGCAAACAGAGAAGAAAGGTCTTGAGAAAATAATATATGAAATTGATAAGAAAGAAGATGAACCAGAATCCAAAATAACTAACCCAAACTACCAGCCTGCAATGAGGTGCCTGAGTCTTTGAAATGGTAAGAATCTGCATTTTAATACTGTAATGAAAGTGAAAGAAAGCATTTTTAGTACCTTTGTATCATTTATCACAAACTGTTAATGAACTGAACTGTGCCCATGCCCATGTGACCCTGTTTTCCACCACCATCCCCTCAGTGCCAGAGGTCTTCAGACGGTGGGCAGAAATGGATATTTTTCTTTATTTAGCCATATTGTACTATCGACAAATTAGTGAAATATGAACTTCACTCATTTTTTGCTACTAAAGCCAAGAAAAAATTCACATTTTCTTGCCCAAATTTGACTGACTTTTAAGTTAAACATACACAGTCAAAATGTGCTCTCTGACTTGTAAACCAGTGAGATGGCGTTAGGGTTGTTTCTCCCCAGTGAAAAAATAATTTAATTATAAAATAATATTAATATTAACAAAATAATACTTCTACCTATCTTGAATATATACAAACAGCAAGTGAAGTAATATTTATTCAAAGAAGTCTAATTATTGATAAGTAATCAATAATCTATTTTATGTGACATGTGAGCTATGATTTGCTTCCATATCTACCCCCATATCCCAGTTCAGTGTCAGAGTAACTCTTGTCTGGTATCTTTGGCCAAGACAATCAGACTCCTTCTCCAAGCACTGGTCAAAGAGCTGTAGTATGGAACAGTAGGCAGCCAGAATCTCTCATCTGCTGGCAACAGAGGGTCAAGGTTCCCTCCTCATCCACTGCACCTCCACTGGTAAACATAAGCTGTACCCAAACACAAGATCAAGTATACTGGACATTCATTACTTCTACTCCAGATTGCATAGAGGGGAAGCATGTTACAATGAAAGGGTCAGATAAAGAATCTCAAGGGCCACCAGCCCTATCCAATGTCACTCTTACAGAGTTTATGTGTTCATGTGAAAGTACCTCACTGTCCTCAGTTCCAAGTCCAATGCAATGGCATAGATCATCTGCTCAGTTGATCAAACAGACTGTAAGAAAACAGATGTTTTCAGCTGACTTTACTGGGTCAAATTTTATGTGAAACAGCAAGTTATGCCTAAGACTTTAGACAAATTACAGAAAGACGGTGATACTAGAGCATTACTAGCACCAAGCAAAGCAGTAGACTCACAATAAGTTTAGTAGAGAACTAAGGGAAAATAAATAAGAAATGCTTTCCTAAAGTACGAATAAGCCACAGAGACAAGCAGCAGCCTGCTCATGCAAAGTTGCGTACTTCAAACTGGATCAGATTTTGAAGTAATTTATGCTCGCAGCATGTTGTCAAGAAAAAAATGACTAAAACAATCACCTGGCAATTAGTAACAGCTGGATGCAATGGCAAAGGAGGCTGACCAGCTCAAAGTTTAATAGAGTCCAGTAAGTCACAAGCATCAAGAAGCTATGGAGCCCACGGTCACCTCTGTTGACTGGACACACTGCAGTGCCCAAACAGAGCTTTCTGAGAAATCACAGCTGGGGGAAACAGCTTTCACTGACCAGTAAAGTCACTAAATTAGGAGCCACAGTCTTGGGCAGGGACGTGTGGTTTTAAAGTAGCTACACTCCACTATCCAAGATATCCTGTTTTCAAACAAAAATAAAAATTTAACAAAATGGAACAGGGAAATGCTATCTATACTAAAGGTGAAAAATAATGCAACAAAAACTTTCTTTATTATGCCCAATGCTGAAGTAGGCAGACAGAAATGTCAAAGACATTAGAGCTATATTCAAAAAATAAAAGGAAACCTTCTTCATAGAATTAAACAACTTGGGAGATGATATCTCAAAGAATAAATAATAGCAATGAATATAAATAAATAACAAGAGTCAAGTGGAAATTTTGGAGTCAAAAATTCAATAATCAGAATTATACTTCACCAGAGGTGTTTAAACATTAATATAAGGTGGCAAAAGAACAAATCTGTGAGTTTGAAGCTGCATAAGTAGAGGTTATGCAATCTAGTGAACAGAAAGGAAAATAAAACAAAATTGAAACATGTCTCAGAGAAAGTGAAATACCACTAAGTGCAAGAATATATGCAAAGTGGGATTTGCGGAAGGAAGAAGAGAGATGAAATCCCAGGAGCATATGTTAGAAGAATTAATGCCTGAAACCTCTGAAATAATATGAAAATAACTAACTAATCTGACTATGCAAGAAGCTTAATAAACTTTAAAAAAGATAAATATAAAGATCTGCTCCAAACATATCACAGCCAAAATGCAGTAGTACAAAATGAGAAAATTTTGAATGTGCTGAGAGAAAAATCACTCATCGTGTGCACTAGAACCTCAATAAAGCTAAAAGTTTCTCACTGTAGATCTATTTTCCTATTTAAAAACATAAATAAGTAATTTGAATAATAAATCAGGTAGTTAAGATAATAATGGTATAAAAGCATAAAAAATGTGTTTCTAAGTGATAGTGCAAATTTGTTTGATGGTTATGTCTCAGGTTTTAAATATATTTTAAATATTTCCACATAGCTTTATAGTATAAATTACAGGTCTCAACTTACCAGGGATTTGATGCCTGAATTTATGTAGAAAATAGAAAATGTAGCAAAACCCATTGTATTATAATGAAAGACAGAAAATCATTACTAAGTATCATATGCATTTATGTAGAAAATATTGGTAGGAAGGCATTCATTCATGAGAAATTTAACAAAGTTTTGAAGCAAACTCACAAGTTTTATAGTGTTTAACAGAAGAGATAATGGGTCCATGCTAGGGATATTGAAGTGTATGTTGTGGGTGTGGAAATTCAAGATTAAATATAGTTCCTTCTGAAAATTTCAAGATCTCCCCACTCATACACAAATTCACCATTCTATAGGCTGTCATGTCCACATTCTCAGGATGGCTTCTAGTCTCTCGTACATGGAGCTAAATATATGAGATACACATATTCCTAAAGGGAATCAATGAAAAAGAAATTCAAAGATAAAAAAGCATATGACTTTTACCACAGGATAGAGACAAAATTGGAGGAATGGGTGAGTTTAATAAACATGATGATTCTATAATTATGGCAACATATCATATTTTAATAATATTATAATTTGAGATATATGGCTATGCATTTTCAATAACTACCTAAATGAGGAGTAAAATCTGTCTCAAAACAGAAGCCAGAGAAACAGACTTCTGCAAACATACCTAATAAACAATAGTGTTTGCGAATATAGACTAAAGTAAAAAAAAAAAAAAAAAGAAAGAAAGAAAGAAAATGAATAGATTATTAGAGAAAAACAAAGAGATTTAAATATCAGAATTGATATCAGCAAGGGAATTTAAAGATAGAGACAAAAGAGAAAATACAGAACCAAGAATTACTATACTGTAAAAGTAGTTCTGAAGTACTTATAATTCAGATGTGACATTAATTCACATGTTACTGTCAGTATTTCCCCCACTGGACTGAATCCTTCAGGAAGAAAGGCTATATGTCAATGATGATATGATTTTGTTCAAAATGTATGCACATTTAGACATAATGTTAAACACATAACATAATAAAATAATATCTTAAGTGCTTCTCAGATAAGAGACAAATAATTCTTTTATTAGATATCTCATTAACATGGAAAACTAAAGTTCACAAGAAATAAAATCCAGGAGTAATTACTAAAACTCACAAGTAAAGGATAAAAGTGTAAATCAGTAATTAGAGTTAATTAAAAGTGTCTATTTTTACTACCCAAAAGAAGAAGGCCTACAGAATTCTGAGGAAATGGAAAATAGATTATGGTTGATGAGACGCACAGGTGTGTAACAGAGCCTAGAGAATGTATTTGGGAGGTTCAAGCCTCAAACATGGGGAGGAAAACAAAGTCAGATATGGATTCATCCCGAAGGAGACACACGCTAGACTACTAAACCCATTATCAAAGGGGTTTAGAATGGGAATCACGGTACCCTGCCCTGAAGCACCCCTGAGACCTGTGCCAGTAACATCCCAAGGGAAGCAGCCAGGGTCTAGGTGTCATGACCCCTAGGACAATCTCCTAACCTATTCTCACTACTTTCTGAAAGACACAACTCAACCAGTGAGATATTCCCATATTAGGGCACCAGAAACATTGAAAGACAGAGAATCACCTAGAAGACAAAGTGAGCTAGCACTGGTGGGCTCTTGAATAAGTAAAGAACAAAGCCAGCAAAGCTCAGCAAGGATTCAGGACTAGACTGCAGCCACTGAGACTCTGGTCAGCAAAGTAGTTTGTGCATCAGAGCAGAAACTCACTGACCGTGCTCCAGACATCAGGCAATTCCCCACGTTCAGGACACTCTGCTTGCAACCGACCTTGTCTCTACAAGGGAATACCTCTACCCCAGTCAAGAAGTCAGAGGCTGCAGAGCACAGCAGGGCTCTAGGCAACCCATAGTTCACAGGTGCAAAGGAATTCTGTCTGGAGTGCACAGAGGGAGAAGAGAGGGAAGAGCCAGAAAGACAGAGGATGTGAAGTTCTGTGTTCACCTGGAACCTTAGAAACAACTGGCACAGAGGCTTGAGGATTATTGCAGAGGGAAAGGAGCAGAGGTTTAGAAAGTTGAGAAATCAGTGATTCCTGACTTGCAGCCTAGAAATACTGCAAGATACTCCTCCAACTCAATTCAAAGTGTCTAACCATAAGACAGATGACAGCTTCCAGGTAGAGAAGTCCACAGGGGGGAACATAAATTGAGCTTAGCCCATCAAGGGGAGGTGGTCTGGGGAGTGGTGTCAGAAGCCTAAATTCTTTCACTCACTCTGGGCAAGTATGGTAGTCTCACTGAGGCCCTGCAGTGGACTGAGAACTGAGAAGGGAGAGGAGAAGAGATATCTTGTGGACACTGATTCTCTGCACTGGGCAGAGTGCAGCAAAGAGCTAGACCCCAAAGAAAGTCCAGGACCCCTTCAGACAAGTCTCTCCATTTGGGGTATTACAATAACTGGTCATTGGTTGAATTCAGACTACATTTTAAATGAGACTGTTTTCATGAGACTTGCTCTTTTGTAACTGCATAGATTTTCTTTTATACCATCTCTTCATATATATAATGTATATTATATATATGAAATATATGAATTAACTAGTACTTTAGCATAAACAATATCTTTCATGGATAAGTCAGGATAACCATCAATAAAATTGGGTATATAGAAGATACAAAACAAGACTAACAGTGTGTACTTTCACCATTGGGTTGTTGGATTTTTTTTCATGTCTAAATCTTATAATCTGAACAAATAAATGAATAAATAAATGTTTGAAATATAGGAAGGGATAAAAGAAGAAGTAAAATCCAGATGACTAACATGTTCAGCTGACTCAAAGATGATATAACTAAACAGATAAGAGATATAGTTGATGAATGACCAGTGACATTAAGAATGTGCAGTCAATTGGGTGAATTACCAATATGGTACAAGATATGAATGGTCATTTTACTAGAGAATTAGAAGTTGTTGGGGCTGCAGATTTAGCTCAGTGGCATAAGCACCTGCCTTGCAAGCAGGTGGTCGTGAGTTCGATCCCTGGTACTGATAAAAAGTTAAAAAAAGAAGTTGTGTAAAGATATTGTTTTAACTACTTTTCTTTTTATAATTTCATTTTAAAGAGGGTAAAATTAAATATAACAAAACATAGCAAAACAGATCATAAAAAAATAATTTAAGATACACAGATTTCAAAGCAAGACAACCAGAGATCTTCACTCTCTATCATATTGTCTCTTGTTTTCTTCCAAATAGTTGTTCATATCTTCACATACAGTGAACTCATACAAATCAAAATAGTATAAACTGATCAAAACGGAATGATGAAGGCATTTTAGGTCTTCAGACAAAAACAAAGTCAACAATGGCTGCCATAGTGTCTCTCATTCTCTTAAAATAGCTGTCCACACCTTCACATATGTTAAAAAATTAAACAAAATGAAACAGACTGAAATAACCCTGAATAAAGAATAATATTATTACTGGATCTCAAAGCATGATGCTACAGAGTCAGCACTGGGTACCTTAGTGTCTCTTTTTCTTCAAGGTAGTTGTTCATTTCATCATGCATTATACAAACAGTTCTCACAAACTGTTTCAAAGTTCTACATATGCGTGAGTCTCTACATTTATACTTATCCTTTCTGTATTAGAGGAAAAAACAAAACAAAACAGCACAAAACAAAACAAATTTCCAGAAAAACATAAAATGAAAAAGACATATAAAACCACAATACAAGGTTATCTACAATGGTTACTATGATGTCTTTTGTTATCTTCAATATAATTATCTATATCATCAGGCATAGTATAATTGAGCATAGCAGTACATAATAAAAGATCAGTCATAATAAGACAGTGTAAGTTATACACAACTTCAGATTAAGTTAATTGGAAATTAAGAATATACCTTACTATATCCTGCTATTTTTGGAATAGCTGTCAATGCCCTCAAATCTAGTACCAGTAGATAGACTGGAAGAGAATATAATCAAATTAAACAGAGTTATGAGAATAATGTGGATTTAAAATACTATTAACAATGTCCTCTGCTTTCCTTTTTTAGACAATTCCTCCTCTTTCACTTTTGCAGATGTTATGGATTGAGAACTGGTGGCCAGGTTAACACCAGCTGGATTACATCAACATGCATTGAGCGAAGATGCTCCACCTGAGGAAGGTTGCCAGGATAAATAGATGGAGAAGAAGGGAGGTATAGAGGGCTAAGGCATTAAGGAGGCATTGTGGGTTCTTCTACGAGTTGCTGCCTGAACTGTTGTGTCTCCTGGAGAAGCTTTGGTCCTCACATCAAGCATTGCTTCCCGGCTCTGGAGGGGAAGACTTGTGCTGCTTGGTCTCCAGGATGAAATTGTCATGCTGCTTCCTGGCACATACCCCACTGTGCTTGTTGTCGGAGGAGCTTGGGGCCTCCGTGTCACTGAGGACGGCTGTTGTGCCTTTCAGGATAGCCCCAGTCTTTGTTGTGAGTGTGACTTCTCAGCTCCAGCATAGAACCCTCATCCCACTAGCACAGCTCGTTCATTCTGCTGGCATATAATTTCTGGCTTCCACCATTGACCCTTAGGTCTTCACAGCATGGATCCGTAAAAGAGACTAATGTGAGTCCTTCTTGTGGGCTCTGGACCTCCAGTTGGACTCGTGGGAGGCATTGTCCTAAGCTCTGGATTTTTATCTGGACTCGTGGGACATTGCCGTAGAGTTTAGGCTCTTGATTAAATAATCTGTGTCTCTGGTGTTGTGGATAGACTTCCTGCATTTTCCTGTGTTAACTCCTGGTTACCATTATAAAAATATTATAAACTCCATGTCCTAATCCTAGTTCTCCGTGTACAACCCCTGACTATACCAGCAGGGTACATTGAGCATTTTGGGTCCCACTAACTCTTTTGGTTTTTAGACTAGGGAGGCAGCCCACTATTTGCGTAAGTAGTTCTGAACCTTTTTACTCCTGAGCTGATCTTGTTGTATTTCTTTACCTACAAAAGCCTCATGTTTTCCTTCTTTATAGCTGAGTAGTTCTCCACTGCACAGAAGTGTGATATCTTTCCAACCTATCTCCAGCTGCTGGATGAGCTGCCCCATTTGTCTCTGGTTCCCTGTCACAAAATTGTTTTCTCATCTTTGACTTTGGTCCATAAACCCTCTTTCAGTTTAATTATATTTCCTATACAGAGCATCTTGATGGATGCTATCTCCTGATCTACTCTGCCTGTGTTTCTTTTTGTTGTGTTACAGGCCATTTGTGTTTCAGATTATAGCCAACCTTCTCTGACTCATTTGTGCTACACTATTTTTCTGCCATTATTTGTCTACTTTTCTCCTTCATTCCACTGTCTTCGCCATTCATTGGGGGCCTCTCTGCCACTGTTCCTGAAATCCTGGTGTTTATTTCTCTCTCTCTCTAGAATTTCATTTAGTATTTTTCATAGGGTTGGATTGGTGGTCATGAATTCCTCCAATTCCTCTTTATCATGGAGGCATCTTGTTTCTCCACCAATTCAGAGAGACAGTTTCATAGGCCACATCAATCTGGACTGGAGGCCATTTTCTTTCAGGGCTTGGAACACTTTGCTCCAAGCACTTCCTGACTTGATGGCTTGTGTCCAGAAGTCTGTTGTGAGTTTTATGGGTTTTCCTTTATAGGTGATCTGTTTGTTTTCTCTGACCGTTTTTAATATTCTGTTCTTGTGATGAATTTCTGGGATCTTGATTATTATATGTCTTGGTGTAGATCTGTTTTGGTTGTAGCTGGCTGGAGTTCTGTATTTTCATACATCTGAATGCCATTTCCCTTTCTTATACTTGAGAGGTTTTCCTTAATTATTTCTGTGAATAACTTTTATATTTCATTTCTGTTTACCCCTCATTCTTCACTCACATTTTTTATTTCTAAGTTATAGATCCTCTTGTTGTCTTCTAGCCTTTGTATTGTTACTGCCTGTTTCCTTGTTATTTTTAATTTTATTTTTACTTTCGTGATCACATATTGCAAATCTATCTTCAAGTTTTGATAGTTTATCTTTAGTTTCTTTCAAGCAATTTTGCCAGCTTTCAATGGAGTTTTTAATTTCCTGGTAATCTCTTTGAATCTGTTTCATGTATTCTTGGGTTTTTTTAATATTCTTCATCGAAGGTTTCTCTCCTTTTTCTGTGTTCCTCCATTTATCCATCTGTGTCTTCTTAATCAATGTTTAGAATTTCTTTTATTAATCTTCTTATACATTGCTTTACTTGTATTAATATTTCAGTTTTGAATTTGTCTAAAATGTCACAAAGATATTTCCTTATGTCAGCTGATGCCATGCCTGATATTGCATGTTTGCTGTCCCTGATCTCTTCTGTATGTACCTCTCCTGATCTTATATTCCCTGGGTTCATGGCTGGAGGCTTTTTCTTATTTCTTTCTCTTGTCATGTTTCTAAAGAACTATAGATATTAAAGAAAAATTAGAAAATAACACAAAAAGAAAATAAAAATTAATATCCTAAAATCATAGAGGAATAATTTCTAATTTTATGTAAAAATTAAACTTGTAGATAAGTGAGACACATGGAGCCCCAAATGGTCAAGATCTGACAATAGCTTCACAACAACACATCATAGTTAAAATCCCAGCGTGCACCCCAAACATAGAATTTTTAAAACTTGTTAAAGGAAGGAGACAAATAACTTATTAAGTCAAATTTATTTGACTTAAAGCAGATGTCTCAATATAAAACTTAAACCCAAGAAATCTTGGATTAAAAGATTTTCAAGCCCAAAAAGGAAACAACTTTCAACCCAAATTAATATTTCCTGCAAAGCTACATTTTAAAATTCCTAAAGAAAGGAAGATATCCCACAACAAAGAGCACCTTAAATGTTCACTAAAACAGTACTACAGAAACTAATCAAACAAATCTTAGCAGAAACAATGAAATTAAAACACCAATGAGTCTAAAAGAATGAATACATCATGAAACATTAGCACTTAAACCAAAGGAAAAACTAAGGAATTAGCAACAACAAAATAATAAAATGACAAGAATCATTAAAAATCTTTCAGGAATAACTCTCAATGAAAACTAGAAAACAAATGCATAAGAAATCAAAGAAATTTTCACAAACATGGGTATTAAATAATAAACTGTTAAATAACCACTAGGACACAGAACAAATCAAGGAAGACATTAAAGTTCCTACAATCAAATGATAATACCAATGCAACATATAAGAAAGACCTTGTGAGACACAAAGTAGTCCTAACATCAAATTTTATAGCTGTGAATGCCCTCATTAGTTGAACAGATTAGGCCCAAAAATGAACTAACTTTGAAGCTCAAGGTCCTAGAAAAGCAAGAGCAATTATGTCTAAAACTGGCACAAGAAAGGAAATTATAAAGATCAGAGTGGTAATGTCTAATATCTAGTAAATATAAAGAAATCAAAAAAAGTTCCAATCAAAATGGCCAATTAAAATCACTGGATATTTCACAGAAGAAGAAATATGAGCAGCAAATCAATAATGAAGAAATGTTCAGCATCTTTTGCCATTAGACCAATACAAATCAGAACACAATGAGATTTCACCTGATTCCAAAAAGTCTGGCTCAAAAATTTAGACTAAAAAACCATGCTACCAAAGATACAGGGAAAAAAATTAAAATTGCTGAACTGTAAACTACTAAAATCATCTTGGGATTTAGCATGGAGGTCCTCAATAAGCTGAAAGTAGAATTACATTTAACTCAGTTCTTTTTTTTTGGGGGGGGATCTTCCCCAAAAAGCTGAAAACACAGTACTTTTATGATATATGAATACCTATGTTTATAGCAGCACACCTCCCAATGGGTAAGCTGTAAAAATGTCCTGTGTAACCTTTAACAAATGACTGGGTAAAAAAATTTGCTTTGTATATACAACATAGTAGTACTCAGATATAGAGAGTACTAAATTTCATTTTTAGGAAAATGGATGGACATTGAGAAAACAATACTAAGTAAAAAGTCACAAAAATTGAATATTGCACATTCTCTCTAAAATGAAAAAAATACAATATAATTAGCTTGAGAAGCCAAAATAAAAGAGCCGTGTTAAAAAGAAAGAAAGGGACAATAAGAAGGGTAAGCAGGAGAAGCAAAAGTATTCAATATGTGATACATGGATGAAACCATGATGAAGCTGAGTGTCACTATCTATCACAAATATATACTAATACATTCAATTTTAAAATTTAATTAAAGGAAAATTAACAAAAAATTCTTAGAAAAATAAGTTTGAATATGTACTATAATTTAACTGTGACATCCGTGCATGTTCAAAATACTGTCGTTGCAAAGAAATGGTGCACTTCTGTCACAAATACATTTTCTGAGAATAATACTTGAGGGTTATCTTCAGTTACTCAAGAGTAGCTACCATGACAACAAACCACCGTGGGCCCTCAAGACAGACTTAAAGGAAGAACTGACAGGGTGACCACTGCTACTAATTCTGGAAACTGATCTCAATCTACATCCCTCCTGACAGTTTTTCTCCAGGATAAAAGCATTTAAAGGAAAAAGAGTGATTTTTTTAAAAAAAGGAAACAAAGCTTTGGAATAGGGAAGGAACAGGCGTTGAAACAAGAGAATGGAGTGGGAGGAAAATGAGGGATCAAAATATATCGTATACTGGTAGGAATTCCCTATGACGAACATGATCATTATGTATATTCAAAATATATCAGTAAACAACTAAAAAAAGAATTTAGGCTTAATTATTAGATGTAAATAGCATTGTTTCACAATTGTGTCATTCCTCACTGTGCAATTTTGGATCAACTCTGTAAATCATAATTTTCTTTTCTATGAAATGGAATTAAGAATTGCACAGAGCTCTCATGATCATTGTGTGGTTTAAATGATTTAATTCAGTTTTTACACAGCTCCTGGATCATAACATAGACTCCATTAGAAAGTTTTAAAAATGGAATTAACTTAGTAGTATAGGTAAATAATTAGCCTTATAAGGTATACATGGGAAAATAAATAAAGGAAATCAAAATAAAAGAAAAATTATATATTCAAGAGAAACTATGAAACAATAAGAAGTAAATATAAGATATTCTTTATTCGAAGCACAACCACACAGTATTATATTCTGAGTACTTGACAAAGTAAAGGGAGATTCCTTCAATGCTTTCCTCTCCAGTTATTATGACAGAAATTGTTTTAGTTGTGAGAAATTTATGTAATCCTAGGAATTTGTTTGTCTGCTTTATAAACACTATATTGTAGTAGAAGTGACAAGGCTTAGCAATTTTATTCTGTTAAAATATTAAAATGAAAGAAATAATTATGATTACAAAGCAGAATAGCGTAATGCAATGTTTAAAATGTAGGAGGTAAATGTCAACAGGAAAAAAAAAACATAATTTTAGTGGCTTTAAATCATTTAAACTGCTAACATACTAACTTATAAATAAAGAAATTATGAGGTAAAATAAAATTGAGGAAAATAGTAAATATAGGCGTGGCTATTCCAATTAAAATATTCAAAATATTCCCTCTGTTTCAAACCACTAATCCTGTCATTCTTGATAATGTGCCTTTTATTGTAACAAGTTTTTAAAAATGTAAATATGCAATGTATTTTTCACTATTTTGTGCCTTGTGTCTAGCTGTCCCCCCAAAGCTTCATGCAGAAAAAAGGGACTTTTCAGAGGTGTCTGAACCTGTAATGTGTAACACTGGAATTACATGTGTGATGCTGGGATTAAGTGTGTGTGATTACTAAATACATCTACTGATTGCTTTAGCATAGTTTCGGGTTGGTCACTTATCACTTGTTTGTTGCTTGCTGGCTTCTGCCTGCCCTACTTTTTGTTTCTCCTGGACAGTGCCCCTCTACCAAACCATCCTGCTTTGGGGGCAGCAGACTAAGGACTGAAACCATCATGAACTGTGAGCTACACTAAAACTTTCTTTTTTTAACTTTGGTGTTGAGTATTTTGTGTAAGCAATGAGAAAATTTAACTAACACAATCTACCCTTTGTACATGTGCAGAGTCTGCATAGTCAGATAGTCTACACAGCCTGATGCATATGTTGTGTGTGTGTGTTTTTTGTTGTTGTTGTTTGTTTGTTTGTTATAACATGAAGGTAGCCAAAAGAAAAACATAAGGTGGAAATATATCTGCATATTTGGAAACTAAGAAAAGGGAGATAAATGAGTTTTAAATACATTTTTGGAAGTTTTCAAATTTCATAAGGAAATTTATGGCATTGCTAAAATTTTTGAGAAACGAAAATAAAGACACAAAGTATATTGTTATTTTAAAACTGTCTTTATGCCCAAAGGCAGCCTCTATCTGAAAAACTTGCTGAGTCTCATCTAAAAGATCCTGCCCTGTCTTTACTCCTCCTCTTGCACTGAGATCCAACACCAAACACTCACAACTCTCAGGGTGAAAGGTCTCTGTCTCACATTTTACAGAGATTTCAGTCCTAGTTACCTGCTCTGGGTAGCACTGCAGAGCAGCATGGCAGTTGAGAAAGGTCTTGGCATGGCAGCAGGAGGCTGAGAAATCAGAAGAGGGGAGGAGACAGCCTCCTGCAGGCCATGCCCCCAGTGATGCAGCTCCTCTCTTGGGACTCCTCCTCCCAATAGCACATTTAACTATAAACCCATCGGTGGACTGACCCTGTCAGGCATCCCGGATCCATTCAACTCCCCAAAGCCTCAGTGAGCTCGAGAGGTTTTGGGGACACATAAAGATATGTACCTAATACTTCCTTTGAACAACCTAGAAAAATTATAAATGAGTCTGGCCCTGCTAAGCAGTGCCCAAGCACCGCAAGAGTGGGCGGAAGAGGTTCCTGGGAGAACGCAGGGAAGAGGACTAGAGGACAGCTCTGTGTGTGTCCTATGACCTTATTAGAGTTCCCCTTGGGCACTCCAGCCAGTCCTTGATGAAAAATGGGGGAGGGGGAGCAGTTTTATATTTATTGAATGTAAAAAATAAAATTTCCTGTGTAAATTTATATTTTATTCCATTTTTCTTGTGCTGTACGGTATAGAAGCATTGGTGTGTGGCGGATTGGCAGGGAAACTGCCTACTCTCCCTGGCAGTTTGAAAATACAGGTCTGCAGCAGGGAGCCTTCATGAGTCTGAAATCTACGTGTGGAAGTCACTAATATCAACTGCAGTGGCCTCCACATATCTGTGACTTGGGCAGTGTTGCAAGTGAGTCAAAAGAGGAAGCAATACCTTAAAAATGATAAAATTAATAAATATCTATTGAGTGTGCATATATAAAAGTCAAGTACCTCTGAAGAATTTGACTGGAAGGACAGACACACCAAGAGCTACCGTTTTATTGCAACTGCTTTATAACACTTCCTATTTGCTGTGTAAATGTAAACACGGATGTTTTAAATGTGATCAAGCATTCCTCTGACCCCTGAACTGGGAAAGTGTTTCAGCTGGAGTGGCAAAATAAGGAAATAATGAGCGCGAGAGTAATGTTTTGTCTATGACATATTTATTAGGCAAAGGAGTAAGGAATGCATACAAAGGAACTGTGATTGACATACAAGTGAATCATGGCCACAACAGTTTACTACAAACACCTAAAAATTATAATTTTCATCTTAAAACATGCTCTGTTCTATTTCCACATAATAAAATCTACACATGTTAAAATGCGAGAGTTGGTTTTTTGTTTGTTTGTTTTGTTTGTAATGGGGATCAACTCTAGACCTTGCACTTGTCAGGCAGGCATTTGTGATGCTGAGCTAACCCCCTGGCCTGAAATGCCAGAGTTTTATGTATATGTGTGTTTTATCCTAGAATCCATGTCACACAATATTGCAATTACACAGTAGCCACTAGAATTCTGCTGTACATATGACCATCACATGGGCAAACTATGCTATTGTCCTTTTGTTATTTTCTATGATTCCTAACTTTTCAAAATGATAACTTTCTTCAAGATCAGTTATGTAAAAATTTACAAAAGAAAATATAAATGTTCACTTCACTATGTTAATGTAAAACAAGACATATCACATGCAATGGTTTTGGATTTTTAAACTCCAGCAGGTTTTCTTCACTAAAAATATTGGAGGCATGGAATTCAAGAAACCTTATATTTGATCAGAATGTTTCATAGAAGAGCAGAAGGAAATAGTACACAGAATTGAGATGTCACCAGCCAGTGTTGCTGGTCTTGTAATTTTGGTAAAATTTTACCCAATTCCCACTGGGGGTGGGATGAACTTATACAAAAAAAAAAAAAAAATCCATCTCTGAATGCACTTCTGTTTGAACCTATTTTTAACCATCACTAACAACAACAACAAAAGCAAAAGAACAATTAGATGGCACAGTAAACACCCTATAAAAGAGAATGTCAATTATCTTGTGATACTGGATTACAAACCATTGTAAACAGACCTCAGAAAATGTCAATAGAAAGATGTGGAATTTGGGACTCTTCAGGCTCATTCCAATTTTCTGTTTTATCCTCTTTCTTTATGACCCTCCAGGAAAAAACTTCATCAATTTGAGAATTATTGTATTATACACACATACAACATGAAAAATGTTAAGTCTTCTTAGAGATCTTCCCTTAGGCCTTTAATTTGATTTTGAAACGATGGAGTGAATGTCAGTATTTCATCATCAAAATCTCCCCAGGAAGGTACTTTGGTTTGCCTAGTAAATTGTGAATGTCATGTTGATTTCCTCTTTATTATTTCCCTAAAGGTTTTATTAACTCCTTGTGAAATTTGGGAATTGAGGGTGTTTTGGTTACTTTTCTCTCATTGTTGAAGCAAAATACCTGATGCCCAAAATGAAAGGAGGAAAGATTTATGTGGCTTATAGTTTTTAGAGGTTTCAGTCCATAATCAGCTGGCTCCGAGGCAGTGTGGCATGGCTAAGGGCAGCCATTCATGGTAACAAGAGTGAAAGGGGCACAAAGGGAAAGGCACGCCTCCTTCCTTCTCTTACATTATATGCTGGCTGCCTGCCTCTAGGTAGCTGCAGCACTCACATTGCCAATCCCAGCACTTGACAACAAGCCAGTCACAAATGCTGGATTCTGTTGCCTCCATGACTGCATGAGGCTTGGGAAGCTAGCTATCAAATTGCAAACCATAACAGGGGGTAAAATACAAAATGCCTGTCTTTAATCTCCTGTCTTGTCAGTGCTGAGGAATAAGGAAGAGTTAATATATTCACTTCCAGTTGTGGCTTTGGTTATTTACCCCAAATTCTGCAATTTCAGAATACTACTAAATAATAAAAGGAATTGCTTTTTCATGCTGAAGTATTATTGATACTTAACTTTAAACATTATCTTTGTGTCATTCTGCATCTGCTCATTCCTTATGATATTGGACAAGGAGTCTTCATTTATCACCAAAAATTAGCAAGATCAAAACATCAGCAAGATTATTTAATCAAAAATGAGATTTGGAGCTTACCTTCTAATCCCAAGCACTCACTCCTTCACAGGAGAAATCAGTATAAAGGACTGAAAGTTAACTCTCCATGTAAGCAGCTTTCATAGAACATTACAAAAGCATTATGCTTTGGTAGTGTTTGTGTTATTCATATTTTTAAAGGATTATTACTTATTCCTATATGCACTCCAAAGGATAATAACGCTTCAGACCTCTAGACATGCTTCAAACACTTCTATGGTCCTCAAGACTTTCAAGCTACACTTGGAGTCAATGCCTGTTTTGTCATTGCTATAATCTCACTCCAATCCCATTTCCTTCCATGACACTTGAAAGAGAAAGTGATAAAGCATCTTAACCCTGACTTCCAGGTGGGTAAGACTTGGTACTTCTACTACTATTAGATACCATGTTCAAGTTAAAGCCACTAGCATATGGATGACTTAGGTCTTTGTTATGCTCACAAGTATACTTCTTCTCTCTGAAAACATTGTTTGGTTCTCAGGATGTGACGCCAGACCAGCAGCATCAACATTAGTTAGAAATTTATCAGAAATGCAAATTACAGCAATTGGTGTTTCAGTAAGCCCCCAGGTGATTTTGATCAATCATAAAATTTGAAAACCATTTTCTTCTTTTACATTGATTAACCTAATCTATGATGCTGAATGTTAACTTTTTGCCCTATTTAGAGTTTTCTTTTGAACCAACTAAACAACCTGTCATTTAGGGGAAAAAAAAAAAAAAAAAAAAACCACCAGACTTTGAATTCACGTCAATACAATTTAAAGTCACTCAGATATTGTTCTTTAACCCTTCTTGATATAGTGAAACAAAGTTCAGAGTCATTGTATGCAGATCCATAGAAACATTTCTGCAAAAGAATATTCAAAAAATACACATTAGTTTGTAGTCTTTGTGGTCAGTTTGTAGTACTTCAATGAAAAATTATCATTTAAGTATCAAAAAGAAGGAAAAGAAAAATAAATAACATTACAAATGCTTATATATAAATGCATTTATATGATCCTGAATTTTAATATATATATCATGTTGTTTACAGTGTTTCTGGTGAAATCTTTATTTATAGAAGGTAGAGAGAAAGTTCCCATAATGGATGGCTCCATTATTGTATCCTGAAAAACTGTGTGGGCATGTGGTCTCTAAAACTATGGACCAAAGAGAATTAAATTCTATACTTTTCTGTAGTATTCACAATATTTTTCCTTTGAAAAAGTATGACTTGTGAAAATGGCCTATCATGGAGTAACAAAAACTGAAAGCAGTCATAATTTAAAAAATGTGTTTCTTGCTTGTTTATTAGAATGAAAAGTTATAAGCACAAGTGAAGACAAGGGAATCAGGAAGTACTATAATGATTTATAGTAATATAGTTGAATATCACACAAGGAGAGGAGTAAGATTCATTCAATTTTTAAAACAAAAAGTAGACTAGTAACTTCAATTTTAGTAAGAATTACCGGGATTATATTTAAGAAATAAGAGTAGATTGGAGCAACATGGAATCTAGGGGCTGGAGATTTAGCTCAGCGGCATAAGCACCTGCCTTGCAAGCAGCCGGTCTTGAGTTAGATCACCGGTACCGATAAAAACAAAAAACAAAGGATCTTACTAAATAGAACCTTGTCCATTCCACCTGATTCTCAGTATAGTAGCACAAATTGAGATGTTTGAGAATATAGTTTATTAAATCACAATTCTATTAGTGTGTAAATTTGCTCATTCACTAGTTTGTCAATTTGTTCATACAGCAATGCAGCACATATTTAATAATGAGTTTTCTGTTAAATAAACTATTAGCCTCTGGGTATTCAGGTTTGAAAAGTTATGCTCTTATTTTCTGCAATACAAATCACGAAATTATTTTGTGGAAAAACAAGCACAATAAGATGAAATTTGATCACAAGTTGGAAGCTAGAATGTATAATGGAACAAAATCATTTAAAGGACTTCTATAAAAAAAAAATCAATGGACATGTCAGTACTTAACTGGTGGAGAATTTAAGGGAGAGCAAATACTACCAAGGAGCAATAAATGGGTGTGGCCAGGCACAGGAAGGAGGACAGGCACAAACTGAGAAACTTGGGGGCTATTATCAGGAGGACAGCCTTCTTCCATCTTTCTCTAGCATGAAATATAGTACGGTGGATAATTAGGGTCTATAGGATCCAGATCAAATTTAAACTTGGTTTTCATAGAAAACTTTGATAATACTAATTCTGAAACTTACATTTTATTTTAAACTTAAAATTACAGATATTGTAATTGTATTGTTTTGTTATTCTTTTCATAAAGCAGGATAAACATTTTAAAATTTTTTCTTGAAACATGTTCTTGGTATGTAGCTCAAGCTGGGCTTGATTTCAGCATGTAGCCCAAGCTAGTCTTAAACTTGCTACAATCCTCCTGCTTCAGCCTCCTAAAGTTTTGTGTCACTGTGCATAGCTGTGTTTTAAAGCACTGTTCTGTCAAAATATGCTCTGCCTTTTGGTTCAACTACATCCTATTATCTTTATACTTTGTTTGCATGTTTTCTTACTAATAATGGCCTTAAAAACATGAGAACACAGGGAAAGAAATACTAGCATTTCAAACACAGGGAAAGAAATACTAGCATTTAGATGAATAAATGATATTATGCTCATATCCCTGATATATAATCAATACTATGGATAACTTCAAAATCCTAGTATAGGTGATTTCTTGATGGAGTTACAGAGAAGGAAATCAGCCTGTCACCATCATGAGTAGAAAACTGAATAATAATCAATGACATTATAATTTTAGATAATTGTTTACAGGCAGTACAACAGTGATCTTTAAGACAAAAATAGTAAGTGAAAGAAATGCTATAATTACTCTAGTTTATTTGGAAGAGTTTCTGGCCAATGGGGGGAAAAAAGGATCAGGATGTCAAGTTTGGGCTTTTAGAAACCTCTCTAGCAAAGGTTTCCAAGAAAAAACAGCAATAGGAAGGTGCTGCGCAGAGAAAGCCTGGAAAATTTTACAGAGAGATTATGTCCTGCATAACTGTAAAGACAATCTAAGGAAGTCAGAAAAAGCTTTTGAGGTAGAAAATATTACCAGAGATAAGCATGGACTCAGGAACTTGGTGAATTTTGTCTTCCAATAAATGAGGCTTGAAAGACTATCTTCAGAATATGGATATGTATTTTCATGTATATATATATATATATATATATATATATATATATTCAATTATATATAAAAAGGAAAATATCGCATAGTAAAGTGGGATTCATATCAAAAATTTAAGATTAGTTGAGCATTCAAAATCTGCTAATTATTCAGTCATTTCAAGAGACGTAGGGAAAACATTTGATATAATCTAAAACTAATATTTCATCATTAATATTCATAAGTTAGAAACAGATATAAATCTGTGGGAACTCATTAGCAACCAGAGATTAAATAGAGGACTCAGTGTTTTTTTTTTTTTTTTTTTTTTTTTTTTTCTCTAATAAAGAGTGTCATTTTCAGCATTTTGCAAAGAGATTCACCCCCTGGTGAAATAAGAAAACAAAAGAGTTGAAGGACATGAAGATTGGAAAGCAAGAAGTAAAAGCAGAATTATTCAGAATGAGATCAAATAATGGGAAAATTCTATGTAACACAAAAAATTAACAAAGTAAGTGAATTTAACAGTGTGGTAGTATATATCAAGGACATTACAGATATTACTGCTTTTCTATGTATATATTAGCAAAAGTAATGGGAAAAATTAAATCAAGAATATACATGTTTGTCAAATTCACTTGGGAAAATTTAGATATATTTAATAAAATGTATCTAATTTTTATTCAAAAATTATACATAATTGGTAAGACAAATTAAAAAGAATAAATTGAGAGAGACAAAGATCATGACATGGATTGAAGGCTTTCATATGGTTAAAAAGTTCACTTTGTTCTATAAAATTCCAAGCCAAACATCATAGGATGCTTTGCAGAGAATTACCAAAATAACAACAAATTTGGAATATTTATAGTCTAATTTCAATGCTTATGAAAAAAAAAAAACATAATAACCAAATAATCTGGTATTTTTTTAGAAACCAATGAATACATAGACCATTAGAACATCATGGAGGATCTAAAAATAACCAGTGGGGCTGGAGAGTTAGGTCATAGTGTAAGTGTCTGCCTGTCAAGACAAGGTTGTGAGGGTATGAGTTCTACCCCCAGTACCAAAAGAAACACAAAAAAAGACAAGTTCTAAGAACGACCAACCTGCATAAATTAAATTCTATTTTGATGATAGACCCAAGTGTGAAACTTAAAATAATAAAACACATGGCAAAAAACACTCTTTTTAACTTTGAAGTATAAAAATATGTCTTTTATGAGAAATATAAAATTAACCACAAAAGTATATGCACTTCATCAAAATAAAACTGTCTTTTTTAAAAGGCACAAGGAAATAAATGAAAACACAAACTGCAGACCAAAGAAAAGTACTTAATTCTCCATATTCTGAAGAAACAATCTTAACAGTAATGCAATAACAACCACAACAACAAAAAACCAAATAAAATCATTTCAGAAAACATCCATGAAGGTTCAATAGGCAAATAAAATACTCAGAATCATCCATTATGAAAGAAATAAAGTTAAATACCACAGTAAGATACTGCTACACATTGTTGGAATGGTCATTATAAGTCTGATGCCAAAAATGTCATTAGTTTGTCTATAAACTTTTAACTTTCCTGTGTTACTGTTGCCAAGGAAAATAAGTACAATCACTGTGAAAATCAGTCCAAGAGTTTCTCAGAGAACTTAAAATGCATAGACTTTATGGGGCAGAAATTCCATCTTTACTGGTTTTCCAAGAAAATTAAAATCCACGTATATAAAAAAGAACCACGAAAATGATTATAGCTGCTTTATTCACAAGAGTCTTGACAAACTGAAACAAAACTGGGCTCCAGATGAAACAGCAAAACAGATTTTATTTAGTATCTAATAGAGGAGAAGGACTTGACCTCTTTTCCAATTCAAATATAGATGACTGTTTTACAGGAGCCCAGTGCAAGAGGGAAAGAAAACCAGGTTCGAAGATCACTAACAGTTGATAAGTGTAGATGTGACTGGCCTGGGTGGGCCACTAATTGGAAATGACCAGCCTTAGGATTCTCCCTTCACAGAGCTGGGAAGAGAGAGACTGTGTCCTTCTTCTTCATTACATTGCAAAAGAATTGCTTTGCTGTTAGGAAAGGAATTTTTGAGTTGTGGGAATTTTAGAATTCCTAAGGAACTTCTCCCACCAGAAACTGGAAGAAGAATTTGTGGGCAGAAGTTCCTCAGACATCTGATGGTCTCATTTGATAGGGGCCTATACTAGGAGGCCTAAAATGAGGTTAGTTGACTCCTCTGGCAGAGGGTTATGCTTGCTTTTGTATCAAGTTGCTTCTTAGAATCGTTCAGTGGATAGATTTGTTGGTAGTCACCTTGATAGCAGCATGATCTAGAGATCTCCTTTAACCTTCAACTGGGGGTTGCCAAGCTACACTGTACTCAGGAATGGAGACTGGATTTCTTATGGGGACTGAACTGCTAGATGCTATGCTAGAATTACTATGCTAGATGCTGTACTAGTCCTGTCTTATTGCGGAGGTTTGAATAGGGTAACCACATCCAGAGAAATTTTTGACTTTCAGTTCCAAGCCAGAAAACAATGAAATACCTCTGAATATGACAATGGATACACAGACATTGCTCTATTCATAAAGTGTGGCAAAGTCCTCAGCAATCAACCCAACTCTTGCTTACTACGCATGGCAACATGAAGTAAGTTACAGTACTGATTGATCCCACAGGTATGAAGTTCTAGAACAGATGCAATCAATGTAGCATGAAAAAAAGGAATCAAAATAAGCTCCTCTGTGGAGAGAAAAGTGTCGCTCTGGGTGGGTTAAATCCTGCTGCTGCTCTGAGGGCACCTCTCGCACTGCTCTGTAATCACTGTTCAGCAGCTCACCCCATGAGTGACCCCATTATACCACTTCCAAAAGCCCGCTTTCAGAGTTGCCTCAATTCAGTGTTTGTGGAACAAACTGAAACATTGTTCTCACGGAGTTTGGTTAAAACACTTTCAGGGAATAATTCCCAGCTTCCCATCAGTATTCTCTCAAAAATAGGGAAGAAGTTATTGAATTGAGACTTTTTTAATGTTTCTTTTGATAAATATTTTCTAGGAACCCTTCGATAGGGCACATCCATTTCATATGAAAACTTTTAGAAGAATTAAAACATATAGATGTATGTATTTCATTTCAATAATGGAAAAAAGACCAACTCAAGACTGGAAAACCTGAAATATTTAATTAGGCCTTGGAATTATCTTGCTCAAACACACATAGAAAGAGAATGTTAATTTCTAAAATAAAATATATTTTTTCACAAAATACTACAAAAGAAAATAAAGATTGCTAGTGCAAGTTTCAGCAAATATATAAAATTAAGCCTTAGAATGGCATAGAAATTTTTAATTAAAAATAGCTCTTCCTAAAACATGACACTGAGAATTTTCCTCAGGATTATATCTTTTAGGTGTTATCACTCTGAGGAAATGAAACAGGAAAAAAAAAAAAAAACCTACCTTGTGTCTCAGCTTCAATTTATTTAGAGAGAAATGATAATTGTCACCTTTTTCCAAGTGATGTAGAAAGACGAGTGCTCGCTAGCTAAGAAGATATATAGGGAGGACAGAAGAGCTATTTAAGGCACCCATGATGAGATGCTATGACAAGACTGCACTTGTGAATGAAAACATAAAACACACCATTCGTTTCATTACTTTAGCAGCCTGCCAAAACCAAGCGTTTCCAGGCCACTGGTTAGGCAAATATTATCCTTTTACTACATTCTGCTTTTTATACCTGTCTGAAGATTTAAATCAAGAACCCACAACTATTAAATATCAGGGCACTGCAAATTATAATTAGCAGTCCAGGGTGACTACGCAGCACGTGGTTGACACTCCCATGGCTGTGAAGGACACCTCACAGCCCATTCACTGGACAAAGCCTGTGGGCTTTTTATTTTTTGGCTACCTTTTTTGCTTTCTCTCAGGGTACTATTCTTAAGCAACATAAGCTGGCATATTCCAAATTCTGCAGTGTAAATGATCTACTCTATGCCATTCTTCAGACTCTGAATTGACATTTTTAGTTCATCTTTCATCCAGTTTCTTTAGAGTTGGCTTCTTATGCATTATTGGAATCATTTGTTTTCTACACTAATTCAGAATCATTAAGAAACCAGCCCTAGCAAGCAGCTCCCCTCCCTGGTAAGTGGCTGTGGTGTGGCAGACTGCGGCCCTTCCAGGGGGAGAACCACCAACGGCTCCTGAGATCTGCGCCATGTTGGAACTTAGGACCCTGGAAAACCAAGCAAGCAGCTCGCCTCCCTGCTAAGCAATAGTGAACCTACTTGTGCATGGCCTAGAGTCAAACATCCCACTTCCCCTACCCTTTTTCCCCTGTCCCCACATTAGTAAATGGGAACCAGAAATCTGAGCATCTCTTGGGAGTTTGACCATAGCAAATAAGGGGGATTTCCTTCTATCATCTCTTTGAAGGCAAATATTTTTATTACTGTTTTGCTTTATTTTGATTAATGGTACTGCTCTATTCAATATTCTGTTTTGATAAGTTCTATAATGTTCTGTATTTCATTTTATTTTGATATACATGATTGAAAGAACTACTATTGTAAAGATAATAAAATATACTATAATACCTATTACTGTTATCCCGGTAACCTGCTGTGAAGTTCTGTACCAATTTTATGACACTGTCTCAGTTGGCTTTGTTCTGTCTTGTTCTGTTACATTTTACTACCTTCAAAATAAAAAAAAAAAAAAAGAAGAACAATTAAAAAATAATAAAAAAATAAAAAATAAAGAAACCAGCCCTGGGTTTTCCCTTTGACCCACATCTCCCTTTTGATGCTGGATCACAGCTGTTAATTACTGACAGGTAGACTGAGGAGGCACAGCAGAGCCCAACACAGCTGCAAGCCTTCTCCAATCTCTTGAATGCTTTTTGTTGGTTTGAGATATACCTTTCAATATGAATGGGAAGCCACTGGCCTCATATACCTTTCAATACTTTTCCTTGGTGGGAGTTCAAGAAGCCTACAGAGTTACTCTGATGACAATATAAGTTTTCTTGGGATATTTCAAAAGCATCAACTCAAAAGGTCTAAATCAATAGAAACAATATAACAACAAAAAAATGTCACTTTCTATTGAAGGGTAAAGCTCAGCTGAAAGGACTAGGCCATCTCTTGGTTCATTGACTCTTTACGCACACAAGATCCCTTTGAAAACAAGAAATCAGAAAGGAGCACCAACTTCCAATCTCAGAAAAATCCCCAAAGGGATGTCAATGTCCAATTATAAATTAAATAGTTTCAGATCTGGGCTTTTTCTCAGATATTTCCAACGTGCCACATATTTAAATTCATGTAGCCTAACCTAAAATGTAATGAATGCCATTTTTGTAGTTGATTCTAATTTGATAGAATTATAATGATTTTAATTCCATGTAAAATTTTACTGGTTAAAACATTGGTAACATTATTAGCAGATATTTGAATAAACCTGTATATTATATGTATATATTATATGTATATTATATGCATATAGCAGTCAAGAAATCTTGACTTAATATAGATAATGTCTATCAAAATATTGTTACATGGACATTCTTATGTCTACGAAGGGGTGGATACCACTCTAAAAATAAAGACCAATGAGAATAACTTAAAATGTTTATATCTGTGATCCAAAATCCAACAGAAGCCTAGCACTTTCTCCTGTACAATATCTCCCACTTGCACAGCATGAAAAACGTGAACCTCACTTGGTGCCATTGACCTCGATAACACCATTCTCCAACTTGTATATCAAATCACTGTTACCAAGGTCTGATAGCAGCAATAGCTCCAATACGTACAAACCTCACTGCCTGTTCTCAGCCCACAGATCACTGTGTAAGAGAAGCACTGAAGGGTCCATGATGATAGCACCATCTCTTTCACAGCATAGCTGGTGGTATCTGCGTGTGCGATACATGCACAGACAAGGAAACATGGGCGAGAAAGCACAACCAAAGAGAAACCAAATTGTGAGACGCTAGAAGTTCAATTTGAACCATGCACAAAAGTCATCAAAGACATTACTAATCCTGAAGATGCTGGATTGGTCATCTTAGGGGAAGCAGTGGTCATGTGGCCAAACGGGCTTGAGAAAGATGAGTTATTAACACTGTTAAAGAATTTGTCTGTGATGAAAAGACAAACATGTCAAAGAAAACATAAATGGCAAAATTTTCACACTGAACTAACTCCTATACAATGTTAAGAGAACAAGAACTATGATTCAGAAAGCTGATAATACACAGAGGCTATAACAATTTCTGCAATCATATAGGGAATATCTACATTATACCTTAGATTATATGAATGGAAGAAGATAAATATTCTTTGGAAAGATTTTTAAGGAAAATAAAAATATTAATTTTCCAAATTTCTAATGTTTTAAATTAACATATTTAATATCAGTATGACTTAAAATTTTGGTATACATGTAAAAATGTTAGATATCATGACACTGCGCACACTCTGGCAAATGGCTTCTCATAATTTAAGGCTTACTTCAAAAATTATTTTCAGGAAGATTTCTGCAACTGTTGTACCTCACTTTATGCTTATAAGCATTACTTTTAAGGACTATGAACACCAAAAGTTTTACCTGAATATCATTAATTTGCAACCTTTAAAATAATAGCCAGAAAATTAAAAGAAGGCCAAATAGGATGAAAGGTAAGATAATTATATACAAAAATATAGTAAGAAATATAATAGTAATCAGAAACTTTAATATTTGGCATAATAAATAGAAGATCATTTAGGAAACAGAGCAATTGAACAAACGTATTTTGCATAGACCATTTAGACTATTGCTGAGTGGACAGAATATTAAGCATAATGTTCATTTTTCCCATGATCATTTTACAGGAAATAATTACATTAGTCAATAAAAATCTTCGTACATTATCTCAGTTACCTTTCTGTCATTGAGGAGACAAAATATGCATAACCCAAAATTAAGGAAGGAGAAGTTTATTTAGCTCAAAGTTCATGGAGCTTTCAATTCTTGATAGCTGGCTCCAGAGCAGGGGAAACACTTCAAGGCAGCAGAAGACAGAAAAAGCAACAAAAGCAAAAAAAAAAAGGCAGAGCAAGCCTCTTTTCCTCCCTTGTACTAGAAGCAGGCTCGCCCCATAGGGTGGATGTGGCACTCACCCCATCTCCTTACCCTTTTCTTGCACAGGGTGAGTGTGTTTACAAAGTGAGGATCCTGGCTTCATGCCCAGTGACTTAGTTAAGCTTCTAAGCTTCTCAAATTGACACAATGTATAAACCTTACATGTATTTAGCATTGAAGGATACTAGAAGTTGATACCAGAAGGAAAACAGTAAAAGTCACAAATATGTGGAAATCAAAGATAATGTATTAGAATAGTGGTTAAGGAACATATAACAAGGAAATTAGAAAGCATTTTAAAATAAATGAAATTAAAATACAGTATACCAAAACATACGGAATGCAAAAACAAATGCATTGAAGAGAATACACAGTTGTAAATGTTCATAAAATAACAAAGAGATCAGAGCAACAACCACATTTCACATATTAACCAGAAAAATAAGCCTTGAAAGCCAAAAATAATAAAAGAGAACAAATAATAAAAGCAGATAAAAATAAAATAGTGACTAGAAAATCATTAAAGGAAAACATCAAAACCAGGGTAAGTTCTTGGAGAATATCAAAAAGGCACCTACATAGATGAAGAAAAAAGATTAAGATTCAAATAATTAAATTCAGAATTGGAGAAACAAATGTCTATGCTGATTCAATAGCAATAAAATTACCATAAAAGACAATTAAAAACATTTATATGCCAAAAAATGGATATTTAGAAGAAACTGACAAATTAGTACAAAACACACATCTTACCAAAATTAAATCTCAAAGAAGCATATTATTAGAACAATATTTAGTACTAATGTTTAGATACTAATGCAAAATGTTTTAAATAAAATTGCAAGACACTATGTCTTTTCTGCAAATTTTGTGAAGCATTTAAATAATTAACCCAATCCTTATCAAACTCAAAATTTGTCTAAATTTGAAGACCAGGGAACACCTTGAATCTTTTCCTTTATGATCAGCTGATTTAAACTCAGATGAAGGATAAAAATGAAAGACATAGCAGATTAATAACCATTGCTAACATGAAAGCAAAACATAAAAATATTAGTAAACAGAATTAATTCAACAATATATTTAGTACCTGGTGATATTCCATGTACTACTTGGGTTCATTTCTGGAGGGCAAACGTGTTCTACTCTATGAAAACTAATCAGGGTAATTTGTCACAGCTACAGAATGGAGGGAAAAACACAGAGGATCATCTTAAATAGTGCAGAACAGTATTACACAAAACTCACTATCTACTTTTGCCACTTCTATTAATCAGGATGTGGGATTTTTTTACCCTAAGAACTTAAGCAAGGAGAAGAAAGACTTATGCAATTTATGAAAGAAAAATTACTGCTTTACACATGTATTTTAACACTATATGTGGAAATCCTAAAGATTCCATACTGATACACACAAAAATGAACTATGTAAAGAATTTAGTAAATTTCAGCATACAAAATCAATGTAGGTGGTGTATTTCTGTACATTAGGAGTGGACAATCCAAAGTAAAATTAGGAAAACAATTAAAATAAATGTAAGTATTATTGGGGTAAATGTAACTAAGTAAATAATACACATGTACTAAAAACTATAAAATATCACAAAGGAAATTGGAGACATAAACAAAAACATTTCTTGCATTTTTGGAATGTAATTTAAGGCAACTCAGAATAATAGTATGGAATTGACAATATTACCAAAAGCAATCCACAGTACCAGTGAAGACCTAATATTTTGGAAAAATAGAAAAATCCATCCTAAATTTCATGTGATTTCAAAGTGAATTGATTTGCCCCAACAATTTTGAGAAAAGAGTAAACTAAGAAGTGTCATATTTGCTGGGGATTTAGCTCAGCAGCATAAGCACCTACCTGGGAAGCATGAGGTCATGAGTTTGATCCCTGGTACCAAAAAACCAAAGTGCTGATTTCAATTTCTGCTAAAAAGTTATGGTGTTCAAAGCTATTGTCATACTAGGAAAAAAAGACATGTACGTATATATGTATGATGCTGGGCTAGGGTAGGAAACTCAGAAATAAATGCTGTTCAAATGCTCAAGTGATTTTGGAGAGTGGCACCAAAAATGATAAATGGAAACAAGATCATATTTTTGGAACAGGAAGTAAGAAAACCTGATATTCAATTGCAGAGTTGGGGGTGAGATATTGGACTCTAAATGGCAAGCAAAAATTAATAAGAGTAGGACCAGCAAACTAAATGGAAGAAATTAAACTTTAAATCTAAATTCTTACAAGAATATGTAGTCACAATTTTTGTTATATTGAAGTTGGCAGATACTTTTTCCTTTTTGGATATCACATGCAAAGTATAGGCAACTGATTTTTATAAAAACAATATGACTCCATTGAAACTAAAATGGTTGGCGTATAAATTATACTATTGACAGTGAAATTGCTACAAAAAGTATGAGAAAATATTTTCAGGTTATATATCTGATAGAAGGTTCATATCCAGCATACATAACGGACTCTCATAAACCAACAAAAATAATCAATGTGGTTTAAAAATAGACAAAGAATTTGAGTAGATATTTCTTTAGAGAAAATGTACAAATGAAAGACAATTTCAAAATGGAATACTCTTTATATTTATTATGATGATTATGAGAGAGGAGAGAGAAAGGGGAGAATAAAGTAACAATTGTGAAAAATAGTATAAAAAAGCTTCAAGAAACATTTTACCATATGATCTATTAATTCTACTTCTAGATTTACATACAAAGGGACTGGTATGGATTCTAACAAATACATATATATTTAGGTTCATACTAACATTATTTGCACTAGCCTATAAATGGAAGCCAATCAGGTGTATATGTAAGAATGGATGAAGGAAAAGAATGCATTATGTATTCCAGGTAGACTATTATTCAAACATAAAAGAGAAGGAATTTTTTTCTTTCTTTTTTTTTTTTTTTTTTCTGGTACTGGGAATTGAACTCATGACCACACACTTGCCAGGCAGGGGCTTATGCCACTGAGGTAAATCCTCAGCCAGAAGGAAATTTTGATACATGTGACAGTTTGTATGAGACTGAAATACATTATGCTATGTGAAATAAACCAGTCACAAAATGATGAATTTTCTATTGTTCTTCTGTAAGTAGTCTCTGTGGTCAAATACATGGAGACACAAACTACAATTGTGATTTCCAGGGCTGAGGAATGGGGAGTTGCTGTTTAATTAGTACAGAGGATTCAAATAGAGCTTGTAATAAAAATAAGTTGCAACATGCACGATCAGCAAGGTAAATAGACTAACCACAATGCATTCATTTCTAGATACTATTGGGAAATTATCGTTTTGAAAATGTGGACAAGCAAAGAACATGTGAGAGATGAGATGAGAAAGTAAAACCCCAAATGGTCATTCAGGTAAAGCAGCACGATGGAAAGCTGCTAGAGCTGTTGGAGAATGAATAGGGTGATGATGTGATGCCGGGCAGGGTCCTGAGCAGCTGGGAAGGTCGGAAGTCCTGGGAACACAACATGAGCACAGTATCAGATGCATATGCAAGCCTTTTGAATAAATCTTAAGGTTCGCAAGGAACTCATAGAAAATGTGTTAATGATCAAAAATAAACACCAAACATTGTCATATAAATAAAGTAAAGCAAGCAATCCTATTTTACTACAGATTCTGGGGGTAAATAGAATAGAATTAGGTATCAAATATTATAATAAAGTTTGGTTCTTTTATCCCAAATAAGAATATTACATTTAAGGTATATAAATGAATAACATATATATGTATAGTGTTGTTAAAGAAAAAATGTAGATTTCATATTGGCAAGGAAACTGAAAAGCTAACAAATCAATACCAACACTGACATCTTATTTAAAGATCAATATAAAGACAGTGCATTGGCTCAGGGCATGTACGGTGGTGGTGGAAGCTTGCAGAAGTTCTCCTGGCAGATATTTTTTATTTCTCCTTAGTGAAAAAGCAAGCAATTCTTCAACCTGAGATTCAGGAGGAAGATTTTGATGAATTGAACACAGAGTGTGCATTTGAAATAATAACCTAAGCAATGAAGAGTGGTGTAGACTTGTGATACACAAAAACAATTAAAAAATTAATGGGCTTGCTTCTGATTTTTAAATTTTTCTTATTCTAGCATATACATGTGTCTTGGTTAGCTAGCGTAATGTTAAGTGATTAATACTTAATGCCAAACACTCAACACCTTTTTTCCCCAAACTGCTTACACTGCTAGAAGTATCCGTGAAGTTTCATATAAAATATTTGACCAGAAGAAACAGTATAACCAAAGGTTTTCTAACCATAAGTCACAGTCAAAACATTAACTTGAAATTAAAAATTCTGTGAAGTCCAAGGACCCTAACCTGCTCCCTAGTTAGAAGTTTCTTGACGTCCTTGAGAAAGGCCAGAATGCTGCAGCTTCTGCCTGGGATTAATGACAGATATTTTTAAATGGGTTCTGGATTTATTGCTCTATAATCTGAAGGAAGCTTCTCCTTCCTCTAATTTCAGCAATTTCAGATTCATTCAACAAGTTTAGCATACAAACAATCACCATGTATTATTTCTTTCTTACTTTTTTTAAGAATTATTTTATTATGTATATAAAGACAAAGGTAATGCCTCACAAGAAATTTTTCTATTAAGTCTCCAAAATTCTGAGTATACATTTCTCAGTAGATCTGGAGCTGACACATAGAAGTTATATTGACCTCTTCCCTTCTAATAAAAGTGTTTGTATATAAACTCTGTTGCTGAGGGTAGGTGAAAGAAATCCCATACCCAGTTACAGGGAGAAAAAAATTCTCTTTTTAAAATCATGCACCATGAAACTTCTATTTAGCTATTCACAGCAGGAAACTCAGTAAAAATTATTTAAAGCACATTAATTCAAATCAGCTCAGCCTACCTCTGTGAGAAAGTTGTTGCATAAAGGGAACAGTTCTTCTAATTAAATCTAAAAACTCTACAGCTGTGAAACTATAAATTTTTATCTCTGCTAGCAGTAGCTTTAAAAGTGACTCTAAATTAAAATATTAACTCCCCCTCCTCGACATAGTAAAAGACTTAAAACTTCCATAATGTGAATCAGATGGTCTGGACTTTCTAGGTGGATGTGCTGACCTTGGTACACTTTCTCTACCTCAGAATAAACTATTCACTATTTGACATAATGCTGCATGATTCTCTCTCTCTCTCTCTCTCTCTCTCTCTTTTTTTCTCAGCTGGTTTCATAACATGACTCAACTTACTCTTTTAGAGTAAAGAAACTTATTCTTTTAGGATTTTCTTCCTTATTTCTTATTTGTTTTTAAATCAGTGATTTCTGATCTACCTTACAACAAGCACCAGCTGGTCTCTTGTCTGGTGAATCGTTAAATCTCTTCCATCTAGGACAGGGACATCTGTTTCTAGTTCCTAAGGTATGAATTTCACACATGTTCAAAAATGGATATCCAATATCATGACTGCTACTCCTCTACTTAAACAGAGAAAAATGCCCATCAAAGCATCAAGTTCCAGAAGATGGTCATGAGAATGGCAAATAACTATTTCAGAAGCCTAGAAAACTAGCAAGTGATTAGAAGATATCATTGCTGATTTTGTTGTGTTAAGTGGCAATTTTGTTTGACAATCTTTGTCATTTTTGTAAAGCTTCTTTAAACTATTCAAAATTCAAAGCTAATTTGGAGAGTATGTGAAAATCTTTTCTGGCTTAGCTTGCCTTCTTAAAATGATCCTGCTTATGTTGCATCAAGCACTTTGCACCTAAACAGTGATGGATCCTCTATCACCTGAACAATGAATGGTAACATCTACCAGACAGGTACAAGAGAGAGCACATCTCCAATGTGCATCCATGAATCCCAATAGCACACATTCTTACTTTGGTACAGAAAACCTACGAGGACCAGAGAGGTACTGCAGACCTTACAAATTAACATGGCTTGTATATGGAGACAGGTAAATGTGAAAGTGTGTTGTAGATCTTCAAACTTATTTTTTCATTTGGGGAAAATAGAAAAACCACACCTAGCAAATGGTGAAAATGTCTTGTTTTATTTTTCTAGCTAATGATAACAGTAATACATCATTTTACATTTGCAACATTTTATCACCTACCTATCAAATTCTGGTCCTACAGTAATTTAACTCTGGTACGAAATCCCAATATTAATGCCATATCTAAGCTGCATTCTCCTTCCTCAGAATCATAGAAAACATGTATTTTGTTCTATTGGATATTTTCTTTTACCATGCCAGTGCTATTCTTTATTGCAAATTATTCTAAGGTGAGCTTTAAATATTTATGCATTTTAAAATCTGTGGATTTTATGTCAGTGGGTACTTTCATTGAATCTTTTCCTCCCACAAAAGTCACAAATTATTGAAAAACTATCTGACAACACTTTGTAATCAAGACTATTCAGTATTTCACTTATTTGTGGTTGGTATGCCCTACTCCATAATCTTGGAGACAGTAATAACAATAAGTTGTAAGATCACAATTTTTAAATGTGCAATAAATTTGTTCAATATTAAACATTTTCTCATTTCACATGTAAACTATGAATGCTTGTGACCTAGTTCAAAGCATTGTTTTGAGGATGCAAACACATGGAATGCACTCAGTAACTATAATTTTCCTTTTTCCAGAGGATGAATTAGTCTATTCCTTTTTGACAGAATATATTGATTTTAAATTCCACATGGATATGGCCAATGGTAATGCTGTTAGCTATACGACAGATGATGATGATGATGATGATGATGATGATGATGATGATGATGATAATGATGGTGATTTTTTTGAGATAGAGACAGAATCTCACTATGTAGTCCACACTGATCTTGAACTCATTATGTAAACAAGGCTGGCCTTGAACTTGTAGTAATCTCTGTGACCCAGTCTCCGAGTGCCAGAGGGAGGCACTACCACACTCAGATTCTGAGCCAAATCATTTGGTTACTTAAACTTCAACACATCTGATAATAGTGCAGAAGACAATGGAAGGCATGAGTGGTCTCTATGAATCCAATTAAAACATAATCATCTTATATACTAATAGGTGTTTATATTACCTCTCCTAAGGTACATCTTAAGTTGAATGTCACATATTTCTAAAATACTGTCCAAAATTTTGTAATATAGATTAAAGATATACCTGAGAAAACTAAACAATAACAGCTATTACTAAAAAATGTGTTTTTTCTGTATTTGTATGCAGTTGTAGAAAAACTAAAGAACCTCAAGGTGGAGACTTTAGTACTGAGATAAGTCAATATTAGTATCTTAGTTACTACTAAGTTCAACCCACCATGGAAGACTGGAGCAGGACTGGAGGAGATGGAAGTCTCTGCCTTATTGAGAAAGTTATCTGAGGCTTCACATACTCTTCCAAGAGACAGTAGGGTGGAAAATATATCTGAGAGAGCTCCATCCAAAATGATCAAAGTAGATTTTGGCCACTTCAAATTCTAGCCATCTGGAAAACTCTTTTATGTGGAATATTTCATTCTTTGGCAAGACTTCAGAAGCAAAATGTTATTTTGGTTATCTGATGAAGAAAAATGAGGTAGCTGACCATAAGGGCATGAAACAGTAGAGTAAAGAATCATTTGGATGGAATAGAATAGTTCTGGGTTTGAAACCTGGGACTTGCACGTCACTCATCTAGAATTGGCTAGATAAATAGTAATAGCAAGGCAAAGATTCATCCATATGATGGGAGAAATGAGACTTAATTTATAGATATATTTTACATAAGCTTAAGGTTGAAACATGCAATGCTCTCAGAATAACTCTTGCACAATTTAAACTTTGATGATAGTACCAATGATTATTAATTATTATCACTGCTATTGTCCTTCATAACACAGTAATCCTAAAGTAATTCTAGCAAGAAGAAAGTTTCCTGCAGACATATCATTAGCTATCTAAAGTGATCAAGGTAGTTGCTGTGAATTTTTCCTTGATCCAGCCTTCATGAATTGTGCCATCCCATGAGAAAATCAAAAGCATTTTCACAGAAGATGATGGGACCGGGAAAATAAACTATTGTAAGTTTTACACAAGGCATTTTTCTCTTCTTGAAGAGTAATGGTATAAGCCTCCTACATTCTACAAGTGTAAACAATTTTTTTCTACACCTGTGTTAAGATTTTGAAATGTTAAAGAAATCGAATTGTTGTTACAAGTTACTGCCAGAAATGATGCATATTGAACTGAGGTAGATTTCTCTGCATCTAGAACTTTCCTATAATCTGATATGTTGTAAAGTATGGAAAGTTGTAAAGTATGGAAACATTCTGCAAATGCTTAAACTTTTTGATATTACATTGTGTGTAAAAGGAAGTAATAGAAAAAAATGAAGATATGAATTTAGATTAGAATTCCACAAAATTAAGTTTGCTTGCCTTTTAGAGTTCTATTGTCACCAGACATGATATCCTCTGTTGATTTTTGTTCCTAACGTTTGTGCTCCTGTTAAATCAGTGGATAGATGTGACTGGGTGACTTTCAACTCTAGTCCTAGCAAGTATTTAAACTTCTAAAGTATACACTTGGATTGTGGACTCTGAGAGAAACCACTAGTCTTATTTAGAACATACTTATGAAACCTCTTGAGAAATCCAGATACTGAGAAGTGGAGACCTTCTGCCTACATCTACATGAGAGCACCATTTTGGAAAATGTATCTAGCTCCAGAGAAGTCTGAGATGATGGATTCTCCAGAAGAGATTTGGCTGCAATATTATGAAGTATCCTACTCTAGCAAAGTCATTTTAAAGTTAATGAACTATTGTAATTAGGGACTGAAAGGAAAACAATTTAATAAAGGGCACATAATTTATAGAGCCCAAAACAATGACTTATGCAAGTCTGTTTCGTGGATCTGGACTGGGAGGGCCTTAGCAGTGGTTGCTAGAAAGTTTGTGCCAGTGGGATGGAGGATCTGTGCCAGCAGGCTCAGTGATCTGCATGAGCCAGGGAGCAATGCTCACAGTAAGGACCATAGGTCCCCCCAAAAGTACCACAACCATTTTCAGCAACAAGTTTCTGAGCTCCTCTGACAATGAGAACAGCTGAGTTCATATCAGGATGCCAGTGTGACAAGTTTCTCTGGGAGACTGAACAGCACACCGTTTTTTCCTCTGGAAGCAGGAAGCAATGCTCAAAGTAAGGACCAGACCTTACCACAGACAAAGGGAACCACAGACATTCTCAGAGAAAACAATGTTCTGAGATCCTCTCACAAAGAGAACAGCCAAGTTCATGTTCTTCTGGAGGAGAGCTCAACAAGCTCCTCCAGGGAAACCAATGACAATAAGAGAACCAACAACACTACTATTTCCTCCCCAGTTCTCCTTTTTCTGTTTCTGACAATGACTCTCAAGAGCGCCTTCTGATTCTGGTCAGCTGGGTGTTACAAGTTGACCGCCAATTGTCAGTCTACCACATGAACCAAAGAAATTGTGGCAAATGACAGATAATTACTGCTGCTTTAATCCTTTCCATTGCTGGAGGGTTCATTTATGATTTTAGCTATCTAAACAAATGCTGGGACCTTAGTTGTTTTTCTTTTTTCTTTTCTATTGTGTGTGTGTGTGTGTGTGTATGTTTGTGTTTGTGTATTTCTTTTCATTTATAGCTCAATATTCTTATCTGTGAATTGAACCACATAATACCTAGTTTACAAAGATTTTTGGGTTTTTTTTATTTATTTTGAATCTAGTTGCATGTAAGGATTAAATGTCTCAATTTGTTTCCAAAGCTTGATTTATGACATTAAGTACTCAACAGATCTGAGTTGTCCTTTCTTACTTTCACATATAGGGTTTTCCTAAATGTTGTATAGAGGAAAATATTGAATGTTTAGTTCAAGTTTTCAGATATTAGGTGTGTCTCTGTGTAGAGGAAACTCTTATAGTGCAATAAGATTCTAAAACAGCATGAAATTTTGGAAGATTCCTTGGACTGAAAAAAATAATTTGTCCAAATATCATGGGCTAGTTGCCTTCTGACAAAGGAGCATTTCCGGCCCTTATATCATATTCGTATATGTTTCAAGCCACCAAAAATAAAGATTTTAAAAATTATTCCAACAAACACAGGTATGCAGGAAATAGATCAGAGGTAAATATGAATATTAATAATGGGTTCTGCTAAAACACAGAATGATTTGCCTTATACAGTTACAGGAGCAAGCGTTTGACGTGAAGAGAGTGACAAAGTAGCACCACCTGGATGTGACACCAAGGGTTTCTTATATCTATTGTCACCTCACCTGTGTTTTCTTTGCAGCATGACTACCACACCAGTTTTCTGTTTCATGCTAGTATGGAATTAAGTGGGGAAAGGGGCAGGAAATAGAGATATCACTCCAGAAATTACACTTTCATTGGATTTCAGTTATAAAACATTGATCAAAATTTATTATTGGGGCCAAGGATTTAGTTCAGCAGTGTAAGTACTTCCCTGGCAAAGGCAAGGTCATGAGTTTGATCCCAGGTATGAAAAAAAAAATTGTACACCAGAGATATATAAACCATGGAGAATTTGAGCTCAATATGGTGTGGTAGTAAGGGAGAAATTCAAGTAGCCATTGGATTATGCAAATATGATAGCTACATATGCTATATTTGATCTGGAAAACAAGTGTTACACAGTCAGTTTTCGTCATTTGTATTACTTATGTTCCATAAAGTTAATGTAAAATGTGAATTAATGAATGCTGAAGCATTCTTTCTAGGGGAACTACAGGGTCATGTTTCTGAGCCACTGGTCAAATATATTTCTATCAGTTTATCAATGTGTAATCTTGTTTTATATCTGTGCATTTGGACTGACCTGCTGTAATACGTATTGCAGTTAACTAACACATACCTCATTGATGACAGCTCTCTCTTGTGTGAACAACACTCAGGCTTGCATTGCCTCTATAAGATACATCTCAACCTTCTGGCCCTTAAAAACAGTAGAAAGCCCTTCAGCAACAGGTTTGGAGGCCATTTAAAACACTATATATAAAAAAGCACAAAGTGTGAAAAACATGGCACTAAATATTCTGCAAAAAGTTACAATTTAAGTATAGAACAGAAATAAGAAGACAGAATTTTGCCTTGCTTACTCACCGCTTGAGTGCTTCAGGCAAGAGAAATATTTTACTGTTCCGTGTGTGTTTAGAATGACCACAAAAGCATTGTGGGTGTCGGGAGCCGAGCCAGAGGACCTGCCTAAGCAGATGAGGCCTGTAGGAAAGAGCGAAGCCTTCAGTAGATTACCCCTCCCATCGAATGATGCCAAGATGGCGCCCGTTTCCTACTTCCGTATTCTTACCCTCAGCTTCTGCCTAGCTACAGCTGATGTCCCCCAATCAGACTTTGCCACGCCTTGTTACCCTATAGGACAGGACTATAGATATAAGGACAGAGCAGGAGGTAGAGAGGAAGAGAAGACACGCAGACCATAGAGAGTGGAGGACTACGCGGGGTTACTCAACAGAGAGAGCCCCACTGGAGAGTCCGATCAGGGAGGAACGTTCCGGGGACGACCTGTGTGGAGAGTCAATAAACGCGACCTCTGTCTCTGCATTCTGGTGTGTCGTGTGAGTCAGTTCCCCTGCCGGTCGGGGGTTCAGAGGCCGCGCGGCGCATTTTGGTGGCCCGTACGGGGAGCTGATCACCCCCGTACTGCAGAGACAGACCGCTTTTGGCTTACCACACGGCAGAGGTCGTCGGCCAGGTAAGTTGGGAGTACGCCTGGGCCCTGGGTGGCGCGCACCTACAGGGCAAGTTTCTTAACTCCCCTGGTGTACATACGCCAGGTATCGAGGTGAGCAGATCTTAGCCACCCGAGGGTATCTTTTGATAGAATATGGGCCAATTACCGAGCAAAGAGGCTGGGGATTTAGCCAAGGCCCTTAAGAGACTGTTAAAAACAAAAGATCTTGGGGTAAGTCGTGCCACTCTCGAGCTGTTTATTGCCGAGATTGACCGGATAGCCCCGTGGTTCCTACCCACGGGACGTTTGACTTTGCCTTCATGGGAGAGGTTGGGGGGGGATCTGGCCTCTGCCGAGCTCGGCGGGGACTTATCCCCTTCCGTTCGCCCCTTGTGGGAGATGATACATACCTGCTTAGAGAAGGAAAACGAGGGTTTCCCGCCCACTGTCCATGGTGCAGGTATCAAAGAGGTGAGAGAAGCCTTCGAACGGGCGAAAGCTGAAAACTCTAGGGAAGGTTCCCTTCGGGAGGAAGACCCCAGGGGGGAGGAATCGGACTCGTCTGATTCCTATTATGAAGAAGCACAGTCCAGGAAAAGCATCTACGGGGGTCTCCGATGCGAGCTCCGCGCCATCTCAATGGGGGACGCGGAGGGAGAAAAAGAGAAACCCTCTGCTGACCCCTGCTGGCGACAGGAGAAATTACCTTCGGCCCCACCTTGGGACCTATTTCCGGAGGCGGTGTGCCGTGAGGAACTGTGCCACCAGGGGGCGCAGAGTGAGGTTAGGAGACTGGCGGCTACTATCGGTCCCCGCCCATCGCCACCGTCCTATGCTGAGCCGCCTCGGGGTTCAAGATACTTCCATGGCTCGCTCTGGCGTTCTAAATGGTGGGCGGGACCAAGGATGCCGGAACCAGGGATAGACGTGGGCCCCTATGGAGTGTACCCCATACAAGTTGCCCCAGGCCAGGGTAGGAATGTGTGGGAGCCTTTTGACCTTAAGCAGATAAAAGAGTTGAAAAGCGCGGTCACGACTTTTGGCCCCGAAGCTCCATACACGGTGGCAATACTAGAAAATCTCTGCTCTATTCCCCTTACGCCTGGGGATTGGGCCCAATTGGCTAAGGCCTGCCTTCCAGCTGGCAGCTATCTGGATTGGAGGGCTTGGTATGCTGAGTACGCAGCAGAACAGGCAGAGAGGAATGCTGCCGGGGGTCATAGGGGATGGAGCAGAGACATGTTAACGGGGGAGGGGCAATATGCTGAAGATCAAACGCAGTACCCCAGTGCAGTCTATGAGCAGATCAATACTATTGGAATGCGAGCCTGGAAACAGGTAAGCGGCTCTGGGACCGCATCCGCATGCCTCTCTAAGGTAGTTCAAGGCACCGCAGAACCATTTGTAGATTTTGTGGCTAGAATGCAAGATGCAGCAGAAAAGATTTTCCCTAGTAAGGAGACAGCTCTACCACTGGTCAAGCAACTGATTTTCGAACAATGTACTAAAGAATGCAGGGCAGCAATCGCACCACATAAGAACAAGGACTTAAACACCTGGATAAGAATTTGCAGGGAGATAGGGGGCCCCCTTTCCAACGCAGGTGTGGCCGCCCTGCTCGCAGCAGCTACCAATAACAAAATAAAGGCCAGAGAGAGGCCCCAAGGAGGCGCCTGCTTCACTTGCGGAAAGCTAGGGCATCTGAAGCGTGAGTGCCCCCAAAGGAATCGCTCCGGCGGATCCGTCCAAGGGGGAGGGGAGATTTGCAGGCGCTGCCGGAAAGGAGCTCACCGTGCTGAGGACTGTCGTTCCATCTTTGATAGTGACGGAAACCGCTTGAGTGGCAGACAGCTATCAGAGACAAAAAACGGCCAGAGGGGGCCCCTCCAAGGAGTGGGCCCCCGGACCCTGAGAATGTCCCCTCGAGACAGCCAAACCTCACAAGAGCCACGCTCGGCTCGGGAGGACTGGACCTCTGTGCCACCACCAGACTCATACTAACGCCTGAATTGGGTACCCAAATCGTAGAAACCCCGTGTTGTGGACCGCTGCCTGAGGGGACAGTTGGACTGGTGTTGGGTAGAGCTTCAGCTGCCCTGCAAGGTCTCATTGTTGTCCCCGGAGTCATTGATTCTGACTACACAGGCCGCATAAAAATTCTGGTCCGATCCCCTAACGGAACTCTGGTCATTAACGAGGGAGATAAGATAGCGCAGCTTTTGTTGCTCCCCAGCCTTCACGGAAAATTCCCCTCTCAGCAGAGGATCAGGGGCGGTAGGGGACCAGGCGCGGGGTCGGGGATTTTCGAAGGGCTGCACTTGACACTTGACAAAAGACCCATGTTATCATTGAGAATAAATGGGAGAAAAATTACAGGGCTTTTGGACACTGGGGCCGATCGGTCTATCATCTCTAAGAAGGACTGGCCCTCTAGTTGGCCCACAAATACAGCAGACAACACACTTCAAGGGTTAGGGATGGTGACAGCTCCTCAGGTTAGCGCCATAACCCTGCCTTGGTGTGATGAGGAAGGCCACCAGGGTCATTTCCAGCCTTTTGTCCTACAACTGCCAGTGTCTCTGTGGGGGAGAGACATCCTTACCCAGATGGACGTCACCCTTACATCCAATTGTTCTCCTCAGGCCAAGGGCATGCTTAAGAATCAAGGGTATATCCCCGGCAAGGGCTTGGGCTCTGCCCTACAGGGCCAGACTTCCCCTGTACCTATGGAGAAGAAGGAAGGCAGACATGGCCTGGGTTTTTTCTAGGGGCCACTGAAGAAGTTCTCCTACCCACCCCGATTAAAATCACTTGGAAGTCCCCAAGTCCAGTTTGGGTACCTCAGTGGCCCCTGCCCAAGGAGAAGCTCTCAGCACTAACGGAAATAATAAAAACCCAGCTTCAAGCTGGACACTTAAAGCCGTCGACTTCCCCATGGAATACCCCCATTTTTGTCATCAGGAAGAAATCAGGCAGATGGAGGCTGCTCCATGATTTGAGAGCGATCAATGCGCAGATGCAACCCTTAGGGGCAGTTCAAAGGGGGCTTCCGGCACTCTCAGCGATCCCAAGACATTGGCCAGTCTATGTCATAGACCTTAAGGATTGTTTTTTCTCTATTCCCCTGCATCCGGAAGACACCCATCGATTTGCCTTCACCCTGCCCACGGTTAACCAGGAGAGCCCTGATCTCAGATACGAATGGGTGGTCCTACCTCAGGGTATGGCCAACAGTCCCTCTATGTGTCAAATCTATTTGGATTCCTTGCTGACCCCTATACGAAAAGCCTTCCCCAAGATTAGATGCGTTCATTATATGGATGACCTGCTTATCAGTGCAAAGGAAACAAAAATGTTAGAAGATATGTTAGGCCAACTGGTCAAGGCCCTGAGAAAGGCTAACTTGAACATTGCCCCTGACAAGATTCAAGGGGGAGAAGTGGTGACCTACTTGGGTGCCAAACTCTCGTCTACTCTGGTTTCTCCGCAGAAGGTAACCATCAGAACGGATAATCTCACCACTTTAAATGACATGCAGAAGTTATTAGGAGATATAAACTGGGTCAGACCTTACTTACATGTCTCCAATTCTGACTTAAAGCCTCTGTTTGATCTCTTGAAGGGGGACCCGGACATTGCCTCCCCCAGAGAGTTCACCCCAGAGGCCAGGGTTGCCTTAGAGAGGGTTGAAAAGGCCATAAGTAGAGCTACTTTACAGAGGATTGACCCAGGACAGCCTTTCGAAATCTGCTTGCTGCAGACCAGATGTCAGCCCACGGCGGTGATTTGGCAAAAGGGACCACTCCTGTGGGTGCACCCTAAGGTCTCACCTGCCAAGGTCATTGAACACTACCCGGAATCAGTTGCTTCTCTGGCATTGGAGGCGCACAGTAGAGCGATCCAACATCTTGGTTCCCCGCCTTATGCCATTCGGGTGCCCTATACTGCTTCTCAGATAAAGACCCTGACCGCCTGCCTGGATACTTGGACCATCTTGAGATGCGTGTTCCCCGGGGATATAGATAATCAATTTCCTAAGGACCCCATACTACAGTTTGTTACTCAACATCCGGTGATATTCCCAAAGATCACCGCCTCCGCACCTCTTGCTCATGCAACAACTATCTATACTGATGGGTCGAAAACCGGGATAGGGGCCTATGTAGTCTCAGGTAAGTCTCCGGTTACCATACAGTTTGAACCAGATCAACCACAGGTGGTAGAGTTGTTGATTGTACAAACAGTTCTCCAAAAATTTTCAGAGGCCCTCAATATTGTTTCTGATTCGAAATACGTTGTTAATGCCCTACAGGTCCTGGAAACTGCGGGCCCAATCAAGCCAACCTCTAAAGTAACAAACTTGTTCTTATCTATCCAGGCATTGCTCACGAGTAGACACCATAAAGTGTTTATCACTCATATAAGAGCACATACGCACCTACCGGGGCCCATGGTGCAGAGCAATGCGGCCGCGGATGCGGCTACTCGCCCGCTATGGATTCTCAATATACTGTCCCCACTGGAACAAGCCCGTCAATTTCATGACAAATTTCATGTTAATGCCAGGACTCTTGCCAATACATTCCATATCCCCAGAGCAGATGCACGCGACATTGTGCGACTCTGTGGCTCATGTGACACCCATTCGCCTGTAGTGTCAGTCGGAGTTAACCCTAGGGGGTTGACCCCCGGCGACATTTGGCAGATGGATGTCACTCATGTGGCAGAGTTTGGTTCTCTAAAGTATGTTCATGTCTCCATAGACACCTGCTCTCATATAATCTTTGCGTCAGCGGAAACAGGGGAAAAGGTGTCTAATGTGATTAACCACTGCCTGGCAGCATGGGCAGCCTGGGGAAAACCCAGACATCTCAAAACAGACAATGGCCCAGCATACACTGGGAAATCTTTTGCAAAATTTTGTGAAACCATGCAAGTCCAGTTAAAACATGGAATCCCCTATAACCCACAAGGACAGGGCATCATTGAGAGAGCCCATAAAACCCTCAAAAACATCTTAACAAAACAAAAAGGGGGAATAGGCCACAGCCTGACCCCAAAAGCAAGACTATCCATGGCACTGTTTACATATAATTTTTTGAATCAAAACTGCAATGATCGCTCCCCGGCGATGGAGCATTGTAGCCCTTCTCCCGCCAACAAAGGATGGGTAAAGTGGAAGGATGTCCTAACGGGACAGTGGATGGGCCCGGATCCAGTGGTCAGCTGGAACCGAGGCGCGGTTTGTGTGTCCCCACAGGAAAAGGAACCACTGTGGGTACCGGAGCGATTGATAAGAAAGACTCCAAGCCCCACAAAGGAAGAAAAAGGAGAAGGGGACCATAATGCTAAGGACCAACTTGACAACGCAGAAGGAGAACAATGACACCCTAGCCAAGGCACCGAACCACCTACTGCTGGGTGTGGTAATGTATACTCTGGTATTCCTCTTTGGGGTCTGCCTGGGACGGAGCGCCTTCTTGTTTGCTCATGCACCGCGCCCTGTCAACTGGCATAAAATATGCCTGGCGGTACTACTGCTGATTAACGGTGCTTATGCTGAAATAGTATGGGGGGCTACATCCCCCAGCCCTGTCCATTGTTTCAGTTACATCTCCAACCCTCCCGCGAACCTATGCCCACAACTGTACAGCTAGATTGCCATGCCTTCCTGATGCCCCGATTACTTCCCATGAGTTCAATATCACTGTGCCCCTCTCTAATGATATGGTGGTTTTCTCCACCTTTAAGCCCCCAAATGCTTCCTCGCTGCCCAACTGGATCATGTTTACTGAGGAAAGCATCAGTTGGGGACCGAGAAAGACAGGTGCCTCTGGATGGCATCCTTCTTCCCCGAGGAGATGAGTGATGGAGTCAATGACGGGTAAGGCGGGAGGGGCTCTCCCGACCAACCTAAGACAGACCCCACTCTATTAGGGTCCTCTCATGGAGCTAAGTTGTTGGCATTGAGATGTGAGACCAAGGGTACTGCAGTGCCACCCGCCCCAAAGCTGGGGGGAAGGCAGGAATGAATGTCTATATGCATCCAGGTTCGGTTCACAAAAGCCTGGCCCTGCGAAAAAATGAACCACTCACCTCAAGCATGGTCCTAGCGCGAGGATATGCATCGAAATGAGGTGATGCACAGCGGGGTATAGACCTCTACATTCTCTCATGCCGTGGCCTACAAAGTAGGCCCACTCCCAGGTATCTAACAACATCATACCTTGGAGGGACCCTTAGATCCACCGCCTTTAATAAAGAAAAAAGGGGGAGATGTCGGGAGCCGAGCCAGAGGACCTGCCTAAGCAGATGAGGCCTGTAGGAAAGAGCGAAGCCTTCAGTAGATTACCCCTCCCATCGAATGATGCCAAGATGGCGCCCGTTTCCTACTTCCGTATTCTTACCCTCAGCTTCTGCCTAGCTACAGCTGATGTCCCCCAATCAGACTTTGCCACGCCTTGTTACCCTATAGGACAGGACTATAGATATAAGGACAGAGCAGGAGGTAGAGAGGAAGAGAAGACACGCAGACCATAGAGAGTGGAGGACTACGCGGGGTTACTCAACAGAGAGAGCCCCACTGGAGAGTCCGATCAGGGAGGAACGTTCCGGGGACGACCTGTGTGGAGAGTCAATAAACGCGACCTCTGTCTCTGCATTCTGGTGTGTCGTGTGAGTCAGTTCCCCTGCCGGTCGGGGGTTCAGAGGCCGCGCGGCGCATGTGGGTATCGATTTTGGGGTTGCAAATAAATTTTAGTGAGAAGAAAATTTCACAAATACAGAATGTGTAAATAATGGGACTAAACTTTATTCCTGTGGTGCTTGTTATTTAAGGCAAATACCAAGAAGGTGTGCTGAAAAATATCTGTAATGATCAAATTAGAGAATATAGTTGAGCCTAACAGTAAATATTTAATATGTAGTTCACTAAACCTAGGATACTGCACAAACAAAGCAAGCTACAAAAATTGTATCAATATATATTGTTTCTGTTTTACTCTTTTCATTGAATAGCTGTTGAAGATGTGACATACTTATTCACATGAGGGATTTATATTATTTCCTGTCTGGCAATATGGCATATGGATGTAAAGACAAAGAGAAAGCTCTCCAGTTAGAGGGCTCTGGGATAACCAATATTCTTGGTAGAACAAAAGGCTATGAGTCCAAAAGCTCATGACCTTTAATGGTATCAATCAAGAAGGTAGGTGGTGGTCACAGCCAAATGAAAAGAACTTTGCCGGAATTAGCTCGAATGAGAAACATAAATTTTGTACAGGCACAAAATCTCTCCAATTAGCAACACAATGGATAGATTGATGTCTCAAGGATGGCACCTTTATTGCCAGGAAGGTATAATGCTTTTTTAGTCTTCATGCAAATGTATAATCATCACTCCCTCCACTCATATATGTATATCCTTCTGAAAAAGTAAAAGCAATATATTCAAAGAAAAAAAGTTAAAAAACCTGTTAAATATCATGTGGATGATAGTTTATTATACAAATTAAACCACACACACACACATAATTTAAGACTAGTGCAGAGGGTAAAACAGAGGGTAATGAGGATGAAAATAATAAAAGTATGTTACATATATACCAAAATCTGCAAAAATGAAACCCATTGATCAATATAATGAATAAAAAAGGAATTTTAAAAAATCACATAATGGGGCTGGGGATTTAGCTCAGTGGCATAAACACTTGCCTGGCAATTTCAAGGTTGTGAGTTGGATCCCCACTACCAAAAAAAAAAAAAAAAAAAAAAAAAAAAAGAAGAAGAAGAAAGAAAGAAAATCACATGATAAGCCTTGATGCTTGATGTTGGTCTGAAAAGAAAAATCAAAGAGTATTAAAGAATGTTATTTATTTAAAACAGTATATATATTCTATATATAGTGCAAGAATACCACATACCAGTAATTCTAGGTACTATGGATATAGGATTAAAGAAACAAAATTCATAGACAAAATAAAATAATAGCTATAATAACAAACACAAGAAAAGTTACTGTGAGATATTTTGTATATCAGTTATTCATTCTTACAATATTAAATTGCAGGTAAAATACTGAATTAAATCTGCATAAATCAAGAAACTAAATAAATACTGACAGTAGCTACAGACTAAATAGAAAAAAATGATGAAGTGGTGTCTGGTTAGGTTTGGTAAAAAAAAATTTTATTAAGTTCATGCATCCTAGGAAAATAAAGCTCAAACAGACTAATTATGGCATACTCCTGCTTACAAATTAGTTGATTCTTAAGATCTTTCGAAATCAGAGGGTTAAGAAAAAGGAATAATTTTGATTTTCAACAGAACAATTGTATTGGATGATATGAAGGAGTGGAAATAACTTCCTGCTACAAAATGTCCTAAAGATTCAATTTTAGATTATTAGGAGTCATGCGATTCCTTTCTTTCTTCATGGCAGATTTTGTTCAGTGGAGTTGGAAGGCACATGAGGGAGAACCTATTTTTTTTTTGTAATATCTATGTAACTTAACAGCTCTAAAGTGAAGACATAAGAAATTAGCTCTAGGAAAAATGCAAGTCAGAAGAGTGTGACTGAAGTGCAAGCTTCATAGTAAACTTGAAACGCTGATTTTCTATCTCATGTCATTGACTCTTATCTTTGCCTTGAAGTTATTCATAAATTTAATTTTTAAAAGTATCTTATGACGTGAATTTGGACAATCAAAAGCTCCATGAATTGCCCACTTTTCTATGTAACTATCACGAGTTGCCAGTGTGAGGGTAAATTCATTTGCAAATTATTTACTCTTAGAATTAGATAGTAAATTGCAACTAGGTTGCAAAACATATTGTTTAGAGAATTAATCTACTGCAACAAAATTAAATACAAAAACAAAAAACTCTATGTCTGAGGTTTCAAAATAGCCTTTCATCTATAAAATGAATATTTAAAAAACTGTTCATATGCTCTTACCTATTAGTAGCTTTAAACATAATCAAATAGAGATAGTTATAAAAGATATTCAGATGCTCAATATTGAAATGGGTGTAGATAATATTAAGAAAAATAAGCCAGAACAGAGGGAATAACAGGAAGAAATTAATTACATGTCTGAAATATGTCCCCTTAGATTCATATGTTTAATCCCAAATCCTCCGTATGGCTGTATTTGAGCTAGGGTCTTTAAAGTGAAACCCTGAAATGTGATCATATGATTGGACTCTAATCCAAGATGACCAGTGTCTTCACAAGTAATAGAGGTATGCACACCACTAGAAAAGCTTGCATGAGGGTGCCGTGAGAAGGCATCCACCTAGAAACTAGAGGGATGCCTGGGGATAAACCATTCCTTCTCACACACTGACTTTGGAGTTTCACCCTCCAGAACTATGAGAAAATAATCTTCCATTATGTGAGTACAACATGTGCCACCCATCCTATAATATTATGATACACATGGCAGACTGCTGTATTTACTTATGTCTTTTTCTTGAACTCAGATTGATAAGTAGAGATAGAATTTCTCATAGAAAATATCTAAATGGTTTCTATAATATACAAGGTAAGCCTTTTATTTTCATTTTTACTTTTTTGTGGTGCTGATTATTAAACTCACAGCCTTGGGCATGCAAGTTAAGAACTCTATCTCTGAGCCACATCCTAGACCAAGGAAAGTAGCTTAAAAATAGCTGAGATGTTGCCAAAGCAAAGGACACTGTAGAAGAGACAATATGAGACAAAGTACTACTTTGCCAGGATGAAAATCATAGATCCCTCCTGTGTTTTGGATAAGACAAGTATCCTTCTCATCTAAGATCTAGACATAGTCACCATCCCTGTAGCAGGAAGAAGGGAGAGAACTAAACCCATTATCAGGTCCCAAGGCAATAACAAGTCACCTCTCCATGTGACATATAACTTAAAGCAAGTCACATGTTCACAGTTACTTTCAAAATGCCTGGGAGATGAGAGGACACTGTTCATAGTATGAAATGAGATACATAAAACAGTGGCATCCATCTTTGTTTATAGAAGTGTATATAGTGTATTCCAAAATGTGGACTTTATTGCTAAGATACAACTATTTGCAAAGCGGTTTTTCATTCTGGAAGAAAAGTTCACTATGTCTGCCTCCATAGCTTTCTGTCTTATTCACATGCTTATAAGAATCAATAAGAAAAAGTCAAATAGTTCAACAGAAAAAATTGACAAAGACAAAAATGGCATCTCCCAAAATCAAATGTAAGTATCTTGCAAACAAGCCCAATGGGGACTCCCTATATTTGGGAAAGCATACCAAAGCTGCAGACATTCACAATTACTAGGTGGGCAAACACTTCAAACATATCAGAAATTATTAAGAACAAACAGCGATGAGAATGATGGTCATGAAAATTCTGCTATTGTTTTGAATAAGTTACCTATGTTACAGAGGCTTTATATGCTAAACAAAAATCTTACACCTATGAAAGAAGTTTATAAAGCAATGCTTATGCCAACAAAATCCATAACAGCATAAACAAAACTGCTCTGATTTATATTTACTGAATAACATTTAGCTAAATAAGTTGTGATAGTTCAAAAAATTTAATGCAATACAGGAAGAAAGGGGAATACTCTAGTAACTCATACCAACATGCATTTTTTAAAAAAACAAGACAGCTTCATTAGACCAAAATTCTGCATACCAAATAATTTACAGACTTAAAATATAAGATTCAATATACCCTTGCATATTTACAGAGTTGTGCAAACTCAACCAAAATCAACCTTAGGTGATTTTTACCATGCCAAATCCACACTGTTTACCATTTGTCCTAATCCAATTTGAAACCCTAAATCAAGGCAACCATTGAACTACTCTCTGTCTTCCTACTTGGATTTTTTTCTTTCACAATAGATCATGCCCACAACAGCGATGCACACAATAACCTAAACATATGCAAAGATTTATAAATCTTGCTTTGTGAACGGTCTGTCATATTAGAATGAAAACAGAACGCAACAGAAACTTATTTGGAATAAAATATATATTTTTTTCTCTCATCTTTCTTATTGAATTTTTCATATCAGGGAAACCACACAATGGGCATGCTCGTGTGTCTGATTTACTTCACTCAGCATTAGGTTCTCAAGGTGCCTCCATCTTCCTACAAATGCCTCGTGTTTATTTTTCTTATTAGCAGAGTAGTACTCATGGTGCATGAGAACCACATTTCCTTTATCCATCCATCTGTGTTATAAACTGATTTCAAGAGTTAACTGCTATGAATTGTGCTACTATAAATATAGGTGAACATACAGTAGTGTTGCATGTTGTTAATTCTTTATGGGAAGATATCCAAAAGGGTAATGAATATCTGGGTTAACCTGAATTTTTATTTTTAATTTTTGAGGAATTTCCATATTGAAAAATTTATAAAATATAATTTTGAATAGAGAATGAAATTACAAATATAATATATATATATATATATATATATAATATGAGCTCATTAATAAAAAAATAAATAAAAGTAAAATAAGGTCTGTGTCATTTGAAGATACGTAACAAAAATATATTTCTTTAAAACAAGCATTTGCTAAGCATAGCAATTTTGTGTTTAGTCTTGGAAAACTAGACTTTTTCTTGTTCTAACACATTTTTGGTTAGATCTGCAACCATTAAGCTAAATGACCTGGTTTACTCTTTTTTTTTTTTTTTTTTTTTTTTTTACCTCTTGCATAAATCCGTACATTACAGACAGTCCTTGTATGCTTTCCCCAAGAATATCTGTTTTCCATTCTTTGCTTTGTCTTCCTCCTGTCATTTTCTTCCTACCAATGCCCTCACTCTTTCATTCTTTTAATTAACCTCTCTAACTTCAATATCTTGTGGATCCAACCCATCCTTCTTATTACAGGTGCAGAACAACAATTTAAACATTGTTTTTGACAGTTAATTTACAGGAAAATGGCTTTACATTCAGATAAGGCCAAGAAGTGAGGGAACAGAGACTTAGAGAAGTTGAATAAATTACTGGACTCACAAAGAACTCTAATGGCTGACAAGGATTTAAGCATAGCTAGTCTAAGTGCATTGGAACTTGCAAGGAGTTTGGGATTTTAGGCAAAATATACATGCCATTTACATCACCACTTCTGTTTTATTTTTCTACCCCGAACCACTTTTAAACATCTTATAAAATTATTATTTAATTTTTAAAAGTTAATATCATCATCTAAGAATTTTTTAAAACATTAATACTGCTGTTAGCAAATTGTCTGATACTTGGAAGTGTTTAATGAATGTTTACTACCTTTTCAGTAAAGTGTAATGGTGTCTGATCCTCACTGCATTAATATCTAATAAGTGTAATTTTCTAGTATACTATAAACATGCAAGCATTTATTCACACTGTTTTACTCTTCATGTATTTTAAGATGTACTATTACTATTATTATTTTGGTGGTACTGGAGATTAAAGAGATTCAATGGATGGCTTTGACTCTGAGATGCCACCACAGGGTTTTCTTTATTTTTACATTTATTTATTTGATTTTACGACAGGGTTTTGCTAAACCATCAAGCTTCCCAGGTTGTGCTCTCCCCGCCCCATTATGTTTTGGTCTGCTAAGAATGTGTAAGCATCAGTTTAAAATAAGGCCCAGCATGCATGGCTGAGCCCTGTAACTACCTGTAGGCCTTACTCCGGTGGTACCAGCCACTACTCCACTTTCTCAAGCCCTGTGCTGGCAGGTAGCTACAGCTTGCATTCATTGGGCTCTCCGTCTCACCTCAGTAGAAATACCTCAAAGCCCCGTAAGAGAGGGACCATCTGGTCTCAGTGCCAGGGCAGTCCTTCTCAGCTTTGAAATAAACCTATCCTGTTGAGCTTGTACCTCTGTTTTCTGTTTGTCTGTTTTACTTAATTTTCTCAACAAGCAGAAAGCGGTTCCTGCTCATTCCACTCTTTTACCCCTGACAAACACCAAGTTTCTTCCAGTCTGTATGGATGTAGATATTCTAGCAATCCTATTTGGAAAGGAATCACTCAGGGTGAGAAAGTTGTGATTATTTTCTTTCAGTAAGCTTGTCTTTGAATTTCATCCCTGTTATATATATGAGTCCTTCATTTTGCATGGATAACTAATGCTCCATTGTATGTACATACCACAATTATGTTTTGGTAAACACTTAGCTGGTTTTCACATTAGGTAGTTTGAACATTTTTGTGCAAGTTTCTGAACATCTGGTTTTATTTCTTTAGGATATATACCAGGAAGTGGAATTGCTGCTTTAGTTGTTTTCTATGGACATATGCAGTTGTATGTGTACTTTTTAAAAGGAAATTGGTGAAGAATTTATAGTAGTTTTAGGACTACAGAAAAACTGAACAAAATATAAAAAGAAATTTTCTCAACCCCTTATCTTTATTTGTGCGCAATCTTTCCTTCTATTAATATCCCTTCCCAGAGTGGCGCATTTTTGTTGCAGTTGTGAACAAATTATACACTGTTTTTACCTGGCCAGCAGCTGTTGTTAGAGTTCAGTCTTGGTGTACATGCTCTGAGTTTTTATAAATGTCTTTAATGACGTGTTGGCAATAATCATACTATCGTACAGAAGGGTTTCACTGCGTCAGAATTTTTCTGTGGTCTATGTATTATTCTACCCTTCCTCCAATGTGCAGTTTTTGAGAAAACATCAAACTTATTTCCCACAGTTCTTCAGTCATGCTATATTTCCACCGGTGCACAAGTATTCTAATTTGAATTCTTCATGTCTCAACAGCACTTGTTAATTTCTCAGATTTGTTTTAATCCATCTTACCGGCAGTGAGGCACGTTCTCTCCCTGATTTGCATTTTCTTGGTACATAAAACACATGGACTTTATTTTCACAAATGTTTATACTTTTTTTGTGAAATGTCTGTTCAAGAATTTTGCGTGGGGCTGGGGATTTAGCTCAGTGGCATAAGCACCTGCCTTGCAAGCAGGCAGTCGTGAGTTCGATCCCTGGTACATATAAAAACGAAAAATACAAAAAAATAAAAAAAAATAAAAAAAGAATTTTGCATATTTTTGAGTTGGTTATTCTTGTATTGTTTTATAAGGCTTTTCTATATTGTAAATACTAGACCTTTGTCAGATATACAAGTTACAGATGCATTTTCCAATTTTCTGAAATATGCACTTTTCCCCTTCATATGCCATTTAATGTACCAAATTGTTAATCTTGACAAATACAGTTTGTTTTCTTTTTATTTCTTGTGTTTTTTGTGTCCTATCTGAGAAACGTTACTAATTATTCTTGGTAGTTTAGGCTCTCATGTTTAAACTGTGTTCTCAGTGTTGAGTTAATTTTTATGTGATGTAATGGAGTCCAATAACTCTGTTACTGTAAAACATCCAATTGTCTTAGCAGCACTATTAAATGTAGTATTTTTCTCCATTGAATGAGCCTGACATCCTTATCAAACATTGGTTAACTACAGATACACAGCTTTACTGTTTTATAAATATGGTTTTCACTATTTGCTTTATCTTGCAAATCCACAATAATTTGAAGAACAACTTAACAATAGCCAAACTTTACCTTATCTTACATTTCTTAGATTTTAAGAGATTTTATAGATTTTTATCACACTTAATATGTTTACTAATTTGAGCAAAATATTTCTGGCATTCTCTTTGTATCTTCAGATATTTTTACATTTCTACAAAGACGATGTTTGAGTTTTAAATAGAAATTATATTACATCTGAGGGTCACTTTCAGTATTATAATCTCCTTCAGGAACTTAAATTTTCTAACTCAAGAACCTGAATCTTTTTCATTTATCTACATTTCCTTTTTTTTTTTTCCCAAGGAATGTTTTGTAATTTTCAGAATATATAGCTCTTTCTTCCGTGGTTAAGATTATTTGGTGAATTCTAAAAATTTTGTTCTGTTTTTATGCTATTATATATGAAACTTTTTTTTAGTTTTCCTTTCCATCTTTCATTTTCAAGACATAGAAATACAATTAGTTTGTCTGTAACAATTTTGTGGTCTGCAACTTTCCCAAATTCACTTATTAGCTCTAAAATGTGTTTGTAGAACCTTCTACATTTCAGGTATATATGTTCAGCTATCTATCTATCTATCTATCTATCTATCTATCTATCTATTTCAAGTTAATTTTTTTCTTGCTTACTTTGCTCATGATAGAATTTCCAGTACTCTTGAATTATAAGTGGTAACAATGAACATTCTTGTCTTATAGCTGATGTTTAAAGAAAATATTTCAGCCTTTCTTATTATGCATTTTCTACTTACTATGTGTTCACAGCACATAATGATTACATTCACTGTGGGGAGCTGTACGTGTACATATCACACTTTAATTCTTTTGTTTTCTCCTCACACCATCCACTGTGTTTTGGTTTCCTTCTCTTTCATAAAATTTCTATTACTTGTTATTTACCTTTATTTTGCTGTTTAATTTATTTATACTTTGGGTTTCTCATATAGGAAAAAACATGCAAATATTTAAGCTTGTGTGCCTCATTTATTTTACTTAAAATCGTGGTTTGGGGTACATTCATTTTTCTACAGATGACTCAAGCTCTTCTTTTTTTGTAGCAAAGTCAGCCTTTCCAAATTAAATATGGAACTACACTACAGATTTTTCTACATGTGATTCGTTTTATGTTGAAGTCATAGTTTTCTGCTTCTCATTTGCTGAGAATTTTATCATAAAAAGTGCTGAATTTTAGTTTCCCTGTATTAATTGAAATGATAATGAATATTCATTTTTTGTTTCATTTTAATTGTGTATTCTGCCACACTGATTGACTGTCTCCTGAAGAAGAATGTTTAATCTCTAAGAAAGATCCAATTTGGTCATGATATTTCTTTTCTTATGTTGTTAAATTCAGTTGACTAGCATTTTGTTGAGAATTTTTGCATTAATATTTATACAGAATAGTGGTCTCTAATATTTTTGGTAGTAGGTTTGTCAAACTTTAATATCAGAACAATGCTGGATCATGAATTTATTTTTAAGGATCATTTTGGGAAAATCAATAGATGTATTTAACAATAAAATCTTAGAATTAATATCATGCTGTTTTGGGAAATTTACAGGATTGTTATTCACACTTATCTTTTTTCTTTTAATATAATGAATATACATGCATTTCTATAAAAATACATATATGAGGATGTATGCTTGTGCATATTATATACATGAAGTCTAATCATCTCAGCTAATATAAGCAATGCAAATTTCATAATAAAAACAAATGTGTAAATTGAACATATTGTTGTATTATAAAGGTAATGAATGTATGCAAAACTTTCAAATAATATTTTCACAATCACTGCAAAAATATTAAAAGGTTTTCCTCAAGTGTATGTGCATGTGCTTGTATATGAGTCCCAAAATACAGCAATATACTGTAACAACCATAAAGCAGTCAAAAAATAAAACAAAATAAAATTAAACATAAAAAGAGAAAGAAGTATGTATATAATATGTATTTATATTATGTCATTCTTGGTTTCTCTAACAAACTTTATTCAACTTCTGGTAATCATACTGTAAGTACTTATCAGCTTTCCCATTACTGAGACCAAATATCCAAGAGCCACAATGAACAGGAGGAGAAACTTAATTTGGCTCATGGATTTAGGGGATTCAGTTCATGACTGGTGGGCTCCAAGGTAGAAAAATCACAGTAGAAGGGTATAGCAGAGCAAAGATTCTTAGTGCATGGTGATGGAAATGCAAATGGAAACAGTGCCTGAACGCAGGGATAAAAGACAAGAATACACAAGTTCACTTATGGCAGTAACCAATGTCAGGCCTGCAGCACCCAGCCAGGCATTCACAGTGTGTTTATCGTTCCCCTCAGAAGCTCCCAAATCAGTCAAGCTGACACAATTGGGCTTAACCTCTACAGTGGAAGACTTTTTTGTGGAGTTGGGGGAGGGGTTGTTTGTTTAGTTTTTCTACTAATTCTTTCTTCTATGTAAAAATTTCCTGATTTCTTTTTGAAATATATCTTACCCTTCATTTGAGTATAATTTGATCTGTATAAAATTCTATGTTGATTATTTACTCCTTTCTTCATTATTTTAGAGATGTCATTTCAGTATTTGTAGACTTGTGATTTCTGAAGAGTTTTATCCATAGTTCTATAATTGCTTTCATACGTTGTTTTTGTGTTTATTATTTTTTTCTTTTAAAAATACATGTATTTCCTTGAATTTTTCAGTTAATAGTTCATTAATGTTGAAAACGATTTTTTTCCAATTTATTTCTGCTTTATTCTATTACTATTCCTCTGAGATTTACATGTATATGAAATCTATATTTGAAGTACTCTAGGGCTTTTTGTAAGGCACTACTACTTTTCTGTCTCTAAATTGGTAATTTCTTTGATTGTACTTTAATAAAAAAGCTCTCTTTCTGCCATCACCAATCTTTAATTAAAATTATTTGCATGAATTTTTTAATTCACTGTTTCATCTGTTTCCACCGTTAATATGAATTTCTAAATCTGTGATAAAATTTCATACTCATCTACTAATTGTTTTTTTTTTTTTTCTTTAGCATTCTATAGTATTCTTATAGTTGCCATTTTCTGATGTTGCATGCTAATTACTAATACGGGTTATCACAGAATAAGTTTTTCTTTCTTTTTTTCTCTTTACATTTTTTATTATATCTTATATTCACTTCACAAAATATTGGGTTCCATTGTGGCATTTTCATTCATGCATGTTACGTATTTCAGTCATAGCGATTTCTCTGTTACCCTCCCTTGAAAGCCCTTTACCCTCCAGCCTTACTTCCCTTTTCTTATTTGCTAATTCTCTGCCTGTCCTATAATTCTGAATGCCATAATAGATGTGTTTAGATGCCATATTCAGCTGTTTCTGAAAACTAGTTCCATGGTTCTTGGTCTGCAAGGTATTCAATCTGGTTGGGAATATTTTATTTGATTTTTGTCACACCAGTGAAGCAAAGCTCTGATTTCTCTACTTTCCAGGGGAGAGTTTCCCACTAGATCCTCTGTCCCTGGTGAGTCATAGAGGATGAAGCAGAAGTTTGTCTGGAAACTGCAGGACTAAAAGTGAGAACAATAACTAACTTCAGCTTGGTCTTGAAGATTTCTACTGTCTTGGTCCTTGTTTTCTGATTTCCTTACTTACCAGTCAAATTGTTGCAAATTGTCAAAACTTCTTTTAAGACTTTTTAAAAACATAACTTTACTTGGAATACTTTTGAGTATTGTTAAAAAATAGTTTAATTAATTGAAAAAAACATTTTAGAAACTACATACTTTTTCATCATCTTAACTAAAATTGCATATTATTGGGCAAGAATGTAATTAACATTTCTATTTTCAAAATAGGAACACTTGAACTCATAACTTAAATAACTATGCTTAATAAATGAAGCCATAACAGCTGGAATGCAAGTCTGTCTAACATAAAGTCAATGCTTCTTTCACAACATGAGCCTAAGCTTGAGCAATGGCTTACCAAGAGACTTATATGAAGTGGAAATTTTCTCCCTTATAAAAACGGGACAGTAAGAATTATCACACATGGTTGTATGTATAAAACTTAAGTGAGATGATATATGGTTGAATCTACTTAATAACATGTGAAGCGTTTGCTAGACAAACTGACACTGGATAATTACTCTAAGTAATATCTGTGTCTGCATACTTTATGAGTATGACATTTATATTAGTACCTAAAATCATAATTATGTTATTGGATACTTAATAGATGTTTGTCAAATTATGGGAGGTATATATAAATAATGAGTAAGTTAAACAACAGTATTATTTACAATAGTAGCAATCTGAGTTAAATATGAGCCGTCACTATCAGTCTATTTTCACTATTTCTATGTTTTTCAAGTAATTGAAAAATCTGTCTGACCCAGAACACAGGTCAAAATGTTTGTGCTCTTCAGAGCAGTTAAAACAATTTTCCAAATATTTGCGTTCTACTCAGGAAGAATGGTGGCTGAGTGCTCTGAGCAATCAGACATGGATGCTGGGTCTGACCTTGGCATAAGGTACCTGTGCTGCTGAAAGCAAGTCACTTAACCTTGGGTTTCAAGTTGTTCATGTGTAAAATTGGGATAAAAACTCTTACGTACCCCATAGGAAAATGTGAGTGTTTCTGAAAGTAAATGTCTTAGAAAGTGCTTTGAATGTGAAGGTGGGGCTTTCTAAAATGAAGAACGACTCCAACTCTTTTGCCACTATTCCCAATGGTGTTCACTTCATCAGGTGAGACACGCAGCTTTGCAGAACTGGCGGTAACCATAAGCCAGTGAGGCAGGTCTCAGGCAAATGCCAGTGTTAATTCCATAAGAAACTTTTTGCTCCTTCAAGCAGTATATAGTCAGATATAATGTTAATATAATTTTTTGAGTCACCTTTATGTGGGTTTTCTGAGGTTAGCTTTCTACAGCTAGTCTAGTAATAATTCTAACAAAGAGTGTGTAATTTACTCTAAAGAATCTGGAAATATATTAGTACATTTTGAGAAGTTTGAAAAATTGCTAAGAGAATGTCTGCTGAAAATGAAGTTGACCTGTGTGGCCAACGAGAAATAAAATAAAATAAAAAATGGAATTTCTATGACTCCCTCTGTATGTGGTCATTTTTCATTTCTGTTCATAAGACCTAGGGACATAAAAGCATCCTTCTCACATGTTTTCATGCTTGTATCCACTTCTATGTTCTGTCTGCCCCACAACCAAATTTGCCCAGCGAATTCCTGAGTGAGCCATCAATTATGAAGTGTTATGTAAACATGGATAAAAATCATGAAATCACCTGATCATGCCTTGGGAATCCTGACTGAGTACACTCTGAGGATGCGGGAAAAGTTACAGTGTGGGGAAATCTCTTGAACTAGTGCTAAGTGTCTAATTCTGGAAGGACCAGGACACAGATGGCATAGGATTTGTAGACTTTAGAACTCACTGCTCTGATGGCGTCCTGGCAGCAGAAACTCAGCACTGGATCAGTTATCTTAGGTACTACCATGCCCCAAGCTCAGTGAGTACTCAGAAACTCAGTGTGTTCAGATCATTTTCTCTGTTAACATAGTAAGCAATCAACTGAGCAGCAGCAAGAAGGAATGTAGAAAAAGGCTTTCGGCCCTCTCTGATGATTAACTTCAGTGTCTTTATGCCTATATGAGAACGTAATTTGAAGGAAAGAGCTCATCAAAATCTTTAGGTGACTCTCTCCTGCTCACGCAGCATTTCAGTGTAATCAAAGAGAAGATGACAATCAAGATGAAGCAATCCTATTCCCTGGGCCCTAGTTTGCATTCTGAAGACATTATGGACTTAACTAGGTGACAGTCATTCTTCCAAATCTCTGACTATTTTTTGGAGACTCAGTTTTGAGCTACTTGGAGTAGCCTTCCTAGAAATCCCTTATCACTTACACTTAGTAAAATTTCGATAAAATTCCCCTGCATAAATCTTTGTGTTTCACTGGGTCTTAATTGGCATCTTCTCCCATTTGATACTTGTTCTTTTATATTTGTTACACAGGAAAAATAATGCAGACATGAAGATAACACCAGAAGTTGTAAGGTGTTTCAGGGTGGGAGATAAAAGATGGCTTCATAATACTTAAAAATGATACACCTGGTCTACAGTACAAAATTAGTAAAATACACTCTTTATGAGTGACCATTTTTATTATCCAAAACATATAGTTAATGCATTAAAATGCAACTATCTTTATCACATGACATTCTATATCTGTATCTCTATGAAGAGACACATAATGGCAAATATCTAAAGGTAGAACATTGTAGTATTGAAGTTTACAGTTGCTACAATTGAAAGTGTCTTTCGCACTGTGCCGTTCGGATGACTTCCAAGGTACACATAGCCAGCAAACTCTAAAGCCTGGGTAAAAGAAATAACTTCAAGTAATGGCAATATGCACAAGTAATTATTCAAAAAAATACATAACAGCCACAGTTCAGAAAGATCACAACATATTTGAACATATGGAAATGATAATTACTTTGATGTGATCATTCATATCATATTATATATTGAGTTATCAGGTATCTCATATGTTTAAAAGTGTTCATTTTAAAAAGTAAAAAAAATGAAAGAAAGAAGAAAAAAAAAGAAAAAAGAAGTAATAAAAGATTTCTTACCTACACAAAACAAAAATTCAGCATATTACTCTGAGTAGAAGCCCAGTATCTTCTGTCCTATGTGACTCCAGCAGTGTGAGAGGTACAGAGGGTCAAGGACTTCATGCAACCCATGACGAAGATACAAATGCAGAGATATACATGATAGAGACATAATACAGAACTTTCTCTCAAGGATTAACATATGATCACCAAAAATAAGGCTATAAGAAGGCAGAAACATATATATTTGTAATGGCATCATGTGTATCTAGAGATGAGAATAAGAAAGAAGGAATGATTACTTGCTGAAGGGGTAAGTGAAAAATTATATACTGGCAAAAGAGATCGGTTCTTACACTGTATCAGTTCCCATGGGGAAAGAGAAGCAAACACTGAGAAACTTAAGAAAGAAAAATTCTCTTTCATGTTGTTCCTAGGATGAGATACTTGGGAGGGCATTGCTCAGATTAGCCATGTAGCTTACTTCTGTGTGACCCCTGGGGGAGCCATCACTGCACACCCCGTAGGAAAGCCCAGTGGGAGCCCGCATGGACTGGACTATGCAGCGGATTCTTGTGTGAATGGGTTCTGTCTTCATAGCCTTCAAGATGTACACATTTTAGAGGTGAGGACCCTTGGGTTAGAGGGCTGAAGGAATTAGTTTTGGTGTATATAGTTAACAGGTGTTAAAAACAAAATCACAACCAAGTTCAGTTTTTCTAAGCCACATGTTCCTTTGATGGTGAAATTATTTTGATTTGGAAGTCACCATCTGAGTTCCTGGTAAGAGTGATGTTGGGCACAGGGGCAACGGAAGTTTAAACGTTATTTATTCATTTGCCTTTGAAGACTTGTTGATGGTTTGAGGCCTGATGAAAGATTTTTTAAAAAGAACAATGTGACAACTATTCAGAGTATTGACAGAAAAAACAGAAACACTTCCAGTGTGCCTCCACATATTTATTTCTCATTCTGATATTATTTACAAAATTGTTTCTTAGAAATTTGTTTTATAATGAAATTTATAACTGCATTGCTTCATACTCCAAATATTACAAAAAAGCTGGCCAAACAATTTCATTTTATGTAATTTTAAAGTAAATTCCAAGTGTGTGGTACAACTTCTTATGATTTGAAAAATATTCATGAACTTGATTTTCCAATGATCACAACACTGTAATCATCAGAGTATCTACTGCAATACAATAACTTAACCGTCTTGTAAAACTACCTGTGTATTTACTGGGAAAAGAAACTACTTTCCTGTGTTACAACCTCTGATTCTTAAACTAAATTGATTCACATATATGTCTTTCACAGCTTTTTTGTATTTTTCTGGTACTGGAAATCAAATTCAGGATGTTGCACTTGCCAGGCAGGCACTGTGCCACTGGGCTACACTCTAGGCCTTTTTCTTATCTTCTGAACTGCAAAATCTCATTCTAGATCTAAGTTGGTTTACAAATTCCCCTTTGAAAATAGGTACCTTGGTTAAAAAATTAATACTAAAATATATCTGGGAGGAGGATAACCCCACCCAGTCTCTGTGAAGTGTTCATTTAGCATATCTTAGAACCACTCCAATATCCTCAATACTACTGCAGTAATGAGCCTTTGCGTTAGCACTTCTAGAAAAGCTAATATATGCTTGTCACCCTTTAAGCAAAGAAGAGAGCCAATGCTTCCCCCCAAGTAGTCAAACTAGTGTAAGATGTGTATACCTCAAATTTTACAAAGTAAGTCAGTTTATTGCGGTGCTCCATTGCTTAAAGTTGGTTAAGTTCCATTCAACAAAGTCTGTAAAAATAGCTGGCTTGCTTCCAGAGTCCACTGGTATTTTAAAAAAGATCTTGGAGTATCAGACAGGTAGTATTTATTAAAAGGCATAGTAGACACAAATTGATCAAATGATAAAAAAAAACTTTAATACTATAATGTAGTGGGAGCATAGTATAAATTGTAATTTATGATCTTCAAAATTACTCCTTTAATGACTGTTTTCATTTTATACAAGAGTAAGCTAAGGAACAGAAAAGCAAACTGATGCTCAAATTCCCAAAAATATTAGCACAGCAATATTTGTAGTCTAGTCTGTTAATGTCAAAGACCATGTTTATCATATTGTATAACGTACCTCCTTCAGGCCACAGGAAAATTATGCAAAATTATCAGTTTTTACCTTTGCCAGTAAATGATTCTTCTGATAAAACTAACAAGTTACTGAGCATTCATCCAAATGCTTACTCACAGGCAGAGGCAAGCAGAATTTGTAACATGGCCCTCTTATAATGGGGCCTGTAACGTGTGCACTTACTCTTGGAACTGTTAGGAGAATAGGACACTTGCTGTGATTGGCACTATACCTAACAATGACTCATACCTGGTGATCGTTAGAACTGGGCATAAGATCTAAATAGGGAGAAAACAGCTATTCCATGCTGTCCTATTTCTGGGCTACTTATATAGAAAGTTAGTGAAAGCTCTGATTTTATAAGATCTTCTAAATACTGAAAAAATTAGTAGTAAGTATCAAAGGACCTAAACAAATTTTGTTACAGCAATTATAAAATTTCTAGTAAGAATTTTTAACTAAGTAACATAATTGATATTGATTGTTATAACTGTTACTCAAAACTGTATAAAATTTTTCCCAAAAACTGCAATAATATGATATAAAATTCATTGAGAGCCCCATACATTATGGGAAAAAGGCTTTGGGGTCAGATGTGTGGGGAGGTTAAACCTAGTGCCTACAAATATCTGCTCTAATGGTTTTGAGACATTTTATCTGTGATGACTCATTTAGTTTTCTGTAAAAATGACTACCAGTATTTGTAAGACTTGCATTGCACAAATAAAATATGTGAAATGAAATAATCCAATACAGTGTATGGCCTAAAACAGTCTCATCCAATATAATTTTCTCTTCTTTTACATAACTAAAATAAGTTAGTGCCATATGTAAATATCCTGGATAAATGGAGTCAATCTCCTAGAAAATCCTAAACAACAAATGAATTTTTTGTTTTCTTTACAAATTCTACTCCTTATAATAACATTTTCTAGCTGATGAACTTTATGTTGAATCTTTACAAATAATCATTTTATAATGAACTATTATAACCCATTTTTCTTTAATTCTTGGTATGTCTCCCCACATTATATATTCCAGCAATGTCAAAAAGATCAACTGAAATCCTACAGTGCCAGCTAAAGGACCTGGTATTTTATTAGTAATCTAAAAACATCATTTTAATTATTTTATGCTAGTGTTAATTAACATTTTAAATCATGTGATTAACATTTTAATTAGTTTAATTAATTCTTATTTTCTTTATTAACAAACTTTATTTTAGTGGTAATCTAAAAAGTGAAAATCAGTGCTTGCTTAAATTATATCTACCATTTCTTTCCTGGTTTGAAGTATCTTCAGTTTACACATGAGTAGTGGGTCAGTTAACCATTGTTGTTCATTTAAAAGATTTTTGTAATGCATATTAGCTACCATGATATTGATCATAATGAGTTGATTTATGTAAAATATTTTATATTAATTTCACCACTGGACAAATATTAAACATTACTCAAGTGCTCCGACATTTGCTTTATCTGGAAAAAATATTAGATATTCATTTAGATTTCCTCATATTAATCAAAATTTGAAATAAAATCTCAGTATCCAATTGTACTACAGAAACAGTTGTTTGTAAAATAAAATAATTTGAAACATAGTTTAATGCAGTATAAATGTAGGGAAAGAAGCAATTAGACAAATGCTATTCTTTGGTCAAATTTTTCCAAGATTTAGACATTTTTTGACAATAAGGAAAAGCCTGTGGATAGCAAATGTTGATTACATTTTCCATTCTTTTTCTCTGCTGGTGACAAATAATCACAGTGGCATAGAAATGAGTTGCCCATGGAAGAAGCCTATGGGAATAACCAACCTTTTCAGAAAGCACTGTACTTTGAACAGTGTTTGATTTAATTGTGTGCAAGAATCAATGCTTCTGACAAATTATGCCACTGAAACAGAGATAGACACTATTTTGAATGTTTTAATTGGCACATAATAATTATATGTATTTTGGGGGAACAATGTGATGTTGGTTATCTGCATAGCAGAGAAAGGGTTAAATCAAGCTAACTGAGATATAATACCCTACATGCATATTATTCTTAGTGTGCTCGATTTCAAAAATTAATTTCTCCTGTCTAACAAAAATTCTGTACTTTATTACCAACATCTGCCCATTTATTCCCTGCTTACCCCTGGCAGGTAATCACCATGTTATTCCTTACTTCTGAGTCTGATTGTTTTACACTCGTAATGTGAGATTGTGTGCTATTTGCCTTTCTATACACAGTTCACTTAGCATCGTCATCTCTTCCAGGTCCATCCCAACTGTTACAAATGATAGAATTTACTTTGAATTCAAACTGAATTGTTGTGTGCATGTGCGAACTTGTGTGCGTGTGTGTGTGCATTAGCTAATCCATCTATTGATAGACATCATGGTTCCTGCATATCTTGGTTACAAGGAAGAGTGCTTAAATGGATATGGTTGTGCAGATCTCTTTGACATAGTAATTTTTTCCTACTTCATGTGCATTTAAAAATGACAGTTTTGGGTTACATAATATCCTATAGTTATTCTATTTTAATTTTTTGATGAATCTCCATACTTTGTTTCTATAAAAGGTATACAGATTTATACTCCCACTAATAGTATGCCATTCTAATTGGGTGAGATAAGATCTAACATTGCGACTTTAAATGTGAGTTTCCTGATGTTTATGGATGTTGAACATTTCCATACAACAGCTGGCCATTTATATGTTTTCTTGTTGAGATATGTGCACACATAGCCTCTGCTTTATTTTACTTATTTACTTTCTTGACACTGATGCCTTTGTGTTGGAAGTTATCTTTTTTTTAATCAGTAAAACTGATCTCAGTAACTATGACCAAGAAAATCCTAAGTTCAGTCTTGCTGTGTTCTTTATGTTAATTTTCTGATCTTTTGCTCTTTTAGTTGCTTCTGGGAGTTATCCAATTAAACAAAAGTAAGGAACTCACCTCAGTTCAATGGATCTCACATTACTATGATTTTATTTAATGTCGTCTCTGTGTTTTTCCTGATGCATGTTCGTAAATATTTGTATTTGTATTTGTGCAATAAATGAGGTAGTTAAAGTGACAGCATATTAAGTAATTTATCACACATAATAACACTGGGTTAAAATAAAAGAAAACCTATATAACACAATAGGAAAACAAAAGTGAAATATTAGAATGGCATCAGGGAAGGTTCATACCATTGCATGTCAACTGTCAATTCAAAACACGGCCTTGACATTTCCAATAGCCAAAGCAAAACATAAAACATTTATCACAATGCCTAGTAAGAAAAGGATTTGAAAACCCGATTACTTGAAAGGTCACTATAATGAAAGGAAAGTTCTTCTGAAGTCTCAGTGTTACTAAAGTGAAACAAAATTCAATTACTTTTCTTTGCTAGTTTCTCAATTCATAATCAAGTAAAATTTTTAAAAAATCTGCACTCTAAACTTATTAGATAATGATAATATGTTTACTATAATTTCATGTTCTTTTGCTGGATCTGTGGAATCAGATCTCACTAAAGACAATATTGGGAGATTTTTTTTTAAAAAATTGATTTACTTTGTGTTAAACAATTTCATTGTAATTATATTCTACTTTACTGTATTTGGATTCAAACAAAATCCCATCTAATTTTTGGTTCACTGTTCATTACTTGGTTCATCTGATATAAATTATTTAACCTGTTGTAGATTTATTCAGAGATGCAAATGGCAATGAATAACTTCAGAGTTATTGTGGTGATGACATTACCAGGGAGTGTGCTTCTTGGGTACACGGAATATACTCTTGAAATCGTAGCTGCTACTCTTATTTCTGATTTTTTATGGAAAGGTCCTCTTTTCTGTTAAAGAAATGTTTCATATTAATAGAGATCACCACATAATCAAATTGTTCTTTTGGCCCCTTGAACCATATCTTTTGAGGAAATAGTTTATCTACAAATACAGCAATAACAAATCCCAAATTTTCAAACCACCCTAATTTAAAATATGCTGTCTCACTATAAATTACAATTGTCAAATATCCTTGCCTCATCTTTTGTGCATGATACATAATCACTGGTAGTATCTGCTGAAATCAGGGGCAACTTGCAGTGAAAGAATCCTAGCTTTTGTTTCTTAATGAATATATATATATATATATATATATATAAAACTACTTATATAACTACATATATAACTACACACACACACACACATATGGTTTGTTCTTAGTAATGCTTGAACTCTGGGTAAATGCTAGCTTCTTGTCTAGGAGATTTAGACACACAATAGCATTTATTTCTTAATGCAAGTCCATCATGCAGATGTTTCTGTCTGCATCATTATTTATATGAAAAAATTCAGGCAAGGACAGTTTGACTCACTCAGAGTCATGGGTCTGCTGTTGGCAACTATGTTGTAACTGATGTTTGTGTGGCTCCAAGTCAATATTCTTTTCAAAAATCATGCATTTCTTTCATCTATTTTGGACTCTGATACAATACATGTAACAAAGTTTAACATTGTATTCAACTTAGTATACAGTTCACTGGAAATGAATACATCAGTAATTTTATACAGACCACCACTTTTCACTTTGCAAAAATGTAATTCTATGGCTATTAAACTACAATTTCTCATTACAGCCTGCCCCAATCTCTTCCAATCATAATTCTTTTGTGTATTTATAGTTTTGATGCCTTAGTCAAAATTATGAAATATTTTTCCTGTGCTACTAATTTATTTCACTTAGCATCTCTTCCAGGTTCATTAACATTGTGCCATTGGTCAGAACTGCCTTCACTTCAAAGACTTAAAAAATATCTATTTTTAGATAAAAAAAAAATATCTAATTTTGTGCCATTGGTCAGAACTGCTTTCACTTCAAAGACCTAAAAATAACTAAGTTTCTAAAGATGACGTATTTTGTTATTTATTCAACCCAATGGGTTGTTTCTAGGATTGGCCTTATTTCTTTCTTTAAAGTCCACTAACATTCTTCAATAAAATCACTGGACCTACTGTTTTCTTTGTCAATTTTTTGTTGACTTACTGATTCAGCTTTTCTATTTCTTCTTCAATTTTGTATTTCATCAATTTTGTCCATTTCAACAATACTTCCAAGTTTGTTGGCGTACAATTCTTCACAGAACTCTTTCATAATGTTTACATATGCTTATAAAATCACTGATAATGTTGCCACTTTCATTTTTTATTTTAGTGATTTTACACTTCTCTCATTTTTTTTTCCTTAGTTCCTCTGGCTAACAGTTGGTTAATTTCATTGACTTTTTCACAGAACAAACGTTTGGTTTCTTTGATTTTTCTTTCTAGTCCATTCACTATATCATTGATGTCTGCTCTAATCTTTAGGTATCATTTTGATACCAAAACTGGATTGCATTCATTCTTTATATTCTAGGTTCTAAATTTGTAGAAATCAACTGTTGATCTGAGATAGTCTTGTTTTTAAATATTGTAAACAATTCTAGCTAAAAATTCTGGTTTCTTCATGTCACATTTGGTATGTTATATTTAATTTTTATTCGTCTTTAAATATTGTCTTATTTCTCTTATAACTTATTCTTTCAACAATAATTAGGAATATGTTCTTTAACTTTCATAATTTTGTGTATTTTGCAGTTTTACTTTGGTTACTGATTTCATTTTTAATTAGAAAAGGTACTTTTTGAGCTATCTAGCTTTCTACATCTACCAAGACTTAATTTGTGGCCTAAAAATCTGTGGACCTTCAAAACTGTAACACATGCTCTTGAGAAGAATATGTATAGCTATCCTTGTTGGTTGGAATGTTCTATATATTTCTATAGGAGTTAATTTATTTGTTGCTGAGGATCTTGTATTTCTCTATTTGTCATTAGGTGATTGATGTATCATTTAAAATTGATAGAGGTCTCCAAATTATAAAACTATTTTTTCTTCAATTTATTAATTTCACTTCAAATATGTTGACCATTCATCTTTAGGTGCATGAATGTTTATAACCATTATATCTTCTGGTTGTCTTGGACTTGCATTACTGTCCAATGTCTTTTGTCTACTATAACTTTTGGTTTATGTCACATTCCATCTAATATTAGTACACCAATCCCTACTCTGCTCTGCTTTCTGTTTGCATAGAACAGATTCTCTCATTGTTTTGGCTTTAATCACTTTGCTTTTTAATCAAACAGAATAATTTGTACTATTATTGCTTGTCCATGTTTTATGCTTTGATTTTGTGACTTGAAAAACTACTTCTAAGAACACAATATGTAATTTATCAACTAGTGATTTTTTACTGCTAACTTTTTAAAAATTCTGTATTATTTCTACACTTTTTTCCGTTTTGATTTTTTTTTTTTTTTTTTTTTTTTTTGTACTGGGAATTGAATTCACAACCTCACGCTTGCCAGGCAGGTGCTTATGCCACTGAGCTAAATCCCTAGGCCCTGTTTTGTGCTTTTCTCTAAATTAAAAAAAAAAAGACACAGATCTTACTATCTGTTTCTATATTCTTTATAAATTTTCTCCCTTACGTTCTGAGTAATTCCTTTTGTGTTGAGTTTTTTTCCTTTTCTTCAGTTTTGTTCTTTCTTTCTTTGATTCGTTCTCTCTTTTTTTTCAGACAAGGTCTCATTATGTAGTCTAGACTGACTTTCAGCTCACTAGGTAACCCCATAGTGAGTTTTGAACTCACTGCCACTCTCCTCCCTCAGTCCCTCAAGTGTTGGGATCACAGACATCAGCCAAAATGCCTGGCCTGAACATTTTTTTCTGATAGACATTTACATTTCTTTTTCATTTTCATTTTATTGTGTATACATTTTATGGCATTTTCATTGGATTACCGTGACAATTCTATTTCGAGTTCTAAAACTATAATTCTGTGATTTCAGTTTATACCAGTTTAATTTCAATAATGTACAAATTTCCATTACTTTTATACTACCATTTCTACTTATTTTGGTTGTTATGAACAAAATTATAATGTATACTCAAATATGAATAAAAATGAATAATTATTTTTATGTATTATCCTTCTATTTAATAGAGAAGGAAATACATGTTTACAAACTGAAGCTATGATAATGCTTACTTCATGATTAATGGCTTTTATTTGTATTTATTAGTATCTTAATGTACTTAAAACATTAGAATAAGGGGCTGGAGATTTAGCTCAGTGACATAAGTGCCTGCTTTGCAAGCACAGGGTCGTGGGTTCAATCCCCGGTACTGGGGGAAAAAACAAAACAAAGCAAAACAAAAAACCCACACATCAGAAATTGAAGTGAAAATCTGTGTACCTGTGTGTGTCTGTGTGTGCATATTTCCATGTTTTCAGGTATGTAAAGCTTCTGGGGAGGAGCTTGGTGATAGTTATATGTGACGTTTCTGGGATGAGCTGTTTCTATTTGTTTTCAGAATTTGCTCCTTGTCTTTGGCTTTTTGAAATCTGATTGCAATATGTCTCTGTGAATCTCTTCTGGACTCATTTTTTTGGCATTTCTTCAGCTCCTTAAATGGCTACATTTAGGTCTTTGCGGTCCACAATACACATGTCAGTCTACCTTACATTGTCCTATAAGCCCCTTAGGTTCTGTTCATTGTCTTCTATCAGTTTTCCTTTAGTTTTGCATTCTTGATAATTTTGTCTGTCTTCTTTTCAAACTCACTTACTATTATATCTGCCTGCTGCTATCTGCTTTTGAACGTCTCTGATGGATTAGTGAGTTTCTCATTTCAGTGTTTTTGGTTTTATTTTTATTTCTGATTTTTTGGATGCAGAGATTCGTTTTGGTTTCTTTTTAGGTTTTCTATCTCTGCTCTGATATTCCATTTTGTTCAGTCTTTCATGGCGTTCTTCACACTTTCCTTTAGCTCTTTGGGCATTGCAAAGAGAATTTTCCCAGAGAATCATCTAGCAAATTAGCAGTCAGCTATTTTTTACAGTTTCTTTAGATGTGTTTAGTTTTCCTAAAAAGGGTATGACATTATGTGTATACTTTTTTGGTTGTCCCCAATGATTTCTGGTTAGTAATTCTGACCTATGGTGTCTGGTAGTAGCTCATATGCCCTTTCTCTTTGGAGAACAGTCCTGCTGGTATAACTGCTAAGCAGAAAGGCAAGAAAAATCTGAGCAATCATGAATTGATAATTTTAAGTAACTACTTCCCTGAGAACTGAGTTATTTAAACCTATTCACGGAACCCAGAGTGGGTCTGCAGGAACCTTGATATCCAGGCCCCGAGTCAGAGCACATATGAGGCAACCGGAGGCCTGAAAAGTCGTCTAAAGAAAGAAGAGGCTCGTGGGGAACAAGTTCTCTTGCCTCTGAGATGCGACACCTCCAGTACAGCCTGAGATGTGATTTGGCTGAGAAGGATCTCTGCGTACCTGCTGTTGCAGGCTGCTTGCTTCAGCTGTGCGGGAAACTTTCCCTCACCTGTGCCAGAAGCAACCCAAGCGGTGACCCTGCGGGAGGGAAGCAATCTGAGTTGGCTTTTCCTCTTGTATCTCCAGAATGGTTTATACTTTCATGTTTTTGAGGATGTCTTGGATTTGTTTGTTTGAGTCTAATAATATGACACTTCTGGATATTTCCCTTCTCCATTTCTTCTTGTATTTATTTATTTTTACTATTGGTGAACAAAATAAGGATTTTTTTTTTTTTATCACTGAGCTGCATCCCCAAACATCCCCAAACATTTTTAAATGTTTTACGAGAGGCTTTCATTAAGCAGGACCTAGTCGATTTTTAATTTTGTTTGCATTAACACTTGCTATTGGACATTCCAGTTTTAAATCTGACCTCTAAAAAGGAAAGATGAAAATATTGACGTCAGAGGAGAAACCACATAAATAGTTCCACGCTGACGTAGACATTTTTCTATGAAAGGCTTATGTTAAGAATTTCTAATTGTTTAAATGTAGTTTTTTTTAAAATCTCTGTCCTAAATATTAATCTCTTCAACCCTTCCTCTAATATCTGTCAGAGATATTTTATTAAAGTACAGGGCCTCAAATCTTACAGTGTAGCCTACAAAGACTCCATATTAACCTTGGAGGAAAACCTAAGTTCCTTGTCCTGCAATGAAGAATCCTCAAGGCCTCCCCCCGGGGTTGGCGGATTCAGTGTGTGTGTGTGCAGCATGTTATTTACTTACTATGCATTTAGTTACTAGCCCTGAGCATGTCATCAGACTTTTCCACTGTTCTAAAATAGCTTGTTCTGACTTTACCTGACACAAGTAACGTGGTTAACTTCTCCCCTCGGAAAAGCCTTTGTCCACTCACAAGTGTAGACTTCCTTTCTCCTTATATTTTGTACCATCCCCTCTTGTACAGGTAATACACTGCATAGGAAACTTGTGTTTCTAGTGTCTCCCTCGTTTTTAACTTGAAAGGATCATGTTATCTGACATATGGCCCAGATTTGTTGCCTGAGTCCCATGTTCTCTCCCTCCCTCCGTCTCTTAGTCTTTCCTTTCCTACATCTTTCACTAATGCTGTCATTGTGAACACAGACATGAATTCATGTAAACAAGATCATTGCTGTTTTCCAACCTATCCTGAAACCACTGACACAGAATGACATTTTTCTCTAAGTCCTACATTTTTTATTAGTGATCTTTATACTTTATGCCCTAACAGCAGTATAGAGTCTCTCTGCATCCCCGAAACATCAATCTTGTCAAAACTAATTGAATCAAAGCTCAAGCAGTTATAAATGGTGTGCAGCTTGTCAAATAAAAAGAAAAGGAAAAATAAGAGACACACATCCAACCAATATGTTCATTTTAAGATGTTCCCCCAGGAGAATACTTTTCAGTTTGATAAAAATGTCTCTCCAATCTTTGCAGCCATTTTAGTCATAATGTTGCTCTTTATTCAGAAACATTTACTTGAGAGTTGGTCACTACTCTGCAAAGTTTAATATTTTCTAAAACAGAGCACAATTCTCTATGGTATAAAATTAATTATCTCCATTTCTTTAGCCCTTAGTGGCAGGATTCTGATAATGCTTATGGAAGGAACAGGGTAAACATCACAGCTCCTAAACCATCCATCTCAGTTACTTCCTCATTAATGAAAAAGTACTCAACACTCATAAGTAAAAAGGAGGAAAGCTTTAATTTAGCTTATGATTTGTAGCGGTTTTAGCACATAGTCAGTTGACTAGAAGGCAGGGTAATGTGACAGAGGATAAACAGTCCATGGCAGGGCAGGCAGCAGCCGTGAGCTTCCTGTTCTCTTTACATTCTGTCCAGGCATAAGTCTATTTGTTAGTGACACCCATACCCAGGGTGGGCCGTCTGTTATCAGTAAATGTACTGAGCCTCACAGCACTATGCTAAACCAATCTACGGACTAATCCAACATCACACACTCTTAGCCACAGTTCACACACCCATGATTCAGCCTCCTCCAAAAAGTCCCACCTATAAACACTTGAGACTTCAGAGGGACATCTAGATATCAGCCACAGCACCATACTCTTGTGGATTCAGAGCCAGGTCATATTTTAATTGACTGTCATGTACCTTGTAAAATTAAAAGTTTTGTCCTTGAAAGTCAACTGTGTATCTGTGGTCTGCGATGAGTTTATTGGACACTGTACCACCTACCTATGCAAGGACTGGCTCTGGAGAAATTAGAACCAAAATCTGTCTACATGATTGCACCATAGGAAAAACCTTTCTGAGCAAAGCCCCTCTCAACACTAACTGCTGCCATCTCATAGTTAATTTCACCATCACACTTCATAGGCTAGTAACTGACTATGGAATATAGGCTTACATATTGTGGAAAAATTCCCAAGCCAAGCCAAACCAAACTGAGAGGAAGACTGTTTGTACCAAGGAGATAAGAAGGCAGCACTTAATCTTTACACTAGTGGACTACTGGATCTTCACTTCAGTGGACAGTTGTGGTGATAATTCCTCAAAAGCAACAGCCTTGAATTTAGGAAAAGTTTAGTTCATGTAGAATTTAGAAGTGGTAATTAACAAAGCAAGTGATAAAACATTGCATAATTTGTTACAAATATTGAGTCATATACTGACAGGCAGGCTGGTTTTAAAACAATAGAAACACTCTGGAACAAGGGGAGGTAGTCCTTACAAGATGAGCACAGTTAGGGCGTTTTCATATTATAGAATTGTGAAGAGAGTGCCCTTACATGGTGAGCATAGTTAAAGGCATTATCATAATAAAGGAGCATTCTGGGGAGGGGCCCTTGAATTACCCCAGGGTGCCTTAAGATATGGACAATTACTCAGACTCAGTTCTCATCAGAGGGTTGCAAACTAAGCCAAATAAACATTTCCTTTCTCAATTTTGAGTGTCAGATATTTTGTTTCAGCAACAAGAGGAAAGTAACCAAGGCAGTAACCAAGATTAATCCTAATCCATCTGACCCTTAAGGAAGAATTTGGATCATGCTTCAGGGACTGTGTACTTACTGTTTCATGCCTGAAGTGCCCTGTGCTTGCACTGGGTTCTCCAATTAGCTAATCACTGCAATGGTAAGATTTCCCTTTCCCTCTTTTATTAAAATAGTAACTTACTAGCACCAGAGAGAAATACCCTACACGTTTCTCATTGATACTGTCTAGCTCCTCTAGAAGGAAAGAGTCATTACGTTTTCTGTCTTATATATATATATATATATATATATATATATATATATATATATATTTTCATTGCATAATAAAATAGCACTTAGTAAATCTTTGATGAAGTTTTATTTGGAGAATCAATGGACTTAATATAAATTGTGATAAGAATTTTATTCAAAATTCTCACTAAGGGATAGATTTTGCCTAAAATACATAAGTGATTTAATCAGAATGGCAAAATAATTTTCTTATGGCTTTAACACAGAAAAAGAGGGAACATTGAAACAAAAATTTTGCTTAATAGTAAGAAAAGAAAAAGTACATTTCATTACACTAAAAACTTGGAGAAAAAACAGAAATATAGACACATATCAAACCTTGATAAAAAGAAGAATCAGACAATAGGGGTAGATGAAAAGGGACAAAAATAATTCAAATTTCTTTAAATAATTAAGTAAGTACAAGAATAAAAGGAGAATATGCAGAAATAAATATGATCAGTTTTTATATGATTGGAAATGTTTATTACAAAAATGCACACGAATCTAAGAGAAAAATTAAGAATTAAATAAATGGACAAAGGTCATAGATGATCAAATTTAATGAGGAAACATAAATTCTCAATAGTACATGACATTATAGTTAACTTCTACAGCAATTCAAAATAAATAGAAGTCAGAAAAATGTTAGCTTTTTCTATCTTTCAAATTGTTTAAACCAGTGAAACATCTAGGCTAGGAAAGTGATGGAACCTGTATTTGTTACTTTTCTTTAATTTCTGTGTCAAAATATGCAACACCCAAAGTTAAAGGAGGAAAGACTTATTTAGCTCACAGTGTTGCAGGCAGCTGAGCTAGTAAGAAATATTATAGGTAGTGAGATAGGGCTAGGTCCTCAGTGGAGCTAATGCAGACACCTGGCAGCTACCAGGGAAGCTGACACCTCCTGCTGTGGACCAGCCTTAAGACAAATGACCATACAAATGCACCCATATCTAAATAGTTCCCATCCCCCTAGGAAAGGTCATGAATCCAAGAATGTCAGCTTCCTACTTATGACTTGCTTTCCCATTTGTTCCTAATGTAATCAATTGATCTGATTGGCTAACTATAGTTATGTCCCACCTTCTGCCCATCTGCCTTGTGAGTTCCCAGTTTTCTCCTATCTTGAACCCATGGTTTTACTCTATAAAAGTCCTTGGAAAAGACAGAGTCCTTGGCAACCCCCTCAGGACCCTTTCTGTCTCTCCTCAGACAGAAAGTTCCTTTCTTTCAATAAATATATTCTACTTTTATTTCCGTTGTGCCTCAAATTCGTTCTTTGGTTTTTGGAGAACACAAATTTGCAAATATAATAGCTTGGGTGTTTCAGTGGGTGTGTTATAGTAGGAGACATATCAAGTTTGTAGATATTTCAATCCACAATCAGCAGGCTCCAAGGCAAGGTGGCATGGCAGAGGGCTATCACAGAGGAGAGCATTTCACAATGTCTACAAGGTAGCAAAATAACCAGGGAGAGTGAGGCACAAGAATCTTTCTGTCCATTACATTATATGGGCTACCCACTCTAGGGCGGTGTAGCACTGTCACCCTTAATCCCAGCACTGCACCACGAATCAATAATGAACACTAGATTCAGCCACTTCTAAAATCCCAAAGCCCATGACTGTATGAGGCTTTGGGGGGATAGCCAGACACAAACCTTATCAGAACCTATGTTCTCTCTGATACACTACTGCTGAGTGTGTAAGAACTTTGAGAAGCATGTTGAAATAAATATCAAAAATCATAAAAAGTGTTCACATATGGCTCAAATGACACAGTAGTATTTCCTTGGATATTAGTCATGAATGCAGACAATGTTATACTTTGATGTGACATTCATTTTAGCCAGATTCTGGAAGGAAAATATTTAAAAATCATACTAGGATGATGAAGTAATAAGGACCCAGTCTTAGGATAGTGCATGAATTTTTCTCTTTCTTTAGTAAAGATGATTGAATATCATTAACAGATAACTTGGTAAAAGCTTTTTAAAAAATAATGTTAAGAAGAATAATATTATGTATATAAATAATCCAACCTCAAAAATACAAGAAAATGTAATAGCAGACATATGTAGTTATATGTACATAGGTGTGTGTGTGTGTGTGTGTGTGTGTGTGTGCGTGTGAGTGTGTGTTACTTGAACAAATGAAGAGAAAATTAAAAATCACAAAAATATCTCCCAACAGATTTAATGTTTCTTGTTTAATATTTAGATCTTTGGCAGTGGAAAAGCAGTTTTTCTAGCACCATTTATCAAAGTGTGTTCTTTCCTTTAGTGAATGTGTTTGACATCTTACTCAAAGAAGAGGTGACTAAGAGTGTCGGGACTTGTTTCTGCATCTTCTAATTGCTCCAGTGATTCTCCATTGTTTTCTTTTTGTTGTTGTTGTTCTTCTTGTTCTTGTTCTTATTCTTGCTCTTGTTCTTGTTCTTCTGCTTCTTGTTCTTCTTTTCTTCTTTTCCTCTTCGTTCCTCTTCTTCTTCCTCTTCCTCTTCCTCCCCTTCCCCCTCCCCTTCCCCTTCTTCTTCTTTTTCTTCTTCTTCTTCTTCTTCTTCTTCTTCTTCTTCTTCTTCTTCTTCTTCTTCTTCTTCTTCTTCTTCTTCTCCTCTTCTTCTTCTTCTTCTTCTCCTCCTCCTCCTCCTCGTCCTTATCATACTGCTTTTATCACAGTAGCTTTGTAGTAGAATCTCATCTGAGATTGTGATGCCCACTGCCTTGCTTTTGTTGTCCAGAATTGCCTTTACTATTCTAGCTGTCTTGTGGTTCCAAACAAATTTAGTAATTCTCTAATTCTGTAATATATGCAATTGGAATTTTTATTGGAATTGCAGTAAATCTGTATATGAAATTGTGGGAATAAGACCATTTTCATTATATTGGTTTTTCTTATCCAAGAGCAACAGGTATCTTTCAATTTTTTGATATCCTGTTTAATCTCCTTTTTCAGAGTATTGTATGTAGTTTTCAGTGTAGAAGTCTTTTACTTCCTTCATTGGATTAATCCCTAAATCACATAGTTATACATTTATAGTTGTGCATTATTTTAGATTCAAAGTTCACTGGAGTATTTTATTGAGATTTAAAAAATATTTTCATGATCATTAAGGAATTTATTATTATGGTTAAAATACATTTTCATGATTATTGTATTTCCCTTCTAGCCACATTTTAACTATGTATTTAAATATGCTCTTTATTTTTGATTTATTATTTCTTTTTTTTTATTTCTACAAGGTTGATTTAAGGACTTTTCTTTAATTTCTGATTCTAGAAATTTTCACCACTCTTTTTTATTAAATGGTAAATGTTTGGCTTAATACATTGATCACGTCATATAATCAGTTGTTGGTTTTATGGATTTTCTTATATGTCCTTTCATATTACAGATATTTTGTCTTTACTGAACTGCCTCTTCAGACATTGTAACCTATATTTTGCACAGTTCTATACATCTTGCTTATAGAACACCAATGTGTTTTTCTGTACCACAGACCTTCTTATATAGCACTGTAATTTTTGGTGATTTTACTTTACAGTAAGTACTATAGTGTATGTTCTATTATATATTATAATACTGAGCATAAAGATTATACAAATCAAATAAAATTCATAACACTGGAGTTTCCTTTGCCCATCTGTCTCTTCTGAATATTGTTATATGCAGACTATATAAAAATCCTCCTTTAGGAATCAACTCACCTAGTAACCAAGCCTCAGGAACAGCAGTTTGTAGTTAAACAAGGAATTTCTGTGTTTCACTGTTTCCTGCTCTGAGCTGTATTATTTACTTGTTTTCTACCTGCTCTTCCTTTTCAAATTACTTAAAGTAGATGACTTGGTTACTGATTTTCTTTTGTTTCTTGTCATAGGCACTTGTAACTACAACTTTTGTTCTTTTGCAATGCCCTATCATTATTCACTTATGTTTTTCGCATTGTTTTCCAGTTCATAGTATTATCTTATTTTCTTATTTCTTTTTATTTTCTATTTTACATAATGTTATTTTAAACATTTGTGAATGTATGCAATTCCTTCTTATAATTGATTTCTCTCTAAATTTTATTGTAATTGTATCATATATTACGTGATCTATTTTATGAATATTCAATGTTTACATCAGAACATATTTACAGCTGTTTGTTGTGTAGCTAACTCTATAATATGTGTTGCATAATTAATTAGTCATTCAATCTATTTCTGTCTTCTTGTGGATCAGCTGTCTAGCTGCTGTAGCTAGGATTGAAACGGTAATACTGACACTTCTAGCTGCTAGAGTGAGTTTTTTTTTTTTTTTAATTTTATTTTGAAAGTATACAACAGAACAAGACAGAATAAAAGCCAACTAAGATCGTACAGTGAAATTGGTACATAACTTCACAGCAGGTTATTGGGATAACAGTAATAGTTATCACAGTATATTTCGTTATCTTTATAATAGCTGTTTGAGTTTTCTATGTTTCCCTTTACATCTGTCAGTATTCACTTCCTGTTCTTTGCTACTCCACTATTGAATGCATACACATTTCTAAGTGTTAAATATTCACAAACTACCCTTCAGCTTTTAAAATTTTTTTGATTTAGTAAATTTTTGTAATATTGCCTCTCTTGTTGGTTATAAGTACCATCTAGCTTCCTGAGATTATTGGGACAGTATATATTTTTTTGTCCTTTAGTTTTCCATGGACTTAATTGATAGTGTGCAATAGAAAGTACATAGTTAAGTTATATTTTTATTCAGTCTTCCAATCCTTTCTTTTTTATTGGATTAATATATATTTGATATTATTGAAATATATAGATTTATGTCAGGCATTTCATTTTTAGCTTCTTATGTCTCAGGTCATCTTTTGCCATTTTTGCTCTACCATTTCTATTTTAACTTACATGAAGAGAATATATCATACTGTAAAATGGTAACTTCTCTGATGTTTCTTACTATATTTTAGAATGGTTCCCTTATTGGTTACTATGAGGCTTACGATAAAGATTCTAGCTCATACTCATACTAACTTAGCTCTAGTCAGTGACAGAAAGATTGTTCTTATGTAGCTTTATTTTATTCTCTCTTTGATAGTATTCACAGTAATACCAATGTATAACATACAAGTAATGCATAAATATACCATAATTTTCCATATTTCATATCATTGATCTAATAATACATTGTCATAATTATTGATTTATATAAGTTTGTGTCCCTTAGAGAAGCTGTTATTAAAAACTTCTCCATTTGGCTTCCCTTCATTTGTTCCTGTGGTTGTATATTACTATCTGGAATCCTTTCTGTATTTCATTCAGATTCATTCTAAAATATTTTTTATTGTATTATGTGACTACATAACATATGGGCACCATTATACTATGTACTTGTTATTTTATGCAAGTGCCTTTTAAATCTTTTTAGAAAAATAAGGAGAAAACATGCATTTATATTTTCATAATTTATTTTCTTTAGTTCTTTGGGAACATTTGAATTACCATTCCAGGTCACATTCTTTCAGTCTGAAGATTTCCTTTTAGTGTTTCTCATAAAGTATATTTGTAAGCACCAATTCTCTTGGATTTTGCTTATCCAGTATTTTTTTTATTTTTTTCTTTATTTTCAGAAGACATCTTTGATGAATACAGGCTTTGTAGTTGACTGTTTTATTTTTCCTTTGAGCATTTCTATGTGTTATCCCACTGTTATTTGGACTCCATTGGGTCTTCTGAGAAGTCAACTGTTAATCTTATTGAAGTTTCCTTGTGTTACATTAAGTTACACTTCTATAAACATTGTAAATTGCTGATGTGCATCTTCACTTTAAAAATTTGGTTCTACCTCTTAATAAGACAAAGATGATTTTACTATACTCAGAAGGAAAAGGTCCTTGTAGAGTACTGGTTGCAAATTAGAATGAGGGAATAATGTTTAGATAATTTATGAAATCTCGAATACAGAGTAAGAGGGCCAGGGATATAGCTTAACAGCACAACATCTGCTTGGCAAGTGTGAGGTCCTAAGTTCAATTCCAGGTACAAAAAAAAAAAAAAAAAAAAAAATAGAAGAAGAAGAAACAAATATGGAGTAAGAAAGAGTTTCCATAGCAGTATTTTGAATAGCACGATGTTGATGCTGAATACAGACTGTTGAATAGCAGTGTGTTAAATAGCATTGCGTGAAGAACTCAGTGGGTGAAGCGATGTAGGGCATTGAGATTAAAAGTGCAAAATCTTGGTAAGAAATTGTTGTTTCAGGCCATCTGCAAGAGACAGAAACTGTTTAATATGTATTTCATGAAGTGAATTTTTGGTTTTAATTTTACTTGTTGGAGGGAGTTTCAGGAAAAACAACAAAGTTACTTGTTACTCCTACTTTCTTTCAAACTATCATTTTCTTAAAAGTTGTAAGCTCTTTATCAGTAATTTTTACTGATAAAGTTAATTTTTATTGACTTTTGTGTTCTCCTCTTGAATACAAATCATTGTCAGACTTTAATTTGTGCTTGTTAAATGGAGGTGAAATATAATCACAGTAGTCTTGTTTTATTTTCTGTGATCACTAATGACTTTAAATGTCTTCATAAGTTGGTTGGATTTATGTATTTTTATTTCTGTGTAGTGCCTATCCACATATTCTATGCATTTTCAACTGTGCACTTTCTGTGCTTCTTTGTGTTGATTTACACTGGCCAGGTTTCCTTTCAGATGGCTGCTAGTGCTTTGCTTTGTAATAATTACTTTTGGCCATGCTGAGGGTTAAAGGAGGACCCCAGACATGCTAGTCAAATGCTCTGCTCCTGAGCTGCAGACACAACCCTTTTGCATTTTTGCCTTTTTTCTGGTTGTGTATGATTTCTTTCACCATGAAACATACCTTTTCATTATTCCTAAATTATCAGGATCAGTGCACACTGAATAATAGATTATAGTCAAATTTCTGTCTGTATTAGGATTTAATTTTCACGTTAATTTTTAAAGGATCCTAGTTTACCTCATAGAATTCTATTTTGTATTGCTGGGTTCATGTATTAGACATAGCTATATTAACCAATACTTTTATTTTTCATTATTTCATTTATGATAAGTTACTAATAATCACTTGTCATTGAAGGCTAACTTTATATTTTTTTTCTTTTATGGACAATTTCCTTTATTTTATTTACTCAAATTTAATAAGATTTTATGGAGTTTCAACAAATGTTTAAGGATAAAGTAATTCTACTGTTTAAAACCCCTATAAGATTGCTAATACAAAGTATGAGCTACTAAAATCAATGAGAAATCTTTTTGAATTATTTCTACATGCCATTTCCCAGAATTAGTTCACTTAGAGGCACCTTGTATAATACTTATTAAAATTAATATATCTCTGATTTTCAAGGGACACTGTTGTTTCAATTGAGTTTTGTGCTGCAGGGTTCAAAATGCTGCAAGTATAGGAATCACCATGTTACATAAACTGAAGTTTATGTAACACTATGCAAAATTTAGAAACATTTTCAAATGCACTTTATCAGTATGATCAATATGTATGCAGTAAAAAGATTTAATGTTTCCTAATAAAGATGAAACCTTAAAACATCTCCCAACATACTTCAAACATGTAAATAAATATTTCCTAGGTAATCTGATAAAAACAAAAAATTTAATTAATTTATGAACTCACAGAACATAACCACAGGTGTTTTTTTTTGTAAAAACATCCTCATTGCTTGATAATTATCAGTCATGTGAAGTGTACTTAGCATTTATATGTCATACATTTATTTATGACTTATAAATGTGTCACTACTAAATATTTATGGTAATAAACTACTCTTGACACTAAATCTTGATAAGATGCAAAGAATTTAATGAGTAATGCCCATCATAATATACTGCCACATAGTTTCCAGTTTGATTGGACTTCCTGCTTCCAAGGGTTGCACCTCTATAAGTAATAGCATCTTCAGATTTTGCAGAGAGCTGTGTTTACAATTTTTATATTTCCTAAGAAAGTTGTGATTGTGTTTAAATATGAGGGTATACTTTTCTTCTCAGAATACACTAGTGTTAGTCAAAAACATAAAGATAGAATTATTTCATTACTACATGCCATTGAGCTACTACAAAACTTCAGGGATTTTATTGTCAAAAGAATGTTATGAAAATTTTGATGACATTCTATTTGAATGAGAAGTCCGTTTTTCTTAAATATACAAGCTCCCGAATCACACGCCTCTCTCTTCTATGTTTCCTTTTCCTGATACCTACCTGTGCATTCTGGAGCTATCTGGGCTTAACTTAATGCATCATTTTTTCTGTTTTCCCACTTGGCATGGAAGATTACTTAATTTAAGACATTCTTATTTCTAATTCATTTATTTTTAATTCAGCAATCAACTCATTAATTAAAGAGTTTGTTACCCACTCTACGGCACCTCCCTGTTTAAGTAAATGAAGTTTCAGGGATTAGTTACTCCATCTGAGTATCTGCCGTCTTGTACTCTAGCTCTTCCTATGTTTCTTCCTTTTCCGGAGAGTTGAGTCTGAATTTAGATTGTATACTCTCTCTGTACTCCAAGTACAAGGCACAATGTACAGCACTTGGTAGAATTCATGAATATTTACAAATGAAAGAAAGGAAAGGATGGGCAAAAGGGAGAACATATGAAGAATGAAGGCACAAAAGAGAAAGAAAAAATAGAAATAAGAGTAAAACTGAAATATTTACTCTCAGTCAGAATTCTTAAATGACATCCTACTTTTCTGAGAATAGTAAAGTACTTACTCTGGTCTGCAAGGGCCCAGGTGACTTGACCCCTTTCGGTTCTCTGGTCCCACTCCTGCTAACTCCTCTTGACACAGCTTTTGTGTTGCTCCCCAGGGGCACCAGGTCCAAAGTCCTACCCCTGGGACCTGATGTTAGTTACTCCAAGGTGCTTCCAGGAACTCACATGGCACATGACGCATACATTTAAGGCTTTGCTCAAATTTAAATCTCTTAGGGAATTCTCCTTATCAATTATCTAGATATTTCTTTAATATCCAAACCCATCCTACCTCCCTTATCTGCTCTGCTGTTATCACTGGAGTTAACACTGTGAATTACTCCATATATTTTATATGAAATATACATATATTTAATGTACTGTCTTCTACTATTTGGAAGATAACCCTCATCAAAATAAGTCTGATTTTTCTCTACAGTATTTCCACAGTACCTGGGAGAATATGAATGATAGCAAAAGAATGGGGGTAAGTAGCTCCCTCACTTGATAGAGACTGAATTTCAGGTTACCTGCAGGCAGTGCCTGAAAAAGCACTAATTCTGTTCCCAACCAGAGTTTGCAACTACTGCCTGTGACCTCTTTGGGAAATCACTGGGACATACCCATGTGCTTTAATTTCTGTATTATTGATAGCTGCTTTTATGCTACAATGGCAGCTCTGAGTAGTTGTGTTGGAGACTGAAAGGCACAGAAAGCTTAAAATATTTATCGTCTGGCCCTTTACACAGCAAGGTTTGCCAAAAACTGACTGCCCATTAAAATAGACCTGATATAGAAACATTCGTGGTTTTATTGTCAATATTCATGCTGCTCTCAAATAATTGGCCCAGTCAATTTTCCACAGGAGTGATTTGTTTAAAAGCTCAACTGGACAGAGATAACCAGATGGAAAGTTGTTCACATAAGTAATAAATGGAGTAAAAGATTTTCTTTTCCATGTTATCAGTGGGTTTTGTGTCTGGAGTGATGCCCACATTATCAGCAACAATTTCACCTTGTGGGACAAAGTGTGAACGCAAAGCTTGCACATAGAAAAGGACTGACAAAGATTTTAAAAAAAAAGCCTGTGTCTTTAATGACATCATCAACTGAGAACTCATCAAATCAAGAGTTTTGGCTACTATTGGGATTCATGCTGCTTTTAAAATAAAAGTTACATAATGGTAGCCACTGTTGATTTCCTGTTGTCTTGTTCTGAAATCCTGGGTATTTTCAATGTTTTGCTCTGATCTGCTTTGCTCTGTCTTGTTTTGTTTTGCTTTTTGTTGTTGTTGTTGTTGTTATTATTTTATTCACTTTAAAATAAAAAACAAATCCTCTAAAATAGAAGTTCCATTTACTCAGGTTGAATGTTTTAACTTCCAAACATTACATTTTAAGTGTCACACTAAAACATGCTAAACATTTAAAAAATAAAACTGATATCTTCATTTTGAAGGGCACTAATAGAGTTTTCTACTTTCCTTTAATGTACAAAGGATATTTCATCTTCCAAATTATATATATGGATTAATTGATTGTTTTATGCTAGAGAAGAGACTGGTATATAAATAAGCAATTATCAAAGTTCATCTGTCAAGAAAAGTACATGATCTATTTATGAAAATTATGTTCAGTTTTCTTTCACTCATTAAGTAGTTCTTTTTTAAGCACGGAGTTTGGAGTTACTCCAAATTAACTAAGAACCAAAGAAATGGTCACTGGTTTACACAAATGTATACCCATACCCTAATTTGTTTTCATTTTCCAGAGACAAATTAAACTCTGATACTTCGAGTTTTCTAGGTTTTTGTAATATAATCTCATCCTTTCTCCTTAGCTAAAAATCTTGAGGATGTATTATAACTAACATCATTGCTGAAGTATAAAAATCCATTAATTCTTTTAGGTGGTTATGTTGCCCAGGCCAGGCTTAAATTTACAATCTTCCTGGCTCAGAGTCCCAGAGTGTTGGGATGACAGGCTTGTGCTGCCAACATCAACAGAATCCATTATTTTAATGCCAAATATTTATTAAACCTTAGATCCAAAAGGCAAATATGACTTTTAAATGTAGATATATTGACTATAAATATATTCTAAATATCCACATGTAACAAAAATGTCCTTTGTATAATCAAGAAATGTAAAATTTTAATATAAAATAGCGTGTCAGTCAGCTGTCATGTAGACCGGAAAAGAAAACACCCATCTGATTGGTTTAGCTTAGTGCTGGATGTATCTGAATCATGGAGTGACCCAAAAGGGAGGATCCACCCTGGCTCCTGGTTGGTGGAACCAACCAACATTCTTCCAGCCGAGATGGCATAAAAAGGGAAATAAATCTCTCTTTGCACCTGTGGAGAAGTTCCAGTGTTTGGCACCACCTTTGAACATCTGTCTCAGGGCTTCAAGCAGACTCTCCAGAATGCCAATGCAGACACTTTGGTTTTCCAATATGGACTTGCACTGGAACCTGCAGTGAGCTGCAGGACCTTCACTTTTGACTGGACTGTCCAGCTCTCTGGTGAATGTGTGGCCCTTTTGCATTCTTACACTGCTGATTCTGCAGACAATCACTGAAAGCTACATTGTAATTAGATTTTATCTTTTGTATCTTATATTAATGTATTCCTCTGATGAACACTGATTGATACAAATAAGAAGACAGTATTAGTTAGGTCACATACAAATGTTCCTCCATTTGTAATTTATAAATGTTAAGTAGCCATTTATTTGCCTTTGGGAACACCTGAAAAATGTGCTTTTATTTATTCTGGTGTTTTAACAAATATTCTTTTTCTTCAATTTACATCTGGAAAATTATCTTAAGTCTTATTTTAAATATTACTTCCCCAAAATACTATTCTGCAATTTCCAAAGTCATCTTTAATTTTTTCATTCTGTCTTTCAATACACTAGCAAAGTCCTATTTTAACATTTTTCTTCTTCTTTGTATGATTAAGTTTCTTGTGTATCAGCACACACTCTAGCAATATTAAGTCGCATCCAATTCCATTTGGCAGCTAAAAACAGTGGTAACGTGCACGGAATCTAAGACCCTGCTCTTATCTCAGTGAATATCCAGAGTCTTGTGTCTCTGTGTATGGCAGTGTCTAACCATGACCTATGTCTTCAGGAGAAGCATTGTGTTAAAATTAGACAGATTTACAGATGGATGGAAAGATAGAAGGGATGGGTAGATAGATGATGGGAGGAAGAAAGGCCTAAGGGAAGGATGGAAATAAGGAAGAGAAGGAAGAAGCCAGGAAGATGATAGACAAAGAGATTAAAGGTGTAGATAGATACAAATCCTCATAACGCTCTATAATAATGCTATTTTTATTGCTAAATAAATATAGTACACACAATCAGAATGATGTTTTTCTGCCTCCCCACTGGGAAGTTAATGTGTGCTTCTCAGACAATTAGGCAGGAAGGAAGCTATAGAATTCCCACCAACAATAGCAGACCATTGAGCCATGCCAGGCAGCTCAGAACAAGAGAGACAGAAAGCCAATAACTGACCGCCGAAGAGCTGCATCTGGGGCCTCATGAGCCGGCTCTGCCCGAAGGTGGGGAAAACCCCTCCCTTCGTGGGCGGAGCTCCGCATGCTGCAATGGGCTAGTGAACAGCTTTGAAGATGACTTGGAGCTGAACTGTTGTTCAGCCGACTTTGTTTTTCTTCATATCTATAATGTGCTTTTACTTCCATTAATAAATTTGCAGTTTGACAAACTGAAGCAGAAACCTTTAAAATAATTGAACTAATTAGTAAGCAAAGCTTTTGTGGACTATGCATGGCGGAATTCCTATGGTGTGCTAAATTTAAAATATGCGGTGAAGTAGCGAATGTGTGTCAAACAGAGGGATGGTAGAGAAGAGATAGATGAAGTAAACACTCCTAGGTGTAAGGAAGTCACCACATACATATTCAGCAGGCATGCGAACTTAATTTTTATGAGGTTTTAGTCCAACATTTTTGGCCCTATAGGTCTCCAGCTCAGAAAACACAAATAAATCCCATAGCTACTCACAGAGCTAGTTGTTAAGTTACAGCTGCAACAAGGCACTTTTCCAGTGACCTTCCAATAAAGCAAGTGTCATGTTAGCCCTGGGTACTGTCCTTGGTTGAACTCAACCCAGTCACTCCTGGGTCTCCAGCATCAGTGGAGGCTTATGCGGTAGGTCAGTTTGGGGAGGGATTTAAGAGGACTGCCTGGGGTGTAAGGCAGTGAGTACTTCCCATCTCATTCACAGGTCATTCTAAGCATCTGGTCAACTGCCTTCTGTTCTTTCTTTTCACCCCATATTTTAAATTGACTCAGTTAGTTGTGTCAATTAACTGTATCTAATTATTTTAGTTTGATCTCTAAGCTCTATTACTGAATGCTGGCTGAGATTATTTTCCTGATAATGTGCTTAGAGACCTCCTCTGCACAAAGATGATTTCCTACATAATGGCATCACAATCACCTTATATTACATATTTGTTTGTTTAGTTCAAAGCCTAGCAAAATTCATGGAGAACAGAAAATACTCCAAAAGTATTCAGAGAATTAAAGAATAAAACAAAAAATATCCTGACTTAGGACCTACTCTGTCCTGATATGGGATCTTTGTATAACGTACAGTTAAATATTTAATAAAAATTACAGGTAGCTCTAAACCACACAGTCTCGCTTTCCTTGGTATTCTCTTTAAGGTAAGAAACCATTTGCAGATTAAAGAATTCAGAACTATAATTATAATAGTGAAAGAAAAAGATTATGTAGCACTTGCTATAATTCTAAGTAATTTATACATAAGGAATAATCATGACAGCTACTGTATAAAGATATAGTATGATTATCTCTTTTTTTACAGATAATAAAATTGAATCTTATAAAGATTACCTTACTTTTCAAAGGTCATGGAAGACAGGATTTAAATCTCAGTCTTCCCTGTGATTTGCAGCAGAGGACTTGACAGATTAAAGTATTCACCGCAGGTCATGTAAATTGCAGGCAGCTGAACTGACATTAGAAGACAGAAGCCCTAACTTCCATTCATTCGTTCACCACGACCCGAGTAACACCAAGCAATTATACAAACTCATTCATGGTGAGGCGGAAGTTTAAAATTATGACTGATAATGATTTGGGGGGAAATACCGTAAAAAGCATGTATTGTAATTGTGTATAGCTTTAAAAAGTAAATAAAAATCAGTATTATGAACATAAGTATAAATTTAATATATAAAATATCCTATAGTAATACTAATTATTATTAACAAACTAAAAAAATTTCCTCTAACTCAGATACTTTTATTGTATTTGGTAAGGTATCCATTTACAAATACTTTAATATTTTTAATGTTTTAAATTTTATATTTCTGATTTTAGTGTCTGTATATTTATTGCTAGCTAAAAGAAATACAATTGAAGATATATTTAACACACTTGGCCCACTCCATCTCATGTTTGAAACAGTGTCTCCTGTACACAGCAGGGCCTGTCAGTTTGCCCTCTAGGTCCCTGTCTGCCTGGGAACTGCAATTCTGAAGTATATTACTGTGCATCATTGGTCTGAGAAAATATCAAAATTCAAAATTCACAGTAAGATTTCTGTGAAATGTGCATCCCTTTGCATCATCATGAACACAAGAAATCTTAAGTCGAAGTAATCCAGTTTTAGTATAGCTCAGGAGCACAGTGCTTGCCTAGCAAGCATGAGGTTTTCAGTTTGATTTTGGGTACCAAACAAAACAAAGTGAAACAAACAAGAAAAGCATCAAGTTCTCTATGTGTGAATGAAGGGAGGTATTATTAAGATTGACCTGTATGGTTACAGAGGCTAAGAGATCACTCATTTTCCGAGTTTCTATCTTCTCTTCACCATCCAGAGAATTGTTATCACTTTTATTTCTTTAAAGAACATTTGCCTATGATCTTAGCTGATCTTCACTGGATGTCTTTCTATCTTCCTGGGAGAAGAAATTACAGGCTATATATTCTTTTAATGTCTATCAGTGACCACACAGCATGTCCCTCCCTACTGCCAAGGTTTCACCGTCCATAGCTTCAGCTTCTGCGGTCATGTGTGGTCTGCAATTATTAAATGAAAAGTTCCAAAAATGGAAAATCTAAAGATTTAAAATCGTGCACCATTCTGAATAGCGTGGTAAAGTCCCATATAGATCAGCTCTGTAGTATGTCCTGTTTGGACCCAAATCACCTTTTTATCCAATGAATCCACAGTGCATTCTACTGCTCATTAGTTAGTAACCACCTTGGATATCAGACCAGTCGTCATGAGATCACCGGGCTCATGTTCAGGTAAACTTTATTTAAGCACCTGATGCTATATGCAATGCCTGTGTTACATACTTCACTTTTTTTTGTTACATAGGCAATACATCATCTCACACCATAATGGGATGAAGGATTATAAGAAGATCATTTGCAAGGCATAGATAAAACATGGATAAATAAGTTTTGATACATGTTATTGCAATAATTATTTTTAGTATTAATTATTATCATGCCTATGTTATAAATTAAACTTTATCATAGTAGAGTATACATACATACACAAAACTTTTCTAGTGTTGGTGAGCTAGTATTATCTACAATTTCAAGCATCTACTGGTGTTCTGGAAATATATTCCCTATGTATAAGGAAAGGGTAATGCAATTTTACAACGATGAGTATAGAAACTAGGTACAATTATTTCAGTCTGCTGTAGTATGGTTGATTTGAGATATTACTATTATTATTCTAATCAATAGTATATTAAACTTTCTCATACTTTTACTTCTCACTTTTGGTGAGGCTACTCTCGAACTATCTCTGTGAATGCTTAGTGAAAAAATCAAGAACCTGAGTAGAATACAGAGCTTTGGCTATGCGTGGTCGGTGTCAGGTGGCCTCAGTCACTGCAGCTGGCTCTGTAAGAGAGTTCAGTGCTGTTTTCCTCTGTAACACTTACCATGCTCCTGAGCTGCGCACTTAGGTATACCCCATGCAAGTGCTTACTTCAGTCTTTCTATTGGTACAAAGAAAATTCACTCTGCACAATTTCCCATAGACCTGTGCTGACTAAAACTGGATGAGGACCCTAGACTTGAGCAGCAGTCCAAGCCTTAAGTATGCAATTTTGTCTCATAAAGTATTCACATTTATGAGAGACCAGTGGTTTGACCTTTTAGAGCATCCAAATTTAATCCAAAGATTAAATTTTTAACCAAAAAAGGTAAAAAAACAAACAAACAAAAAAAAATAACTGACTTTGCTATCCATAAGTGTAAATGGCCAGGATACTCTGACTGGATGATCGAACTCCCAGCCCCAGACCTGCAAGGTGAGTGAAACACCAAAATACTAGAAATATTCAAGTGCATTTCACCTCAGTAGCTACAATCCCACCTGTGTTTCTCTGTATCAGTTGGTCACTTAAGGGAGGTAGGCACTGGACCTACTCTCCTTGTTTGCCAGCCTGCACACTGGAATGGGCTTTGATCTAGCTGCGCCCCTGCTCCCCCCCCCCCCCCCGGCAGCCCACTCAAGGCACTGGTTGTCAAGGAAGGCTTCCTTCTTGGTGAATCCTTGCTTGTTCTGTCCCCGTGAAGTCCTTGGATGGCAATGACTCATGGGGAAAGGCTTGGATCTGGCTGTCCCCCTATCAGTGGAGGCCCATGCATGGTGCTAGTTCACAGGAAAGTTTACTTAGAGAATCCTTTGGTTCCCTAAGATCTTAGAAACTTCCTGTGGGATTAAAACAAACAAACAAACAAACAAACAAACAAACAAACAATTGCTTAGTTGAGCTTCTTATTTAGTGCAAATTCACTTGCAATATTTTTAGTGATATATTAACAATAATTTTACAATGGAAGTTTTCCGGTTTTTAAATTTCTTTTCTATTTTTCCATGTTGGCATCATTGCATAGTGCTGGAATGGCTTACATTTTATTAATGATCAGTCACCTTTCAGTGAGGTAGGTTCTTATCAAACGGATTTTTTTTCTAGAGGTTTTTCATGGGGAAGAAATCATGAAGGCATAATGGGCAGAAAAGTTTTCTTTAACACTTATCTCAAATTCACAATGAAATGTCTTATGAGAAGAGATTATTTGTATAAATAAGTCTGAAGAAATTGGCTGTTTAGAACTGTTCCCAGATTAAAATTCTTTTCTGCCTCATGGACAGGCTGCTTCTTTCAAAGTGAACTTGAATTTTTCATGAACAATTAATTTATGACTTATTTATGAGTAACAGGTTCCTATTGTTCTAGCAAGGAATGTTGGCATTGGTTTTAAGAGTGTGGCTCATTTGCATAATAACTATTTTCTTTATGTTTTCTACTTGTTTATTTATATTCTTCAACATTTAACTTCTCTTCAGGTTTATAAATTAGAGAATTAAACAAGAACTTATATATTTGTACCTCATTCTCTTCTTTAGATTAGATGATATTTTTTTTTTTCTCATTGCTGCAACAAAAATACCAGATATTCACAAGTTAAAGTGAATATCTGGTATTTGCTCACAGTTTGTAAGTTTCAGTCCACAGTCAGCTGGCTCCAAGGTAGGACAGCAAAGCAGATGTATGCAGCAGAGGAGAAACAGCCCATGGCAGGGCAGGCAGGAGATAGGGAAACTTCCTTGTTTTTTCTCTATTTATTCTATCCAAACTGCAACTTGTTGGTTAGTGCTACTCACACCCAAGTTGAGTCTCCCCTCTTCAGTAAACCTGTCATTCACATTCAGAACCATGCTATACCAACCATTAGTCTAATCTAGTATCACATACCTGTGAGCCAATCACTCCCAAAAGCACATGAGGCTAGATGTAAGCCGTAACAGGTAATTACTTAGAGGAAAGGAAAATATAGATGTCTTTATCACTTTAAATGATGAATTTGAGATTGAAACAGGTTAGAGATGTAGTAGAAAATATTACTGAGAATTTTACATAACCATTGGAATATATCATGATGTGCTTATCTTATTTTACTTTTCTTTGCCATGAAACAAATTAAGTATCTTGAAACCTAAAACCAGTTGATCCTATACTTTACTAGATACTGAGCATGAAAACCAGTCCAACAGTCTATAATATTGGGAGTTCACACTGTTAACTTTGTTCCATTAGCAACAGTTTGCTATATCTGCTTTTAACACGAGGATAGTCTGTCATCTACTTAGGTAAATGATGTAACTGCCCAATACAATAATTTTCTAAAGGACAGCTGATGCTTAATTGGATACTAGCAACAGATAGTACATATCCTAAGATACTTTCTGTCTCTTATCCTAAAACTCTTCACTTGAAAAAACAATTTTGGGATACCCTTTGTCCCTTTCATAATTTCTTTAATTTGAGATTTTAAAAATTTGATTAGTACATATTTTTGGTGCATGAAGATTACATTCATTTTAGAAAGGAGTCCATGCATATAACACAGCTTGATTTTGTTTTAATCTCCTTTCACTTCCCACTCACTTTCTTCTCCATCTTTAAATCACCTTCCCTGTTTCTATTTTTATGGTTATAATCAATTTTATTTCATGTTTATGACTTATAATGCTGATACTCACTGTGGAAAATCAGTACCTATACACATCTTAAATCGTCTTGCTTCCTTTTCCCTACCCCTTTAACTGTGGTCTACTGGACCTCTTAACTTTTGTAAGAGATTTGATCTTTTTTCCTCTATCTGTATTCATTTTGCTGTATATTTGTACTTGTGTTATTCAAATATGAGATACCATATTCTGTTTACGTTTATGTTTGTTTTATTACATTCAGCATTATATTTTTAAGGTGCATCTATTTTCTTACAATGTCTTAAATTTATCCTCGTTAGTAGACAAGTAGTATTCTAACACTATATACAGATACAGCCATTTTACTATTCATTTGTCTTTTGATGGACATAAAATGTGCCCCCAGATTTAACTATGATGAATTATGCTGCTATAATCTTTGATATGTATATATCCTTGTAATATGATATCTTTTTAGCTCTTTTGAGAGATACTTAGGGAAAAATCTAGGTTAATGGATATTTTTACTTTTTATCCTTTGAGAAATCTGCATATTAATTTTCAAGATGATTTTACTAGTTACATTCCCACCAGCCCTATGTTAGTTTCTTGTCTCCATAGCCACACCAGCATTAGATCTTGGCTTCTTGATGAGTACCCTTCTTTCTGGTGTGAGGTGAAACTTTAGCATTGTTTTAATTTGCATTTCTCTAATGGAAAGAGATGAGATAAAGAATAAACTCATCTTGGCCTCATAAATAGGCAGTGTTGAATATGGTTGTGAAGTCAATTTCTAACTACTTTGTCTTTCCCCTCTCTCCTGCCATTGCATCTTGTCTTATTGCAGCTTAGACTTATGATGTATTACTTATATAGTACATTTCCTCCAAGCAAGCCTTAATAAACTGTCATATTTTTACTAGACATCCATTGGTTGAATTTTTTACTAGACACCATTGGTCAAAAGAAGAAATTTTTACATAAGGACAAAACTTAATAAAAGTGTGTTTAATAAAATTTCTCGTCAGGTCTTCACAAAACTGTGGTGGTCATGAAAGTGAGGAAAGTCTGAGAAACCATCATCATCAAGAAATGCCTAAAGAGGCACGCCTAACAAATGGCATATAGTATCCTGGATGAGATTCTGAAAGAATGAGACTAACAAATCTAAATAATGTAAACTGTGAAGCTAGTAATGTTGAAGCTAGTAATGTTGAACATTACTGTGAAGCTAGTTTCACTGTAATGATTCAATACTGACTTGTCAATTATATTAAACATATCAGGTTAATATAACCATAAAGGAATTTGGATAAATTATTGCTGCTATCTACTTTGTTATAAGAAGACAAAATAAATAAAAAATATTTACAATAAAATAAATGTTGAAAAATTAAATGCTTTTAAAAAGAAGTATGTAAAAATAAAATATTTAAAGTAAAAACTCCCTTCTTTACATTATAATTATAATTTACTTCTCTTAATTCTTTACATTGAAAATGAACATTTTGCTTCATCTTAGTAGCCTTCTTTTTCCACCTTTCTTGATAAAATTAATACACCATATCAAACTTATAGACCTCATACGTCCACATCAGTCCTTGAGTCCATCTGTAATCATCCTGTTACCCTATTTTTATTCAACTACCAAAGTATTTTATTTCTACAGTAAGAGAGAGCATTCTTAGTAAAAGAATTGCTTTAAAAATTGACAGACTGGGGTACAGGTTGGCAAAGTTTAAATATTATGGGCTTAAAATTTGAAAAATTTTTGTATTTTTATTTTCCTGAACAAAATAATTAACATGTTTCTGCCTGGGTTTTAATTTTATGTATAATAAGAATAACAATTTTTTAAGACTGAGACAGACAGACCGACATTATTCTACTCAGTAAGTTAATGACCTGTGTCAGATTTTTAAAAATTGCTCTGCAATAATAGGAACTCTGTGTGTATGTGAACATGTGTGTGTGTGTGTGTGTGTGTGTGTGTGTGTGTGTGTGTGTGTTTGAATTCAAATTTTGAGGCTTCACAAAATTTGAAAAATTGATGCCTGAACCAAATAAAAATTATAGTTCACTAAACAAGAAACAATGTTATTTTAAGTAGAATGAGATAAACCAATGAATAGTTTATGAAGCAGTGTAGAACATTTGAGATATTCATACAGTTTATCAGTGCTCTAACATTACTTGAAAGTAGGTAAGTGGCAGAAAGACAGCAAGTGGCAGAGAAACATACTCAAAAATGTCTTAGAGAAACACCTTGAGCATAATGAAGGATCCTGAAGTGATTTCAACATAGTGGTACTTGCCTGTAGTCCCAATAGTAAGGGAGGCTGAAGCAGGAAGGTCCAAAGATTTTCTTTTTTTTTTTTTTTCTTTTATTTTATTTGCAGCCGCTCTAATTTGCAATAATCTTGGTGTGTGATTTCAGGTATATTGCACAGTTTGTTTCTTTTTTGTTTTGTTTTTAACCTCCTTCTCATTGTTTTCTCCTCCTCTCCTCCTCCTCCCATTCCCCTATCCCATTTTTCATTGTTGCTGATATTACTAACCTTAGCTCATGTTATGTTTATAATGTTCACATTCATAGGTTATTAGAGACCTATATGTCATATGTTTATTATACTTATTTCTCCTTCATTTGCACCTAATTTCTCATACATTGTCTTGTACCACTTCCCTATTGCAAGAGATTCATCTCTTTATCCCAGTCCAGACATCCTTTATCATTTTCTTTGTACTTTGCCTCACTAAAATAAGACAGAGCATATGACATTTAAACTTGTGAGTCTGACTTACTTTGCTCAACATATATTTTTGGTGCATTCATTTTCCTAAGAGTGTCTCAAATCTGTCATTCTTTGTAGTAGAGTAACATTCCATTACATATAGATATTCTACCATATTTTCTATATCCAATCAAATATTGATGGGTATATAGGCTATCATCAGGATTTGTCTATTATAAGTTTTGCCTATTATAAGTTCTGTAAACATTGGTATGCCTGTAATTTCTTTGAGGGAAGATTCTAGCAAAGTGGTTCCTGAATCATATGGAATTTCTAATTTTAGTTCTTTGAGAAATCTCCATAATATTTTTTTAATTTCTTTTTTGTATTTAAAGAGAAAAAAAAAACAGAAAAAAGGGTAGAAATAATACAGAATTTCAGAAAAATAAACATTAAGATATCAGTAGTTGATAAGTTACATATTGTCGTCTTAGAAATAGTTGAAGTTAAAGCAAAATTAAAGCATACAAAGTGACATTCAAAAATGACACTGCAAACAGTTCTGCTCAATGATCCAATAAAAACTTAATAATAAGGTTATCAGACCTATACACTTGTTTTTTATCTTAAAGAGGGTAAGATTAAACATGACAATATGGAACAGAATAGTTCATAAGGAAACAATTTATTTTTTAAATTTTATTTAAAAGGAAAAAGAGAAAAAACAAAACAAAACAAAGCGGTGTAAGGGTACAAGTAATACAGAACTACAAAAAAAAAAAAAAAAGTAAGAAATCACCAGTTAATAGATTACATATTATCATCTTAGAGATAGTTGCTCAAGTCACAGTATCAAAGCATACAAAGTGGACATTCAAACAGTGAGATTGCAAACAGTTGTGTTCAATGATCCAAGCAAAAACATTAATATGGTCAGCTATTTAACACCCCTAAACACACTTGCTGTTGTATCCTTTAGAGCACTTTTTTTCCCTCTCTTTTTTACAACAAAATTTACATATTTTGGGTTTTATTACTCCTTAGTTCTTATTACTTTTTTGGGGGAGGGAAGAGAATAGAGTCAAATATGGCAAAACAAAGCTGTCAGTCAAAACCAAGGAGAGACATAGCACATGATGTAAAAACAGAGTACAAGGTTATCAACAATGGTTACCATAATGTCTCTTGTTTCCTTAAAAAGAATTGTCTATCTCATTAGGTATTATAAAGTTGAACAAAACAGTAGAGAACAAGACCAATAAAATTTAAGCATTGTAAACATTACAGGACTTCCAAAGGAGACAATATTCAAACCAGAATGGGCATCTTAGTGAATCTTATTGCCTTCAAAGTAGTTGCCTATACCCTCAAACTTGATACTATCATACAGAATGGAACAGAGTCTAATCAGTCAAAACAAGATAGTGGTAGTACTACAGGACTTCAAAACAAGTTAATAGGAAATTTTAAAAAGTTACTATTATATATCCTGCTAATTTTTAAAATTTTCCCCTTAATTAAAAAAACCATAAAAAATAACTAGATATTTTTTTTAATGAATAAGGGAGAAATTGAGATAAAAGAGGACATAACAATATAACAATACAGGTCAAAGCGTGACTGTTGCAGCAACCTAGTGCTTCAAGGAAACAATTTAAAGAAACACAGATTTCAAAACAAGTCCACTGGAGATCTTCACTGTCTATTGTATTGTCTCTAGTTTTCTTCCAAATAGCTGTCCCCATCTTCACACACATATATACTGAGTATTATAGAACTAATCAAGTCATTACAGGATGATGAAGACTTTTTAGGTCCTCAAGACCTGATTTTGGGGAAGTCAATAATGACTACCATAATGTTTCTCATTCTCTTCATAGTAGTTGTCTTTACATATGCTGAAATTGAACATAATAGACTAGACTAATATCACTCTGAATAGTGAATAATAGTATTGCTAAATTTTATATCATAATGTCACAGAATTAGCATTGGGTTTCTTAGTGTCTCTTCTTCTTTAGAGTATCTGTTCATTACATCGTGTATTATATAATCTATTCCCATAAATAGTTTAGAAATTCTTCCCATGTGTGAATCTCTACATGTATATCTATCCTTTCTATATTTTAGAGAAAAACAGACCAAAACAAGACAACAAAATAAATTCCTAGAAAAACATGAAATGGGGGCTGGGGATTTAGCTCAGCGGCATAAGCACTTGCTTTGCAAGCAGGTGGTCGTGAATTCGATCCCTGGTACTGATAAAAATGAAAAAGACAAAAAAAAAAAAAAAAAGAAAAGAAAAGAAAAGAAAAGAAAAACATGAAATGAAAAAGACATATAAGACCACAATATTAGGTGATTTATAGTTATGTTTTCTGTTATTTTCAATAGAATTGTCAACATGATCAGACATTAGACAGTTAAGCATAGAATTACATAGCTATTTTTTAATAAAAACACAACTTTGAAGACATTGTAGTGTTTAAAGCAGTTAATAATCAAAACCAGAATGGATATCTTTTACATTTTGTCATCTTCAGAGTAGTTGCCTCTACTCTTAGACTTGATACTATCAAGCATACCAAATTTGAATAAAATCAGTCAAGGCAAAATAGCAGTCTAACAAACCAGCTTCAAATAAATCAGTCATAGTAAGACAATTAAGTAATACAAGGTTTCAGCTTAAGTTAATAGCAGTTAAGGATACTTACTGTGGTATAACCTGCTGTTTTTGGGTTAGCTGTCTGTGTCCTCAAATCTCGTATGAGTAGACAGATCAGAACAAAATATAATCAAACTAAACAGAGCAATAAAACTACTGTGAGAAGCAGATCACCTACAAAGGACAAATCATTAAAATAACAAGTCTTATCAGCACAAACTCTCAAATAGAGAAGAGCCTGGGGTAAATAGTCCAAACCCTGAAAGAAAATAACATCCAACCAAGACTAATGTACCCAGAAAAATTCTCTCTCAAAATTAATGGAGAAACAAGATATTTCCAAGACAAGGAGGAACTGTGGGAGTCATGGCCACCAACCCAACCCTACAAAAAATATTGAAGGGCATTCCAGAGAGAGAAGAAAAAATACCAGGATTCCAGCAACAGTGGTAGAGAGGCCTCAATGAATGGGGCAGACAGTGGAATGAAGGAGTAAAGTAGACAAATAATAGCAGAAGAATAGAATAGCAGAGATGAGGCAGAGACGGTAAGCTATAATCTTTAATATAGATAGCATTGATACACTAACAAAAAAGAAACACAGGCAGAGTAGATTAGGAGGCAGGATCCATCAAGATGCTCTGAACAGGAAATACACTCAACCTGAAAGAGGGTTAATAAACAGACTCAAAGATGAGAAAACAATGCTATATGTGACAGGAAACCATAGAGAATTTGGGACAACTTATCCAGTAGCCACAGATAGGTTGAAAAGTTATGACACTTTCGTGCAGTGTAGAACTACACAGCTAGAAGGAAGAAAAACCTTGTGAGGGCTGGGGATTTAGCTCAGCTGCATAAGTGCCTGCCTTGCAAGCAGGCAGTCATGAGTTCGATCCCAGGTATAGATAAAAAGGAAAAAGACCGGGAGAAAAAAAAAAAAAAAAAAAAAAGGAAGAAAGAAAAACCTGTGGCTTTAGTAATTAAAGGAGTACAGCTCAAGATTAAGCTCAGGGGTAAAAAGGTTCAGCAACACTAAGATAGATAACAGGTTGACGCCCTAGTCTAAAAACTAAAGGATTTAGTGGGACCCAAAATATACAAAGTATCCTGAGACAGGGAAAGGTGAGGAACTGCCTAAAAAAGGAAGGCAGAGAACACAGTTAAAAGTGTATCAGGATTTAAAAGCCTTTCAAACCTTGAAGACAGATTTATGATGTGTGATTATGAAAGAAAAGATCTCTTAAAAATAACAAGGAACCAAGAAGAAACAATTCAAAGCCTAGAAAATGACAAGAGGATTTATAACTTAAGAATAGAAAACATGAGTGAAGAAGCAGGAGTATCCACAAGTGAACTACAAAGACTATGCACAGATATAATTAAGAAAAACTTCCCAAGCATGGGAAAAAGAAATGATATCCAGATAAATGAGGCATACAGAACTCCAGCTACCTACAACCAAAACAGATCTACACCCAGACATATAGTAATCAAGATTCCAGAAATCCACAACTACAGAATATTAAAGCAGCCACAGAAAAGAAGCATAATAGTTGCAATAGTTTATATCCCCATTATCAGTGAGGGAGGGTTTCTTTTTGACCATAGTTTTGGTAGCATTTCTTTGATAGTATTATTTCTCAAGTAAGATCGAATTTTAGCATTTTCATTTACATTTCATTCCTGAGTAGAAATCGTGAGCACTTTTTCTGTATGCTTGCTAATGACTTGTATTTTTTTTGCTGTGAAGCATCAATTCATTTCTCTTGTCTTTTCTTGGTCTTTTATTTAGTTAGCTGAATTTATTTTAGTTTTTTGTATACTCTACGTATCAATCTTTAGTCTGAGAAGTAGCTGACAATTTTTTGCCATTGTACAGGTTGTCTCTTTACTCTACTAATTTTTTTTTCCTGTACAGAAACTTTTCTGTTTGATATAATCCCATTTTTTGATTCTTGCTGTTATTTGTGTTTCTGTTTAGAAAATCCTTTCTTATACTTATGTCATAAGTGCTTTGTCTATTTTATCTTCCAGTAGTTTTAATGTTTCTGCTTTAATCTTTATAACATTAATATATTTTGACTTTAGTTTAGGACATGCTAAGAAATATGAGTCCAATTATAACCACCTGTAAACAGATCCCCCATCTTCCCAGCACAGCTTCTTGAAAAGACTGTCTTTCTATCAACATATGATTTTGGCCCCTTTGTCAAAGATTAAATAACTTAATCTGTCTGAGGAAGTTTCTGTATCCTCAGTTCTGTTCCACTGATCCACATGTCTGGTTTTCTTCTAGTATCATGACTTTTTAGTCCCATCTGAGCAACTGAGCAAAAGTTTTGCTGAAAATAAAATTTTTGAACAAGTTATTGCGGGTGTTGTTTTGGGGTTTGGTCCAGGGTACTAGATATGAAAAAGAATAATTAAGTAGTAAGAAAGCAGCAATATTTTGTTGAAGTAGATTTAGAGCTGTATGAAATATGAAGATGTATGCAGAATATGTTAGATATGTCATATTGAAGTAAATGGAGCATTTTTATTTGACTAAATAAATGTGTGACTTAGTAAATGATACCATAAAAGCGTATTATTGATTCAGGCCAGATTGGACTTTTTTTGACTACTAATTGTTGTTTCATAATGTTTAAAATTTAATCAAATAGAATAAAGTCTCTAGCCAAGTGTAGGTGATTACTAATTTATTTCTTATTGAACAGTCTCTATTATATTTCCTTATTAATATCATATTGATATCATTATTGATATCCCAATTTCTGTCAGTTTCATTCCATGTGGCAGCTTTCTCTACAAATGTAAATATAAAGTAATACTTTGAACTAAACGTGAGAGAGATAAAAACATACTGACCATAATTTAACACATGTTCAAATTTGGGAACTATTCTAGGTAAGATATCTGAATAGAATAGATTAAAACTGTTAAACATTAAATTACACATATTTATGTGGTAATTTCTGAATGGAATTTTGTTTCTTTTGTGTTGAAAATAAGAGAATTATATGGAAAATGGAAATAGTAAATGAGAAAACTGATATTTGCCTCACAAATTCTAGGCACTGTTGCATTAAATAGTTATTGCCTTTATCTGAAAAGAATAGCATGAGATTTTAGAAAAAAATCAGACAAATTGCCTGTGTTATTTAGATAAAGGAGTTAGGCTTCAAATCCAGATACTTCTGATTCTTAAGCCTCTGTCTACTTTGCCATCTCAGTGGACATAGAATAGGTTTATTGTACACAAATCTTTGACTCAGACAAAATAACCCTTCTGTAGTCCAAGTTTAGACCTAGTAAAGAGGGAAGCAAACTTTATTTCATAGTGCATTCAGGTTTTTTCTGACAATCCCATAAAGAAAATTTTAGTACATTGGGCAAATTACACAGATTGTATTCTTTCATCTCTCCTGAAATCCCTATTTCCAGAATTCAGTTTGTCCAAAAACCTGTCTTAAATTACATTATTCAGATTTTATACATGTTTGCTTGCACAAGTCTGTACAGGTTTATTTATTTATCTATTTTCATTTGGTTAGAAAATTTTATGAGAATAAATTCAACAAGTATAAATTGCCTGTCATGATCGTATGACTCCCATTACCCCTTCATTTAAGCAACTCATTGAATTTTGCATAATGCACAATCTGAACTCACCTGAGAATACTAGCAAAGAATCACTAGACTTTACCAAACAAATTTATAGATTTTATGCAAAATCAGTTTATACTCAAAGCAAATTTTAGTGATTAATATTATTTAAAAATGTTTCAATGGTGTAAACTTTTAAATAAGTATATCATTAAGTGAAATTGATTGAATATAGTTAAATTTTTAGATCACTTGTTTTGCTTAATGTTCAAAAGACAGTCACGTTAAGAGAGACAAATGGGTATACTACATAAAACCATATCCTTAATGTGAATCCTTATGTATTGTGGTTGTTTTGTTAGTATATATTGCCATATATAATATTTCCACTTATGGTAGGGAATTTGTACTTGTACATAATATTCTGTAATTATTTTTTCCATTCCCTTCCCCCCCTTCCAGGCTTTTGTTCCTCCATATTTACAAAAGCTTTGTTTTAATTTTTTCTTACCACTTAATTCCTTTTCAAGTTTTAAATCCCATTTGAGCTTTAAAACAATGTTGCCTTCCTAATAGATTTAATCTATAGAACTGTTACAAAAAGTTGTACAGAAAATTGCCATATATAGCATATGATTTTCTTATTTTATTTTGAAAACTCGTATTACAATGGCTTGTATGTCAAAACTATTGACTGTTATTGATACATTATGAACTATTAAAGTTAATTTATTTGCATTTCCTTGTTCTTTTTTATTTTTTAAATTTTATTTAAAAAGAAAAAACAAAACAGAAAAAGGGTAAAAATAATGCATCATTTCAAAAAAATAAACAGCAAGAAATCATATATTGATAAATGTTGCATAAATATGTTGAAAAAATAGTTGATAAATTACATATTTTCCTCTTAGAAATAGTTTTTCAAGTCACAAAAGTAAAGCACACAAAGTGTATATTCAGACAGAGGCACTGCAAAAAGTTCTGTTCAATGATCCAGCGAAAGACTAATAATATGGTTATCATTCCTACACACTTAAACACATATGAGTTATATCCTTTAGAGCATTTTCTTTTTCTCTTTCTTTTTTACAATAACAATTACACATTTTGAATCTCCCTTCAGACTAGCACAGTTAATCTGTTGTATTCCAAGGTTCTGAGAGAAAGGGTGGGAGCTGAATATCAACAGCAGTATTAGGTCCAGGCGATAGGGAGTGTTCCTGAGGGGCCAGGAGATGTCCTGGGTCTGAATAACCACTAGGCATGGGCCAAGATCCCAGGGTGGCATGGTATTCCTCAGTGCCAGCTGGATTCATGCAAGAAACACGTGGCTGCACTGGCTAAAGTCCTACGGCAGCATGCGTTCCCCAGGGCCGGCACAAGATGCACTCCATGCACATGGTGGCATGGGTCAAGGTCCCAGGACAATGTGGCATTCCTCAGTGGCAGCTGGAGTCAAGCAGGAAGTGTGTGGCTGCACAGTCATTGTGAATTCTTAAAGTTAATAATTTATTTGGATTTCCCTAGTTTTTACATAATGTCCTTTTTCTGTCCAGAAACTCATCTAATGACCAAACTTATGATCCTCTAGAAAATAGAAATTACTGGACTTGACTTGATTTTTGATGTCCTCTAAAATTTCAGAAGTATTTTGTAGGATGTTCCCCAGTTTGGGTCTCTTTGATGTTTCTCTCATAGTTAGCCTGTGGTCTGACCTTTGAGAAGTGAGGCAGTGCTATTTTCTACACATCATATTAACATCATTCTGTAAAGAATACTTTTCAATGACTTCAGTGTTTGCCACTTTACTCCACTGAGTCACCCTTCTTGTCACTTTCTATTCCTGATCTTTATGAGAAGAAATCATGAGGCACAGGCCTCATGTAAGAAGAAAAGCATTTACTCTCTAATAAAGAAGAACTTATGTAAGTTATTTGTATAAATATAACTACTATGTTCACCAGACCTGGTTAGACCCAGAATCTCTAGAGTTTTTCATGTCAAAAGAAATGAAAACATATATATATATATATATATATAATGTATACACAATGGATACAATGTGTGTGTACAAGAAGATGGTTAAGAATAGGCAAGTTAATGAAAGATAAGCTAACAGAGCTCTCAGAAGTACAAAGCTAATCTTTACCTTTGTTAGACTACAAATCTGTAGTTTTCCTATCACTTTCTAATGAAGAGAAATTGAGAAAGTTTAGTCTTTCTTTTAAGTAAGTTGGTCTGTGTCCAAATTCACTAATTCCCTGGCACTCACTTTCCTCTCCAGATGGTTTTCAGTGTCAGGAGATGCAGCTACATTTCTTGGCATGCAGGTGTGCAGTCCTTGGCAGGCAGTGCATGCAGATGCTGTGCTCAGGGACCTAGGACTGCACAGCCTTCTTCTACAGTCAGACGGTGTCCCTGTTGCCTCAGGGCTGTCATTTCTTCTGTGTAGCCCCAAAGAAAACCCAGAAGTTGTAAGGAAAAACCCCAAGGAACAGAAAGGACCTAGCAGTCTTTGAAACAGATGACATTTTCCCCCGTGGGCAAGAGAACACTTTGTTATCATTGGAAACATGCAGTTACCCTTTGGACTTTGATGGGTCTCAAGAAGATAAGAAATGGAAGGAAGGAAGGGTGAGTTGTTTAGGCAATAAAAATAAGCAGGGGAAGCATTTGAAAGACAAGTGAGATTGTTTTAGAGAAATCTATGACCTGGATGGAGGAAGAACATAGAAATTATGAGAGAAAAGTGGACAAGGGAGGATGAAGGTCACAACAAAAGCAGATATGCACTCAATGGGACAGACATTAGAAATGTGAGTTCTTTCTGCTAAGTGTTGTGAGCCTTAAATTCAGTCATGTATTTCACTGTAAGACATTTATATATGCAAGATCCTGAGTTTGATTCCCAGTACCAAAATAAATAAAAAATAAATAAATATTGATGATATTTATGTTAAGAATCTTGGTTTTGTTCCATTGATTTATTTTTTTCAGCAGTATGAAACTTTTACTGGAAATAGACTTATTGCTAGTGTTGAGTCATGCAGCATCAGCTGTCTTTTTAATTCTTCAATATTGTGCTGGTTCTGTTCCATGCAAACATTAACACCAGTTGCTTGATGTCCATAAGAAAAACTTCCTGGAGTTTGATTACAATTTCTTAGCAACTATAGATCAGATAGTAAAGAACAAGTGTCTTGACAAAATTGAGTCTTCTTATTCATAAAAATGGACTATATATCTCTCTATTTAGTTCTTCTTTAATTTCTTTCCAAAGACTTTTATTTCTGGCCTCATATAGATCTTGCACATATTTTCTTTGCATTTATGCCTATTTCAATTTTATGATGTGCCAGTGTAAATGGTACTATGATTGTAAATTCAAATTTTATTTCTTTGTTGCAGACAGAGGGGATTTTTTTTTTGTATACTAGCTATATTTTTACTACCTTGCTATTATAAATTATTAATTCCAAAACTTACTCTTTTGCAATTCTTTTAGATTTTCTACACAAATAAAAGTGAATACAATTTTATTGCTTCCTTGATATTTTAATTTTTCAATATATTTTTAGTTTCCTTTCTTTGTCTTATTCAGCTAGATAGGATTCCAGAATAATATGACAAGGGTATAACATCTTGTTTTGAACTTAGTGGGAAAGCATCTAATTTCTTATCATTTATGTAGGCTGCTAGCTATAAGGTTTTTATAGGTATTCTCTATAATTTTAAAGAGATTCCCTTTTATTTTAGCACACATGCATCTTGTTTTTTGTCAAATATCTTTTCTGTATCTGTACATATGATCATTGATTTATCTTCTTTAATCTGTTAATGTATTGTTTTATATTATGATTTTTAAATGTTTGACTTACCTACAGTAAATCCCACTTGGGGAAGTTGTGTAATTCTTTTTACATAGTGCTCAAATTTATTAATATTTTTGAGAATTTTTGAATCTTTCTTGACTAGAAATATTGGCTTATATTTTGTATGTAATGCTATTTATTTATTTTTTATTTATTTATTTGCCTTAGGTGAATGCTTGCCTAATAAAATAAATTAGGAAATATTTTCTCTATTTCAGTCTTTTGAAAAAGACTATAAAGAAATAATTTTACTTTTATATTGTCAGGTAAGTTATTGATAAAATTCAACTGTGCACCCATTTAGGCCTGGTTGTTTCTGCTTTGAAAGGTTAATAAATATTGATGAAAGTATTTAATAAAGAGAGGCATACTCATATTGTCCATTTGTGTGTGTGTGTGTGTGTGTGTGTGTGCGTTTGTCTGTGTCTGTGTCTGTGTCTGTATCTGTGTCTGTGTCTGTGTCTGTGTCTGTGTCTGTGTCTGTGTCTGTGTCTGTGTCTGTGTCTGTGTCTGTGTTTTGGCAATTTGTGCCTTTAAAAAGAAGCCAATCTCATCTATGTTACTAAATTGGTATTGTTCACATTAGTCATTTATTATCCTCTTCACGTCATAGGATCTATAATGTTGTCTCTTTAACTTCTGTTATAAAAATTAAATCAAGAGCATACCTATAATTAACTTTTTTTAAAATTTATCCTCCTGGGAGTTTATAAATTTATTTGTTTATTTCAGAAAACTAGCTTTAGTTTTCACTGAGTTTTCTGTATGGCATTCCTGTCTTCAATTTCATTGCTCTCTATTCTAAGACCCATAATTTCTTGTTATTACTACATATTTAATTTACTCTTCTCCTTATATCTGATTGTGATCAATCTTGGTGAATGTTTCATGGGATCTTGTGGCATATTTTTGTTGATTCTCATAAGTGGTTAGATGAGTTTCCTTCTGTCTTGCACAATAGTCGTGTTGTGAGTGTCTTATATGAAGCAAAGCTGCAAAGAGATGACATTTCATGTTCTCTAAAATCTTATGATGCTTTTTCTCACTCCTGGCCACAAACAGGTGTTGTAGAGGAAAATGTGTTATAACTGGACAGGTCTAGTATTTTCCAGGTAAGTTCTATATTTTATCAATTTATCTTCCTTTGGAAACATTAACTTTGTTAACTAGTCCTCCTCATCTCCAATTGGCATTATATGCATCTATTTGGAGAAATTTTTAATAATCTTAATCATACATAAGTGCATCTACAACTGTGACTGACATAAAAAGTATGACTGAAGACTACAAGGAAATTTTTAAAAATTGTCATATAAAAGACACATTATCATCAATCCCCTTCAAAATATTCCTCTTTACTTTGAACATCCTTGTCCTATCAATCTTGCACTTTCGGCAGCAGCTCTGGAAGTTGTCCTTTGTCACTGTATTTTGTTCCATGTTCATGGCTACTTTGATGTGCTAAATCTAATGGAAACATGTCCCTTTCATGGTCATTTTGACACTGAAGAACCAGAAATCCTACCTGATCATATTTAGGGAATAAGGTAGATGAGGACATATTGTAATAATGTTTTTACAAGTCTTTCTGTTAGATAGTGCTTGCTACTACCATCCACTGAATTATCAGTCATATCTCCTAAGAATACTCGTGTAAGAGGGTTTCTAAAACTGCGTCAGGAAGTAGCAAGAATTATGGGATAAGTGGGTTCAAAGTGGTACTGTATAATTATAAAGGAAAATGGTGTTATTAACTAATAAAAAGTGAGTTTACGTTAATAATGAAGGTGAAAATAAAACATTAACAATAAGATGTAGCGCATGAATTTCCCACAGTAAAGATCTTTCCTGCTATTGTTATTACTGTTGGTGCTGCTGCTGCTGTTGCTGTGTGCTTGCATGCATGCACAAGCGTGTGTGGATGAAAATATCTTTAATTTACTGAATTTTAAAATGCTCATGAAACTGATTATGAATTTCAGTCTTAGAGTTATTTTCTCCGTGCATTGAAGAAAACTATTAATTTTGTGTTTTGTGGCTTTCATATTTGCTGACAAGACGGAAGTTTTTCCACAGTAGACAATATGCTTTCTCACTGACTGATGCAAAACTGTATCACTTACCACTGTTCTATTCACCAGCAAGTAGTTAAGCATACATTTTTTTCTGAAGTAAGGTTTTTTTCACTTTTAAACCTGAGATGTATTTTATCCTTGTTTCATTCTTTAATGCTGGAAAAATGCTATTTTAGTTTCCATTATTTCTTTTAACCTCCCCTCTATATTTTTCTCCAGATTGATCTTAATTTTTGCTTATTTATTTTAGTTGCAGCATTTAAACATTTTTTCTTTGTCTTTTCTGGTGGAGGAGTTTCATTCTAGATAATTCCTTAGTTGTACCCTCTTTTACAAAATCTTACTTTAATTTTGTTTAAACTGCTATTTTTTTCTACCCAACAGTGAAATCTTAACTTTTCACAATCTTTTCTTTTAGCTCAGTATCTTAGTTTTGGAAATTATTTTTTTTTTTCTTTTTGAAACATTTTAATGTATGGATTTTCACTTACTTAGATTCTTTTAATACTAAGCTTCTGCATACAACCATTTATAGTGATATATTTTCATTTTGTTTCATAATTTTTGATTGTGTACCCATTTTTAAACAACTTTGTTATACTCTAAAACAAAAAAAAAAAAACAAGCATTATTTTGTGTGTGTGTGTGTGTGTGTGTGTGTGTGTGTGTGTGTGTGTGTTTGTGGCTATTCTTATTCTGTAGGAGTTTTAAAGGAGAACCAATATCTAAGCATTTAAAATAAATTAGCTCAGTAGAGTTTAGATCCATGTGAAATCTGTCTGTCTGCATGAATTCTCTGAATTCTCTGAGGACAGCTTGAGCATAGTCACAGCTGAATTTTTTTTCTTACAGTCTTATTGAGTGTAAAGACTTTTGAGGTCCATAGCTTTATCATCCTTCTCAATCTCTCTCTCTTTCCCTCTCTCTCTCTCTGTCTCCATATATACAAATATATATATATATATAAAATTTATTCATAATTCAATAAATCATACACATATATTCATTTAACACTGCATATTTGAATGATTAAAAATGAGAGAGTTCATAAAATTGAGACTATTTTTAAAAATATACACAAATCTATTCAAACTCAGTATTTCTATAGCAGTCATAATTGTGGTATCAATATATCAGATTGATTTTCTACTGTCTGTTCCTTTTTGGTGTAGGGAGATTTGTTTTAAAATTGTGTGAATTCAACCATATTCATAAAAATACATAAACTTTCTATTAAGAATTTTTAATCAAGAAGTATTTTAAGAGAAATGGTATAATTTCAGAAATGAATGTTCTTTAACATATTTGTCCTTTACCAATCAGAAGGAAAAATGAATTGATTGTTAATGCAGATATGTGAAAAACTACTTGCAGGAAGAAATCTTCAGTAGATGAGAGCTTAAGGAACCTAGAATGAGTGAGCATTTTGGATTCAGACACAGATAAAGCAGTATTGAAATATGAAGATGGCGTGTTCATGTGTGTGTGTTATGTGTTTAGTTGTTATAACTGATGATGGTAAAAACAACACATACTTATCTTATAACTTTTATTTTTCACATGTCCTAATAATAAAAGAATCTCCTAATACTGAGGAAAGAGAAAGGTATATGATTCTATGCAGAAACAGGTAGATAAAATAGTCATTTCAGGAATATAACAAGGCAAATGTAAGGTCTGATAGAGAAGTGTTTAAGGCACATTGAAAACTTGTATTTCAAGTTTTTCCATAAATGTGCATGTATGTAATAATACATGTAAATTTGTGTGTGTGTATATATATATATATATATATATGCTGTCAATAATGTAATGTTATAAGTATGTTTATATGTATGTAATAAGTATCAATAATTTAATACTACATTATAAATTAATATTAGTTGTACACATTAGTATATTATATATTATATTACATGATCTATTATATACTGTATTATATATACATAGTATACAGAATTCATAGTCATATCATAATATATCATATATACATACATAGTCACATAGAGTCATAATACATTTTATGTTATGTGTATATTCCATTCATTCAGTCAATGAAGTTTCTATGAAGGTGTATTACTCAATGTGCTTGATTTTTTTTTTTTGTACCTGGGATCAAACTCACGACTTTTCACTTTGCAGGCAGGTGCTTACACCACTGAGCTAACTCCCCAGCCTTTGTGCTTGATTTTTTACAGGTATATAGAATAAAGGGAGAGGATACATTAAAGCCTGTTAAGAGTTTATGAGAAGAAACATTCATGTTAGACTACTGAATGTAAGTGAGATTAGAAGAAAATGACAACACAAAAATATAGTAAAAACGAGGAAACTAGTTTAGTTATTTGGGCACATGTTATGTTAAGATGAAATCATAAATGAGAATTAAAGAAAATATAAAATTATCAGAGAATGAAAAGAAAGAGATTATCAGAGAATGAAAACATAAGATTATCAGAGAATGGAAAGAAAGTTTCAGAAGTAGAACAGAAGAACTGAGCAGGTGAAAGACATAACCATTCAAACATTGGTGGGAATTGCAATGATGCTATAATCATTCAAACTGAAACTGGTGTTAGTCAGAGAAAAGTTTATACAAGTGAAATGGTGAGGTAGTTTGTAAATACAGTAATTGAAGTGTATGCAGCATGCTCCATTATAGAATCAAATATATCCACTTGTAGCATCTGAAGTCACATCAGAAAAACTAATCACTGAAATTAATGGATGGAAGATTTCTAGAGTAGAAATAAAATTTAGTAGCTAGTCATTATGAAATCAAAAGGCAGTGTAACTAAGGTGCAATTCATAAGGACTCAAAACTTCTCAGTAAAGTTCACATATACATAGCTCTTTCACAATTTGCAAAGACAAATTGTTTTATTTTGTTTTTCTGTTGGAACTGGTAATCAAACTCCAGATCATGCGCTGCCAAGCAGACAGCTGTGTCACCGCACTGAGCTACATCCCCAGTCCATTACTTTCATAAAATACAAACTTCTTCATTATTTGAGAGACTTCGATATCCAGTGTATATTTCCTCATAAACAGAAACAAAGACTCAAATAGGTTTATGTTGTAAAAAGCTATTAAATATGACCAGATTTTCTAATCACACCGCATGGATTCCATGGGTTTTTACCATCTTGTGCCTTGGTGAAGTATATTAAGTACTTTTAAAATACTTAGAACCTCTGGGATCTTAATCTGGGCAGAATTCTTCTCTTGAGACCCTGCAGACTTTTGATAACAGTGTGTCTCTGTGCTGAAACGGTTGTTCTGGAATATTTTTAAAGTTTTTGAGCTTTTTCCCAACACAGTCGAGAATACTATAGTCTATTTCTGGTTCCTGCAAGTTGTGAAAAGAAATCAACACTTGAGGGCAAAAAAGTTGAGAGCGTAGAATAAAAATTTTCAAGCACCACCGAGTACAAATAATATAAGATGCATCAAAAATTCAGAATTGGGTTTTACATGTTAAGTTTTGAACATCTGATGTTAGAGTCTCATTTTAACTTCAAAGTTACTGTGCAAATGGAGATGATTTTTTATTAGTACCTGTTTACAGAAGTTGATTATATATCTCATAGGGAGATTGTGGATGCACATAACACATCTTAATTCCTTGTGCCCGCGTCCCCTTGTTTCCCTCCCCCTCCCTCTTACTCCCATTCTCTTTCCCATTTGAAAAGGGTCTCCCTACTTCCTATCATCTCTGCTTCATTTTGATCTTTATGTTTAATTTTCTTTTCTAATATAAGATAAATCACACAAAATTTAAATTGTGTGCTGACTTATTTCATGCAAAAGTAAATCAAGAAAATTGTTAAGTTTACAATTTTACTGAGAACTTTTTTCTAATCACAATAGGATGGAACTGAGAATAGTTCAAATGCATATAGGCCAATAACAAGAAGAAAGAATATTGTTAACACTCCTGCACCATATACCTATTAGGATTAATATGGTAAATTTTATTTCTTTTTACAGCAATAAAAAGATTTTCTAAGCACAGAAACTATAAAGTGATCTAGAGAAACAAAAAAATACCCAAAGGATTACATAACAGAAACTATAGGGAAAAGTATATATGCATCAGAACTGAATTAATTCTGGAAACTATTGAATTCTTCAGGGAAGTCAAGAAAAATAAGAACAGGAATTAATAACACATATGGAATTTAGTAATGATAATTTCAGTGGGACAAAGATGGTGGCATATTCCAGGATTTGACAATTTTCATTTAGTAATGAATGCATTTTAGAATAAAGAGGACATTAAAAATAAGGAAATGACATTTAAAATACTTATTTACTGAGTCTGAAAAGCATACTTGTATAGAGTTGTGCTAGAGCTGCAGGGAACTAGGAATCAGATAAAATGTAGAATCAGAGCCAGGGAAGGAAAGGCAGAAGAAAAGCTAATGGAGAGAGATGGATAAAGGTATAATTATTCTGTTACAGAAGCAACAGAAGAGATGGACTCAAAGGCCTTAAGTAGGTGATTTTTCCCAGATGATACAGAGGTATGCAATATTTCCTTTTCATTGCAATCTAATGGATGGTTCTAGAGGGCCCAGAAGAAGGCAGGTTTTTCAGCAAACTGAAAAGCAGGAGATGTGAGCAGTTGCACTGGTGTGGGGCTTTTGTGCCGCCCTGTACCCGCTAACGGCTACGTGGCAGCCAGTGCACCTGATCTTAAAGCTATGTTCTCAGAGTCCTGGATGCATTCTGCCACTTCAGGTTAAACCACCTGTTGGTACAAAGTCCTCTCACTGCCTGCAGTATCAGGCATAGCCGTGGCAGATCACGTAAACACAATGTGGCGTTCTAACAGATCTATACTGGCTTATTTTAATTAAAATGTAATTATTACATGTAATTACACTGTAATTTATGTTAGTCAGTTGGTTAAGAAATCCAAAATGAATGTTAAATTGTTTAGACAGTTAAACTTCAATAAATGGGATAAATAGGGAGAATGTTCACTAAGGCTCTAGACACTACGAATTTATTTATGACAGCAAATGTAGTAAACTCCTTCCAGAAGCTTGGTGTTGGCTAAGTATAAGGATATCAGTAGTTGACTCAGAGGTTTATGGAAAAGAATGTACCCTGTTTATATATGAATAGGACAGTATCACTAAACACACTATTTTCATAGAAGGAAACAAACATGAAATCTCAAAAATAATGGACGTGGTTCACACAATACCAATTTAAAGCACAATACTTTTTCTGAAATTTTGCAAAATAGTTACAAAACATGTAGGGAGCATAAACTGAAATAAATAAAGATTAGTAAAGGACATTTTAAATGAAGCTAATTGTGGGATATTCGTATGATAGCATATAAAAGGGCATTCGAAAGTCACAGCATGATTTTTCTTATGCATTCCCAACACCGATCCTTCCTCCTGAGCTCCATCATCACTCTTCTGGCTTATGAAATTATATAGTTATAAAGTCCCAGAAGAGCACATTGCCAGCAGAGAAATAAGTGGCGCACATAATCCTTCCTTCAGAATTTCAAAGCAATGAGACTGTCATTTCAAATTAAATTAATCTGATACAGCTTTTGAAAAATTGAAAATCGATCTAAGGTGTTTTTTTGTTTGGTTGGGTTTTGTTTTTATTTTTTAATTTTAAGATGTCTAAATGAGAACGTATGTATCTTACATGTTCAAGGAATAAGAAAGAAAACACTTTATTGTAAGTTCTAAATTAACTAGATTTAACTAAAAAATTGAATAGCATGCACTAAGCTAATATAGGTAATTTATTCTTTCATGCCTTTAAAATATATTTCTTAAGAATGTATTATATAAAACAGAATGACACAGTTTACAGAATTTCATATTTTTAAAAAAGACTGGAAAAGCCCGCTAAAAAGCAGCTAAATTTGGTATACCATAGGCAGATTTCTCCCCTATCAAAAAGTGGAGGAATGATCAGTACATCCAGCTCGGATCCTCAAACTTCTAAACTATGAGAAACTAGTCTCTGCCAAGGAGCAAGCTGCTCAAAACCAACAATATCTTTACAGAGTAAAAGTACTAACACCTATATTTCAAGTGACTTTGAAAATACATAAATAATTCTTTTTCTCATAGTCTGTTTCTCTGCACACTTTATTATTTTTGTACACACATATGGAATGCATCTTTGTAGGGCATGTGCACCATGTCTGGAGAACTTCGAGAACCTGATTGCATCCTGCCCACTTTGCCTCCCGTAGCAGAAGCTACATGTGTGTTTGTTACCAAATCCATTCCTCTTAAGTCTCGAATGCCTGCACTGGGCTTCAATAGTGCTTGTCCAAATCTTCATTTAATTGTGAAATATGAATCATAGCAGTCACTAAGGTAGGTGGTAGCTGAAGAAAAACACTCCTGCCTTCCAATGCCAACATCGTCAGGCAGAGCAGCACAGGATGTGCTTCAGAGATAGCGATGCCACAGCAGTGTTGGAAGGGCATTCCCGGCTGCAGATTCAGACTCTTGTGCCCACCTTCCTAAGAATTCTGAAAAGCAAATAATATTTCAAACTAAATAAATTATTTTTATATCATTGCTTAAAACTGTTACAGTATATTCTGTTTCTTACAATTACAATCATAATAATTTTTTTTAAAAAAATCTGTAAGTGGTCCATTATCATTGTAGAACCTGGAGCAGGTCCCAGAGGTTTATGCTAGGGATCATTTCATCCACAAAACTTTGAAACTATAGGCACCATAATGTCATAGCACCAAAGAACAGGAGTGCTAATCACTTGATACTGCAAATTTGGAATGCCACCTTCAGGAAGAAGAATTTGAGCTGAAACATGATTTTAAGAGGACAATGAAAGTGGAAGACAGATTTAGACCTTGTATCACAGGGTTTGAATCCCAATTTTAACATTTAAGAGAGGCAAAATTTGCATCTTTAAGTTAATTTTCTCCAAGCACCAGTGTACATCACTATATGAGAAAATGCCACCTAAAAGTTGTAAGAATTGAGGAATAAATGTTTGTGTACATGCTGCCAAAGTGAGCCCAAGATGATTATCTGTTCAGTACAGTGCTTAGCCCAAAATAAGTCCTTAGTACATGGTACACACTATAACTTCATAAGATATCACTTAATATTAGGTACTCTTCAGATAGAATTTATGAACTATTAGTGGTAGCAATGTTCATTCACTGCAGATAAATACAGCAAAACTAATCACCTGAAAGCATTTTAAAGAAGGGTTTGTGACATAAGATGATATAAGATGACACCAAGTTCTCTTATAATATTTTGACTTCAAGTGTAATTCCAAGACACAAAGACATTTAGTCTTTTCTCATAAAGTGTTTCCTATGAGAATCAAGGGCAGATCTTCCCTCTATGGATAACAGAGCAGAAAAATGGCATACACGTTTTTCTCTGAATTCTTTCAACAGAAAATGATTCCAGTAATATGCTCCCTGAAATGCTGGCAGCTCAAAAAGTCAGGGCTTAGTAAGGCCTCAGATCCATGTCTTACAGGAGATGCTCTCATCTGACCTCATCTTCTTCAAGGTTACAGGCTTCCTATTAATGCTTCACCTTGAGAAATCCTATTGTGATGAAACAAAGCTACAAATGTCCACTAAAACCCATGCCATTCATAAGACTGGCCTGTTTTGAAAATCAATCCTGAAAGATTGTTATACCCTTGATGTAATAGGGTTCAAATCATAAGCACATTTTTGAAGTGCAAAGGGAATTGATGATACAAGCAAAGTATCATAGAAATTCACATGCTAATGATGGTATATCAGAAAAGGGACAGACATATGTATGAGGCCAGAACTTAATTCATTCCATTGAAAGATAATGTCTTTGAAAATAAAAACACCAGAAATCTCATACAGATATAAAAACAGTAAAGGATTCAGATTTAGTTTTCTTCAAAACTGAGAGAACTAGTAAAATGATGATATGGACATTTGAAAAGCTAGTTCAAAGAATAGTCATGTTTATAAATGAGAAGTACTGAAATTCACATGAAAATTGGAAGAAATCCTGGAATCTCCAGGATGTGAGGGCAGGTCAGTTGTTAGACCTCCACTGGAAAGAATTACCTGTTTACACTCAGGAATTATGTGTCTTTTTAAACTTGCCTACTGATTTCCACATTGTAAAACACAAACAGTAAAAGCCCCCTCAAAAATCAGATACTTTAGACATTGAATTCTAGATACTGCATAGTTTGCAGTTGAAACAGTTTTTATACATTTTCTAAAGAACTATTCCATATTGGTATCATTCAACTCAACCTTTATTTTATATTTCAGTTAACTCTATGCAACCTTTGGCAGATGATCAACCCAATTATGTTTACATACTTCCAATAAGAAAATTAGTTTATGTAGTTAGGAGATCATAATTTTTCCTTAATATTGATGAACTTGAGTGTTCATTTAAAAATGCACTATAGAGAGTAAAGAGAATCTCATGAGATACTATGTAAACTCCTCAGTGCATGGAGTGATACACCTTCTAACACTACTTAGGAATTAACATCTAAACAGTGTATGATTTCTACAGTTTTGGGTGAGTTTTGTAAAGGTAAAATAGAATGAATGTTAGTTATAGAATATGGCAAACATGAAAACACCAGAGTACTACTGTTATATGTACCAAAGTTGTATAGTTAATCTTGATTTGTCAAACTGTCTGGTTCAAGAAGGTCCTGGAGAACATTGTAGGGCACTAAACTCATTCATGAATTCCCTCATTGATGAGGTCATAGATGAATAGGTTATTAGGAGATTAGTAGGAGTGAATCATCAGGATGTGACCTTGCAAACTATATCTGCTCCCTAACCCGTTTTTCTCAGGCACTCTTTACCTGGACTCTGTTTCCTCGTTATCTTGAGTTGAGCGCCTTCCACTATGACATCTTTATGTTAGAGCTACCTGACCATTTACTCTTCAACCATGAGTGAAAATCAACTTCTCCTCCCATAAATTGTAAGTGATATTTTAGTCTGGTAAGAAGAGCTAGTACAAACTTATATGAAACACAATTAGGATAAGTGGAAGAAACCGAAACAAAGTCTGTCCATGTATGTGAAAATCCAAGAAGAGGCAAATCTATGGGACAGGAAGAAACAAGTGATAGAGAGAGACCAGTATGTATCGTTAGGCTGAGCAACATTATGCAAATGACAATAGAGAATTTTCCAACTCATGAAAATACTTCAGTCTGTGTTTGCAGCAATATGCTTTTGTAAAACCTATAAACCCACTACCACTACAGCTGATGAAATTTTATCATATATTTGACCTAAACAAAACTAATAAAGAAAAAAATACTCACATGATTTACTTTTGGTCTGTCTCCTTGACCTCTGAGTAAACACATCTTCTAAAATTACTTTTTCTCATTTTGCTTCATACAGTGAGTTTACATCAAGATGTTTCTTTGGGGGTTGATCATCAGTTTAACAAGGGACTATCAACTATTTCTATTTGACTAGGTAGGATCTAGAGAAACTGACTTTTTCTAAGTCATCATTTTCTCCAAATAAAATGGAAACAGTGAGTCCCATTACTGTGTGGGGTTCTGAACTCTTCTTATTGATAATCATATTGAGGATAAAGTTTACTAAACACATCTCATATTCACTTCAATACAGTTAGGTACTTTGCCAATAAAGAACATATATATCTAAGTTCCTGAACTCCTTTCAAATAAATTCAGATTTTATGCAGATGTATGTTTGGCTGTGATTTCTGTTGTTGCCTTCTTTTTATTAATTTTCAGATTATTAATGTTTTCTTTAAGGATGTCATCAAAACTACTAAAAAGTAATTTACATAATGAGAAATAAAGTACAGGAAAAAGCTGATGTGACAACTTGATGTGACAACTTTGCATTTAAACTGCAAGGCTCTCCTTACATATCTTCACTTCCTTTCATGAGAAAACTTTCCCCTCGCTGGTTATAAGAAGCAATTGCCTTTGGCTTTATCCCAGGTGCAAAAGACAGATGAAGACTCAGTTCGACAACATTTCCATTTCCCTGGTAAGAATCACTTATGAAGTGCTTTTAATCATTTATGAGTATGTTTCATTTGCAGTTTGCTGCAAACTGTTTGACTCTGCTGAGTCTGACAACTTTCCAACATTCAGCAAACAGCTGCAATAATAGGCTTGACAATGTCATTTACAAATGAAGCGCACCATTCCATGAACAAAGCCATGGGTGCATTCTAAGTTATATGATAATGGTCTGGAAGTGGCATAACAAACAAGAGAGAATTGAGATTGCCTCAACCTGCAAGAGAGGTGAGTTCCTAGACAGAGGAAAGAATTGCTTAAATGCATCTCTTTATATCATATAAAAAACGTCTTCACCAAGTATTCTGAAATGAAGGCTCAGGAAATTTGGATACTTCACCTTTACAATTATTGTGAAGGCCCATTCCTCTTCTTCATTACATACCTTTCACATTACATTGCTTTTGCAACCAGATTTTGAATATCAGCTCATAACTTTATCCCAACACCTGAAAGAATATTTTATACATATAATACAATCAATAATTATCTGAATGTATTACTGATTTCTAATATTTCTTTAAACTATTCAGTAAGCTTTTGAATTTATGTGTATAAATTTCTTAAGTGTGGAACGGATATGTATACATATGTACAAATGTGTGTGATGCGTGTGTATGTATGAATATAAATAACTGCAAGATAGATATGTATTGTAGTGTGATTTTAGAAGGCTGAGTTTTGTAGTTAATATCAATGACTTTGAAAAATAATTTCTTAGTTATTTAAAAATATTTCCTATCTGGAGCATCAGTGCTGCTCATTTATATAGTTCATAATAGTGAAATATTTTGAAACAGGTATTTCTCAGTCATGCTTTATTTATAGCATTTTTTGAGCAGCCTTAGGTTCACAGAAAATTTGAAAATAAGAAAATTTTCCATTTCCTGTCCCCAAGTAGGCACAACTTTCCCTATTGCAAACATCTTGCAGAAATAAAGTGCATTGAAGTTTTATGTGTTTTTTGATGATTTAAATTCTATTTGTAGTAAATAGTATCCTACTGTTCAGATAACCTATGCTTCACTTGTTTACTCTGAAGCATCTATATCCATGCAAAGTCATGTTGGTTACTTCTGAGTTTGACCAATTCTATATTAGGCCACTGTCAACATCTCTCAGGAGGATTTCACATTACACTGGCTTAAAATACTTCACCTATTTTAGAGAAAATTCAAAGTACAACTGCTAGATCATTTGGAAAGTACTACACTTTTAATATTGGTGTATTCATGTTATTTACTCTACTGTGCTTATGCTTCATAGTTTGTGTGATGAATTTGAAAACCAAGTTCTTTTAAGAATAGTGTTTGATGATATCATTTTAAGGTAATGAAGACATTCATTTTATTACAAAAAAATATTTCTAGTACTTAATATAGTGATAAATTTTGTCTCATTTCCAATTCTGGCTATTTTAGACAAAAATAATTTAGAAAGATATCTCAAAATGCTTTAATACAGGATCATATGTAATATTAAAATATAAAGTAATATTAATAAATGTTAATAAAATGCTAAAATAAATGATGTGAATTGATCAAACATTGCAATGCTATAAAGATGACTATAAATTTTAGCTAATTTTACTTTTTATTTTAAAGAGAGAAAGAAAAACATAAAAATAAAACAGTCAAAACAGGTTTGTAGGATAGTAACAATAATTAATACATTGCATATTGTTATCTTCATGGTAGTTATGCAATGTACAAGACATAGACATGAAATATTGTCTAAACAATATTTTAATTGTGTAAAATATTCTAGTGTCACATTTTCTACTGAAGAGTTTTCTGATTTCATTTTTTTATTCTACTGCTATGTGTTCAGTGTCATGGGTTATTTTTATTAATAGAACAATATACAGAGTGTTTTTTGTACTAAGGATTCCTTTTAAGGTTTTAATAAACTAATTAATTGAATATTCACAATGCTATGAAGCATGTAGAGTGGACCCCTGAAATTCATGGGGATCATATTCTGAGAGCACCTGAAAATTGAGAAAACCCCCAATTTTCAGATGTTGTCAGAAAAATGCCTATACATGCATATTTCATACTTTAAATAACAAATACGCAATATCTAAAACTGTTACATAATTTAAATTAATAAAACACTGTTAATAGAGCCTTAGCAAGTGCGGGGCATTTTCGTGGCATCTTAGGGGGAAGCAGAGCTTTAAGAACAAAACTGAGAACACTGGAGATAGCTCCAATGATACAGCAACCTGCCATGCCAGAACACTGGTACATCTGCCCCTGATGGGTTATGGGGAAGCAGTCAATTGCTGGCCAGGAGAGGGCTTAAGCTCCTTCCTCTCCCAAGACCAAGCTCTATTAGCTACCTCCAGTTCCCTGGTGCTGAGGACTTGGAACAAACCTTTAATTTAAGCAACTTTGGGAGCCACTGAACATACAAACTATAGCAGGATCAAAAGGAAAATTAAGTAAATATTGTACCAATTCAGAGTGCTTAGAAAAGATCTAAAATATAAGAGTGAAATGCAAAATGATCCTAAATGCTATAAATGGCATGTCCATGTAACAGCGTACATAAGTGGAAATTAAAACTAGATTATGTACCAGAAGGAAAAACACTTCCTTAAAAAGGTGGAAAAGTGAGCTTTTTTTTTGTTTATTCAAATTGATGTTTATGCTGTTTAATCAATTATTCAATAAAAATAATACCATTCCCTCAAATTCAATTAGCAGGAAGTTTTGACAAGGAAATACTTTGGTGCCCTTAAAATTCTAAATATTCTTTCTATTACACATATGAGGAAAGTATTCTTGTGTGTTTTAGGGGTGCATTTTTAAATTTTTCTAAATTTGAATTTTTTCTTTCATAAAGTCTTAAAAGTCATCTCAGTGGTCAGGTTAGGATAGTGTTAAACCTTCATCATTATGACATTCCTAGTACTGTAGGGAACAGCGTACATTTAGCTTCAGGTCGAACTGCAATCATTTATAAAGTTAATTTACTTACTAACTGCAGGGCCAGGGGAATCTTATCTCCACGTAAAAGTCTCTGCCACTAGAGAGGTCCACTGTCTCTCGGGGCTCACTCTGTGCGAAGGATTTGGGCTCAGCTCAGAGATAAGCATGAACCCTGGAGTCAGCCGGACCTTGGCCACACTGCTCATCCTTCTCAGCCTTGAGAGCGCCTTCCCCCACTGCACCTCACTCATCCTTACAGAGAAAAGAACAAAACCTGGAGGAGCTGTCTTAAATAGAGCCCCAGGCACCAGGAAGCCCAGAACATCTCTTGCTCTTCAGTTACTGTATGACCCGCTCTTCACATGCCTGCCTTAGAGGGACCCTGGAGACTTTGTGAATTAACATAGAAACAAAAGAAGAGGCTTTTAAACACATCGTTAAAGATGAGAGAAGACTTAGGAAATGGGTCTTTGTCCCTGCCACGATGAGACGCAAGGGGGCTTTCTAAATGCCGTTCTTGACTTTTCCATGATAGTACTCTCCCCTTTGGCACAGGGTGCCTTTGCCTGACCACGGGTTCAGACAGACTGTGCTCCTTTACAAATGCGCCACTTCCTCTTGGCAAGCTTCCCCAGTTAAGAAAAGCTTAATTTATAGAACCTACAGATACTTATAATGGGATTGCTCATGGGATTGTTTTGCCATTCACTAAATAACATGAAATGCTTTAAAAATACTAGTTACATGAAAAATGTTAAAAGATATTAATCGGCTGGGGATTTAGCTCAGCGGCAAAAGCACCTGCCTTGTAAGTGTGTGGTCATGAGTTTGATCCCCGGTACCAATAAAAAAAAAAAAAAAAAAAAAAAAAAAAAAAAGATATTAATCACAATGGCACTGGCTGTAACTGAACTCAGTATTTAAGTCTAGAAGGAAAATATTGGGATTATAAACTATTATCATTTAGTAAGGACTCAATATTCTCCATTGTCAGGATCTGTGATGAGCTCTGCAGTAAGATTATAGACTAATAAAAGAAATAAAGAGCTTAGAAAAGTAGTAGAAATTAATCTCCTATGTGACATAAAAACAGTAGTGGACAAGAATAGAGGGGTGGAGAGAGAGCATCTCTAGCTCTAGCTCTCTTCACTCAGTTGTTTGTATTTTACAGGTAAGGGGGAAATGAGGGGTGTGCTCTGGGCACTCTTATTGCTTGCTGAGTAATCAAGAAGGTGAGGCAGGGAAGACCTTTGCTGAGCTAGTTGGATTAGGCAGAGCTGCTAGTACACATTTACCTCAGTGGTCTTCAGTTTCTCTGTATGCTTAATGAAGACAAATTTCTTTTTTCTGCCCATTTCATCGAAATAGCATTCGACAAATAGGTACAAAAGAAGTCACAAATGCTTGAAAAAAGGTGTAAATACATAATTAAAAATAGGACCCACCAATCTTTGGGAAAGTTGACATTTGCAATCAGTCGTGTTATCTTTGAATATTAATTGGAATTAACATCTGAAACTTGAAAGAATTTTTATTTTGCCAGTAGGTTTTATATTCTCTGCCTTTCACTGTTTGTTTAGTATTTCATTTTTAGAAATTTATAGTCACCCTTTGGTTGATTCAAATAAAATTCAAAGCAAGCATACAAGTTAATAAAAATCAGAGAACATATGAATATTCCAAATAAATTAATGATCAACAAATAAACTACCCATTAATGGTTTTGTTTCACAAAAGAAAGAGGTACATTAATGTGTGATCAAATATCTTTTTATTTTCTGAGTTTCTGGAATCAGGACCTTCAAAACAGGCAAACTGAAAGAAAAAGCTTCAGAAAGGCTGACATATTTAATGGTAACTGTGAAAATAATTATTAAGGAAAATCATGGTTTCCATCATTAACCAATGGATTTATTACTAAAAGCAACAGTTCTTAAGCTTACACAGTGGAGCCCCCTCAGGGAAAGCCAAGATTCCTGGCTATTCATGTGCAGCAACTAGCTAGTATAACAGTAGGAGAATATTTTATGATGTGTACTATGCAAGAGTATGTTTTAAGTCCCTGTCATCAGATAATGTACTGCACAGAATATATTCTTCATATATCATAAGAAATATTTTGAGACTCCAAAGTAAATTGCATGTTTGACTTGTTTCTCATTCTATCCTTAGGGCTACCTCTTCCTTGATATTGGGACCTGCCAGCAATGTTTAAATTCAAAATTGCTATTTATACATATAATACATACATCTAAATAGCCAACTTGGCAACAGTGATAACCTCACATTAGCCTCCAATTACATTTACATTTCAATTATAGGAGCGAATGGTAGGCAGCTGGGGATTGCAATCTATGCAAATAGAAATTTGAAGGATATCACATAAAATTATAATTTTATGACTTAAAAATATCTTTTCATTGCATCTAGGAAATTACGGGATGCTGCAGGTAATTATGAGTTTATACTCTAAACCTACAGTATGCCTCCTTATGTTCTTTGGCTTTTAGGGGAACATGGAAGTTAGGCAAAAGGAAAGGCAGCCAAACAAGTACTGCTGGTTGTCAAATAGCACAGTGTCAGGTGTTCTGAAACCAAGAAACTCAGAAGTACTGAACACCCAGTTGACTACTACCTCTCTATTACTTTACTTCACTAGCAATGAATACGATAAACTATACCTAAAAGGACTTAAAACATTTGAAGCACTGTATCTCACATTTGGTTTCTTTGCAAAATACACTCATATACAGATTAGCCACTTAAAGGCATAGTGAAAAATACACATCGTTCTTCATGCACATTTTGGAAATGTGAAGAGTCTAAAATGGGAAAAAATCAGACTAAGATGTAATCTACAAGTTTAATTAAAGTTTTGGGTCTCCAGATATTGAGAATAACAAAGTAAACAAAAGGAGGAAGATTTCTGTTACTAGAGCATCTCCTTTGAGGTTTAGAAGTTGTTCTTCACGGTAAGCACACCTCAGATAAATGAGGAGTATGAATTTGGTGTTTCAGTAGTTGAGAACGGAGCCTTTTGATATGATGCGCCTTAGAAGGTTCCCACCAGCATCTCAGTAAAGTATGAGCACATACTTTAGGTGCTTCAAATACATCATCTTGTCCTTCATTTTGAATTTTCTACTTAATTCTTCCATTTTAGAATGAAAAAATAAACAATGCCTTGTCATTAAATTGAACGAGTCCGTATTACATATATGAGAACAAGAGATAGACATGATATTATTGCTGTTACTTTTAGGCACAATATATTTTATAGCATAGAAATTACAATAATAGATTTCTGTGATCCAAAGTACACATTTGAAGTAAGGTGACTATATATCACCGAAGAAGCATTTGGGCCCCTGTCTTGTAGCTACTACAGATCAAGCAGTTGAGCAACGATTCTGACTAGGTCTATGTGTTATCATGCGTCACATGCAGGTTGCTAGGATGATGTTCAAATGGAGAGATACGTAACAAATGAGGAGGTCTTGTAGCTACTAACTGTCTGCATCTCAAGTGATGATTTTACTTGTGTCATAGACTTTATATTTAAATTAAAATTCACATATCAAATAATTCACCAATTTTATGTATATAATTCAGGTGTTTTTCAGACATTCAAAAAGTTTTTCTTTTGATTTCTTTTCCTCTTTTCTTCTCTTACTTTAAATACAAGTTGCATCTACTTGTTAAAACAAATGTTTTGCATCCATCAACATTAACCTATATATATATGCATCCATCAACACTAACCAGTATATATATATAATTACCTGGTCATTTACTGTCTCTATAGATTTACCTATTTTGGAAGTTTTATAAAAATTGAAACATACAGTATGAGGTCTTTTGTATTAGACCTTGTGGTGAATTGATAACTGTTGTTTATCAGTCCTGAATCACACTGAACTGAATCAGCATGATGCAGGTGTTGGAGGGCCCACCTGAGAATTGTTGCAAACACCATAAAAAGGAGAACTAGAGAGGAAGAGGTAGTGTTGTTTGTTTTATTGCTATTGGTTCTCTTGGAGGATGTTGTCAGACTTCTTTCCTGATATGGACTTGGCTGTTCTCATTGTCAGAGGAGCTCAGGACCTTATTGTTGCTGAGAATGGCTGTGGTTCTCTTTGGGGAAGCTCTGTTCTTTACTTTGAGCATCACTTCCTGGCTCCACAGGAGAAAGTGTATGCTGTTCAATCTCCTGGAGAAGCTTGTCACGCTGGCTTCTTGATATGTGCTTGGCTGTTCTCATTATCAAAAGAGCTCAGGACCTTGCTGTCACTGAGGATGGCTTTGAGATTTTTCAGAGAAGCTCTCGTTTTTGCTTTGAATGTCACTTCCTAGCTCCAGTGTAGATCTCTCAGCCTACTGGCCCAGATGTTTCATCCATTAGCTTCCACTGATAAATGTTGGTTCTTCCCAGCATAGATACATGAAACAGACTTGCATGAGATATTGTCATGGGCTCTAGATCTTCAGCTGTACTCATGCAAGACACTGCCATGGGATGCAGGCTCTCAGCTGAATTGTTTGGATCTTCATTGTATGGACAGTTTTCTTGAACCCTTTTGCATTTAACCCTTTGGATGACTATTATAAAATAACTCTATAAATTATGTGTCCTGAATTAAGTTGTTTTCCTTATTACAACAGATTTTTTGACTGACAGCAATGTTTATGAGATGTGATTAACTGTTTTATTAGTCAACAAATAAAAATTGTACACATGTATTTGTGGTATTCATCATGTCAACCTAACCTGTGTGTGAACTGTGAAAAGGCTAAATCAAGCTTTTTAGTACATACACCAAGTATATTTATGGTATGTAATGTGCCAATGTAAAATCTGTAGGAATCATGGAATGGCTAAACCAAGCTGTTCTATACATACATTATATATTATGGTGTGCTTGGGGTTGAAATACTTAATAACCTAACACTGTGAATTGAGAGGTGCATAGTATTATGTTATCAACCAGAGTCATATATTATACAATAGATTTTTGAGTTTGTTGCTCCTATTCAGCTAAAACACTGTATCTTCTGACTCACATTTCCCCAGTCTCACTGCTGCCCAGCCTTTGGTATTTCCTATTTTACTCTGTATTTTTGTGCTTTCATGTTTCAACATGCAAGTGAGATAAAGTTTATTTTTCTGTACCTTAATTATTTCACTTAATATAATGCTCTTTGTTTTCATACTTGTCATCACAAATGACAGAATATCCTTCCTTTTTAAAGAGTAAATAATATTTCATTGTGTATTTGCATAAAATTCTTTTTATCCAGTCATCCAATGATGAACAACTATATTGACTTCATACTTTGGCTTCTGTTAATAATGCTGTGATAAACATGGAGGCACAGATGTCATTTTTAGGTGTTGATTTAACATCCTTTGATACACACTTAATTGCTGACTGGGACATTCAGTTGTGCCATTTTTTATTTATCTGAGGAACCTAATTTCCATATTTCAGAATTGAGATGCTGCCTGTGTTGTTTCTTGGATTCCTCCTCTATACCAGGCCATAAGGGCACGAGGGAGGCTAGAGCTGCCCAGGGTCCTGTATGGGAATAGGAGATTCCTGAAGGGTCCTAGCTACAAACAACTGCGCTTGAGTCATAGTGGAAGTTCCACATTTCCTGAAGCAGGGAACTTGCTCAGGCTGAGCCAAGGAGCAGCCCAAAGCTGGAACCTGTGCGATTAGCCTTTGCCCCTAAATTCTCCTGCACAGGAAAACACAAATCTCTCTTCTCCCAAGGACAAAATTCATCCATCCTGAATGTGTGTGTGGGGGGGGGACTCTCATAGCCCATCATTCCATATTCAATGGAGAGGGGTAATAAAAATTTATACATCCACAGTGTACAAGTGATCTTTTTCCACAGTCTTGCCAGTATTTTCTGTCTTTTGTTTTTTTGATGAAAGTTATTCTAAAAATGATGAAAAGTGAAATGTTGGATTTTCCTGATGTGAGTAATATTGAACATTCATTCACATACACAGTATCTATTTGCATGTCTTCTTGTGAGCAATATCTATACAGGTACTTTACCCAAGATATTTTCTTACTAGTAAATTGCTCAAATTTCTTGCACATGTTTACATTATCTTCTTATCAGATCTAGAGTTGTAAATATTCTCTCCCATTGCACAAGTTCTGTCTCTGCTCTACTAATTATTGTATTTGCTATACAGGAGCTCTTTAGGATAATATAATTGCATTTATCTATTTTAGTTTTTGTGATCTGTGCCTTTGTGATCATATCCAAATAGACACTTGTTCAAACCAATACCAAATCATTTTTCCCTATTGTTTCATCTAATAATTCTATAATTGCACATTTTACTCTATTTTTATTTCATGTTCACATGTAGTGTATGATGAGGATCTCATTTAACTTTTCACATAGACGACCAATTCTCACAGAACCATTTACTGAAGAGATCATCCTTGCTTCATTTTGTGTTTCTGGCATCTCTGTCAAAAATCAGTTGACCATCTATATGTGAATTTTTTCTGGGTTCTGTATTCTATCAATATGTGCCTCTGTTTTGTGCCACTATTATGCTGTTTTTATTGACATAATTTTGTGTTAGGTTCTAAAATTAGTGTGATGCTTTTAACTTTTTCATTTATGTTCAACATTCTTTTGGCTATTTGTCTATATTGCAATTCCATATGAAACTGAGAGCTTTAATTTTCTATTTTTGTGAAAAATCATTGGAAGCTAGGATACAGACTGCATTTACTTCGTGGGTTGCTTTGTGTAGTATTGACATTTTAACAATATTAATTCATCCAATTCATGAACATGGGACACCCTTATTTTTGGTGTCTTCCATTGCTGTCATGAAATTTTATGATTTTAAGTTTACAAGTCTCTCCTTTCATTGGATAAATTTATACCTAAGTTTATTACTATATATTTGCGTGAAAGATTGTTCATGTATTTAAATTTTTATGTATGTTGGGATATATAATATGTGTATATATGATATAATAAATACAAACATTATATCTATGTTGTGCACATAGATGATATAAAAGGAATATATACATGGGTACCACAGAAAAATAGTTTTCCAACTGGGAAATACAAATGTTTTAAGTGTGGAGTTGAATTATTTTTAACAAGTACATAAACCTTTATACATTTTATACTGTATCATCAAAACTTCTGTATCCCTTTGATTTTATAAAGTAATCTAAATTGGCCCACATTTAATAATGAATTGTCACAAAGCTTCATTCTCAAATGACCAATGTTTTGCTTACAAACCGCACTTCCTATTTCTAACTCTGAGCAAAAGATTTCAAAAGAAGTACTCTTTTCTTGTTATAAACCATAGTTCTCTGGGGCTGTCTTTTTACTTGCTTTTCTGAATGTCATGAGAAATGGAGAATAGCTGTGTGATAATTTCAGCTTTAGGACTCAGTAGTATAACTTATAAGGTCTAAAGGTGGAAATATTTCTCACTTGAGTGAAAAAAAAATACCTAAAAAGAACACAGAGAGATAGGAAACGAAGAGAGTGATATTTCTAAAGTAGTTCAATAAATGAGGTAGAGTAGTGCTTTCTCCAACTCTCAATCTCATTTGTTTCTTTTTTGAACTCCATATTTAGGAGATATATATATATATATATATATATATATATATATATATACATATACTTATCAGTATAGATTGTCAGTTTATTGTGTAATTGGCACTGTAGTTAAATCTACAATAAATAATTTTAATTTTTCAGAACAGTAACATATGATGATAATTTTTCAAATGTATCAAATTCTAATTATATGGCAAGCAGAGTTTTTAGAACTTTCATAGATTAATTTTTTAAACCCACAGTAATCCTGTTCATAGCACACACATAGTCTTCTGTTGTTTAAAATAAATGAAGTCAAAGAAAGGTAAAACCAGTTACTCAGAGTATGTACCTTTTAAGTGTTAGATTTCTTTAGATGGCTGATTGAGGTGGAATTAACTTTAATTTAAACATCTAATTTGAAATCAAGCAATCTTTTTCCACGATGTAGGCTCTTAACCACTATTCTTTTCTCCACCATTACTCCTTAAAAGCATCTACTTTTAAGAGTTTTACTTAATTTCTCTCTTTAAGTATGATGTCAAATAATTTGATCCCAACTATATTATACAGAGCACCAAGGAAAGAATAGGGCTGGCAGGTTTTTAAGGTGCAGGACAAAGCTTCTCATGAAATGGGAATGCAGGATGCATATAACACAAAACCTCACAATTATCTCAATATAGTCATGGAGTATTATAAGTCAAAATCAGCTCCTTGATTGGGGGGTGGCATATGGGTACTATTACCTCTATTGTCCTAGTAAAAACAAGTGAATTAATTAATTACTTTAAAAGATTTCAGAGAAAATAGCAAGAACATAGATACAAAAATCCTCAATAAGATACTGAATACATCAAGTAAGATAAGAATGCAGCAAATTGTAAAGAAGATTATGTATTATGACCAAGTAGGATTGTATCAGGGATGCAAAATTGCTTGATGTAAATCAATAAGTGCAATACACTACATTAACAGAATGAAGGACAAAAACCACATGATCATTTCAAAAATGCAAAAAAATCATTTGACAAAGTCCAACATCCATTCATGATAAAAACCCTACAGAAAATTGGAGTAGATTATTTTTTATTTCAATCTGATAAAAGCCATCTATGAAAAAGCAACAAACAACACCAAACTAAGTGGTCAGAAATGGAAAGCTTTTACTCTAAATCAGGACCACGACACTGTTCTCTATTTTCATCACTCTTATTCAGTATAGTTCTGAAAACATTGGCCAGAGCCATTTGACAGGAGAAAGAATAAATAGATAAAAAAGGAAAAAGTTAAATTATCAATATTTTCAGACAACATTCTACATAGAAAATCCCAAAAACTCCATCAACCACTTCTAGATTTAATAACCAAAATCAGGAGCATAGCTAAATACAAAGTTAACAACTCAAAATCAACACCATTTCTGTACACAAATAAAAAATTCACTGAGATAGGAATTAGGAAAACAACATTGTTCACAATAGCATCCCTAAAAATGAAATATTGATGAGTTACATTGAAAATGTAGTACACCGAACAGTCATAATTGGAAGCATATGCCCTGTTCCTGGGTAGGAAGAAGCAATGTAATCAAAATAGTGATACTTCCAAAAAATTACACAGATTTAGTGTAATGTCAATCAAAATACAAATAACATCTCCTAGAATTAGATAAAAAAAAATCCTAATACTCATTTGGAACTAGAAGAAATCTAAAGGAGCAAAACCAATTCTTGGCAACAGAGACAAAAGAGGAGACATCACAATCCCTGATTTGAAATTATACTACAAAGCTACCTGATATAAACAGCATGATACAGGAAATCAAATACACTCAAGGGTCAGTGAAACAGAAAATGCAGGAACAACTCCAAACACTTTCAGCCACCTTATCTTTGACAAACAGGCAAAACACCATCACTGGAAGAAAAAGAGCTTCTTTAATAGGTGACTCTGGAAGAAATGGGATTTCATGTGCCAAAGATTTAACTAGACCACTCTTTCTCACCATGCAGTATCCTAAAATCAAAATGGATCAATATATAAATATCAAAACAGAAACACTATATCTGCTGGAAGGAAGCATAGTGAATAGTCTTGAAGACATGAGCGTAGAGAAATACTTTATGAACAAATCGCAATTGAACAGAAAACATTACAAAGAATTGATAACTTTTTAATTAATATTAAAAAACTTTTGCACACCAAAATAAATCAACAGAGTGAAGATACAACTTACAGAGTATAAAATAATTTTGTCAGCTGTTCCTCAGACAAAAGGCTAATATCTAGAATATATAAAGAATTTTGAAAAATCAGAACCCCCAAATTTAAAGACAAAACCAAGAAATCATGTAATATTAGAAGTCATATCCTTTTTTTTTTGTTTGTTTGTTTCTCCCCCTCTCTTTTTTACAACAAAATTTACACATTTTGGATTTTATTACTCCTTAGTGCTTATTACTTTTTTTGGGGGGAGAGAATACAGTCAACTATGGCAAAACAGAGCAAAAAAAAAAAGAAAAAGAGCTCTAACGGATATAACAGCAAGTGTGTTTAGGGGTGTTAAATAGCTGACTATATCAATGTTTTTGGATCATTGAACACAGCTGTTTGCAGTCTCCCTGTTTGAATGTCTACCTTGTATTCTTTGATACTGTGATTTGAGCAACTATTTTCAAGATGATAATATGTAATCTATTAACAGGTGATTCCTTACTGTTATGTTTTTTTTTTTTTTTGTAGTTCTGTATTACGTGTACCCTTACACCGCTTTGTTTTGTTTTGTGTTTTCCTCTTTTTCCTCTTAAATAAAAAAAAAAATAGAAGTCATATCCTATAGTATTCATTAAGATGGTGTCAGATTAACAAAACAGTAGCCACTTTTTAGGTTTCTATATTTTTAAAAGCACTATGCTATGAAAACTACATAGAAGATGATGATGATGATAAACTATATATAATTTTAGCCCTAATAATAGTTGACTCTTCAGATACTCCATAATTGACCTAGTGTGTCTATACAGTATTTTCACTGGATATTATTATTCATGGAAACTCAGTCTCCAATCAATTTTGAAACTGATTCAATACAAGTTTGTTCATGGCTTCTGTTTAAAGTTGTCTAGGTGTTAGCACCTTGAAACCAGTGAGCAACATTTGTTACTTTGCCTGTTTGAAAGATTAAGAGACCACCCAGAAATATGTTTTAATTAATGAAGCATTAATCCAAAGAAGAAGCCTTGGTATCCTGTTTGTGCGTGTTAAACTCAGAGAAAAAATGGAAAATTGAAAACTAAATCAATTTCATTTAAAGACATTTCTGAAGTAAGGGCTTGAATTTTCTAAGTATCGACTTCTCTACCTCTCATTCTCACTGTTGTTCATAAACTAAGTCCTTTCACACTCCCTTGATTTCTCTTCAAAGGAAAACACTTTTTCAAAATAAAATCCAGTAAATATACATATTTGCATTGCATCTTATATTACATGCTTTCTGTGGCAGCTTCAAACTCACACACCCCATTTAAAGCTAAGAACTTTGGGGACCCTACAGTATGACAGAGACTATAAAGTTTCCCTGAAATGTGCTATCATATCAGATTACTTTACTTTATAACAAAGAGTTCACATACAATAAAATTTGCAAAATTTAGATGTTCGTCTCAATGATGATGGACAAATACAAGCAGCAGACTGATCATCATCTCTAACAAAGCCAGAACATTTAAAGACATTTGATAACAATGTTCTATCTACCATAGTCATGAGCTCGTAAAATGAAAGGCGTCAGCCTATATAACAGTAATTAAGTTAAAATCATTTTTTCAATTGTGATATTACTGAATTGTCTAACCCTCAAAAGTGACTATATTAGGTTACATATTTCATGAGACATAGGCATTGATCATCAGATACATATAGCTCCTCACTCTCCATTTGCATAAAAATAATATATCATCTTTTGTTAAAATTTTTTGATTTCTATAAAGGTCTGAAATTATTTAAAATCCTAACCCAAGATCTACATTTGAACTTTCCTATGGTCATTTTCCAACTCAATCATATTAAGAATAATTACACCAGAAAAATTCTAGAATAGCACAAATTATAAATACAGATAGGAAAGAGATAAGAATAAAAGAAATTTTATAAAGCACCTTGAAATTTAAAAGAAACTACATTTTTATTTGTGAGCATCAAAAGAGTCAATTTTAACAAAAGTCAATTTGTTCAGTTCACAAACTGAATATAGTGTTCTCACTATAAATCCAGTACTAAACCATTAGACCAAGCCACTCAGCTATGTTAGGAAAAGTGTGAAAATCATCTCCTTGAAAATAAGGATATGTGATTGATTTGTTTAGGCTTCATAATGAACTTACTTTACAGTACACATTAATATTTCTTTATTTTGACACATATAGTTCAAAATTTTATGGATGCCAGTAGAAAACATGAGACTCCTGGGTCAGAATCAAAGGACCATTTATTACTCACAGCAAGAGAAGGACACAAAACACTACCATATTTTGTTCAAGTTCCCCCATCCTGATTTACATAAGGCCACACAAAGAGGTCAAATGATGCTTAAACATGTAATCAGTTGTTACAGAAGAGGAAGTTCAGGTTGGAGAATGCAATGCAAATATTTTACTATGGGGTGCAGGAAAATGTAAGAAAATTTTCTCTGTAGTCAAAAAAAATTACTAGACTGGATTGTAAACAAAACCTTTTGCTATTCTGGAGAAAGATACAATTTTTTATCTTTTAAGGCAGGTTCGATTAGAAATATCCATGAAATACTATCTTTGTTCACAAGATATATAGAAAAAATTATAAAGAATTAGAACCAATATTTTTAATATAAAGTAAAATTTAAAATAAATTTATTAATATGTATACAACCTTTTCGCAAGCATCAGTATATATATATATATATATATATATATATATATATATACACATATACTTATATATGTTTAGTAAAATATATGTGTTTTGTGTATCATATATATCATGTATAAAATTTTTTAGCACATAAAAAGGAAATAATATATAATTCCATATACTTGGATTTTTCCACATATATAAGGGAAAAATTAGTGTATGTCATGAGTGTATGTGCATATTATACATAAATAACAAATAATGTACCATCAAATATATGTATATATAAAATATATATATATGTATATGTATAATATATGTATAATATATACATGCATATATGTATATGTATAAATATACATGCATGTGTATATAATTTATATATGTACATAAATATATGTATACATATATAATAATGCATATACTATATATTGGTAACTATTATACTCCTGTTTGATGTACTACATACATGGTATACATAAAACTAAAAGTATATACATATATATGGAATGATTCGATTTGAAGATATATTGGTTCTTTATCATTCATTTTCTCTGTCTTGTCTGCACATCTGTTCTTGTCAAAAACCAATTATAGCAATTATTTCTAGTCATATTATTTTCAATGCCCAAACATTAACATTAATTTAAAAGAAAAAACAGGGGCTGGGGATTTAGCTCAACGGCATAAGCACCTGCCTTGCAAGCAGGTAGTCGTGAGTTCGATCCCTGGTACCGATGAAAAGGAAAAAGACAAAAAAAAAAAAAAAAAAAAAAAAAAAGAAAAAACAAATTTTGCAGTATGCTGTGAAAACATTTATGTTAGTAAAACGTCACCTGCTTAGCAGTTCGAAAACACATTCAAATTTAAAAGATCATATGAACTGTCTGCTCTTGTCAACAAGATTGAATTTCGAAATAATGTAATGCATGTCCAATTAGGTAATGAGCATGAGCCAAATGAAGGGAAAACAATTTTACTGTAGATTTAGAGACCATGAAAATGAGTGATGTACACAGTGTCACATTTACTTAGGCTTAATTGGGTTGAACATGAGATCATCTAATCGACAGGATTTTTGACCCCCAAGAAATGCAGAATTTGTATGTAATCACTCAAGAAAATAAAGTTACTTTCTCTCACTGTGATTGTGAAGCGGAGAAACAGAAATTAAAAACTCATCTTCATAATTGTCTTGCTTGTTCTTCTAAGAAAATAGAGAAGCTACTGTCTAAGCCCCAGCAGGTGGCTTGTACCTGTAGACACTTGTACTTTTTTGTGCTATTTATCCTCACAAATACACTCTAAAATAGACATTACTATCCCTGAAACTAAAGTTTGGCTGCTTAGTAATGCAGAATTAGAAGTTGTGATGGACTAACAGCAGCATTATAGCCTTTCTTTACAACAAAATTAGATTCACTCAACTATTTCAAGTATTCTTCTAGGTAGCACATAAAGTCTTGAAAAAATACCTAGAAAAATATTTAAATTTACTTATCATCAAATTGGTAAAGAATAACAGCCAACACAGAAACACTGACTCTTCCTTAAAGAAAATAAATTATATGTCTTTAGCAAATAAGCATTAAAAATAGCAATGAGGGTCCATTCATACAACAGAAATAAAAGCCAAGACGAGGTTGGTGTGTAAGTACACTGTATACTGAAGAACTATGCAGAGTTCTATACTGTGTTATGAATTTGTGTGTTTGTATTGTCACAGCAAATTACCACAAAATTAGAGGGATCAATAAATCAACAAAGAGGTGTAAGTAAGAAGTCTGAATCAGTTCCATTAGGCTAAAATCAAGATGTTTTCAGGGTGTACTTCTTTTTGTAGATCTTTGATGAGATTTGTTTTCTTGTCTTTTACACTTCTTGGATGTGGCTCCCATTGGTTGATTCATGAGACCACTTTTACCCCAGGAAAGCATCTGTAGATTTAATTCACTTTGCTTTTCATCACCCTGACACACTTCTCTTTTTCTTTTTCACATGGTAAGAACTCATGTGATTTAGATGGAGTCAAACCAGAAAACCCAGAATAATTATTTATCTGAATTTTAATCACATCTATAAAGCATTCGTGTTATGAAATCTAAATATTCACAAGTTCTCAGATTAGAATATGGGCATTTTTGGTGAAGACATGATTTTGCTGAGCACAGTGAGGAAGGAAAATAATAATTAAAGACAGGCTGTCAAGATAAATGCATAAATGTCCATGACCAAAATGTATGTTTCCCAGATTACACTCACTTTGAAAATATTCATAGAATTAGATAATAAAGAAAAGGACATCAGGGGCTGAGAAGTAGGAAGAGAGAGATATTTAAGGGTACAGAGGTACAGATTGAAAGGAAGTTTAACAATATTCTGTCCCATGGTAGGATAGCTAGGGTTGAAAGATTTAACTTTATATTTCAAGAATATTAATGATGATTTTTAGAGATTCCAATGTGAAGAGATAATAAAGGTTTGAATGAACTAGTCAATTTTTTAGTGTATACATATATTAAAATGTCAAGCTGTAGTCCACAAACATGTATATTTATGTTTCAACTTTAAAAATTAAAAAATAATGATGTAGGTTAAAAGTAAAGGGAAAATGAAAGACGTCCTGTGCAAATACCAATCAAGTAGAAAATGGAAAATCTATACCAATTTCAGACAAAGTCCTCTTCAACACAATAAAATATAGCAAGCACAAAAATTTTGCACTTTTTCAGGAAGGCATAGTAAATCTGAAGATGTATGCAGCTTATAGAGCATCAAGACATATGGATCATAAGGGCTTAGAAGAGCAAGAGAAATGCAAATCACTATTATAATTGAAGGTTTAATATTTCTCTCAGCAACTGATAGTTCAAACAAGCAGAAAACCAGTAAGGACACAGTTCCAATGGACAGCACTTATAATTCATTTGATCTACTTGATTTTTATTGAATACTCCATCCAACAATAGTAGAATACACATTCTTCTCAAATATATATGGAGCATTCACAACACAGATGATATTATAGGCTATAAAACATATAATTGAAATGCATATGCAAATAAGTGATAAATAGGTGAGAAAATATCTCAATAAAAAGTTTTAAAAGCCTCATGCTTTGAACTAAATACAAAAAAAACATCAAAATTTTGAAATGTAACAAAAGGGATACTAAGTGGAAATTTATAGCAACAAATGTACATAGCAAAAAGATCTAAAATCAATCTAAAACTTCCTTCTTTAGAAGCTAGAAAAATAAGAGCAGTTACTTATAAAGCAAATAGAAGAAAGCAAATAATAAAAAATAGTGCAGAAAATCAATGACAATAAGAGCAGGAAAATGATAGTACCAATGAACCAAAATCTGGTTCTTTGAAATGACCAATAAAGCTGCTAAACCTCTGACCAGTCTAAGCAATGAGCAAATGTTCACTACTACTTATAATTTACATCTGCATCAGTAGCTAAACTTTAGTCAGACATCTTTTCTACTCATTTACACCCAAATTTTTACACAAACCACCAGCCTTAGCTTATCCAAGGATTATCCAGCCTTAACACAGGGAAGACAAAAACACTCCTTGTCAGACCATCTCTACTGTCTAGTGCAGTGCATCTGCTCACACAAACTCATTTTTCTTTCAAAAGTTTCTGACCATCTCACTCACTCCTCCTTATAAAAAGATAGTATTTTATTTCATCTGCACAAAGTTAGATGTTGAGATACTTGTATATCCTGTTTGGAATAGCCTCTATGCTAAAATAGTCTTTTCAATACAATTTCTTTTAAATCTACCTTTGTTCTTATTTAACAGTAAGGAAAAAATGATACCACTTACATTCACAGAAAGAAATGTCATGATGATTCTTGATCTGATGGACATTACAAGGATTACCGTGTCGTGGAGTTGCATCCATTTCCAGGGCCTCTGAGGAAAGAAAGCCCAGAAGGATTAAAATGAGATGTGGGATCCACATTGCCTCTCTGCTCCTCTTCTCAGGCCACAAGTGGTCATTCATTTCAGATAAGGGGAAAGATTACAACAAAATGTGACTAATACTTAGTTTTCAATTTCTCTTTATGAGCTAAATTGTGAGACTGACTTCATATGCAAAAGTGCAGCCATATATATATATATATATTTTTTTTTTTTTTGCTTAAACACGCACTGATGTTGTATTCATGATGATGAGCGGCTATGATCAAACTGCTGATCAGAGCACATCAGGAAGTGCACTTTGGCAGTTTCAGAGGAGAAGATACAAATATAATGAACAATGATCATAATAAACAATGATCTTTCCTTGGAGAACCCCAAATGAGTCCACAAAACAGACCAAAGAGGAAACACAGTGGAGCAACTAGTTACCAAGACTACATACAGGTCCACAAGTGAGCAAGTAAAGCAGTTCCCTCTTGGAAATGACCCAGCTTGTTTCAAAATAATGCCTCACCGTGGGGTGAGGGGTATTCACCTTTACACAAGTGTGAAAGGAATTATGAGGAATCTCAAGGCTTCTGGTAAACTCTTCCGCCTTCTCCAGACCAACTCACAAGGGATTCCTCATCAGTGAACAAAATCCAGGTGATATCTGTCAGTACAGTTTGCTAAGAGGCCAGCCTTGAAGTTCTTTGCTTTAACAGCTAACCTTACCCAGTGTAGTTACTAGCGTCACACAAATTGGAATGATTTGATCACTGTCGTAACTATATTTTCTTTATTTTTAATGAAAAAGCAAAGAAATATTTCACACAAAAATTAAGAAAATACAAGTTACATTGCATATCATTATCTTCATAGTAGTTACCCAGAGTACAAGAGATAAACCAAAAGAAAAGTTTTGTGTTATTATCATAGGTTTTCTTTACAATCAACTTGAAAAAACTTCCTAAGGAAAGGAAGGATGCCATCACCATAATCGATTTCAGTTTTATTCCTTAAACTAGTCTTCTTTATGGGACACTTTCTGATGTCACCTGTGGGTAATGTGCTTGCTACCCCAAAACATCCTTCAGAGGGTATACGCAGTCTCCTGAGTGCACTCAGTGGTTTAGCGTATGCTCAGGGTCTAGAGGTCTCCTAAACTGACCAAAATACCCCACAATTTCTTGGTCTAAATCTATCTTGGAGAAACATGAGCATTTTGGTTTTAGGGAATCTATTTTTGCCCTGTGGGTAAAAGTCAACAGCAAAAATTTTTAAGATTTGGTGTGCTATGATCCTACCAAGTCTTCTAATATCTTTTTTTTTTTTTTTTTTTTTTTTTTTTTTTTTTGCCACTACCTGACTATAGAGCTGTTCCCTTAATCTTTTAAGTCAAGCTTTCTGAATACAACTGGCAAGTGATTTGGGGACATAATCTCAAAAGACAGCCTCCTATGTCACAGTTCTGAACACTGAATTCTAAAGATTACAATTAAAATTTCAAATCTGAGAGATAAAATTCCTAAAACTTAATTCAAACTATAATTTCAAAAATTATTTAAAAGATGTTTATTTACACTTGTAAATGAGGATTTATTTCAAAAACAAAATTTTATGGAACACTTTGTAATAAATTTTAAATAATAAAATTAACAATAGTGTAGATTTTTTACAAGCATAAACCTTCAGTTGTACTGACATAGTTATAAAAACTATGAGCAAATAAAGACAACTATCTGGGAAATAGGGTAAAAGATGAAATATGCATAGAAACAATATCATAGGCAGTATGTGATGTGCCCTCATTAAAGCTGCAGTCGACTCACATATCATGATAGAGACTTCAAGTAATTTTATGAGATTGATCTAAAGCCATTTTTTGTTTTGTTCCAACAACTTGATATCATTGCACAGAAGATCTTTAAATATAGCTCTGTATATCTCTAATGTCAGTTGGAAAATATATATACACTAACTTACTAATATTTTGTATTTATGAAAATACAAAATTTAATTTTACTCACATAAACTGTCATGCTGATCATGATCCTGAGACACAGTTTAGAATATAGTCATATTTTTCTGATGGGAATTTCAGTTTTGGAAGTTTCAGCTCTTAGGGATTTAATATGTGTGATTTCAATATTGTCTAATTTTTGAGATTTTAGGCTTTGCGGATTTTGATCTTTTGAGATTTTAACCATTAGCATTATAATATTCAGGATTGTAGTTACACTGTTTGTCTAATCTGAAATTTGTATTTCTTGTTTATCTTTATCCAATTTCTTTTCCTGGTTTTTAAAATTTTACTTATTAGTTCATGTTTGCAATAATGTATTTCACAATTATTTAGGGGAGTAGATACATGAACATAATATAGTTTGTGTCTTGGTTACATTTTTCTTGTTGCCAGGACAAAATACCTGACACCTAAAATGAAGGAAGGAAAGGTTTATTTACCTCAGTGTTGTGGAAGTTTCAGTACATAATCAGCTGGCTCCAAGGTAAAGTGACATTGCACTGGGCTAACACTTTAAGGCAAGAGCCAGAGAAAAAGGAGCCAGAGAGTAAAAAGGAGAAAAATACAACTCTTCTCCTCTCCTATATTTTAGACGAGAGCCTTCCCCTTCAGCTCAGATGTACCACTCACAAAATCTTCTTGTCTGCCTTTGCACAGGATAAGGATATTTACAAAGTAAGAACCCTGCCTCCGTGCAGAGTCTCTTTGTTAAACTTCTAAACTGCACAAACTTACATAATGTATCAGCCATACAATCCACCCCTTGTCAACTTGGCCAGCAGACGTATTACTTTAAACCTGTTTCCAGACACAAGACATACTTATTCTTAACATTTTTTATAATGTGAATATTATAACACAGCTTAACAATTTTTAAGAACCAATATTAAGTCTATCAACATTGTATTACATTAGAAACACAATATTTTGTCTTTGGCTTCCCAAAGACTCATGCACATTCCTTTATTCAAAAGGTATTTAGGCCATCTGCAAGAGTTGCAAAAATCCTAAAAGTTTCAGCATTGTTGAACTGGTTAGGTCCCAAATCTCCTCCAAGATGAAAGTCAAAATCTTAGTTACAACTCCCCATACAAGTGAAAACAAATTTAAAGGCTTTCAAAATGCAATAGCACAAGACAAACATTCCCATTCCAAAAGTTACAATCCAGAGGGTACAAAGAATTGGGACCAAAACAAGTAGAAGTCCAAACTGGAACAGGGCAAATGTTAAATCCTATAGTTACTTGTCCAGCATCTGGAGCATTCTGTGGCAAATTGTAAGCTCCAAAGGGCTTGTGGCACTTCTGGTGGTTACCACAGCTTCTCTCAAAAGGTTGGCTTTAATCCCTCATTGCAGTTTTCCTTAGATGATCCATGCCCCTGGCTTTTACAAACTTCTGGGATCTCCACTGCACCTTTGGCTTCGCTCTCACAGTTTCACACACTGCCCTCTCAGGGACACACTGCATTGCTTCCCAGGCCTTCTGAAATCGGGGTGGAAGCTGTCTTACTCTCAGAATCCATGCATACTTCATGCACTTAAAACCAGTGACACACGGATGCTGCCTCGGTCTGCTACCAGCTGGAGCAGTGGCCAGACTTGGTTTTCCTCTCTTGGCTGTAGGGGTCAAGGGCCTGGATCACTCAGCACTCTGAACCTGATTTGAGTAACAAATTTTCTATGTTGCCGCCATTCTGGAACCTGATGTGGCCACTGCCTTTTTGGAACATTGTGCTCTATAATTTTCTCCTCTAAGCAAAGTCTTTCATTTTTCAGTTTTGAAGTTGCAAGCATGGGGACCCGTTGCCTCTACCTATGATGCCCATGGACCATCTTTTTTATTTTTCTGTTCCTTCTGAGCAATCGAGGTCTCAGCTTTATCTTTACAGTCCAAAGCTTTCTGACCAAACTCACAACATTTATATCACCCTGCTGGGCTCTTTGCTCTTGATTCACAATATAAATCTGACTAAAATCACCCAAAAATAGCCATGCCATGGCCTCAATGTTCAATTGCCTTGAAATTTCCTCTGCCAGATTAATTAGTCCACTACCCTTTATCTCAGTCTCAGGCAAAGTTTCTGGACATGAACAAAATGCAGACAAAATCTTCTGCCAAGCCATAATACACACCATCTGGAGTCTAATAACCAATGCAGTCCTTCCCAAGAGAAATATCCTAAACTTCTGGTCTCCTAAGCTCTAACTAGAATCTCCCATACAGAGCAGCCTGAGGTGCTCTAGGGCTACTCTTTCAGGTGACATCTCCAAATCTTTCCAAACTCTTCCCACAAGCCATTCCCAAAGGCTTTTGACCACATTGTCAGGTAAAGTCACAGCAACAATCCCACTTCTCTGATACCAAATTCTGTCTTGGTTACTTTTTCTCATTGCTGAGAAAATACCCTACACCATAAATGAAGGAAAGAAAAAGTATATTTAGCTCTCTGTTGTGGAGGTTTCAGTCCATAATCAGCTGGCTCCAAGGCAAGTGCCATGGCACTGGGGCAACACTTCAAAGCTGCAGCCAGAGCAAAAGGAGTCAGAATAAAAAGTGAAAAAACAAATCTCTTCTCCTCTATATTTTACACAGGCAATACACACACACACACACACACACACACACACACACACACACACACACTTTCAGAGCAGATGTAGCACTCACAAAATCTCCTTGGCTGCCTTTGCACAGATTGAAGATATTTACAAAGTAAGAACCCTGGCTCCCTGCTGAGTCTCTTAGTTAAACTTCTAAACTGCTCAGGATGAAACAATGTATCAACCATAACAGCTTCTTTTTTCTAAAATATCCTTCTTTTTCCCTCTCTCCTTACTTCTCTACTTCCCCTTTCCCACTTTTCATTCTTGTTGAGGTTACTAATCTTATTTTGTGTTTATGGCATATAATATCCACATTCATTGAGGTGATTAGGATCCTGTACATGAAATATTTCCACTCTTTTTCTGCATCCCCTTTCTGTCATCCTGCTCCTGGTCCTTAGGATCTGTACAGAAACCATGTGTTTGGCTTGTTCTGTCCTTCCTTTATTTTGTCTTATACTTTGCCTAACTTAGATGAGACTTTCCTTATTTATTCAAGTTTGTGTGTCTGAATTATTTCACTCAAAACATATATTTTCCAGGTGCATCCATTTTCTTACATATGTTTCAAATTTGTCATTTTTCACAACCAAGTAGGATTCTATTACATTTAGGTACCACATTTCATTTATCAAATCTTCTGTTGTTGAGTGTATGGGCTATTAAGAATTGTGATATTATAAACATTGGTCTATATGTATCACTGCGGTATAATGTCTTAAGTTCTTTAGGAAAAATCTAGAAGGAGAAGCGCTAGATCATATGGAATTTATAATATTAGAGTTTTAAAAATTATTTTAATGTGAAAACAACAGAAAAATCAAGAAACAAGCAAATAGAAAAAACAACAACAAATGCAAAATGACAACAACAAATATATTTATGTGTATACATATATACATATATATGTATATACATATATATGATTTCATGCCAAGATGATAGGAATCTAACAACATTATATTGCATATTGTTATCTTCAAAATAGTTGATCATGTTCCCAGACACAGGCATTCAAATTTGATCAATATAATTTCCCTTTGAGTAGTTTCTTCCCCTTTTACTGTATCTATTGTAGCTTTTGGATCTTACTTACTCTTTCAGTTTCTTATATTAGTGACACAATATAGTGTTTACACACACAAAAGTCTGATTTATTTCACCTATGAGGATTGTTTCTAATTGCATCCATTTACTTATAAAATCCTCTAGTTTAACATTCTTTTGATTAAGTAGTATTCCATTGTATAAAATGCTACATCTTTTTTATTCATTCCTCAGTTGATTGGCATTTGTACCATTTCCAGTGTTTAGCTATTACAAATTGTGCTGCCATAAACATGGGTATGCATGTATCCTTGTGTTATGATATTTTCAGTTCTTCTGGGATAATACCAAGAAAGAAGATAGCTGGATAAAATGGAACTATATAACAGTTTTAGCAGTATGGTCTTTGTCACAATATTGTTTCTTTATATTATTGCTCAAGGGTATCATTTCATTTACTGAATTTCTCTTTAATTTCTTTTTTCAGAGGGCTGTAATTTTTGATACACAAATTCTTTACATCCTTGGCTAGATTGATTCCTAAGTATTTTATTTTTTTGACAATATTGTGAAGGGTGTGGTTTCCCTAATTTCTCTTTTGGTGAGATTGTTGTTTATGTACATGAATTATATAGTCTTTTGAGTGTTGACTTTGTATCCACTTATACTGCTAAATTTATTGAATCTAGAAGTTAGCTTGTGGAGTTTTTGAGTTGTTCTAGGTAGAGTATCATGTCACCTGTGAATGATGATAATTTAACTTATTTCTTTCATATGTTTATTCTTTTTATTTCTCTCTCTTGTCTGGCTAATGTTTTCAGAACTATATTGAATAGGAGTCATGATGTTGAACATCCTTGTCTTGTTCCTGATTTTAGAGTGAATACTTTAAGCTTTTGTCTGTCTAGTATGATGTTCACTGTTGGCTTTTCATAGATGGCTTTTATCAGATTGAAGCAAAGATCTTCCAATCCAATTCCTTCTAAGATCTTTACATTGAATGAGTGTTGTACTTTATCAAAAGCTTTTTTGCATCTACTAAGATGATCATATGACTTTTGTCTTTTGTCAGTATTGATAGTGTCTCTGACACTTACTGATTTGTGTACATTGAACCATCCTTGCCTTCCTGGGATGAATCCCACTTGGTCATGCTATATAATATTCTTGATGATTTGCTGCATTCTCTTTGCTAGTATTTTATTGAGGATTTATCTATGTTCATTAGTGTGACTGGTTAGTTATTTTTCTGGTTTTGATCTTAGGGTAACACTTGCTTCCAGGAATGAATTAGGCAGAATTGTTTTCCTTTCAATTTCAAAAGAGTTTGAGAATTATTGGTGTTAAATGTTCTCTAAATTTCTTATAGAATTCAGCTGTGATTCCCTAAAAACTCAGGCTTTTTTTGTTGGTAAGTTTTTAATTATGTTTTCAATTTCATTAACTGATATTGGCTTATTCAGGATTTTTATATCTTCTTGATCCACATTTGATAATTTATAAGTTTCCAGGAATATGTCCATTTCTTCTATGTTTTCCACCCTGTGAGAGTAGACATTTTCAAATTCATTATTGGTGATCTTCTGAATTTCCATAGAATCTGCAGTAATTTCAAGCTTTTCATTTCTTATTGCATGAATTTCAGTTTTTTGTTTCCTCTTTTTAATAAAGTTTGCTAGAGACATCAATTTTATTCATTCATTCAAATAACCAACTCTGATTCATTTTTTTTCTTTCTATTATTTTCTTGGTTTCAATTGCATTAATTCTTCACTGATCTTTGTAATTTCCTCACTTCTTTGGCCTTGGGTTTGGTTTGCTCTTTTTTTTCTAGAAACTTCATGTGTAGCCTTATGTTGTTTACTTGTATTCTTTCTGTTTTCCAGATGTGAATATTCACTGCTTTAAACTTTTTTCTTAGGACAACTTTCATTGCATTTCACAGGTTTGTGTAAGTTGTTCTTGCATTTTAATTTAACTGTAGATATTGTTTAATTTATTCTTAACTTCAGTAATCCATCGGTCATTGAGGAGGGCTTTATTTAATTTCCACGTGTTTCTGGAAATTTTGCAGTTTCTATTTTCATTATTCCAAATAATAACACACAAAAGTCAGATAATATACATGGGATAATTTCAATTACTTTGTATTAAAGCATGTTCTATGTGCTAGTATATGGTGTATTTTACAGAATGTCCCATGTGTACTTGAGAAGAATGTGTAATCTGATGTTTTTTGATGGAATACTTTATAAATGTCTACTAAATTCATTTGTTCACAGGTTTGAATCAGTTCTGTTATCTCTTTGCTAGTATTTTATTTGGTTGACCTGTCTTTTTGTAGCAATGAGGTATTAATCTCCCCTGTATAACTGTATTCATGCTTATATATTTTACATGACTGTTAATATTGGCCTTATACAGTTGGGCACTCCCATATTTGGTGCATATATATTTTTCATTCTTATTTTTTCCTGAAGTTTTCCTCTAACAAGTTTGAAATGACCTTCTTTATCTTTTAAAATCATTCTTGGTTTAAATTTTACATTGTTTGCAAATAGCATAGGTACCCCTACATTTTTCTGGGTTCCTATTGCATGGACTATAGTTTTCCATTCTTTGACTTTTAGTCTATGAATTTCTTTTTGAGTTAAATGTATTCTTTAAATACAGCATACTTTTGGAATTTATTTCTTGATCTGTTCTTCCAGTCTGTTTCTTTTGAGTGATGAATTGAGGACAATTACATTTATGGTAATAACATATATATATATATATATATATATATATATATATATATTAGATTATCTTTGTCATGTTATTTTCCTGTTCTTGATTCTCTGCCTTCCCCTCTGTTTAATTTCTTGCCCCAATTGTTGTTCTCTTTCTGGTTTTCTTTTGGAATTGTGGTCATTTTGTCTCTGTTTAAATATATTTCAGCAAATTTGTAGTGTTGGTTTGGTGGTCATAAATTTCTTCAGCTAGTCTTTATTATAGAAGTATCTTATTTATCCAATAATTTTGAAAGATAGTTTTGATGGCTGCATCAGTTTGGGTTGAAATTTGTTTTCTCTCAGAACTTAAAACACTTCACTTCAAGCTCTTCTTGCCTTGAGAGTTTGTGTTGAGCATTCTGCCATGATTTTGATGGGGTTTCCCATGTAAGTGATCTGTTTTTTTTTTTTTTTTTTTCTCTAATAGCCTTTAGCATCCTGCTCTTGTGCTGTATTGCTAGAATCTTTATTATTATATGTCTGAGTGTGGATTTATTTTGATTATGACTAAGTGGGTTTCTATATGCCTTACTTACCTGTATGTCAAGTTCTTTTTCTCTGCTCGGGGAAAAGCTTTGCTATTACTATTGCAAAAAGTTCTGTTGTTGTTGTTGTTGTTGGTTGCTGCATTTTCATTGACATCCATTATTCTTATATTATTTTTCTTTGCATTATTTTATAGCTGTTGAATTACTGTTTCCTGTTTTTTGTTATTTTCAAGATGTCTTTCCTTTCATGGTCACTAGCCACGAGCCTGTCTTCAAGGTCTGAAAGTCTATTTCCAATTTCATTCCAGTGGTTTTGCCAGCTTCCTAGGAAGTTTTTGATATCCTGTTTCTCTGTTTGAATCTGTTTCATGCATTATATTTTTTCCCAAATTGATAATTTGCTATTTTTGACTTCTCCCTATGATCATCTCTTCTCTTATCTGTCTGCTCTAGATGGGCTGAACATTTTGTTTGTAAAGGCTGACACTTTTTTTAACTTGAGGGATCATTTCTTATCTGGTTTCTTCTGTAACCTCATGAATTTGTTTCTTTACTTCGGTTGCTATAATTTCAGAAGTTTCAGATGAGTGTCTCCCATTTTCTTCTATGTTGTTGACTCCTAGACTTATTCTGTGTAGGCTGGGAGCTGGAAACCGCATTTTGCTTCTTCATTTTATCATTTTCTGAGTTCCCACGATGGCAGAGAGCTGATGAGAGTGGTTACTATCTCAGGTGTAGTTCTCAAATTTTAGTTTTTTCAGCAATCTCCATACTAATTCCCATACTGATTATACTAGTTTAGATTAAATCTAACAATGTAGGAGTTTTGAGTTTATCACAACCTTACTGACATTTGTTATTTTTTTTTTTTTTTACTTTCTTGATGATTGTTATTCTTTCTGGAGTAAGATGAAATCAGCCTTGTTTTAGATTTGCACCTCTCTAACACTCAGAAATGGTGACTGTTTCTTCATGCATTTTTTGGACATTTGTATTTCTTGCTCTATGAAGTGTCTATTCTTTTCAGTTGACCTCTCTTGACTGGGTCATTAGATGATTGCAGTCTTTGAGTTATTTAGATATTAGACTTTCATCTGAGGAGTAGTTAGCAATATTTTTTCCCACTCTGCGGGTTGTCTCTTCATTCTACTTATTGATTCTTTTGACATTTAGAAGCATTTTAGTCTGAAATCATTGTATTTGTTGATTCTTGCTGCTATATCCTGTACATTTGAATTTCTGTTTTAATGTTTACAGCATTTTGATTTTAACTTAGTACACGGTGAGAGAGATGGGTCTAATTTCAATCTTCTGCAAACACGTTCCATTTTACCACCACCACTCTTTAATGGTCTTTATTTCCTCCAACATATGCTTTTAACTCCCTTTATCAAAGATCAAATAGCTGAACATATCTGGAGATATTTAGGGATTCTTTTACCCATTCTATTTATCCATAAAATACCATGTTTAGTTTGTAATGTAGCTTGAAGCCTGGTGTTATAAGGCCTCTGATTTTCTTTTGTTTCCTAAAAGTGTTTTCACTATTCTGCATTTCTTCTATTTCCACATGAATTTTAAGATTGTTTTCTCTAGCTCTGTGATGTATGCTGTTGGCATTTTTATTTGGACTGTACTAAATCTACCTAAGAGTCTTTGGACTATAGACATTTGACAGTGTTTGCTTTGCTACTCAAAATCAGGAGACATTTTCTATTATCTAACATCTTCTTCAATCTCCTTTTTCAGAGTTCTGTAATTTTTTCCAAAGAGATCTTTCACTTCCTTGATGAGATTAATTCCTAGGTATTTCATTTTTCTTGAAGCTATTGGGAATGGTATTGCTTTCAAAATTCCCTTCTCACTGAGTTTATTACTGCTGTACACAGATGTTAATGATTTTTGTATATTGATCTTTTATACTGCTATGCTGCTGAAGTTGGTCATTAAAACTAAGAGACTTTTCTTAGAGTTCCTTGGGTCATCTATACTGTGTATCATGTTACCTGCAACTACTTGTAATTTGAGTTTTTTCTTTCCTATATGTGTCCATTTTATGTTGCTCACTTACGTGATTCCTCTAATATTTCAAATACTATAGTGGGCATTGTTGTTTTGTTCCTGGTGTTAGGGGGAATAACATATGTGCTTTTTGTCTTTTAACATGATGGTGTCTATTAGTTTGTCATAAATTCCTTTTATTAAATTCAAATATTTCCTTTCATATTTGTTTTTTAGAGTTTTTATCATGAAAGAGTATTGAATTTTGTTAAAATCCTTTTCTGCATCTACAGATATGATCATGTAGTTTTTCTACTTTGCTTTTGTTTAAGTGAGAAATTACATTTTTAACTTGTGCATGTTGAACTATAGTTGCAACTCTGAGATAAAAATCTGCTCAGTTGTGATATATGATCTTTTTGAGGTTGTGCTGAATTCTTTTTGTTAATATCATGTTGAGGACTTTCGCAGCTATATGTACTGAGATGGGTCTATAATTTTTTTTCAGTGGTGTCTTTATCTAGTTTTGGAATCAGGGTGATGTTGACTTCCATAAATGAATTTAGGAGCACTCTCTCCCTTTAATTTTTTTAGGAATGTGAGGATTATTGGCTATATAACATCCTTAAAAGTTTTGTAGAATTCAGCCATGAATCTATCAGGTCCTGAGCTTTTTCAGTTGGTAGATTTGATATTACTATGCAATTGTACTACATGTTATTGGGTTGTTAATCATGTTTATGTTTTCTTAGGTTAGGTAATTTGTATGAGTCTAAGAATCTGTGCATTTCTTCAAAATCTTGTGCATTTCTTATTCGTTGAAATAGTTTTTCAAAGTAGTTATCATCCAATTTTTTCCAACCAGCATACTTTATCTTAGAGTTTTAATTTCAAGCCGCATTTTAAAAAATCTTTACAATATTATTCAACTATAGTATCATTTTACATAAAATTTCCTTCAATATGTATGATTTTCCCCATATTGTTAAATTTAACTGTGTATATATCTTCTGTTTTATGATATCTCTCAGAGATCACTAGAGTAACATCGATAGACTGATGGTAGATAGATAGATAGATAGATAGACAGATAGATAGATAGGTGATTTTACAAGATAGCTTTACAATGGCTGCTTGCAGAGTCAGTTAGAGAGTGGAAAAAGGTTGATCTGCTATCTGTGGGCCAGAGAGACAAATGATGCAGTTTCAAATGTAGGGGACCTAGAGCTCACTGCATAATTCCTGTGGAAGTTAAGGGGTCAACATAGAAAGAATGAAGAATCTGAGCTTCAGTGGTGAGGTCTATGCTACAAGCCTGGAGATGGTTGTCTCAAGGCAAAGAGTGGAGCTTCTCCAAAGAAACCCATGGGGTCTTCCTTGTTTTCTCTCATTTCATTAAGGTTATAGGTTTATTGTTCGGTGCCACTCACACCCAGAGTTGGTGTTCTGTCTTCAATAAATCTCTTCAGTCACACATGGAATTAGGCGAAGCTAATCAGTTGGATTTTTTACTCAGTTGATACAACAGTTAACAGTGGCATCTATTACTGAGTCAACATTTTGAGCAAAACAATGACTAGTTCCAACAAATATGAATTTCCAGTGCCTAAAATAGCAAATGATCAGTAAACACTTGATAAATAAGAAGCATATCTAACTCTGCACCATTAGATATGGTGACTCAGAGGTTCCTTCTAGACACAGTTTGAGTACATTTCAGTGATGAGACTAGATTTGTGAAAATAGTGTTGAGGAAGCCAAATATCTACCAGTGAGGAAATCCGTTAGTCTAGAAAATCACCTTTAGTCTCTTATTTGTCCCAGCTACAATGCAGCATCTTATTCTTTGATTCTGGGATAAATAGACTAACATATTTCCACAAACACTGAAAATAAACTGTAAGAAAAGGCAAACATACAGAACTGTCCTTGGTTCATTCTTGACTGGGAGACCAGTTCAGAGGAGCAATGTGAACCAGCACAGAAAGACAGGGCTGCCACAGCATTTTCCTCTATGCTAAAAGTGTTCAAGTAGATGTTCAATTCGCTTTTTCTCCTAAACAGCCATTATTTGTGTTTCTTAAATATCTACATATGCTAACAAATGAGCTATTGATACATCTGCCATACAGAAGAATGAATTTGCGCCATTGTAGGAAAAAGTATGCTCCGTGAGATTATAATGTTGTGAAATAAATCATACACACAACCTTAAATATCTCATGATTTCTCTCATATAATACACACAATATGTAAGTAAGGAACAAAGCAAAAGGCAGATGAAGAAAATGGGGAGATAGCATATTTTTTGAAAAGGGAAGAGCACCACAAGATGGAAAGATAGGGAGAGAGGGGACAAGAAGGGAAAGAAAAAGAATTAGCACATTTTACATTCATATGCCAACTCAACAAAGGAGTACAATCAGTTTGTACTGCAAACATGTGCCAATAAAAAGAAAAGGTAAAATTTTAAAAATTAAAGTAAATTTAAAATTTAAAAATAAAAGTAAGAGAAGCAATGTTTCTTTCTCTCCCTCTGAATCTCAAGTTACATTTACAAATACTTTCTTATCATTTCATGACAGGATAAAATCTTTCTTCCTTCCCTTTGTAATGCATCCTTCTGTAGCCAGAGTTTTGGTGTGGTTCTTCTTTCTCTTGTCATTTTTATAAATTCTCAGGTTGACTGAAGACATTCCAACTGTCTTCACATGTAGCTTCTAGGCTGGCCTGATGTGGTCACAGCTGCTGGGCCTGGTCTTTGCCTGATCATCACTGGTTACGGGAAGGGACAGAGACTTTCTCCCCTGGATAGAGTTCAGCCTTCCTTAGAGGCCTCACAATTTAAACAGACATGGTTTTTATACACTGTTTTTTCCTGTCAGTTCAAAGGTTTAAAAGATCAAATTTACCAGGCAGGAAATGTATTTGAAATAAATCACTGATCAAGGGGCTGGGGATTTAGCTCAATGGCATAAGCACCTGCCTTGCAAGCAGGCGGTCATGAGTTCGATCCCCAGTACCGATAAAAAGGAAAAAGAAAAAAATAAATAAATAAATCATTGATCAGAAGGTGACACTTTAATGAGATTGTCACTGAAACAACCAAAGTGAACTTTCAGTAATAGGCTAGACCAGCCCAATTGTTGAGTTTGTATTTGCAAATCAACATCTTTCTGTGAAGTTTCTAAACTGTTTCAGGATATTAAATGTATATTTTTTCTAACTTGCTCACTCTGTCAGCAACTATCATACCTAGCAATGATTGAGTACCTATAAAAACCAAATGTCTTGAAAGTCACAATACAGTAAAGTGGCAGTTTTGACTATTTTCCTTATTTTTCTTTACTTTGCAGTTTTTTCTAGCTCTTGGACTCATTCATGATTGCCATGCATACTATGCAGTATATAATTACTAAATACTAGTTTAACTGATTATTTTATTTAGCAAATTAAAGAAACTAAAGCTCCCCTTTCATTTTGATTCCTCACTTCCATCAGTGATGCTTCCTCTTTTTGTTAGTAATCAAGGGAGAGTGTTATACTTGCCCATGTGAAGATAAATCAGTCAAAAAAGAGCCTAGAAAGCCCAGGTTAATAATTAATTTACCTCAGGCTCATTACACATGCACTTCTGCTTTTCCTTTTACAAATTAATTAATTACATTGGTACGTTTTGGATATCCATAATAATCACATTCATCATAAGGAGTTTGTGCCTTTACATGATGTAGCTTGATTCTTCTTTTTCTCCCTTTCCCCTCTGCTCCCTTCAACCTCTCTAAACCTTCTTATTTACAAAAGCTTTGTTTCCATTTTCTCTGCTATTCATTTTTTCTTTTCCCTTCCATCCTCGCCCCCCTTCCTTCTCCCTATTCCCCTTGTCATTTGAATATTTTCTTCTCATTTTGGGTCCTTACTGAACCTTTCATTTTCTCACACGAGAGGAACAATGCAGTATTTAAACATGTGTGTCCAATTTATTTCAATTAGTGCATGGTCTTAAGATGTATCCATTTACTTAGAAATGCCTAAAGGTTAGCCTTCTCTATCACAAAGCAGTACTATAGTATAATATAATGTAATAAAATATAAATATCCATATCTTTTATATCCATTCATCTATAGATTGGCATTTGGGATGTTTCATAGATCCTCCAAATCTTCATATATGATTTTAAATGATGCTCTCAGTTGATCTAAGTATCATCATATTAAGTATTCATAATTAAGCAAAAGTAAAGTAAACCCTTGCCTTTCTTGACCAAAGAACTCACTTGCTCACATTCAAGTATATGTTACTTTTAGTAAAGTGTCTATTGAAGTTTTTGTCCCACCACATGTCTAGACTCACGTTCATTTTCTAGTTTAATATTTTTTTTTATTATTTAGTTCTCTCTGTTGTCTAAATACAAGCCCTTTGTAAATATCATTTATAAATTTTTTTTCCCAGCCTATAGCATGACATTTTGTTCTTCTATCACTATTGTTTAAAATGTAAGCAAGTCTTACATTTTGATGTAGTCTAATTTACTCTTTTTCTTCTTTTTTAGTTATTGCTTAGTTATTTATTGTCACATATTTACCATACATAATGATCACATTCATCATAGGGAATTTGTACATGTATTAATTGTTTTTTAAAAGTTTCACAGATAATACCTTGGAATTATATAGAACTTTTCCCAATCACTGGTTCACAAATATTTTCTTTTTTTTCTCAGGAAGTTTTATAATTTTATAATTTACATTTGCATAAATAAGAATATATAATGGTCCATTTGGAGTTAACTTTTACATTAAATATGATTGGTAGTTTGAAGTATGTCTGATTGTGTACAAAGAGAATACTAATTTTCCAACTAGCTCAAAAGAGCATTATTCAATTTTAAAAATTTTATTAATATTTAACAATTTAATTATATTAATGGAGTTCAGAGTGATATTTCCGTACATTAATGGAAGTTGATCCGATCAAATCTAACTTCTCTCTTTCTACCGTTTCTATCCTATCTTAAAAAAATCATTTGGTCATTAAATAATTTTTATACTTTTGCCAAAGAATAGTAGGAATAGGCCCAATAATGTGACTATATTTCTAGACTATTATGCTGTGATCAGTCTTTTTGTCTCTTATTTTACTAATTTTCTACTTTCTTGATTAGTGTAGCTTTAAAATAAGATTCAAAGTGAGGCAATGTGACAAGTCTAACTTACGATTTTCTATATAAATATTTGACATTTAAATAAATTTTAAAATCAGATTATTAATAACTGCAAATAATGAAGCCTGCTGGGATTTTGACCAGATTGTATTAACTCCATATATGCATTCATAGGGCTGAGGATTTAGCTCAGAGGCATAAGCGCCTGCCTTGCAAGCAAGCAGTCATGAGTTTGATCCCCGGTACCAATAAAAAAAAAAAAAAAAAAAAAAAAGAAAGAAAGAAAGAAAAAGACATCTATGCATTCATGTTGATCCATTAAATTTTCTGTGGAGTTGTACCACCAGCAGTGGACCCTGTCCTTCAGCTCTTTCACCATCTGTTCCTGGCATCTTAGGGTTACTCACAATAAGAAATCACAGTGAAGCTTTAGATTCTAAAGAGCACAAAAGTGAAATGACATAGAACTCAACCCTTTCTATAGATAGCGTATTACCAGTGCAGTCAAAGTGCTCTAAAATATGCCACCCTAAATAAATACAAACCCTAAATGACCTTGACACATCTTCTAGTGTAATTTCTTCCAGTTAATAAAACTCAGCAAATAATGCTGCTTTAACCTCAGCTTAGTGCATTCGGTGATCAATCGTGCTCTCAGATAGCAGGGTATCACTGCAGATGGCTTTGGCCTTTAAATTTGTGATGTTCTGAAATAGCTGGAGACGTTCTCCTTGGGTCCACAATTACTTCTCATCCATGATGAAATCTGAAGACAGTAGGACTATGTCTTGGTCTAATATGAAAATGTAAGGAGCCCTTTGGAGGGGAACAATGAAAGGAATTACCTTTCATAAAGGAAAAACAATAAGTTGCAAACCCAGATGTTTATAACACATGGTTGACTCCATTGTTATGCCTCAGTGCACTCTGCTTTCAGAGCTCCACACAACACACAACTAAAGTGGCCAAGATCAGACTCCTGTGGCTGTGACCCAAGCCTTCATCTAGGATTCCTTTCTACAATGGTTGTTTCTTTTAAAAACCTTCAGAGATGAAGAGCATTGGTGATTTGTTTCTTCTCAATGCTTATTATTCACCTTCTGCATCAGTCAGTGTTTACTAGGAAAATAGATATAACACAAGATATGTAAATGTATGAGAAATTATAAGATTAACTTACAATGGTCAACCACAAAGTGGAATGAGGGAGCATGCAGAGGGTGTCTGCACAGTGGAGGCAGAAAGATCCTGTTCAAGGCCTGCAGTTTACTGCAGTGTCCCATGCAAGTCCATGTCAGAAGATGGATAGGTCTATGACACAACACTGAAATATCTATGATTGAAGGCTCAAGAGTCTATGACCACGGCTGAAGAGTCCCAGGCACAAGCTGAATAATCTGTGGCACAAGCCAGGAGATGATATCTAAGCTTAAGGCTCAGAAAAACCTGCAACCAGTTCCTCCTCATTTGCCTCTTACGGTATGGTGGCTACTCTCCTGGGATGGGTGTAGGACTCATACCATCTGCATGCCTTCCTCTTGCACAGACTGATGATGCTACAAATTAAGGACCCTGGCCCCCTGCTGAATCACTTAGTTAATTTCTGACCTCAGATTGACACAATGAGCAATAGCCTAGAACTTATGACTTGTCCTCTACACCCTAGGATATAGAGCTGCTGAGTCACTTAGTTAAAGCTTCTAGACTTCTTAAACTGACAAAACGTATGAACCATAGTCTTCCAAAGAAGCCTCTTCAGATTTAATTTAAGGATCAGTCATTATCCAAATTGGTGTTTGAAGGAGGAAATTATGGTAGAAATAGGGGTGTTTACCCTAGAGTTGTGCACTGTGTTCTAGAAGAGCTCCTTGAATGGAAGTGCAGGGAGGCCAATGGAAAGCCGAATGGGTGGCCTGCCAAGAGGCTTCAACAGATGACATAACCTTGAAATCTGTCAACATTTGTCCGATGTCTTTAAATGAACTTGGAAGAACACATAATTACATTGTATTAATAGACCTGACTAAATAGAGCTGATGCTAACAGACAATATATTTTACACATGATCACAGGGATACTTCCAGCCATGATTTTGAGCAAGTGTGTCAGGACAAGGATGTTTTCTCCACAGAGCTCCATCTACCTTGTAACAACACATTTCCCTGTCATTCCAGTTATAAAGAACTTGCTGAGTCTAACGTTTAAGCAGAGTGCTACACAGACTTTGAATATAAGAAAAAGTCTAAAAATATTAACTTCATTTCTCTGTTCTGCCTGTTGCTTGGTCAAACATACATAGTCCAATGTAGCTTCTAAAACGCTTCTGTTACATTTACATTTTAGAGCTAATCTTTTCTCTTTCAGGTGACTTCTACTTATCATTAGAGTGTATTAACATGAAAAAAATTACCTAGATTGAAGACACCACTCTGAAACAGCTAAGCAGCCACTTCTCTCAGCTTCTCTCCCTAGAATTTCTACATCACAATCAGACTTACTTTATTCCCAAAAACAACCAGCCATCCTGGTGGCTGCATACTGTAAGTGTCTAGGATGAATTCAAACTGATAGAACAGGCAAATGGCAAGAATACTCACAACATGAGACTTTGATTTATGCATTCATTTAATCTGTATTGAATGTATGTCACATATTAAAAAGTGGGGGATATAAAAATTCATATATTTATCTTAAACATAATGACAGTGGTACCTCAAATCTCAAAGGTATGAACTCCTCTTCACCCTTATCTTCCCCTACAGTGACCTAATCCGAGGTCATTCTTTACTTTTATTTTTTTCTTACTTTTTTGGACTGGGGATCAAACTCACAGCTTTGTGCTTGCCAAGCAGACACTTACAATGCTAAGCTAAATCCCCAGTCCCAAAGGCCATTCTTGTGAACAGTCAAACTGGTAGTTTACAAGCTATTTTCTACTTTCCACCTTCATATATCTTTTCCTTTAGTCCTCTTGACACTCAGCAAACATATAAGCCAAATCTGTCTCGAACATTGATTTTCAGGTATTGGATTCTCCCCTTGAGGATTGGAGGTTTTCAGTTTATTGCTGTTTTGTCATATAAACTTAGAGGTCATTTTGTAGTTAAATATTTACTAATTTATTTGGAAGAATATCTCCCAATGTATTCAATGGTTGAGAATAATCACAAGTGGTTTCTTTTTTTAACATGACATGAAGAAAAAGATAACTAAGAGCTTTTATACCATGTATGGTAACAACATAGAATTCACACATCAAACTCAACCAGCAATGCAAAGCTATTTCTGCTTCTCTTTGCTGCCAGAACAGATGTACAAGACCCAGAAACAGGAACTAATGTTGAGGATTTTTTGATAAATACACATATATTTTAGATCTTTGATCATGATAAAAAAAAGGAAAACTAAGAGAATGTGAAAAATTACTAAATTGAATAATTAAAACAGTTAACATGCACCCCTGGCATTGGACTGTTTTAACTAATCATATAGAATACATTTGCAGTGAATTCTAATTAATGCTTAACTTCTCACACCATAGTTAGAGTAAGTGCTAAAAATGCAATTAAGTGACTATTTTAATTTCTAAAATTGTTATTACATTTTCTTTTTTTGAAGTTTGAGTTTAAATTATTAACATGTGGGACCTGATTTTCGTGTTTTAAAGACAAAAAGACAAATGTGCTCTGGTTTTCATAAGGACTAAAGAAATCACTATTTTAGAAATTTTATGAATTTATTTCATAGTATTTTGAATTCTTGCAATTCCATGTTTCATTTCACCAGGTAAGTTTTCTCCTTCGCAATAGGCTAGCAAGTTCAAAGCATATGGGAAATCTCATCTCCATCCAGTATATGAAGGATCCTCAGCATCCAGAAAGACTTTACTATCTATCTTTGTAATTACTTTTCCTCCCTAGGTAATATTTCCTATAATGCTTTTTTTTTTTTTTTTTTTTTTTTTTTTTGTGCTGGGATTAGAATTCATGACCTCATACTTGCAGACACCACAGTGCCACTGAGCTATTTCCCCGGCCCCTACAATGATAATTTAATAATATTTTATTTCATGAGCTTTGATGACTCAAGAAAAAAAAAAAAAAACTAATGAGGGCTTGATCTATATGGCTGACTCCAGGAGAGTATTGAAGGCAATGTCCAATGCCCACCTGGATAGGTGAGAAGAAATTTGAAAAGTTGATGGTGAGGAAGAGTAGGAATTAGGAAGCCAGAGACTGCAGACCAGGCAGTAATCTATTGCTCCCCAATGATAAGCAAAAAAAAAAAAAAAAAAAAAAAAGAAGAAACAACTATAAAACCAGAAAAGAGAAAAACTTCTTCCATACCATACTGATATGCAACTCAAACCTAAAGTTTCAGTCCTTAGAGCCACGCTGACATCACTTGATTGAAAATCTTCACCTATTCCAGGAGAAAACTTCACATGGCATTTAGTGTCATTGAAAATTAATTTTAACTAGATATTTCAAAAGAACATATTGCTGAGAAATGTGACACAATGATTTTAACTTCTTCATCATTCTAAGTTTACCCAAGTCAAACACTTTTATATACACACAAAGACAATTTCATGTTCTTTATTTTTCTCATTTTTCAACTACTCACCCCCAATGCGTCTGTGCTCATTATACAAATTACACATGTTAATAGCTAAATACATGAAGCATATAATCAAGCACATCCGCAAACACATACACATGTGCAAACACACAAACACTGGAACAGAATTAGAACATTTGCTTGATTTATAAGACTATCAGAGACATCACTTCATAAAATGAATGAAAAATGAAAACAAGGCAGAAGTTATATATTTCAGTTCAATTTTGAAACATACATGTTAAACTGTTTCACACCCAGACTTCAAGAGAATCAAGGTAGTGGTGTAACTAATAAGTTATCAGTGGGGATTTTGAAAAAATGGCCTGTAGCAGTAAAAATTATAAGGAAGCCTCAAATCCCTCCTCAGCAACCTTGTAAGTAAATGTCATGTTTGACAAAGTAGTTCATGTTGAGAAATGCCATCTGTGAGGATATTAGAGATGATGAGGAGATGCCATGCTTGATAAGGCTGGTAATGCCAGTGCCCATCAGAAGAGCTGGCTGATATTTCAAACTCACAGGGAAAAGAGCACCAAGAGAAGAAAATGGTAAGTTTAGAGAAACCACCTGAAACCTTTCCTAATGACCACAAGTTTATGGGGATCATTCTGTGTAAAAACATCACAAATTCAAATTTCTAATTTGTTAATGGACCAGCTTCTTATTTTTAAAATTTTTTCTCTGCTTTCACGTTGCATACTAGCTTTCCTTTTGAGATTCATTAAATATTGTTGTCTTTTATGTATTAATATATATCCATTTCACTGATTAAAAATGGTAATCTAAGAAGTTTTTGTCCCCATTTTGGGTGTTGTATTCAATTCAATATGTTTTAAGAATATTTTCTAGGTGCAGAGGAGGGGCTGGGTGGATCTGGGGCACCTGCATCTGCCTCCCAGTGTGTATGGAGGACTGTGGAAGTCTCAGCGGGCAGGGGAGCATCGCAGGTTCCAGAGGCCCCGCAGCCTGTGGTGAATGCTCAGCGCAATCTGCCCAAAGCCCAGACTGTTCAGGACCCTCCAGGCTTCTGGGTGCAAGGAAGTGGAGAAGTGGGTTTGAGGCCTCTGCATCCACCTCCCCATCCCGGCTGCACTTGGAGAACTGTGGAGTTTCCAACAAGTAGGCGGACGCATGCTATCCCTGGAGCCCAGGCTGTTTGGGACTCCCACGCCTCTCCATCGGTGTGCAGAGGTGGGGCTGGGCAGATCTGGGGTGCCTGCATCAGCCTCCCCGTGTGTCTGGAGGACAGTGGATGTCTCAGCGGACAGTGGAGCATCACAGGTTCCAGAAGCCCAGCAGCCTGTGGTGAGCGCTCAGTGTAATCTGCTCAAAGCCCAGACTGTTCAGGTCCCTCCAGGCTTCCGGGTGTAGTGAAGTGGAGAGGTGCGTTTGAGGCATCTACATCCGCCTCCGCATCCCGGCCGAACTTGGAGAGCTGTAGAGCTTCCAACAGGCAGGTGGATGCACAGTGTCCCTGAGGCCCAGCTTATCTGCATCTTCGGCATTCTGAAAAGGCAGAGGAGGGCCACTGGTTCTGCAGGCCCAGTGACTTGGGGTAAGGGAGTGCCAGAGTCTCAGGAGCTGCAAACATAGAAGGGGATTTCCAACAGACCCTGAGGAAGCTTTCAAATAACACTTGAAACACAGAAATATAGAAAAATGACAAAACGAAAGACCAAATTACAACCTCAAACCTCCAGCCCATCTCAAGAAACCCTAGGAGCAATGTATATAGAAGAAAATATACGCCATTCAACTCAAATGCCGGACACAATAGCTACTGAAATTAACAAGCAACTCCAAGAAGCTTTAAAGAAATTCAAACTCGAAATAATCTCCCAGGTAAAAGAAGAAATGATAAAAGAAATGAAAGAGATTCTGAATATATCTAAAGAAAACAAAGATAAAAAATTGGAGGAACTAAACAAAAAGATAGAATCCCTGGATGAGCAATATAAGAAACAAACAGAATACATAATGCAGATGCATAGAGATATACAGGAAATAAAAAACTCCACTGAAAGTTGTAAAAACCGCCTTAATGAAAGTGAAAATAGAATTTCAGACCTTGAAGACAGGATTGCAGCTAGTGAATAGGAAAGGAAAGATCTTTTAAAACTAACAAGGAATCAGGAAACAACAATTCAACAACTGCAAGATGATGCAAAGAAAAATAACATAAGAATGATAGGGATTAATGAAAAAGAAGGAGACAACATAAAGGATGTCAAGAGGATATTTAGAGAAGTAATAGCTGAAAATTTCCCAAGCATGAGATCAGAAGCCGACATCAGGATCAGTGAAGCATATAGAACTCCAAATAGTCATAACCAAAATAAAACTACACACAGACATATAATAATCACCATCCAAGAAATCCAACACAAGAATAGATTATTAAAAGCTGTCAGAGAGAAAAGACAGATCACTTATAAAGGAAAACCTATCAGTATCACAGCAGAATTCTCAGCACAAACAATAAAGTCAAGAAGAGCATCGAGTGAAGTATTCCAGATCCTAAAGCAAAATGATTTCCAACCTAGACTGATGTATCCTTCAAAACTATCATTCAAAATTGATGGTGAAATATGATACTTCCATGACAAAGAACAGCTGAAGAACTTCATGAACACCAAACCAAACCTATAAAAAATATTGAAAGATAGTTTAGATACACAAAGGAAAAAACCACTAAGCAAAGCAGATAATTAAACAGAACAGAAAGATAAAGATGCAACAGCAGAGAGTTAACATGTCAACAATAAACCAGCATTTAACAGTAATAACCATTAATGTAAATGGTCTCAATGCACCAATCAAAAGAAACAGACTAGCAGAATGGATCAAGAAACAAAATCAAACATTTGCTGTTTACATGAAACCCATCTAACCCAGAAGGATACTCACAGACTGAAAGTCAAAGAATGGAAAACAATATTTCATGCAGCAGGAATCCAAAAAAAAAAAAAAAATAAATAAATAAAAAAGCAGGAGTAGCCATTCTGTTTGCAGACAATGTGAACTTTAAACCAACGATGACCATAAAGGACTACATACTCGTAAGGGGAAAACTCCAAGAGGAAGAGATAACTATCTTAAATATATATGCACCAAACTCCAGAGCACCCAGTTATATAAAACAACTATTAACAGAAATGAAAACTCAAATTATCAGTAACACAATTGTAACAGGAGACCTTAATACACCATTGACACCAAGGGACAGATCAACCAGACAGAAAATGAGCAAAGAAATAACAGAACTGAATCACACCTGTGAACAAATGGATTTGATAGACATATACAGAATGTTCCACCCAACAACATCAGAATACACATTCTTCTCAGCAGTACATGGATCATTCTCTAATATAGACCATATATTAGCTCACAGAACATATTTAAACAAATGCAAAAGAGCTGAAATCATCCCTTGCATGTTATCAGATCATAGCACTCTGAAATTAGAAATTAATGATAAAAGATACTGCAAAAATCCCGCAAAAACATGGAAACTGAATAACACACTCTTGAGTAATCAGTGGGTCACAGAAGAAATTAAAGAAGAAATTAAACAATACCTAAAAGAAAATGAAAATGCAGATACAGCTTACCAGAATTTGTGGGTTACAATGAAAGCCATCCTCAGAGGAAAATTTATTGCACTGAGTACCCACATCAGGAAACCAGAACGAATACAAATAAATACCTTGATGCTACACCTCAAACAGCTAGAAAAAGAAGAGCAAGTCAAGCCAAAAGCCAAAAGAAGAGAGGAAATTATAAAAATCAGAGCAGAATTCAATGCAATAGAGACTAAGAACACAATACAAAGAATCAACGAATCAAAGAGTTGGTTTTTTGAAAGAATAAATAAAATTGATAAGCCCCTAGCCAACCTTATTTTAAAAAGGGAAGAAAAAGCTCAAATTCATGCAATAAGAAATGAAAAAGGTGAAATCACTACAGACCCAATAGAAATACAGAAGATCATTAACACCTATTTCGAAAACCTCTACTATCAAAAGTTTGATAACACAGAAGAAATAGACAGATTCTTAGAAACATATGAAGTACCAAAGCTAGATCAAGAGGATGTAAAACTGTTGAATAACCCAATCTCTGTTAATGAAATTGAAAATGTAATTAAGTCCTTACCTACAAAGAGGACAACAGGCCCAGATGGATTCAGTGCAGAATTCTACAAGAAATACAAAGAAGACCTAATGCCGACACTCCTCAATCTATTCAATGAAATTGAAGGGGAAGCAATCCTTCCTAAGTCGTTCCTGGAAGCAAATATTACTCCAGTACGAAAACATGAGAAACACCCAACTAAAAAAGAGAACTATAGACCGATCTCCTTAATGAACACAGATGCAAAAATCCTCAATAAAATATTGGCAAATAGGATGCAGCAAATCATCAAGAAGGTTATACACCATGACCAAGTGGGATTCATCCCAGGAATGCAAGGATGGTTCAACATACGTAAATCAATAAATGTAATCCACCATATCAATAAAGCCAAAAGTAAGAATCACATGATCATTTCTATAGATGCAGAAAAAGCCTTCGATAAGGTCCAACATTTATTCATAAGAACTTTACCAAAAATTGGAATAGATGGTCTTTACCTCAATATAATAAAGACCATTTATGTCAAACGAACAGCCAGCATCGTACTAAATGGCCAAAAATTGAAAGCCTTTACTTTAAAATCAGGCACAAGACAAGGATGTCCTTTATCATCACTCCTACTTAATATAGTACTGGAAGTACTAGCCAGAGCAATTAGGCAAGAGAGAGAAATAAAAGGGGTAAAGATAGGAAAAGAAGAAGTTAAATTATCTTTGTTTGTAGATGACATGATACTCTACATAGAAGACCCCCTAAACTCCATTGAAAGACTCTTAGATACAGTAAGTAAATTCAGTAATGTGGCTGGATACAAAATCAGTTCTCAGAAACAATAGCATTCCTATACACGAACAACAAAATCACAGAGAGGGAAATAAGAGAAACTACACTCTTCACATTAGCAAGCAAAAAAAAAAAAATGAAATATTTAGGAATTACTCTTACAAAAGAAGTGAAAGACCTATACAGTGAAAATTATAATACACTGAAAAAAGAAATTGAAGATGATCTCAGAATCATTTTCTGACAGAGTGCTTTAGAAGATTCTCTTATGTTTTCCCATGCAGTTCCTTTAATATACACTCTATATTTAATGATATCTTTCTTGCTTAGAAAACATGAAAAAGACAAAACTATGTCTATTAAGAAAGTAACAAGAGGGGCTGGGCATTTAGCTCAGCGGCGTAAGCACCTGCCTTGCTAGCAAGCGGTCGTGAGTTCGATCCCCGGTACCAATTAAAAAAAAAAAAAAAAAGAAAAGAAAAGAAAGAAAGAAACAATAAGAGATGCTTGTTTATTTCTTTGATGAATTTCTTACAGTGCAACACATGAGCATGAAATGCTTGCAGTCTCTAGAGGAAAATCTGATGTGTACTTGCTCATTGACCACAGGAGCTACTAGAATGGACAAGGATCTGGGCACCAACATGCCTGAAATGACTTTGCAGAGCTCTGAGTAGAACATAATGCAAATAGTAGATTTTTTTTTAAATAGGGGGAAACAACCGCAACAAAAAGACAAGAAAAACAAGAAACAAAACAGACAAACAAGCAACAATGACAAAAACTCCAAAACAATAATAATGTAGGCTTCCAAAATGAGATGTTAAGAATTTAACAGTAGTTGCTATTTTGCATTTTATCTTCAAGATTTGTTTAGATTACTAGATACAGACACACAAAATTGATCTAATTGTATGGATATTAACTGATCTGTTCTAAGAAGTAATAGAATTAGTAGTATAATCATCTTAGCTACCTTATATGTGTGTATATCTATAGGATCTATATAAATATGTATATAAATAGGATATAAATTTGTGTGTGTGTATATACACACACACACACAAATTTATATCCTATTTCTTTTCCCTTCCTTCTTTTCTGTATCTGAGTTATTTTTCCCCTTTGAGCAGCTTTTTACTCTTTTACAATATTTATGGAAGATTTTGGGTCATATTTCAGTTTCTTACACTAGGAAAACAATATGGTATTTACACATGTGAGTCTGATTTTTTCACTTATGAGTATGGCCTCGTGTCACAACCATTTACCTACAAAAGCCTCTATATGTTTTCCTTTATAGCTGAGCATTATTCCAATACATAAAAATATCACAGCTTTCCTATCTATTCCTAAAATGCTTAAGGTATTTGATTGGAATTGAATTGAATATGTATAATAATTGAAGGAGAATGGCCATTTTCACAATTTTTGTTCTTCCTATCCATGAATAAGGTATGTCTTCCTATTTTTTTAAATCTTCAACTGTTTTTCAGAGTACTGTAATTTTTATTGTATGGATCTTTTACTTCCTTTGTTAGATTGATTCCTAAGTATTCCACTTTTTTGATGCTTTTGTGAAGGATGTGGTTTTCCTTAAGTCTTTCTCAGTGAGTTTGTTGTTTGTATTCTCAAATGCTGTTGATTTTTGATTGCTGACTTTGTATCCAGCTACCTTGCTGAATTTGGTTATTAAATCTAGCAGTCTTTCAATGGAGTTTTGGAGTTTTCCATGTAGAGTTTCATGTCATTTGCAAATAGTGATAATTTAACTTTTTCCTTTACTATACTTATTCCTTTTACTTCTCTTTCTTTTCTGAATGCATTGGATAATGTTATCATCACTATAATGAAATGGAGCAGTGATAGCAAAGAACCTTATCTTGTTCCTGATTTTATAATGAACATTTTGAGTTTTTGATCATTTAGTATGATGTGGTCATTTAGTATGATGTTGGTTTGCCATAGATGATTATGGCTATTTGTAATTCTATATGCTTCACTGATCCTGATGTCAGTTTCCTTTTACATGTTTGGTAAGTTTTCAGCTATTACTTCTCTAAATATCCTCTTGACATCCTTTATGTTGTTCCCTTCTTTTTTATTTATCCCTACCAATCTTATGTTGTTTTTCTTTGCATCACCTTGCAGCTGTTGAATTATTTCCTGATACCTTGTTATTTTTAAAAGATCTTTCCTTTCCTGTTCAGGAGCTGCAATCTGGTCTTCGAGGTCTGAAATTTTATCTTTACTTTCGTTTTGACAGCTTTCAATGGAATTTTTGATTTCCTGTATATCTCTTTGCATCTGCTTTATATATTTCTTATATTGTTCATCCAAGGATTCTTTTTGTTTTGTTCCTCTAATTTTTTAACTTCCTTTAATTTTTTAACGTCTTTTTTAGATGTGTTCAGCATCTCTTTCATTACTTTTATCACTTCTTCTTTTACTGGAAGATTATTTCTAATTTGAATTCCTTTAAAGCTTCGCAGAGTTGTTTCTTTATTTCAGTTGCTATTATTTTAGGTATTTCAGTTATATGGCATATATTTGCTTCTATGTACATAGCTCCTAAGGTTTCTTGGCATGATCTGGAGGTTTGAAATTGCATTTTGGTCTTTTTTTTTTTTTGTAATTTTCCTATATTTTTTTTGTCATATTCCTATATTGAAACACAGAGGTGTTTCAAGTCTTGTTCTAATGCTTCCCCTGAGAATGTTGGAAATCATCTTCTATTCCCTCAGCTCTGGGGACTGAATGGAGGTTACTGAGCATGGTCCAGTCAGGCTCACAGGACCTCACGTGCTACCTCCAGTGTTCCAGGAAGCTGGGCGGGCACCTAACCACTGCAGACGATGGTCCATAGACCTCCCTGGGCAAGGTCCAATGCTCTGGAACTCACTTCACGTGCCCTTAACTCCCTGATTCAAGAAGGTCACTGGGCGTAATCTATTTGGGCCACAAAACCTCCCACAAAATCTAGACTAGTCCAGGTGGCTGGAAGCTGGGCAGATCCTTGACCACAGGGGGTGATGATCCTAAACTCTACCAGAGCTTGCGATGGTACACAGACACTCATCTCCAGCCACCCAGTTCCCCAGATTGAGAGAGGATTACTGGGGTGGCCCAGGGAGGCCTGAATCATGCAGTGCTGGTCCAGTATGGATGGAAGCTGGGTAGTTCCTTGACCAATGGGAGTGATGATCTTAAACTTTCTTGGGGATTGGGATGGTGCACAGACACTCACCTCTGGGCACCCATTTCCCTGGATTGAGAGAGGGTCAATCAGGGTAACCCAGGCAGGCTCAAAACCTGTGGAGCCCATTGAAGAGTGTCTGGAAGTTGGGCAATTCCTTGACCCCTGTAAGGGATGATCTTAAACTCTCCAGAGTCTCAGGATGGTGCCTGTCATGGATGCCTTTTAACAGATTTTAACTGATTGAGGTAATGATCATCTATTGACATTTTCTCTAGTACTTTTATCAGGAACAAGTGTTTGATTTTGTCAAAACTTTTTTCTGTATCTACTGAGATCATCATGTGATTCTTATCTTTGGTTCTATTGCTATGGTGTATTATGCTTATTAATTTGTGAATGTTGAACCATCCTTGCATTTCTGGGATGAGTGTCACTTGGTCATGATATGTAATCTTCTGAAATATTTGCTGCATTCTGTTTACTAGTATTTTATTGAGAATTTTTGCAACTATGACATTAGGGATATTGATCTGTAGTTTTCTTTTTTGGTTGGGTCTTGCTCTGGTTTTTGTATCAGGGTAATATATGCTTCCAGGAGTGAGTTTAAGAGACTTGCTTTCCTTTCAATTTCTTTGAAGACTCTGAAGAGTGTTGGCCTTAAGACTTCTCTAAATTTGTTGTAGAATTCTTCAGAGAATCCTTCAGAACTTGGGCTTTTCTTTGTTGTTAAGTTTCTAATTACATTTCAAATGAATTAACTGAAATTTGGTTACTCAGTAGTTTCACATCTTCTTGATTCAGCTTTAGTAATTCATATATTTCTAGAAATGTGTCCATTTCTTCTGTGTTATCAAACCTATGAGAGTAAAAATTTTTGAAGTAAGTTTTATTGATCTTTCATATTTCCACAGGATCTATAGTGATTTCACCCTTTTCATTCCTTGTTGTGTGAATTTCTGTTTCTTCTTTCCTTTTACTAATAAAACTGGCAGGAAGTTATCAGTTTTATTTATTCTTTCAAAGGACCAAGTCTTCAATTCATTAATTCTTTGTATTTTTTTCTCAATCTCAATTTTGTTAATCTTTGCTTGATCTTTATAATTGTCTCCCTTCTTTTGATTTGGGGCTTGAGTTGCTTTTCATTTTCTAGAAGTCTGAGGTGCAGTACTAGGTTGTTTGTTTGTGTTTGTTCATTTTCCTTATGTGAGAGTTTACTGCTATAAATTTCCCTCCAAGGACTACTTTCATTGTGTTCCACAGGTTCTGGTAAGTTGTATTTGCATTTTTGTTTGCTTGTAAATATTGTTTAATTTCTTCTTTAACTTCCTCTGTGACCCATTATTCAGGAATGTAATATTTAATTTCCATGTATTAATGGGGTTTTTACAGTTTCTTTTGTCACTGATTTCCAGTTTCACAGCATTCTGATTAGATAATATGCATGAGATAATTTTCATTCCTTTGCATTTATTTAATCACGTTCTGTGGGCTAGTATATAGTCTGTTGTAGGGAATGTCCCTTGTGAAGCTAAGAAGAATCTGTATTTTGATGTTGGGTGGAATACTCTGTACGTGTCTACTAAATTCATTTGTTCAGAAGTTTGATTCAGTTCGGTTATGTATTTGCTGATTTTTTTGTATAGTTGGGCTATCTCCTTGTACCAATAGGATGTTAAGATTTCCCATTTCTTTTGTGTCATTGCTTATTTGATTTTTCATGTCTATTAATATTTGCTTTATATAGACGGGTGCTTTCATATTTGGTGTAATTATTTAAGATTTTTATCACTTCCTCTTAAAGTTTTCTCCTAACTTGTATGCAATGACCTTTTTTAGCTTTTAATCATTCTTTCTTTGAAGTTCACATTGTCTGCAAAGAGAATAGATACTCCTGCCTTATTTATTTATTTGTTTATTTATTTATTTGGCTTTCTGTTGCTTGAAGTATTGTTTTCCATTCTTTGACATTTAGTCTATAAATTCCCTTTTGAGTTAAATGGATTTCTTGTACACATCATGTGGTTGGATATTGTTTCTTGATCCATTCTGCCAGCCTGTTTTTTTTAAACTATTTTTAATTAATGAATTAAGGCCATTTACATTAATGATTGTAACTAATATATATTGTCTTATTTTGTCATGTTATCATTTTGTTCTTGGTTTTTTACCTTTCCTCCCTCTGTTTGTTTGGCCTGGTTGGTGATTTTCCCCATTATTTCAAATTGTAGTTATTTTTGTGTTTATGTAGAATATCTTTGTAGTAGAAGTATCTTATTTCTTTGTCAAATTTGACAGACACTTTTGCAGTAACCATCAATCTGGGTTGGAATTCATTTTCTTTTAGGATTTGGAATACTTTACTCCATGTTTTTCTTCAGTTGATTGTGTTGAGAAGTAGGCTGTGATTCTGATGGGTTTTCCTTTATAGGAGATTTATTTCTTTTCTCTAGCAGTTTTTAATATTTAATATTTAATATTCTCTAGCAGTCTTTAATATTGTTCTTATGCTTAATTTCTGGGATGTTGATTATTATATGTCTGGGTGTAGATTTATTTTAGTTATGGGTAGCTTGAGTTATATATTCTTCATACATCTATATGTCAGTTTCTTTTCCCATGTTTGGAAATTTTCTGCTATCGTTCTGTAAATAGTCTTTTATATCATTTGTGTTGTCACCTTCTGTAAGGTGACATTTACACCTCAAATTTATATTGCTTCTCTTTGCATCATCTTGCAACTGTTGAGTTGTCATTTCCTGATCCCTTGTTATTTTAAAAAATTCTGTCCTTTTCTTTTTTCTAGTTGCAATGTTGTCTTCAAGGTCTGAGTCTATCTTCACATTTTTTTTTTTTTTTTTTGGTCTTTTTCTTTTTTATCGGTACCGGGGATCGAACTCACGACTGCCTGCTTGCAAGGCAGACGCTATGCCACTGAGCTAAATCCCCAGCCCCTATCTTCACATTTTTTCAGGCAGTTTTTCCAACTTTTGATTGAATTTTTGATTTCCTGGATATCTCTTTGAATCTGTTTCATACATTGCAATTCTTTCTTATATTGTTCATTCTAGGTTCCCAGTATTTTCCAATGCTCTTTTATTTTTTAACTATGTCTTTTTTTAGATGTTTTCTGCATTTCTTTCATTACATTTAACATCTCTCTTTTTTTAAATGAAATATTATTGCTGATCTGATTTCCTTTACAGCTTCATGGAGTTGTTTGTTTACTTTAGTTTCTCTCATTTCACAAATTTCATGTGAGTGACTTACATTTTCTTCAATGTCCATGTCTCTTAGACTTGTTTGAAATGAGTTGAAAGTCTGAGATTTCATTTTCACTTTCGTTTTGCCATTTTCCTATATTCCCTTGGAGCAGCCGAATGCAAAATCCCAGTTTCTTCCTGGGTTGACATCGGCTGTCTGTACTGGAGGGCATCTCCCCAACTGAGTGGGAATCATTAGGCATGCCTTACATGGTCCCAAGTGGCTCTTGGATGTTCCCTGGGTGAGTGGAATACATTGGGAAGATCTTCAGCAGGTCACATGTGGTTCACTGATGCCCTCCAACTGCTTGGAGCTATTGGGCAGGGCCTTGCTGGGTCCCAAGTGGCACACTGAGGCTGCCTCGCTTGATAGAATATGCTGGGAAGACCTTCAGCAGGTGTAACAAGGCTCACTGGCTGCTTGAGGTCACCGGTAGGGCAGTAGCAGGTCTCCAGCATGCACAGAGGCTACCTGGCTAGGTATAGTATGGTTGGCAGCTTTTAGCACACTGAGGCTTCTTGAGCAGCACACCAGTCTGCCAAGCTAGGTTGAGTATCTAGACAGGCCTTCTGCAGCTGCACCAAGGCTCCTTGGTTGCTTTTGGTCACTGGGCAAGTCCTTACTGAGTCCAGAATAATGCACTGATATTTACCGGCTAGGTGGAGTACACTGGGCAAGCATTTAGTAGATATCACAAAGTGAAGTGAGACTTTCCAGTTGCTTGGGGTTCCTGGGCTGGTCAAGTAGTAAAATTTAAAACAAATAATTTTTCTCTAAAAAGAGTTTACAGAGTGAATTAAGATAACCTTCCTATAGTCTTCTTGGGAACACTTCTTCATTGTGAAAGAACATTTGTGTTTGCTTTTCTTCTGGAACTGGAAGTCAGTAACTTCTCAGATTTTGTGAAACACAATAAAGTCCTACACTAAGCAAAGAGCTGAAACATGTCGGTGAAAGGTGGATTTAATATGAGTATTATCTGATTGTTAATTAATTTTATTCTTTAAAAACAATGAAAATGTACCTTATGTCTGGCTGAAAACTTTCCCATGATTAAATTTATTTTTCTACTTTATTAAGAAAAAAAATTCAAAATTAAATTTTGGCAGTATATCATTTAGCAGTTTAAACACTGGTTATCTACATTGGAATTAGTAAACAATGAAAGCATAATAAAACTAGTTTACACTCTTTGCTGGATATGTTGCCAGTCAGTTGAGTGTGTTTTGTTTTGTTTTGTTTTCCCCTTGCTAAGGGAGGAAAATGATCAATTGGGAAAATTCAGTTCCTTAAGTTGTTCCGATGGCACTGGATAACACCGGATGCCAAGACTGGACAGAGTCTGCTGCTGGTCACTGCTACTGCCAGGCAATAGCAGCCAATGTTGCCCTTAGTGGATCCTCAAGTAATCCGCAGTTTGTGCTGGAGGCCAAAGGTCTGTCTGCTCTTCTGATTATTGGCTTCTTGTCGCTGGACAGCTACAGGGCTAACAGTCCCTAATATTTGTTGCTCTTTATTTGATATGACCACTCTGTCCACACTGCGCAGGATTCAACTCTGAAGAAGTTATAAGTTTTTCTATGCCTTGCTGAGAAATAAATCATAAGCAGATTTAAAGAACCAGAAGGGAAGTATTTATATCTTAACATTCATTACCTGTGTGGGATCACAACAGGTCAGCACCCCAAAAGGAGCCCTCCTAGACTAACTCCGAAGTGTGAAGGGAATGCTGCTTATATAGCAGCTTCAGGACTGGGATTGGTCCAAATGTAAGTGTACAATTGCTCAAATTCAGGCCTGCTGGCTGACTTAAGTGACAGCCATGAGTAGTCAAATGGGTAGGGTAAGAAGGAGTATATCTAAGATGGTCACAGAAATCTTGGGGTAATTGAAGTGATTCAAAGCTATGCTGTCTTTCAGAAAACAGTGAGACTGTACCAGGGAACCCTGGATGGCTAATGTATTTATTAAAACGAACCAGAGTTGGGGAGACTGGTTAACATTGGCCCCAGGTCCCTCCATCCCTTAATCTTAGCCATGTCAAAATGGTTCACCTCCTCCCCAACAGTTAAACTGGAATTGAGGGAAGGGAAACTCCAGAAATGGGATGAGGCACTGTGGCTGTAGCATGGCCAAACCACATTCTTTCATGCCAACACACACAAAAAAGAGAAGCTCAACCATTTCTTGTTTGTCTCAGATGCTTTCATTGCATCAGAAAATATGGAAAATTCAGGGGTGCAGTAGGCTTATTTTTGTAGTCTCAGTCAGCTATGTAAGAAGTTTCACTGGAAAGTGCTATATACCATGTCAAAATATAAGCAAGTGCTAATGATCTATAAAAATATAACCAGGTATATTGGCAAATGGAACAGATGTAATTACAATACTTGTGCCTTCATGCTGATAATGTACTGAAAGAATATTCTGGCATTAGCAGGAAAAATGTAATCATGTCACATATATGCTATGATCGTGGCTGGCTTTAGAAAAATTAGCTACAGTAATTGAATATGGAGCCAGTTTTACTAACTTGAAAGCAAACGTGCAGATAACAAATGTCATCCTTTAGCAAGTCAATTAAATTAGAGTCTGTAAGCATCTTATTGATGTATATGTGTGAGTTTGAAATAGAATATAGGTATGTGTCAGTTAATTGGTGAGAAATAAACTGTTAGAAACTTTGTACTATTGTCATTTTTATATTAGAGCAACGTCTCTGGTGAAAAATAACCCTGCATTTGGAGTCCATCTCATCTACTTAGTAGTTGTGTAAGAGAATGAGAACTCACACATCAATATCTATAGAACTCTTATACATGTTAAAAAGGTACCAAATATAAAGTAGATGGCCAGTAAAATTTTCAGTGGGTTGGCCTGCTAAGACAGGGGCTACATTCCCCACTCTGTTTATTGAGACTCTTCTTGGTTGTATTAGTTTCCTTTCTTTCCTACTCCTTTCTCCCTGTTGAAGGCTGGTTTAAAAAAAAATGCAGTCAGCCCCTTGATGATCTTAATGTGGCTACTAGGGCAGGGTCTTGTGTTTTACTCAGAAAACAATGAGCAAAAGAAGTGTGAAGATCTAATTTTGACTCAGAATTGAGTGCATAAGGAACCCATTTAGCTGAAACGGGTTTGAAGTGGTTCCTGCTCTCCAAAATTCACTATCTTTATTGATAATGACTTTATAGTGAATCACTGAGAGATAGAATACACAGAACACAGTCACTGGGATGGAAGGAGAAAGTGGCAGAGAGCCACAGTTTCAGTTAGCTACTCCCTGTAATCAGAAGAGGAAGCTAACATTATGCAAAGCAGACAGGAGGAAAACCAGCACATTAAGGACACTAAGAACTTTTAGTAACAAGGAATAGGAAAAATGGAGAAAGAAATAGACATATAAAAAGATCAAAGGATGTCAGCAATTCAGCTTTTGAAGTTTATCTTGTGTTTCTACTCTGGACTGTTACACGTTGATGTAATCTGTAAATTCAGTGTCTTGGATATTTCCTACCTTTTTACTGACTCTAGGCACTACTTCTTGTGGGGCATTGCCTGTCTGTGACTTGTTTTCACAGAACTCTTATGAGGATTGGCCTGATGAATTCTACTAATACCCTTCTATATACATATACTCATAACATGATCATCATATAATTTGAAGAGCATCCTTAAAATCTTTCATATGTGACAGGGAAAAGCATTGTAAACACCATCTTTGGCTTTCCATCTTTTCTGCTGAGAAGGTAGCTGTCATTTCATTGTTGCTGAAAAGGTACCGTCATTTTCTTCTGGATATATCCATTAAGGTTTTTACTTCCTCAGTGATTCTTTATTTTTGTGTGTGTACATGTTTATAATTTGATTTGATAGGCTTTCTCGGCATCTTCCATCAAACTTTAAATATAGACTATCATCTCATAAAACATTAATTTCTCTAGTTTTTTCTCTACTCTTCTTGAAAACTCAACCACATGCTTCTAAAATATGTTCACCATGTTTCTCACTTTCCATTTTTCTACGGGTGTTTCATTTAATGCTTTGCTATGAATCGTTTACTCACTAATCCTCTGTCCCAGTGTTCAATGTGCTATTAAATCAATTTAATAAGTACTAAAGTATAGAGTCCTAAAATTTCCATTCTTCCATTGGATATCAGTTGGAATTCTCTTTTTAATATGTTAATTCTTTCATTTATTTTCTTACCCTACTAATTGTGGTTAAATTTTACATTATAAATTCAATGTCAGGATCAACTCCTAATCTGTTTCTGTTGTTCATTTTCTTTTGGTTCTGTTCTTTAGGGTAGCTGTCTCATTTGTTGTGTTGTTGAATGCTGGAAATTCTGATTGAAAACTACTAGTTACATGAACTCTTCAGCTTCTAGAAGACTTAGTAAAAGTTTTATCATCATCTGTCAGTGCTCACTGAAGTAGACATAGCATGTTAGTCTACATTTGGGCTGAGGATTCATGGTTTTCCTTTTACTCCTGGGTAGCAGTCTACATTCCTAGGAGTTCATATCCAATAGTAACACATAGTTCCAATATTCTACTTCGTCTTCATAACTATGAGAATAGTACAGTTGAACACAGGTTTTGTATAAATCTAAACTTGGATAAATATCATATTATTTTAATCAGTTAACAGCTTGACAATTTTGTTTTGCCAAAATCTTGTTCTTGCTTTTATCCTGAGATTATTATCTATAGGTTATGAAAATGATCTTTATAAAAGAAACTTTCTATTCTTCTAGGTACATCAATAATGAAAAGACACAGTTTGAACTCCAAGGTCCTGGAAAAGTTTCTATCAAGCAGTATATAATGTGTACTGTTGTCACTAAACCAGAAAACTTTGTTCTTTTTTTCTACAAGAACACTTGTGTGTATGTGTTGAAGAATCAGATATAAGATGCTTATTTCTCAAATGCATTGTGTCTTCTGATATGTTTCTCCTAACACTAGCATAGTAAACTATGTGAAATTAAAATAATCCTAGCTTTCTTATTTACTTACAATATTCAAAATTTTCTTTACCTTGAAGAGAACTTCCAGATTAATATAAAAAATCATTGAAAGAATTACATATCTTGTTGTGTCCCTAAATTTAATGAGAATTCCCCTAAACTTTTTCTTTTTCCATTATGAGACACATTGTTTGTTTAAGATAGTTATTATTTATTATATAAAATCATGATTTAGCTGAGCATGATGGCTCAAGCCTATAATCCCATCACTTTGGGGCTGTGAGGCAGAAAGATTTCAAATTTAAGCCCATTCTGGCCAACATAGTAACTTAGTGAGGTCTTAACTCAAAATAAAAAATAAAAACGACTAGGGGTGCAATTCAGTGTGAAGGTTCTATGTTCAATCTCTGTGTTTTTTTAAAGTACATATGTATATGGCATAAGTATTTTTACTTACCAGAAATAGTTCTATTTTTTCACATAACTAGGTACTATAGGAACATGTTTTTGCATCCTTATTCATGATGCTGTAATTATAGAAACATATTATAAAATTAACCTTTAAATTCTGTTTGTCTTGATGACTTTCCTGTCTCTGGGGTATCCTACACCCATACTTAAAGGAGAACAGGGTTTATTCTGGCCCATGTTTGCAGTGGGTTCTTAAGCAGACAGAGAAGTGAGGAATGGGGGTTCAAGGATACATTCTTCCAGGTCAGATCCTGAGGGGCCATTCCAACCAGGCTGTAGCTCTCACCAGCACACTCAGCTGTAATGAAATCATTAATGGATAAACCCAATGATGAGTACAGAGCCCCATCATCTACTTCCCTCCCCCACACATGAAAATATAGGAGGACATTTTAGATCTAAACCATAACATTACACAAAATAAACTGGGATTTTAGTTTGATACTGGTTTTTGTTACAATTTATCTCAGGCTAGTCTGTACTTGTATGATAACACTGTAGTATTCTCTCATGAAATAATTTATTTTGATAAATAAATTACAATTTTTATACTTTTCTGTTTCCTAGAAAAACTTTGTAACATTAGAACATAACATCATTGAAAATCTAACAAAACTCTTCATCGAATAAACAGAAATTCATATTGTGTTTTGATTTCTCAATATTGTTAAACATGTAGTTTGTAGTATTTAAGCTTTTTGCCTCTTTTGATAATTTTTCCAAGTTATTTTGTGACCCAAATACTTTTCAAATCCTAGGATTCTGTAGCTGTTAGTAATGTCTCTAAAATCTCCTATAGATTGAAATACTAGTTCCATCATGAAGTGACCTTTGGTATATGGGCATATTCATGAACCCCTGATAAGCTTCATTTTCTTTATTAAAGTAGTAAAATAATGATGTAATATATCTAATGATTATTTAATGATTAAAGAGTACAAATTTCTTGTCAGTAGCTGGTATGTTGCAAATTCTGAGGAAATGTTAACTAGTTAAACTTTTATAAATAATTTATCTCCAAGGTAATTTAGTGACCATCGCTGGATAAACAGGGAGGTCTAACTCATATCTTTTGTTGTCAATCCTATTAAATAAATAGTCATGCTTAATGATTGTGTCTCTGTTCCTGATGTTCATTAAAAATTATTTACTGAGGATAAAAGATAAATGTAGTATTTTCCAGGCTCATGAATATGGACTTCAAAAACTGAAATTGCTTTCCCAAATTTTATTCTTTTCCTTTCCTTTCTACTTAACTATTGTCTTTCACCCATTATCCGCTAAGAGGAATTTGTTTCTCTTAGTGTGCTAAGTATTACTGGAAAAATATTATTCTAAATTTTAGAAGCAAATCATAGTTTTTCTGTGAATTTTTTTGTGATTTTCTTGAATGCAAGACCAAAATTTTCATTTCAAAGGTCTGAGGAAAAGGCTTGAAATATTTGAGCTAAGAAGCATGATGATTAGATTTATGGTTCAAAATATTTTGCTGATAGCAGGGAACACCCGGGGTAGAACAGCCCCAGGGAGTAAAGATACCTGACTCAGGAGTGGGCACAATTATGTGAAAATGTCAAACGGAAATCAAAACAAAGAGGTGTTACAGATGCAGACCAGAGAAATACTGATGAAATTTTGTATGCCACAATGATGGAAAGAAAAATGAAATTTGACAAAGTCCTCTATGAATTCTGATTGGCATATCTGTGAATATTAGAAATAGCATTTATCAGAATAGGAAATATAAGAGAAATCATTCATTTTGCACGATGAGAGGATTATTGTACATGTTTAATGTTAAGTGCTAAAACGCTACCCAAGAAATGATAAACAATCAATATTCCCATCATAGAAGTATTTTCTATGCCTAAAACTAAACCAAATATATAGTAAACTAGCTTAAACAAGCTAGCTTGATCAAGAATTGAAAATAAAGTAATAACACACATTTGGTTAAAATCATTTGCCCTCTGCTGTGGTTTGTGTCTGGGTGTCTTCTCCAAAGCCTCATGCAGTCAGGGAGGTGGGTTTCTAGTGTTTGTGAATGACTCACGGTTCAGTGCTGGGATTATGAGTGTGAGTGCCACATCCAAGTGAGTGTGGCTTATATACAATACACGGGGCAGAAAAAGTCTTTTCTCTATGCTCCTCTTGTTGCTTGTGCTATTTTCCACTGCCATAAACTGCTACGCCATGCTATGTGCCATTCTGCCTTGGAGCCAGCTAGTTATGGACTGAAATCCTCACAAACTTTCTTCTTTCATTTTGGGTGTCAAGTATTTTGACTCAGCAATGAGAGAAAAGTAACCAACACACCCTCTAAGTTTCATATAATTATCATCAAAATTATTTATTAAGAGACTCTGAAAAGCAAATTTTAAATTCAGTTAATAAATAAATTCCTCAAAAGAGTCAATGTTTTCTGATAAATAGCAACAAATTAAATTTGTCCTATCAGAGAGCAAAGCATTCTGATTCTATAGTAAATAAAACATAGTAACAGTAGTTCTGAAATCAGCTTTGTTGTTCAAGAACTCAGGAAAAAAATCCATGATTATTGGGAAAGACCGAAATAAACTGTGCATGTGTGAAAATATTTATGATTTACAATTTCAAATTGATCTTGAAAGTAGAGACTATTCTGTATTTTGAGTGAGGCTATCCTTTTACAATGAGAGTCAAGATTGTAGGGCAGAGACTTTCTCTCAATTTCTCATAAATTCTAGGTATATTACAAACCAAAAACTAAAAAGCATAAGAATGACAAGAGGAAGCATCATGGTAGACAAATAGTTCCAAGCCACCTGTCCCCCCACACATGCCAGCAAAAGTACAGATGTAATAGTTTTGGAAAGGCTTAAAGTCAGATTCCAAAAATAAATATATGGCAAGATAGTACAGCAGAAGTAGAGAAAGACAGAGAAAGAAAAAGGGAGAGGGAAAGGCAGAGAGAGAGAGAGAGAGAGAGAGAGAGAGAGAGAGAGAGAGAGAAACCACATAGGAAATATCACTGTGAAGGGCACACCTAATATGCCTGGAGATGATTAAGAAGAAATAAACATGCAGGATCTAGCTGTACTAGCCAGAGTGATGTAGAGAAAAGGTTGTTGGACAGTGTGCAAATAAGTATAGACATGTGAAAAATGATACCAATGTTCCTCAAAAGTTAAAAATGAAACTACCATATGATCCAATAATTACACTTCTTTCTAATTTATAATCAGTAGTTGCCTTAATTATATTTCTTTTGGCTAAGACAAAAAATCCAACACCCACAAGTAAAGTGGAAAGGTTTATTTCAGCTCACAGTTTGCAGGGTTTCAGGCCATAGAGGGCTGGATCTACAACCGGGTGGCATGGCAGGAGGGTATCACAGCAGAGATGCAGTCCATGCAGCAGCACGCAGAAGGAAGCAGGTAGTGGCAACCTTCCTTCTCTCCTCTTTTATTCCATCCAGGATATAAGCCTATTGGTTGGTGCTACCTACACTTGTAGTAACACTTCTGTCTTCAGTAAATCCCTTTGGCCACACCCAGAATTATGCCAATCCGATTTAGTTGATTAGTTCTGACTCAAGTTGACACAATCAGTTAATTATCACAGTAACTCAAAGTGATATTTGCATTTGCCTATTATTTGCAAATTATTGGCAATAGTCAAGATGTTCAAACAATCTAAATGTCCAACAACAGATGAATAAGTGAAGAAGGCAAACTTGATAGAGGATTGGGAGGATAGTGGAAGGAGGTAGCCTGAACTTCAAAGTCATTCTGGAATATGCACTCACAACTAGAAGCAGGTGGCTCTGGGAGAAGGCAGGTGTACCACACAAAATTGCAGAACTGGGCCTTGAGAAAGGTAATGACTAGGTAAGCTTCTGAAATACAGGTGTTTGGAAAGATCAGCACTACATTTCCAGCACTAAAAGAGCTGTAGCTCATCAGGGAAGGGCCTCTTTTACTCCTTTGCATCAGGAAAAGGAAAAATACAGCTTTCTTTTGTTAGGACTGGCTCTTCTGTTGCATGGAGGTAACAACCAGTACAGACCAGAGATCTGAGCAGTCAGAGGAACAGAGATGCAAGTGAAAATTTCCATCTTTTTCATATTATTTAGACAAGGTCAGATTAGCAAACCTTCTTAGACCTTGGCATAGTACAGGAAACAGCAATAGATTTGGGGAGAATTGGGGTTGAAGACACCTGGAGTAAGTCCCAGTGCCACCTAGGAAATTTCTGTGCTTGATACAACACTAAGGCCTGAGTGCCACAGTGTTTCAGAGAGGAAAATGGGGCACCTGATGGAGTAGTGAGCTGGGCACAGGAAAATGACTATTGTGTGGCAAAAGTAGTAGAGGAGATGTGCCCTGCAGAAAGACCCGAGCTCTCATCCTCCTAGAGATGATATTCAGCTAGGAGAAACTCAGCAGGGGAGACCAACAGAGGAAACAGAGTAGGTCTGAGCACAAGTGAAGACAAGGAGTTTTAGTCAGTGTAGATGGCTTTTGAACTAGCTGTATGGCTGCTGGGTATACTGCCTCATGTTGTCTTACTATAGTGATGCATACATGTCCATGTTTATTACAGTGCAATTCATAATAGCAAAGCTCTAAAAAAATCCTAAATGTATCAACTTACAAAAAATAAAGAAAAGGTGGTATAATATACAGTGGAGTATTATTCAGCCACATAGAAGAAAAAAATCAAATCACTTGCAAGGAAATGGTACTCCAGATCATAATAGTACGCAAAATAAGCTAGAATCAGAAAGTCAGAGATAACGTAAGTTTTATTCTTACATAAGAAATGTAAAATACAAGTAAATAAAGCAGATAGTAGGACTGGAAAGTAGACTCTTAGAAATGGGGAAATGGTTAAGTTTGAGAAAAGGGAAAAGGAAATAAAGGTTTTGAAAATGACCAAGATATATTACATGCATGTACCAATCCATTCCCATGTGAATATCAATTTTATGTATTATAAACATGCACTAATTAAAAAAGAAAAGAGGAAAATATGATATAGACAAACAGATGGATCATGATGTGACCATATGAAAGATTCAATTTCATCACCTGTGAGAACATGGATGAATCTAGAAGATATTATGCTAAGTGAGATAAGTCAGACACAGAGACAAAACCAGCTTTATTTTACTGAAGTGTGGTAGTCATAAACACAAACTCTGCACAAGCAAAGAGTACAGTAGTGGTTACTAAGGACTAAGGAAGGTGGTGGAGGCTTGGGGATAGATTGGTGAGATCTATTGTTCCACATGGTGACTATAGTTAACACAAATGCATATTATACTTTGAAATTTCAGAAAGTAGATTTTATCATCCATAATATTTGAAGTGATTGATTTGATAATTATTTAATCTTACAATATATACACCTAACAAAACATTGCATTGTATATCACAATTTTGTGATATGCATCACATTGTATATACAATATTGTGAATTAAATTTTTAAAAGGATACAAAACTCTTAAAATATGACAAGTTATTACTTTAAATATTTAACCAACAAACCCTTGAATAATATATAAAACCTAGTACCACCAAAGAAAAAGATTCAGTAATTTTAATACATGAAAGTGGGATACTCTACCAGAAAAGAAAATATTTAATCACATTTTTTAAAAAAGAAAAGAGAAATATGTGTAGTAGCTAAGCCAACAGTATTATCTTATGTGAACATTCTACTGAATCAAAAATTTGTATATAAATAATATGACAGAAAAAGTCCAAAATATTTAAACATATAATTCATTAAAGAGAAAACCCAAAGAACCAATAAATGCATTGAAAATATATGACTTTACAAATAATCCTACATTTCTGATAAAACAGAAAAATAAAAATCAATAGTAGTGTTAATTAGATACAGGAAAACACAAGTTGCCAAAATATTGGTAGTACTTGTAGAATATTAGAACAAATTTTAAGAAAGCAATTTATGGGCCCACATGTAAAATTCCTGTACCATTAAACTGCACAGTTCCACTTCTGTTCTTCTGTTCTGTCATAAAATTATAAAATATGCATATAGTATTATTTCTAACAAAAAATAATTCTGGAAAGATCTTAAAATTTATCAATATCTAAATAGGTAAGAGTTAGGATATGGCTATATAATATAGTACAGTTAAAATTATAAGTAATCAAAATGCATAATAGATATTGGGAAATAGGAAAGAAATTTTCAACTGAGAAGGGGAACAAAGGAGAAGGGAGGGGGAAAAGAAAGGATATGAAAAGAAAACAGAATAGTAGGAAAAAATATAAACAAAGCTTTTGGAAACAAGAATGGGCAGTTGTGTTGAAGGAAGAGGGGATTTGGAAAAATGAATCAAGAAAAGCTATATACAGTTATAAAGTCTCTATGATGAATGAGATTATTATGCATATCTAAAATATACTGATAACATTAATTTTAAAAATGATAAGTAAAAAATAAGTGGCTCTTGACATTGGACATAAACTATCTCCAAATTCTGTTACATTATAGATACAAGCTGCTAAGAGTCATGTGTAGAATGAGCACCTGATGCAAACACAGGCACGGTACTGATGGGTCTGGATGTCTGCTCAGGTGGCTGTGTGTACACCTTTAGAGAAATATACAGAAGGATGTCAAGAAACTGGGAAAAAATGAATGACTGAAATGAGAATAAAAATAGGGCATTTTGTGCTTATATACACACATATACTTACTATCCTTTAGAAACATGAGGCTTACATTCGGGATAAAAAAATGAGAATTTTGAAAGTGAACAAATACAATAGGTAGCTTTTTGAAAGAAAATGGCTATAAAAATCACTATAATTAGAAGACATTTTTTAGTAGACACATCAGAAGTTCATTTTTGATAGTATCCTTACTTGTTAATATATCAATGGTATAACAAATGTATTTCTACATACTGCTGTACAAAATTTCATGTTTCAACAATATTTGAATAATTTCTTGTAAGATACAATTCATCAAAATTATGAGATCTTCAGATATCATTTTCCATCTTATTTATAATAATCACAGCTAAGAAAAAATAGCAATTTCAGACCGTTTTTCTTTTACTTTCTGAATTAAAAGTAGAAATTAAATGGGCAGGCTAATGCAACAAACTAGAAGTTAGTTATCTCTCTAATTCAGGTCTAGAATTTGATGTGAACTCTAGCTTATTTACATATAAAGTGTGAAGAGAAAACTAATCATATTAGACACAGTTTTCAGAATTGCTAGATTTAAGGAGCTTTGGATTCTCATCCGGAGACAAATTTGTGGAATTCTGTATCCCTGAGTGTAATGATTTCCTAAAAATCACAGCCCAGGCCTTGCTTCTGCTCCCAATATAAATCATTAATTTAGAGTAAATTTCTTCAGAAACAGGACTTGTGAAGCAATTTTAAGTTATAACAACTACTTGTGAAATGATTTCAGGAGCTACCGATAAATAAGTGCAGTTTGAGGACATGGACTACCAGATGGCTAAGAAGAATGTGGTGCGCGGTCAGCCTCGTTATTTCTGTCGGTACTGGGGCTTAGTAGTACTGGTCCTCCTCCCAGTGATCTAGGGAAACTGATGCGTACACAGCACCCCCGACTCTACTGTCAAGGGCTGTCACTGGCTGAAGCTTCAGCACTTGTTCTGATTCCATGCCAAAATCAGCCTCGTGCCAAAGCCAGTGAAAGTGCCCTGCTGGAAAGTCTCAGAAGTTCAACGGAAGCAGCCTTCAGCACACAGGAATGTATGCACAGAGTATAAAGGTAGGCCGATGAGACATCTGCTGTATTTCTCCTCTTGATCTCCACTTTGTCAGGCCATGGAAGTGTCACACATACTTGACGTAAAGCTAGAAAGAGAACTGCTATGATGGGAGTTTCAAGAGGAGTAGCTATTGTCTGATGGTGCATTTGTTTCCACAAGCTGCAATGGATTTTCATCTTCTCCATTCTCCATAACTACTTCTATTTGCCCAATATCCTTAGCTGTATTTCCACTGACTGGAGCTGCTTATGCAGAAGAGCACCCAGATCCTTGTTTCTGAATTCTTTCCTCCTTTGACCTCCTGGTTATTAGCTCATGGTTGCGATTGCCTATTCCTGGTTATTTGCAAGCACAGATGCACCAAGTGGTGAATCCTTTAAGTTCCAAACATACGTTTCTCATTATTGATACACTTTATATCCTAGTAAGGATTGTTCAACTTGCCCATTCCAATAACTTTTATTTATCTCCTAATCTCTTGTCATAAAAGTCACAAAATGACTAGAAAGCAGCAACAAGTATCAGAAAAGGATATAGTTTATTTGCCAGCAAATATGTTACTTACCTTCTAAGGAGGTAGAAGCATATTGAGTGTTTAGCATCAATTGCTGATCTTTATATATTGAACATTCAGCACTGATAATGTCTGTGCTTTCTTTAGTGATTTTGAGACCTTTTCATTAGATCCATGCACATTTTCTGCACTGCCCTGACAGTGATGTTGTTTACAAGCACACAGTGAAGCATGGATCTGTTTCCATCTTCATGGTGAACAAAGACAGAAGGCAATGCACTGGAAACATTTTATTTCCTTTGTCCCTCCTTTTGATAGATGATCTTTTATACACAGTTCAAAGGTCTCCACATTCTACAACTATAGAACCATAGAATTTCTTACTTCTGAGATTCCAACTTTGGTGTTTCCATCGTGCTGTTCCAGAATTGCAGATGTTTCCATTATTCTAGAATATATGTATAGTATCGTTTCAGGCACATTCTCTCTACAAACCGACTGAGGACTTAATGCATGTATTAGCAGACTATGATGCAGGGTCAAGCACCTCTATTTAATAGTAAAATTTCACTGAAAAAAAACCCAGATTTATCTGTTTATGTTTTGCCTAGAGACATTGCCTCAGGATATGCCCTGAGTATTTCGAATAGAGAACAATAGGATATCCTCACTACTAGTCACCAAGTAACTAGGATAGGACTTAATGACCTGTAACCTTTAAAAATACAGTATATGTCTTTGTAAAGAAAAGTGCTCCAGCACCAGTCATATTCTACTGCTAAAATGTCTTTATATTGGGAGAATTTTCTTTCACTACTGTTTTTCAAGGCCAATCCTGACTAGGATTATAATCTTACAGTAATTTTTAACTGATACAAAGACACATAACCAACTCATCCATAAACTAGGCATCACATTTTTTCATTGTGTTAGCTCATTTGAAGAAGCTTCAAAAGACCATCTATTTGTGTAAGACAGTGGTGTCACTGCATCAGAGAGAGGCTACAGAGTATCTCAGCTACATTCTTGGGCAATTTTTGTACCCTCTGCATTACTGCATTTTAAAATTTAATGTTTTGATAGACTTATATACCTGAAGAAAGACTATCTCTGCGAGAGATTCATTAATCTTAACCATAACAACCATTTTCTCACAAATATGCCATGCCATATATATATATATATATATATATATATATATGATCAACTCTGAGCCCATGTACACTACACTTATGCTTTGTACCTAGAAGTACCCCAAAGTCTCATAAGTAGGGCTTGCTGGAGGTGTCTGGACTAAGGGTGCCCTTCCCAAGGCAAGGTCCCTGGATGGAATACGCAGCACAGATGGAGGGCTGCTACCTTTGCTTGTTGTTGCTGATACTGTTGCTGCTACTGCTGCTGCTGCTTGCTGCTCTTTGCCTTCTACCTGTCATGAACTGTTTCTCCACTGTATCGGCCCTCTACTATGCTACCCTGGCTTGGAGTCAGCTGCCTACGGACAGAAATCACTGTGAACTGTGAGCTGAAATAAACCTTTTCTCCTTTAACTTGTAGGCATTAAGTATTTTGTCTCAGCAATGAGGAAAGTAACTAAGACAACTACTTTCCTTCTTTAATCCTTATACACTAAGCTAGTGTTCCCTTTGCCTTTATTTGTTTAAAACCAGAAAAATAGAGACAACCACTACTACCAGAAAGTGGTGTGCTTATGGATCTCATATAGCAATGTTGGTGAATCTTTTAGAGCTTTTAGTGATACAAACAGTTGTAGGTTCACCACCACAGTGATATGGAGTTTGAAAGAAAGTTTATTAGGAAAACATTAGAAATTTGACCAGAGGAGCTCATCATTAACTTAGGGGGTAATAACTATGAAACTGAGCTATGAAATTGAGTTCATAGTGAAAATGTTAAAAAAAGATGGTAGATATGAAAGCTTCATGTAACAGGATCAAGCTAGAACAGAAAAATATTTTGAAGTTAAACCATGGGCAAATGATACACTAAAGGGGAGCATAGTGATTTAAGGGCTGAGTTCTGGGCAATCGTGATCTCACAGGTCAAGAAAATGGGAAAGAAAAAAAAAAGAGGAGATAAGATAAACAGAGAGGCAGGAGAAAACAAGTGAGGTGGAGCTTCATATTTTAGTGATAAATATGTCAGAATAGAAATTAAAATTAGCATGTTAAGTTCTGAGCATTTTTACATCATTACATTGAAAAGTTACATTTTAAAAGTATTACTATGCTTTTTATTTTAAAAGAGCAAAACAGAAAAAAGAAAAATGTTACAGAATTTTTAAAAAGTAGTAGGAAGTTAACACTAATTAATTATTGCAAATTGTTAAAGAAAACACTAGGAAGTGTTAAAAAATTATTGTGTTTTACATTTGGATAAATATAAGCCTAAAAGTTATTTATTTGCCTGTCTTACTGTGCTAGAGGATGCATAAACCATATTTGACCCCAGGCCTTTCCGATTTGAGTGACCAAGCCTTTATATCACCTTCTCTCAATAAGGCCAACATATTCCCCATTCACCAAGTTTACGATCAATTATTTCTTTGCTGTCTGTTTTCCCCACAAATTTACAATCATATCTAGTTATATGCTTCATCACCTCTCAGTATCTCACAGTGGAAAGAATCTTAAGTGTCAGCTCACCCCTCAGCTCCCCATTAGGTTAATTTCAACTCATGGCTGCAGAAACGAAGGGAGCCTTTTTGCGGTGTTGTAGAGCTGTTAAAAAATCACAGGCCACAGAGCTAGAGGGGCTAAATTCAGGTCCTAATTCTCCACTTGTTAAATTTAAGTGACATCAGAAGAGTTAAATTATATGATTTTCTATATTTGTAATTGAGACTAACAATATAGCACCTATTTCACTGAGTTTTATGATTCACTGCACTAATTGGCATAAAGCAATTAGAAGACCATTAGTGCTTAGTAATATTATCATTTTATAAGACTTTCTGAGATATAATTAATAAACTCTCATTTTATGTTACCGTCTAATAGTTGTTAATATATTCACCAACTAATTCACTGTCACCTATATCTAATTTCTGAATATTTTCATGACCTTAAAATAAAGTACTTAATTATTAGGAGTCATTCTCTATTCCCTGTTCCTGTGAGTGCTAGGTAGCCACAATAAATAGCATTATCTCTTTGGATTTCCTATGTGCATATTTTTGTTAAGGTTCATCTGTATTTCAAGTATCGGTGTTCAACAATGCATTTTATAGAAATAACATTTTGCTTAGACATTTATCTATCAGTGTATTTTTTAGTAATCTCCATTTCTGGCCATTATGAATTGCTAAAAAAAGCAATGTACAAGTTTTTTGTGAGGATATAGTTTGACTTACTCTGGAAAAATACCTAAGAATGAATTTGCTTATTGGCAATTCTGATATGAAATTTGTAAGAAATATGAAATAATTTACAGTGATTATACCACTTCCTGTTTCCACTATCGATGTATGAATATCCTTTTTTTTCACAAACTTGCCAAAACTTGAGATAGTCTACTACATTTTATCATAACCATCCCAGAGAGTGTGAGCTACTTCATGGTTTTGATTTGCAATCTGCCTTCAAATTCCCTCACACTGAGATTAGAGATTAGAGATAAAAAAAATAAGAAGTCAAAATTTTCTTCTCATGAAAGTGTGTTGTGTTTGTCAAATGACATTTTTAGCATCAACTGAAATAATACCTGGGTTTGAGTTTATTCTGTCATAGGAGACATTACAGTTTTTGAGTTTCATGTGAGTAAGCCAACTTCACTTTCCCAAGATAAAACCTACTTTGTTTTGATGAATCTTTTCATGTGTTGGTCCACTCACTTTGTCAGAAGTTGGCTGTGTATTTTTCCATCAACAATATTCATAAAAATTATCGATGTGTAGTTTTCTTGTGAGGGTTTTATTTTCAGTCATGGTAATGATAGTCTCATCTCACATAAGAAAGTTATCAATTCATCTGTATTTTTTGTACTAATTTCTGAAAGATGAGTGCTAATTCTTTAGGTATTTGATAAGATAGACAACAAATGCTCTGTGTCTCTACCTTTGCTTGGAAAATTCCATGACTAATAATGTAATCTTATTTGTTATATGTCTTTCAGATTTTTTTCTGTAGTCAGTTTTAGTAGTTAATGTCCTTTTGGGACTGTATCTATTTCATTTTGCAGGTATAAAATTATTCCCAATATTTCATTATAATTCTTTCTTTTTCTGTCATGTTTGGAGTGACATCTTTGTAGCTCCTGTTTTTAGAGAAGGCTTTCTTCTTATCTTTTCCAAAATTGATTATACTTGATTTTGTTGATTTATGAAATAATTGACTTGGCTCATTGACTTTTTTTCCTATAAATCTTCTGCACTTTGTTTCAAATTATTTTTATTCTAATCATCACTTATTTTATCCTTCTTGTTCTAGATTGCATTGCTCTTTGTATAGTTTCTGAAAGGTTTAGTAATAAATCCCAGAGTTACTTCTATGTTGTGATGTAGTCATTTACTTTCATAGACTGTTGTATAAATCAGTTCTTGGCGAGTGCTGTTTTTGAGGAGTCGGAACCTATTTTGTCTGCTTTTGTGAAAGCCTGGGCTCTGGCTTTCTTGCGACTGTGAGCCTGTTGGCTTTTAGGGCTACAATGTAGGTAAAGGGGGAGTGACACAAAAGGCAAGAAAAATGCCAGAAGATTTCCCATTCTTACAGTTTCACAGCTATTTTTCTTGAATAAGAGTTTTTCAAAACTTGTGCTTCATTCAAGGAGTACACAGAAGGCCAGATTTGCATTTGTTTTTCCTGTGTTCTGAGTATTTTAAGAGTTAATAGATTTGTTTTTGAAGTCTTCCCTCTCTGATTATTACTGACTACTCTATATTTTAAGTAATAATCCGAATTTGTGATAGGGTTTGCCATACAAAGAGGTATTTTCATATATTAACATTTAAGAGAGAACCCAATGGAAAATCCATACAATTACTAATTTTCAAGTAATTTTATCAGAGTTTTAAAAATTTTTTTTATTGTTAACTGTTTGTAGCACATAAAGATTGAAAATGTGTGGAGAGTTAGTAATGGACATGCACATCTTCTTTGTAATTCTCCTTTTCTTCCCTTACCTCTTCTTTCCCCATCTCTTACTCTTCTCATTTATTTGAAAAAAGAGTTTTATGTTTTATGTTTTATTTATTTATTTATTTATTTATTTTTTTTTTTTTTTTTTTTGTCTTTTTCCTTTTTATCGGAACCGGGGATCGAACTCACAACTGCCTGCTTGCAAGGCAGGCGCTTTGCCGCTGAGCTAAATCCCCAGCCCCTAAGTTTTATGTCTTTTATATTCATACTTCTTAAACTATAAAAATATTCCTTAAAATGAAATGTCATGCAGAAGAAAAATAAATTTAAAACAGTTTGAAATAACGTTGTCTTATTTTGAGAAGAAAAGAGGTCCACTGAAGACCCGTGACTGCTTCCAGCTCTGTGGAAAACCCTGAGGAAGCTCCGAGAAACTCCAGGGGTTACACAGCTATCATTTGTAAAGTGTCAGCCAGTAAAGCTGAGGTTGGCAGAGAGACATACAGGTTGTCTCAGTCGCCTTGCCAGTGGCTGAGACAAAATATCTGCCACCCGTAGCTTAAAGGAGAAGAGCTGATTTGTGGCTCCTGGTTACCATTCATGGTGGGTTGGCTACAAGCAGCACCACTTGGCAGGGGAAAGCTGCTCAGTGCACGGGGCACAAGAAGCAGAATCAAGAGCAGAGGCAGGGAGAGAGTTTAAGCCCTCCAGTCCGCACTTCCAACACTCATCGCCTCCAACCAGGCTTCTCCTCTCAGCATCACATTTAGCTATAAACTTGTAAGTGGAGAAGCATCAAATTCTGATGGCCCAATCCCCTGCCCCAAAGCCAGCTGTGAGCACAGGAGGATTTAGGTGGACATCTACAAATAAACTGTAAGATGTCTAGTCCAATTCTCTGATTCCCTACATGGAAAATTTTATAATGCTACAATATTCTCCACTATATTTGATTTAAGTGTTTTTTATTTGTATTATTGGTATACATTATTTTCATCAATTAGTTGTAGTGTTGCAATTTGCTCCCTTCTGAAATATGTAATTAAGTTAAAATACATGCTGGCTATATCTTTTACGTAACAACAACAACAAAAATATTTGATACCATTAGAAAAAGAAAAAAATAGAGCCTGGAAAGAAGTTTAAAGAGGAAAGCTTTATGTAAATAAATCTAATTTTCAAATAAAGTTGTATGCTCCAACTTGAGAAAAAAAAAATTAAAAGAAGGACAAATTAAATACCAGTGCAGGAGAATTGCAAGAAAATATGACTTTCCAAGAATCAACTAACTTCATTCTTTGAACATCTGGATTTAATCATGTCATTATCCTATCCTAAAGTTTTCCTTCTTTTTAAAAGAAATTTTTAAAACATGAAACAAACCATGAAAATTTTTACTTTTTGAACAGATTTAGAATAATTTTTCATTCATTAAATTTGTGGAACAATAAATGTTTCACATTGATTTAAAGAAGAAAAATACTTTCTTTTCCTGGTCCTTTTTGGAAATTTGTTTGAAATTTCAGGGCTCTGTGAAATAATTTTGTTGAGAAATAAGGGCATTTGTAAAGTGAGTGAATATCATTGATTTTTATGAAGCTTCTTCATAACATGTTTCTCACTCGCTTATTTTAATAATTCATCCAACAGGTAATACTTCTGTAAGTCCAATAATATTTGTTACATATGTGAACACTATTTCTCAAAGAATCTTCAATAAACCTTTTTATTTAGATATAATATTGATTCATCTGGAAAGTTTCAGCGGAGAAATTTAGAAAGCATCTTCTATTCTAATCATGAACTTTCTCTAAATTTAATTTTCATCCCAGAGTGAAAAAATAAATCAATCTGTCTATGTCCAACATGTAGTCCCACTTCAAGATGACAAATATTCCTTGGGCTAACACTGAACTTTCCCAGAGTGGTTATTGAGTCAAATGTGATCAATTAAGATGAATAGTAAGAAAGGCACTGATCTTCCAGGAATTAGAATGCAGAACCAACTTTGCAGGGCAAAGTACCTACCCTACTTTGACTGCCTAGGAAATAAGCAAATACATCTAAGTCCCCAGTGTTCCTAAAGCTGTCTTGACATTACCACGAAATGCTAGTTGCTTGCTCTGTTTCATAGAACTGGGCATATACTCTTATTTTAACAAAATTAATAATATAAATTCAATCATTGCTTTCTTATCTGTCTCTTCTACATTAGCAGGCTCACAAATTATCCATCTGATCTTTATAATTCCTGTGCCTATATAATTCATATAAACATATGAAGGAAAGAATGAAACATGAGGCACAGCAGCTTGCTAGAAAATATGAGAATAAAAGACAAATTTATTCATTTTCTCTGATTGATAGTGAAAAAAAGCTGTGTTCCAGACAAGGACCTGTAGATCAACTTGCCTTTCATCTGATTCACTGCAGTTCATTTCTTAATTAGAATTTTTTAAAGTGTCTATTACCAATAATAGATAAACAGAAAAGAGGCACATTTCATCCTTGTGCATTCTAACTTCTGTTCAATAAGAGGGCCTCTGTATTGGATGAAATCATCTACATTTTTCATAGAAATTTCTGGAAACACCAAGAGAGAATTCATCAAAATTTGAAATTTCAAACGATTGCAATAACAAAAACTATAAGAGGAAACATAGATATAAGTAAAAATCTTTGACTGGGAAAGCTTAACATATTAAGAGAAACTCATGAGTATAAAAGAAAATGACTGAAGAAAAACAAAACAAGACCAGAAGCAATCAACTTGTTGATGAACAGAGGGATCATCAAATTAATTAATGTTCATCTGTAGAATAAATAAAATACAGCTGTCTATTTCAGTATGAAAAATTCCTAAAATAATTTGGTTGAAAGTCTTAGAATGCATTGTATTTTATGTAGTATAATTAAATTTTAAAATGCTATAGGATGCATGTGGTCATTTTTACATGAAAAAATATTTATATACAGATTTAATCATATCTTCAGAAAACAAAACTAAGTTTCTTAAAGGCAAATGTGCATATATACTAATTTAACTCTTCAATGTAGGCAGAAATAAAAAACCTATTGTATTAATCAACTACATTTAAAATATTTAATAACTTGTTAGAGCTTATTTTGTTTGTCATTAATCATAATTTGATAATACATTGGGGAGAAAGAGCAAGACAGAAAAAGAAGAGAGAGTCTTAATCCCTGTTTTGGTTTCATTTGACAACATTTGTAGAGTAGTTTCATATGTTCCTGATTCATTATATACTGTGTTCAGTACTTCCAAAATAATAAATCCCAAAGATAATAAATAGCACTTTCTGTTCTGTTCATCTATATATGTATACCTCCATTCTTATCTCTGTATCATATTATGTCAGAAATTATCAGGTTACATTTTTGTAATCATGTGATTGCTAGAGTAACAACCAACCAATATATGATTGTACATCTGGCATTTTAATCTCTCAGAGTACTTTATACAAGACAATTTTGTGTTGCTATTCACAAAACCTGATCCACTTGGACTAATCAGTTTTCTGTTACTAAAACAAATTTTTGGAATAACAATTTACAAAGATAAAATAGCTCTTTTGGCTTTCAGTGTCAGAAGTTACAGTGCATGATCAGGAGGGCCCGTTCCTTTTAGGTCTCTCCGGGGATGGCAGTTGACAATGGTAAGGAATGCATGAGACAGCAGCTTTGTTCAGCTTGTGGCCAGGAAGCAAAAGGAAGAAAGAAGAAAGATCCATTGTGTCCTCCAAGGCTATGCCTCCAATGATACAATATCCTCTCTAGGGGTTTCCACCACCTTCCAGCAGCATCTTCCTGGGAAACAGACCTAGAGCACTTGGACCCTTGGAGGACATTTAAGAACAAATATAGACCACATATAGACCTTGGTGGCCCACGCTATGAAGCAATACTCTCTCTAGGCAAGTCTACTGATTGCTCTTCTTTCTATCTGAAGACTACAGGAGTCAAGGTATAACTCATTTTCCAATGTTCATGTGTGAACAGATGCCAGGTGAGCTACAGTCATTTATATACAGATATGTCTTATATTTATATAACAAAAGTAGTCATACAATCTAGATTTAACATACAAAAAATTCCCTTTATCTTAAAGATCGCTGATTTGTAAACGAACCACCCTTGCAGCTTTACCTCAGGAAAGTGACTTTTTTGTAGCTATCATGTTGCTTTATTTTCCTGTCAGTGTGGTAAAGAGTTAATGAGAAGTATCAGTGGTGAATGCCACTTTAGCACAGACAGTAGAGTACATAAGGGCATGAACAAAGATAGACCGACTTGTTGATCTATCACAAAGCAAAACAGAATAAACTAATTGGTCTCATTAAAGTTTGGGTTTTTTCTTTAGAAATTCTAAGAGTGTCTGACATAAGTGTCAATCTGTTTATTTTACTGAAAGTAACACTTGCTTTTTAATGTACTAGAAATAAGCTTTGGTATGTTCAGTGATGCTACACAAAACTGATTCTTTTTATTTTCCAAACTTTCAAAGGAAAGATAATCTATAATTTTACTTTATTTGCCAGACCTCTTGGTATTTGTGTTTCTAAATAGAGCTACCAACAGGGGGTGTGTTTAAAACCTCAGTAGTCGGAGCCCATTCTGCAGCCCCTCTTTTATGTCCAAGTGGATATACAGACCCACAGTGTAAAGCTCAAGGGCAGCAGGCAGGTGTTTATGGTTCATGACCTGAAATAGATCTCTTATGTTTAAGGATGGAAGGAGAGGGGAAGATTTTGCGACATTTGGAAGTTATGTACAATTCCATTTTAATGTGATTGGAACAAAATCCAGTGCATCTGTTGATATGTTATCTCTGGCTGCTTTCTTATTAGAAGCACAAGATTTTATCACTGCTAAGCCTAAGATATTTTCTATTTTGCCATCCCCAAACTGCTGAGCAACCTTGATTTAAAGTCCTATGAGGACCACTTGCTTCCTTACGGCTTCGGTATTCATTGATGCTGCCACTCTTCCCTCCCATTCTTTAACAGCACCACATTGATTTCTGCTTGTAGCATGTCTGTTACATTTCTCATGTCTTAAATTAAACATCTGAAGTTTGAGACAAACACCCAGCCTTGGGAGGTCCAAGTGGCTGTTCTTCGATCATTCCGTTTGCCTTCTCCATTCTCCCCGCTGCAGTTTCAAAGGATGAGAAGCACTCGTGGACCTCACTTTAGACACATCCTCCTCGTGTTTTGAGCCAGCTGCCTTTCTCTGTTTCTTACTACCTTAGAAGTACTTAAGATTCATTTGACCAAATAATAAAACCTGTCAATTTCTTCAGCCCTCCAGGCTATGATTTACTAAATGTTATCTGATCTTTTCTTCTTGAAGAAACAGTTATGTCATTTACACTCTGATGAGACTCAGTTATAGACATGTGTTGCTCCGAGGTAGTCTCTTTTCCTCTAGGCATGAATCTTCTTAGATTCTAGGCTCTGAGACCAAGAATACAAAAGAAAAAGTAGTGAGAAACAAACTGTGTTTCTCATAACTTTCAGAGAGAAGATGTTGGCTTTTTTTCTAACACTTCAGATATTATAACTTCAAGGAAGATTTTGTCTTGTTTCGTTGTTTTGAATTGTCTTCATACCAAGTGTCTCAAAATTGGTAAAAAAAAAAAGTCCATTAACCCATTTTCTAGGCACTATAAATAAGCTAATATTTTATATTGAAATTTTGCATCTTTCATAAATATGAATTTATAACTTTAAAATCATATATCTACTTTTTAGGAAATGTAAATTGCTACTTATGCTTTCCTGACAGTATTTGTTTACTGAGAGGGGACATTGTTTTTTAAACAAGAGAGAATATGTCCTAATTCCATTCCTATCCATTTTCAATTAAAGTCTGGGTTCTGACTTTGAGAGCAAAGGCCAATTTAAAATACGCAGCTTCACTTATAACCTGTTTTGCCTATAAGAAAGTGCTAATTTTCAAAATCCCTGCAGACTGATATGAGGCACAGATGTGCACAGCAGTCAGTGCACAATATGTAAGCATCCACCTTGTCTTCCAAAGTAGCAGCAGAAAATGGCACTCTACCTAATTAGCTCTCAAAAATGATTTAGAAGGGCAAGAACTGGAAGGAGAGTCAGAGCCAGGCAATATGTTTCTAAGTTTTGAAGTAGAAGTGTTGCTTTGATAGAAAGTCTTAAAAAGGTTGACATGGGGAGATGCAGATGATCAAATGTTACTCAGGGGTCAACCAGCATTCCCTCTGCCTCCATTTTCTGAGACTCCAGGAGTGGTTGAGACTGCATTCTTCCTTTGAAATCATCCATCCACACAGTTGGCACAGAAGGACATTCTTGACTTCAATCTGTTTTTCCCAATTTCTTTCAGTGCTTGTAGGTTCCGTGCCTTCTGTAGTCCTCATGTGTCCTAACTTTTGACTCCATTTTCTTTTTAAAGTCTTCACTCTATTCCATTTAAAGTTTTGCACGTGCTTCATTGTTCAAGGTGGACTCTTATGACATTATCTAGGAAGTAATCCTTATTCTTGTCTGAGAAGTAATCATGATGCTTTTGTCCTCAGCAAGTTCTATAAATGTGCAGTTTTCTCTAGACTCCCTGGGCTTTTTCTTGTTATTCATTACTGTTGTTCTGTTTTTAATAGCAAGTTTTCTATAAAGGCTGATTTGAGAATATTTCCATAAGGACAATTACATAAAGATTAGAAACAGTCAAAAATGATATGAAAAGTTGGAGCAAAAGTATTGAATTTCCATCTCTTTCACCCTATACTTAGTGAAAATATCGTCATCTGTGCTTAGATACATAAAGGCCAATATTTTTCAACTATATATTTATAAAAATTAATTGCATAATTTAATAATCTACGATGTTCTAGTAGAACAGGGAGTGTAACTCAGGGATAGAGCATTACTTAGCTTATGCAATGCCTTGAGTTCAGTGCCTAGAACCAAAGAAAATAGTAAATAATTACTTCAAAAACATATGATATATAATATTTAAATTTTGGTAAATTTATTTAGTTTTATTCTTTAATATGTAAAGAAACAATTATCTTCACAAGTTTCCTAAATGCATTGAAAGAGATTGTTCACAAAGGAAATGCTCTTTGCTGATCATGTTATTTAAAATTTTCTGTAGACTTGGGAAAAATAAGGAACCTTTTGCCAACTTGAAAACTCACTGTTTTGAATGGGATATCCTAGGTTTGAATTATTGCTCCACTCTTTACTATGAAGCTGTTATTTACCTAATATAAGTCAGTTTCCTAACATTTGGTGCAGTTATGATAGCTGTGTGTCCCCCTGCGGTTCACTAGGGATTGGATTCAGGATCCAACTTCTCAGACAAACAAGTGCCTTGTATGAAATGGCATAGTTTTGTGCATAAGCTACACAATCCCCTTATGTACTTTACATCATCTCTGGATTATTTGTAATATGTCATGCAGTACAAATGTTATACACATTGTTATACTCCTTTGTGTAAGGAACAATGTCAAGAAAGAAAAAAACTATCTATGTTCAGTTTCAGCATAATTTTTCTTCAAATATTCTTTCTATGGTTGGTTGAATTCTCAGATGTGGAATGTGCAGAAATGGGAAACCTATTACATTACAAAAGCTTATGAAGTGGATTTGCTATATAATATTGATTAAACATACAATTTGGCAGGCTTAATAAAGGTCACTTTCTCTGTCTTTCCTCTGGAGAAGTTTTATTCCCTACATCCCTTCAAACTGGTTTTAGTATTTGGATGGTCTCTAAGCTCTGAGATTCTCTCTCTCTCTCTCTCTCTCTCTCTCTCTCTCTCTCTCTCTGTATGTGTGTGTTACAATAACTATAAATTTGGATGAGTTGATTTTCGTAATGAACCATAGGTTGATTTCCTTTATCAAGAAATAACCCCATAATCTCTCTCGAGCTATTTGTTTTTTTGTTCTCTGTAAAATGTTGCTCTCAACTAAGGAATGCTCATGGTTACCCATTAGAGAATAAAATGAAAGGATAATCTTCATAGAATTTCCTGTTTCACACAAATGCATTTACTTAATCAGAATCATATTATCTATAATTTCCTTAATGTAACCGTCTTCCATCCATATAATTTAAGACAGATAAAAATATGTGTTATTCTCTGTTGTAATTATTGAATACATTTTGTAAGCAAGCAAAGAAGTTTTTCTTATCACTCAAAGATTGCACTCCTCTTTGATATGTTTATTATTATATTTTAGACAAAATAAAAAACAAAAATGATATAGAATTTTAAAACAAGATAACAGGAAATTAGCAATGCTTATCACATTTCACATTGTTATATTCAAAATAGTTTCTCAGGTTACCAGATATAGGCATGCAAAATTGGTCGTGCAACATAAGCACTTATTATTCCTATCAATGAACTAATAGTAGAAATATCTGAGCTATCTTTATATATGTATATTCTTTCTATTTTCCTTTTCTTCTCCTTTCTGCATCCCAGTTTTTCTATCTTTTAAGCAGTTTCTTTTCTTTTCACAATATCTGTTGTACCTTTTCGGGTTTTATTTCTTCTTTTAGTTTGATATATTAACTTCCTGTTGCCTCCATCAACCTCAAAAGTACACAGATACACCCAGTAAGAGAGAGGCAGACAGAGGCAGAGAGATAAAGAGTGTGGGTCAGAGAAATAGAGAAAGGAAGAGAGGAAGAGAGAGAGGGCAGGTAGAGAGAGATAGACACAGAGAGAGAACAGGAGACAGAAGAAAAGAGATGCAGAGAAATGAAATTATTTAATGTTTTGTGAAATTTCTATGAAATGGTCTTTCTAGACTTGTCTAGAAATATTTGGATTGGATTGGAGATATATTTTATATATTTAAAAATTATTTTTCTTGACCAACACAGATAAGCTAGATGCTGATTACTGTGCTTTGTAATTGAAAATTCAGAAATCTCTGCCCAGAAATTTCACCTAGAATCTCAGGGTTACATTGGCTGCCATTCAAGTCATGAAGCCAGTCTTGGATGAAGTCCTTATTTCTATCTGGGTCAGAACTTTAGCCTGTCATTTCTAAAAGCAGAAACATCTTGATAATTAAGAAGAGATATTATCTGCAAATTTCTAGGGATGATTTGTGTGGAAAATCATAGAACACAGTGATCGTCAGTTAAATTTTGTAGTGTGCCAAAGGGCAAGGTGAGGCTGCATCATGCCAGGTATTTTTATACCAGCTGGCATTTATAGGTCTGCCTAGAGACTTGTCAAGCCTAGGAGAAGTCAAGCAATCAAAAATCATGTTTTCTGTTTAAAATAGGTTGTAGCACCTTCATTTCTTGATAAAAAGAACAAAGTTGACAAAATACACTAATTAGGATCAAGGAAGATTTCATGCTATTTGATTCTTGATAAATATAAGCAGTGTTAATTTCCTAAATAAAAGGACCATTTGGTGAACCTGGGACCTCACAGTTATATGCTATTTTGTCCATTTATTGTTAAAGATAAGTGTATATATAAAGTGAGGTATTCTGACTTGACACATTCCCTTGTAGTATGGCTTTCCTTTTACCCCAGCAGAGGTGGGGACATTATTATTTCTTATACACATAGATCAACTCTGATGAACATGGATGTGATTTTACTTCAGAATTCAAGCTTTCCTTCCATTCTTTGGAACTCTGTCAGTTATACTTTCATTCCTTCCAATTATTCATTTCTTCTCTCCACAAAAGTTTGCCTTCAACTAAAGAATACTCATCATCTCCTCATCAGAAGATACAATGCCAATTTGACTTTCTCAGCATGAGTTCTTCATCAAATTTCTGTACCATGTTAGCTCTATTCATCAAGGCATAAACTCATTGAACATTTGGAGCAGGGGCCAGTTAAAATATTTCCAAGTCAGAAGAATAAGATAATAAACTCAACAAAGATAGTTAATTTTAACCTTGTTGGCGATTATTTCAATATTTTTGTAAGCCAGTAAGTCTGAATTCTCTATTCTTTACCTTGTTTGATACTGTATCAATAATACACTTTTCTGGCAATAACTATATTTTCATCTGGTTGGAAAACCTTACAAACCTCCAGTAATTCATTCATATTATTGTTTAATATTTACTGAGTGTTTACTATGCATGTGCTGGCACTTAAGTTTCAGCCTATGGCCTCAGGTTCGCAAGCTCTGCTGTAGTTTCTCCCTTGCTCCCCGCTCTGGTCTGTTCCAGTTTCTTTCCTGTCTGGGTGTGACATCTTGCTTCGTTTCCCACCTGTGCCCTCATAGAGGCACCCTTGGTCTGATGTAGAACTTCATTGATGACTTTGATTGCCATGTTGATTATAATACCAGCTGAGCCACAGACCCATGCAAGTCACCCCAGTTCTACTCCTGCCTCAAGTTTTCCAAGCTCTGGAATAGTTCTCAGCCACAGAAAGAAGCCATAGATTCAATATGGGATCAGTAAAGAGTTTAGGTTTAGAGTTGAGAACATGGGGTCTCATCTGCACATGTGTGTGTAGTCACAGATTTACTAGCTGTCCTTTCTTGTATTCCTGGACTCATCTCTGGAGTTCCTGTGAAACAGAATCACTTGGAGCCTGTAGAGGAGCCTCTCCTCTCTTGAGGTGCTGAAATGGTTGAGCAGAGGTCACTGGTATCCTTACGTGGGATCTCACAGACAATGGTTGTCTTTTTCATTTTTCCTTTGTCATATTTACTTCAATTAGCTTGCAATGAACTCCTCTCATTTCCTGTTGCTTTATTTTGTGAGAATCACAATGACCTAAACCCAGAGAATCTGATTTTAGAACCTGTTGTCAGAACTACTTCTTATGTGATTATTAACAAATACAATTCACTGATTCCCACAAACACTGTAAGACCTATAGAATTAAAAATACTGTCTCTAAGCCCCTGTTGAATGCCAAGATTCTCTAACTCCATTATTCTACTGAAATCATTGCTATCAGATATTCTTTCACTCAAGTCACTACATCCATTCTCTGCACAGCACTCAGAATTGTCTTAAAATGCAGATTAAAAAACCCACATCACTTTGTAGCTGAGTATCCTCCAGCACTGTAACATCTCTCACACTAAATGCAAATTTCTTCAAAATGAAACCGCAACATCCAGGCCCACACTCTAATTAGTGGTTGTTTTTCAAGGTGGAATTAGACACATAAATAAAAATCTGTGTTGTGAATCCTTGGATCCATTCTTCAGAATGAGTGTACATGGAAGATAATATATTAAAATGTATTTTGTCTAGAGGGAATTTATGAACTTTAACTACAGTCAAATAATCAAATCCCCATTGTAAAATGGTAATGTCCACAATACCAGAGCTTAGATCATCAGAAAATGAGAAAGGAAGAAGAAAAAGGCTTTGTAGCACTTCCTGGTTATTAGTTACTAACATCTGCTTTCTGCTGTGCCTGATGCCATCTTACTTCTCCACCCAGGTTTGCCTGGTTTGAGACCCTTTGGGATTAGAAAGAATGAAGCTGTCTTTTTGATCTGTGTAACACACTTAATTAAGAGTCACATCCTTGGGCAAACTGTTCAATACAATAAAACAGTGAACTCTTTACTGAAAAAGTGCTGTGTGACACCCACACAGATGAATTTAGCACTGTCTGTTCCTTCGGTATGTGAAAGTTTGGAGGGCTGCATATAAGAGTGAAAGACAAATGTGCTGAACTCAAAACTTTCAAGCAGTAATTACAAACGTAAAAGTAATGATAAACTATAAAATTTGCATATTAATAAATTAGAATGCATTAACTTTATTTAAGTTGAGTTCAACTGGTCAAATTAAGTATAGTAAGGGGCAGAGAAAATAAAGATAGACAGATGAAGACAGAAATACAGGAATTTTGGAAATTTGAATATATGCTTGATATGTTATTTGAGGTTTTAAATGTAAAATTTATTACATTTTTACAAATATAAACTATTTGTTGAAAAAAGACATGACACATGAGATTTGACTTACCATAGTCCATTAGAGAAAGAATGGTGGGGCATAAGATCGGACGCAAAAGTGAAATCATATAATGTGAAGTTTTTAAGCTTAGCAACAAGTATGGGAAACTACACTGTGTTATTTTTACTGTTTTCCATTATGTTTAAGCTTCTAAAATTTAAAGAATGATAAAGACCAAATGATTATTAAGACAATTAACCAAGTGGAGAAGAAACAAGTAATTCAGTAGAACAGGATGAGGGTTATGAAAACTGTGTGTACTGGATGATAAAGTGTGTCAACCTGAGAGTTTTAGAATCTTATCTAAGGAACTCAGCAATTCTACATCCTAGGGTGTAGAGGACACACTACAGGGTGGCTGTTTAGTAGGATGTGTGATGATTGACTCATTGTATCAATTTGAGAAGTTTAGAAGCTTAACTAAGTGACACAGCAGGGGTGTAGGTTCCTCACTTTGTAAACACCCTCATCCTGTGCAAGAAGAGGTCAAGGAGATAGTCTGAGTGCTACACCTTTTCAGGGTAGATAACCAGCTTACAATATAAGGAGGCAAAGAGGTTCGCTTCCCTCCTTTTTGCTCTTGTTACTTTTGCTATCTTCTGCTGCCTTGAATTAATTGCTCTTGTGTTGTGGCATCCTACCTTGGAACCAACTAATTATAGACCGAAACTTTCACAAACTCTAACCCAAATAAGTTTCCTTCCTTAATTTTGGATGTTGGGTATTTTGACATAGCAAATGACAGAAAAATGTGAAGATAGATTTTGGAACCAAATAAGTGGGGTTGTTGCTGTGACTATTCCTAATCACGTGGTTCAAGAAACTTTGAAAATACTGGTAGAAAAAGTTTGGAAAGGTTCAGAGTAGCACTGGAGTTGAACTGCCTTAGGCTGTTCTGTATGTAAGATTCTGATCAAAGCTCAGAAGACCATAAGGTTGATACAAATCCAGCCAGTAAAGACCATGCTTGGGACATTTCTGCAGGAAGAGGGATTGAATTGGCTGTTGGAGTCCAGATGACATGTTATGACTTGGCAGAAAGTTTGCCACATTTTGCTCATGTTCAGAGATTTTGCCTGAAATGCAAATTAAGGGTAGTGGACTAAATAATCTGACAGAAGAAATTTCAGTTCAGTTAGATGTTGAAGCTTTGCCATGGCTGCTGTTGGGGAATTTTAGGCAAATCCATATTGAGAATCAAGAACAAAAAGTCCCACAGATTGATTTTAAAATGTTGCAAGTTAGGTCAGAGAGGAAGACCAGTAAATCTATGGACTGCAAATATAAGAGTGTAAGAGATTTTAATTGCTGAGAAGGAACAGGAGAATATAGTAAATGGCCTGAAAATATTACAAAAACTAACAGAGCTACCAGTAACCCAGCTAAAACTGGTTGCATATATGTGTGGCTATAGATATAGAATGATGAGTCGGATCCTGCAAATTCCATGTTCTTGAACTTCAGAATATAGAAAAAATTTTCTAAAGCTCATTAGAGTCAAACAATATTTTACTCTGGGAGCTGTTCAGGTGCTTTGAGTGACAGATCCAAGATAGAGACAAAGTAGTTAAGTTTATGCAAAGACATGGAAAGCCAGATGTGTAACCAGGTCACCAGCCACCTTAGCAAACAGCCCCAGTGAGTAACAAGACAAAACCAACCATGTAAATAATTACAGAATTTCTGAGCTTTCCTGATACAATAACAAATGGCATGGTGATTGGATCAAATGGATCACTGTGCTGTTTAGACAAATGATTCCAATTAGACTGCTTAGATAGGATGACTTAATCCTTCTGGAAAGAGGGATGGGTGCATAAACCAACTTTTTGAACTGTGGCCCTGAGTTTCATTCCAGAAGTGTCCATCATCTGCATTGCTCTCCATATATAGTGCATGTAGGTGAGGCCTAGGACTTCATTATCAGAGGAACAGTTTCAAAACAGGTCCTTTGAAGCGATAGGAAAGCAAAATTTCATGAGAAATCTTGGGATCCAGTTTCTGATAGTTTATTGATCTGTCTTGTCACTTAGTGTAAACTGTGTTTCCTTTGGTTTTTTAAATGGATTCATTAAAAGAGAGGATTCTGTAAGTAACTAAACATTTCCTTGACTGTCTTTTTGGGTAACTGGATAAAAGTCCTATTGACAATAGGTAGTGAAATATGGAATGAATAATGAGATATAGAACAAGACAGAACCTAATAACATTGAATTAGAGTATAACAAGTCATGGTCATTTTATTTTATTTACCAAGAGATTCTTGGTAAAACTAGAAACTTTGCTATTATCATTCTCCTCTATATTATAATCTGAAATACATTCTACTGCTAAAGCTATTTTTTTCCTTTTGTTCATAGTGAGAAAATCACAAAATTTTCTCAGTTAATTCTTTTCCTATGCAAGCAAGTATATTTATAAACAGTGTAGAGTTTCAGCTGTTAGATCATACAATAATTTCTGAGAAATGTACATATGATCAGAAAAAAAAATCTTTCTCTAGATATAAATTTCATGATAACAAATAGAAAGGGAAGAGTTTCGGAATGAAAATCTACAAACAAAAACTCATTTAAAACCTCAGTAGAACAATATCTACCATATGAATAAGGTGCTATCTGCATCTTTTTTCCCTTGTGAAGTACATTATTAAGTATACCGAATATAAATGTTACTCAATATGAAAAACTGTTTTAGGTCACAAGCCAAATTCTGGTACAGACATGTTTTTGCTTTTTAAAAAAATTGTATTATATTTTGTGACAAGACTTATATTAAAAAGGCAGGAAGATGAGGAGGAGGGAGTGGAGTAAACAATGGAGAGAGATATCGGCACCAGGATGTGAGGAATTTTAGCTGTACATCTTGCTAAGTCATTCACAAAATCACATGAGGGTGAAATGAAATATTGAACTAAAATGCAGGTTCCTATATAAAAGACAAATGTACAAAATATATATTTCTCAGTATCCTATATCTACATACACTTGTACTTATGTACATATACTACATACATGCATACAATTCTATATATGCTATATACTTTATATATATATATATATATATATATATATATATATATATGCCACACAGAAATATTTGTCTATGCACACACACAAATGCTGAAGTTTTTAAGTGGGCAATTTTAGCCAAAATGCTATAGATGTAATCATTTGACTAAAAAGTGAGGGTACAGACCTTTAAATATGGGGACAATATTTCAGGTAATGTTCAGACTGCAAGTTTTCTGTTTTCATCAATGACCAGCATAGACACCTTGATACACAATACACAAAAAACTGTGTAACTGTATATACAAATAGTGTGCACATTCATAAGAAAGTGAGACAGTTGGAACTTTAGGCTTCATTTTATAAAAACCAAAAAGACAAGGTAATGAACAGTTACCTGTGCAATGGTAAAATATTAATAAAGACTCAACATTCTTTTTGCAACCTCCTGCTCAGCTGAGAGTAAACACTGTAAGAGAAGGGAAATTGTCTCATTTCTTCCAACTATATTCTCAACTCAGAGAGAACACAGGAGGGGCAGAAGATAGGTGATGTGTGATATGTGATAAATCAATAGGAGAATGATCTTATGGAAAAAGATTCATATCTATGGCAATCAACTTACTGTATAAGAATACATTTTGTCAATTGAGGATAAGATGACAAATATAAAGTCAATGAATTTGGAGCCTGGTGTGTAATTAGTTACTCACCACCATGAAGATTAAAACTTCAATATAAAGGTTATAGGCAGCTAGGAAGGGTTTAATAAGTAGAAACTGTATGGTTATGGTCAGTACATTAGAAATGATATGGAGATATTCTAAAACAGGATTTTTGCACAAAGTTTTTGCCATAATCTTGACTAAAGAAAAGGAGCCCATTTACTGGGGTCTATGAGAAATATAAATGAGTGTAGAATGGACAGAAACTTTAATACAGTGATATTCAATAGTTGGTTTCCAAAAAAATTGTTCCTAGTGTATCAGAAATGGGTAATGTTTTCTAAAATTTTGTTACAAACTAAGAAACCACAATACTTCACGTTTTTATGTGCACATTCTAATTTTTAAATGATTGGAATTAATGACTGGGTGTGTAGCTCAATGGAAATTCAAATTGTTATCATGTAAAAGACCCTGGGTTTTATATTTAGCACCATACTTTGAAAAGAGGAGTAAACACCCCCTTCACAAAATGTGCATCAATTGTCTGCAGCTTTCTACTCTGTTCCTCTCTTTCACTGGTGTGACTGAGGAATTAGGACTTAATAATACTGCCATTGTTATTTTTAAAACTGTATGTGGCTCTCAGTCATCAAATTTAATTAATAGTGTCTTTATTCATATTTAGATCATCTTTGGCTTTCACATACTTCCTTCTCTGGCTGTGTAGATCAGTTTTTAGTTCTATATTTTTTGAAGAAATAAAGCTTAATTTAATGCTTCATAAGTAGCATTTATATGTATGGCATGAACATATATTTTGTCTTTTTTATTTTAAAGAGATCAAGACAAAAGAGGACAGAACAAAGCAGATCAGAACAGAACCATGTAAGCAACACAGTACTTCACCACAAGACAAACATATTAACAGTAGCTACCATAATGTCTCTTTCTTTGAAATAGTTCAGCATACCTTCACATACAGTAGTATAAAACCTAACAAAATAGTATAAAACCATTCAAGAGAATGAAAGTATTACTGGGCATTCAGAACCAAATAAACAAAAATGAAGAATGGCTACTATATTATCTAATTTTCCATAAATTTTTTATACTATCACACATAATAAAATCCAATAAGATACAACATGATAGAACCAATGGAAGCAGAAGAACAAAAGCATGGTGGGACCTCAAAGCAAGATGAAATTAAATCAGCATTGGCTATGATAATACCTTGTTTTCTTCAAAATAGCTGTTCATACCATCACAAATAATAAAATCAAATAAACCAGGAAAAAGTCATTCCAACCAATGAATGAAAACATTGTATGGATTCAAAGCAGTGTAATGAGGAATCCTGATTACCATAAAATCTTATGTACTCTTAACATTTCATACACTAGGGATATGGTATTTATACATGTGAGTTTGATTTATTTTGCTTATGAGTATTGTCTCAAGCTGCACCCATTTATTTATAAATATCTCAATGTGATCATTCATTATAGCTGAGTAGTACTCCATTGTATAAAAATGCCACAACTTTTTTATCCATTCCTCCTTTGATGGACACTTAGGTTGTTTCAGAGACCTTGGTATTACAAATTGTGCTGCTAAAAACATGGATGCACACATATGAGATATGATGTTTTCATTTCTTCTGGGAATATGTCTAGAAGCAGAATAGCTGGGTCAAATGGGACTTCCAATCCCAGGTTTTTGAGGAATCTCCAGACTGATCTCCATAATGATTGCACCAGTCTATACTCCCACTAAAAGTGCATGAGAGTCCCTTTTTCCCCACAGCCTCTATAGCATTTGTTGTTGGTAGTTTCCTTGATCCTGGCCATTCGTTCTGGAGTGAGGTGGAATCTCAGTATTCTTTTAATTTGAATTTCTCTAATGAGTAATGGTGATGAACATTTTTTCATGTATTTATTTGCCATTTGTATTTCATCTGAGATGCAATGTATTCATCTCAGATGCTCATTTTTGGATTGAATCTTTGAATTTTGGGGGTCTGATTTTTTAAAAATTCTTTAGGTGCTAGATAGAAGTCCTTCGTCTGAGAATAGTTCACTAAGATTTGATCCAAATTTGTGGGTTTTCTTTTCACTGTGCTGGATATTTCTTCTGACATGCAGAAACTTTTTAATAAGACATGATCCTAGTTGTTGATTCTGGGAAGTATTTCCCATGCAGTTTGATTTCTGTTCATGAATTCTCAACCTACCCACAAATGTCTTCAAGATTTTTACCTAATTTATCTTCCAATAGATTTAGTTTTTCTGTTTTAATATTTAGATCATTGGTACACTTAGATTTTATTTTAGTACATGGTTATAGGCATGAGCCTAGTTTTAGTTTTCAGCATATCGAGAGCCAGTTTTTCTAGCACCATTTATTAAAGTGACTATCATTCTTCCAGTGAAAATATTTGGCCCCTTGATCAAAGAAAAGTGGTTGAGTGTGTTTGTAATTGTGGCTGTATCTTCTAATCTATTCTATCGATCTTCAGATCTGTGTCTATTCCAATACCATGCTGACTTTATTACAGTAACTTTGTAGTATATCTGCATGTCAGGTATTGTGATGCCTCCTGTCTTGCATTTGCTGCTAAGAATTGCCTTTGCTGTTCTAAGTCTCTTCTGGTTCCAGATGAATTTTAGGAGTGATTTCTCTAGATATGTGAGATATTTTGATAGTATTTTCATTGTGATTTCATTGAATCTGTGTAACAGTTTTGGGAGAATAGCCTTTTTCACAATATTTATTCTTCCTATCCATGAATAAGGGATGTCTTTTTATTTTGTGAGATCCTCTTCAATTTCTTTTTCAGGGCACTTTTCCCTGTATAGATCTTTTACTTCTTTCTTGAGATTAATTCATAATTATTTCATTTTTTGGATGCTACTGTGAAGAGTGTGGCTTCTCTTATTTCTCTCTCAGTGATTTTGTGGATAGTGTACATGAATGCTATTGATTTTTGAATATTGATTTTGTATTCCGGTAAATTGCTGAATTTATTTATTATATCTAGGAGTCTTTCAATGGAGTTTTGGGGGTCTCCTATGTAGAGTATCGTCATCTGCAAATAATGTTAGTTTAAATTCCTCTTTTCCTATCTTTACTGCTTTTATTTCACTCTCTTGTCTAATTGCTCTGACTAGTATTTTCACTGCTGTGTTGAATAGGAGCAGTGATAAGGGACATTTTTATCTTGCGCCTGCTTTTAAGCAAAAGACTTTCAGTTTTTGGCTATTTAACATGATGCTGGTGGTTGGTTTGTCATAGATGGCCTTTATCATGTTGAGGTAAAGATCATCTATTCAAATTTTCATTAAGGTTCTTATCATGAATGAGTGTTGGACCTTATCAAAAGATTTTTTTTGCATCTATAGGAATGATCATATGATTCTTACTTTTGGCTTTATTGATATGGTGGATTACATTTATTGATTTACATATGTTGAACCATCCCTGCATCCCTGGGATGAATCCCAATTGGTCATAGTGTACAATATTCTTGATTTGTTTCATCTTGTTTGCCAATATTTTATTGAGGATTTTTGCAATATTTTATTGAGGATTTATGTTCATTAGGGATATTGTCCTGTAGTTCTCTTTTTCAGTTGAGTCTTTCTCAGATTTTGGACTAGAGTAATATTTGCTTCCAGGAATGACTTAGGAAGAATTGCTTCACTTTGGATTTCATTGAAGAATTTGAGGAGTGTTGGCATTAAGTCTTCTTTGTATTTCTTGTAGAATTCTGCAGTGAATCTATCTGGGCGGGGGCTCTTGTAGGTAAAGAATTACATTTTCAATTTCATTAATGTAAATTGGTTTATTCAACAATTTTACATCTTCTTGATCCAGCTTTGGTACTTCATATGTTTCTAGGAATCTGTCCATGTCTTGTATGTTATCGAACCTATGAATCTAGAGGTTTTTGAAATAGGTGCTAATGATTTTCCATGGAGTCTGTAGTGATTTGGCCTTTTTCATTCCTTACTGCATGAATTTTAGTTTTTTCTTTCCTTTTTAAAATAAGGTTGGCTAGGGGCTTATCAATTTTATTTATTCTTTCAAATAACTGACTCTTTGATTTATTGATTCTTTGGATTATTTTCTTAGTCTCTATTGTGTTAATTTCTTCTCTGATTTTTATAATTTTCTCCCTTCTTTTGGCTTTGAGCTTAACTTGCTCTTCTTTTTCTATATGTTTGAGGTGTAACATCAGGTTGTTTATTTGTGATCATTTTGTTTTCCTGATGTGGGAAGTAGTGCAATAAATTTTCCTTTGAGGACCACTTTCATTGCATACCACAGATTTCCCGTGTTGTATTTGTATTTTGTTTGCTTGTAGCTATTGTTTAATTTTTTTAATTTCCTCTGTGACCCACTGTTTGCTCAAAAGTATATTATTCAATTTCCATGTTTTGTGGGGTTTTTGCAGTTTCTTTTATCAATAATTTCTAGTTTCATTGTGATATGATCTGATAACATGCATGGGATAATTTCAACTGTTTTGCCTTTACTTACATATGTTCTGTGGGCTAATATACAGTCTATTTTAGAGAATGTCCCATGTACTGTGGAGGAGAATGTATATTCTGATATTTTTGGATGGAACACTCTGTATATGTCTATCAAGCCCATTTTTTCACAGGTGTGATTTAGTTCTCTTATTTCTTTACTGATTTTCTGTCTGGTTGATCTGTCCCATGATATCAATGGTGTGTTAATGTCTCCTGTTATAATTGTGTTATTACTTATTTGATTTTTCATATCTTTTAATACTTGCTTTGTATATGTCTGGGTGTAGTTTTATTTTGATTATGGCTATTTGGAGATCTATATGCTTCACTCATTCTAATGTCAGTCTTCATTCTCATGTTTGAGAAATTTTCAGCAATTACTTTTATAAATAGTCTCTTGATAACATTTGTGTCATCTTTTTCATTTATCCCTTTCAATTTTATGTTGTTTTTCTTTGCATCATCCTACAGTTGTTAAATTTTTATTTCCTGATTACTTGTTATTTTTAAAAGATCTTTACTTTCCTGCTCACTAGCTGCAATCTGGTCTTTGAGATCTGAAATTCTGTCTTCACTTTCTTTCTTTTCGTTTTGTTTTTTTTTTTTTTTTTTTTTTGGTCTGTTTCGTTTTTACCGGTAGCGGAGATTGAACTCAGGACTGCCTTCTTGCAAGGCAGGCACTTATGCTGCTGAGCTAAATCCCCAGCCCCTATGTCTTCACTTTCATTGAGGTGATTTTGACAACTTTCAATGAAATTTTTGATTTTCTGTATATCTCTTTGAATCTGCTTCATGTATTCTGTTTGTTTCTTATATTGTTCATCCAGGATTCTATCTTTTTTGTTTGTTTGTTTGTTTGTTTCTCTAATTTTTAAACTGTGTCTTATTTGGATGAGTTCAGCATCTCTTTCATTACTTTTATCATTTCTTCTTTTACCTGGGAGATTATTTCTAGTTTGAATTCTTTTAAAGCTTCTCGGAGTTGCTTCTTTATTTCATTTGCTATTATTTCATGTATTTCAGGTATATGGCATATATTTTCTTCTGCATATATGGCTCCTAGGCTTTCTTGAGACTGGCTGGAGGTTTGAGATCGCATTTTGGTCTTTTGTCTTGTCATTTTCCTATATTTCCATGTTTTAAGTGATGTTTCAAAGCTTTCCCTGGGCATGTTGGAAATCGCCTCCTATGCCCTTTGCCTCCTGGGACTGAACTGAGGTTGCTGAGCATGGTCTAGTCAGGCCCACGGGACCTCCAGTGCCACCTCTGCTGTTACAGGAAGCTGTGTGGGCTCCTAACCACTGGGGGTGATTGTCCAAAGCTCTCCCTGGGCAAGCACTGATGCTCTGGCACTCACTTCATGCTCCCTGATTGAAGAAGGTTGCTGGATGTGGTCTAGTTGGGCCACAATACCTTCCAGGCCTAGTCTAGTGTGGCTGGAATTGGGCCGGCACTTCAACTCTGGCTGGCGCTGATGTGCTGGAACTCACCTGGGGCAGCTCTAGTTCCCCAGATTGAAAGAAGGTCATTGGACATGGCTGAGCCAGGCTGAATAACCTACAGAGGCCAGTGTAGTGTGGCTGGAAGCTGGGTGGGTCATTGCTCACTGGGAGTGATAATCTTAAACTCCTGGGGCCTGAGCTGGTGAGCTGTAACTCACCTCTGGCAGCCCAGTTCCCTGGATTGAAAGAAGGTCCCTGGGCATGGCCCAGCCAGGTGGCAAACCTGCAGAGCCCAATCTAGTGTGACTGGAAGCTAGGCAGGTCCTTAACCACTGGGAGCAATGATATTAAACTCTCCCGGGGCTGGTGCTGGTGTGCTGGGCTCACCTCAGGCGAACCCAGTTCCCTGGAATCCAGTTTTTATGTCTTCAAAATAATTTCACTGAGCAGCTACAGATTACCAACAAAATGGAGAATATATGAAAATCATTACACCTGGAAAACAAAAGAATGGAGTTAACAGATTATCCAATTTATTTTTATATGTATAAAATTGTTTGTGATAAAATGTTAATATAAAAAAACAATGTGTTTACTATATGATGGCCAACTTAACTCTGTTTTCAGATGAAAGATTTCTTTCTGACAAAGGTCTATCTTGACTCACTCTGGCTTGCTATTTTACAGTTGATGATAATTAGGATAATGAAATTCCTACTATTGAATTAGCAGTCATATGTAGCTGTTTCTCAGGTGGCTGCACAGAACTGGTTCCTCTGTTCTCTTTATCTTGTGTTTACATCCACTTTCAGCTCTATCTCATATCCACTTGTGAGCATTCTTAGGATGACTTTCTGTGCAAATCAGTCTCCTGGGTTGCTTAGGAAGTGCTGGTCTCCAGGTCACATCCTTAAATATGCCAATCCACCTGGTCTTGTTTAGCTCTGCTTTTCTGCCTTTGATTTGGTAGTGCACACCCAACATCCGCCCTTTGTCCCATGTTCCACCATTCCCTGTCTGGCAATTTGGTTATAGGTGGTTCTTGTACTAATTTAAAAAGTATGTTTTTTGCCTTTTTTTTTTTTTTTTTTGCGAAAGTAGGAGTGTTTTGAATAAGATCACCTCTGCTAACCTCAGACAACTTCTTCTGTCCCAAGAATATCACAGCATTTCTTCCTTTCTTGTACTGACAAAATGAATCCAAACATGTGATGGCTTCTCAAATATCTTCTTGGGTGACATATATTTCTCCTATTCTTCCTTAGTTCTTACTTGTAATAATGTTACAGAATAAAGGGCCCATGGTTAGCATCCATCCATTCATTCATTCAAGAACAAAAAATTTACAACTACAATACTCTAGTCACTATTCCAGAAATTTAAGATATATCAGGGAAAAAAATTCAAACAAAGTATACATCCCTTCTTGGATGCATACTCCATTTGGAAGAGCAAGAAAATAAACATAGTAAGTGAGCAAATAGTGTGTCTGAAGATGTTAGGGAAATAAACCTATAAAGCAGTATAAAGCTCCTGGGCATGCTGGATAGAGGCAGTCTGACTTTAAACCTTTAGGTTAAGGTAGCCACAGTGAAAAGAACACCATCTGTATAAAAACTGAAGGAGGCAGGGATGGGAAGTGTGGTCCTTACATAGAAGGTAGTTCAGGCAGAAGAAACCAAGATGGCCAGGTGGATGAGTAGGCATGACTGACTGCATAGCAAGGAGGCCAGCAAAGCACAAGGAATGAATAAGCACAAGATGGAAGGGTGGGGCAGAGGAGAGACCATTAGGCTAGGAGATAAGGGACATGGAGCACTGAACAGATTACAGGAACTATGCTTTCTGTTTGGAAAAGGGGACAACTGCACTCTTCAGAATACAGGAAGAGGATGATCTGATTTAGAAATTTTAAAAGAATATTATGGCTTCCTGAGTTCTTAGACATTTTGTTAAAATGGTATGAAGTAGTTCATGAGTTAATGCACTAAAATCATTGTGTTGCATTATTCATACATGGTGATAATGAAAAGCAAACTGATTTTAGCTGATTTAATACCAGAACCTCCACTAAACTTAAAGTTTAATTGAGCATTTGTAGTCACACTCACTGACCTCTCCTTTATATGTAAGCCAGTGTCTAAGGAGTTGTGATAACAAACTGTATGAGATAGTAAAGGCGCAAAAGCTGTGGACAGTTTACTTGATCTTGCTAAATACTACACATCATTGAAAAGCTAATTTCAAAATAGTCTCAACAAATCCTTGGCTCAAAAATTTGGCATAGATTCTAGCAGATGAAACTGGTCATCTTTGAAAAAAGTCAGTGTGCTGGTAGACAAAGTCAAAACTAGTTTATTTCATATAAATCTGGATATATTTGGTTAGCTATATAAATGATGCCATGGAAAACCATAAAATATGCTTGATATGTAGTAAAGGTGCACTTAAAACTTGTTTAATTGAATTGGATTTTAGACAAAATCATGTATCACATTCATCAACAAAAAGACAAACCACCGCATTGCTTAGAGCACATAGAAAGTTTCCCTGGCAACTCTCATCTATTTAGTGGTCACACTGATCCTGTACCATGCGGATTTCCTACAGAGCTAATTTCTCACATCTCCATATTGTAATGTCAACACAATTGCACATCTTTCTGCTTCTTTTCCAAAAATATCATCACAGTCCAAGCCCCAGTAGCCAAAATGCATAAAGCCAATGCCTGAATTAAAGCTCAGTCTTCCAACTTGACACTTACAAAGAGAAAATATTCATAAATTGGGAACTGTTATAAAGTGTAGTTCAATCAAGGGCATTTACATCATTGTAAGCTAAAGCCACATAAGTTTTGATATTTAGACTTTGGAGATGGAAAGTATTACTACATAAGTTTAATAAGTGATGTCAGGAGATGTAGGACCAAATTTAAAGCAGAATTGATATTTCAACAATTCTTAGGAATTGCCCAAACCTGTAGCCCCTCCCCTAATCCAGTTCTCCTTGAGATTAGAACTTCTACCAGTCTGGATGATCCCAGGAGAATCACAAATGTTTTGGAGTCTCAACATTAGATACCAAACCTTCCGATCACTGTGAGAACTGAGTGAGATTCTCTGTTTAAACAACACTAGAAAATGAAGACTGTCCAAGAATAAAAATATGACCATTGTGACTGCCAAATAGCTGCTGCCGTAAGCTGTCCAAGCGTTCTTCATCTGCTGGTCCACTCTGCCCTTCCCTTGGGATGATCCTTATCTGCTCAGTGAATGTGCCCAGTAACTGTTCCACTTCATTTTTTCATGGTGGTGGTCCAGATGGAATCTAGTGACTGGCACATACTACCCACAGGGTCTACCACAGAACTTCACCCCCATCTCCCAACATCTTCTTCCCACTTTCTTACATTAGTGACAACTACACAGCACACATCCAATGAATGACAGCCAAGGAGTGCATGATCCATGTGGAAGTAGTTTTAATAGTTAGTAAAGGTTACTTCAAGTTCACAAATACATAATCATTGTACAAATGTTTTTCCTTCCAGTTAACTATGTTTAGTAACCTTTATATTTCAATACACACAGGAAGCACCGATGAAAAAGTACAACAGCACAAGTCTAACCAGCCAGTCCCTAGTTTCAGCCATATGCCATATTTGGACAGCACCCCAGTGCTGTGGATTGAGCCCTTTAAGGAGCCAGATGCTGCTGCTGGGGAAATCGTTAACCCTCCCCTCATTTACCTCTTACTTTACCAATCTGAGCCCTGGTGGAATGACGATTATTCACTAGAAGACTCTTCCAGTCACATTTAGATTTCAGGCTTCTTGCTATCCCTCCTCAGTGTCCTCCACATCCTCTGCTGCTCTATTTCCATTTTTTCTCAGTTCATGTTGCAGTACATGGTGACTGCATTCTTGTGAGGATTCATTCCATGTTTTAACACATTGCTTACCTTTCATGCAAATCCCTTTCCTCCCACCCACTCCTTCCATTTCTGAGCCTCTTCCTACTTGAGAAAGACCCCCTCCTTATTACCTATCTTTTATTTTCTTCCATGGAACTAGTCTTCACTTAGTGAGTTTTCTTTACTGCCCTTTTCCTCCTGGGTGTCAGCAGTCATCTCAGGTTGAGCAAGTCCCTGGGCTGTGCTGCAATTTAGTGGCAGAGCCCTTGTTTCCGCACATAAGAACCGAGGTTCCATTTCCAGCACCACAAAAATAAACACTGACCAAACCTTTAGCAAATCTGAAACCCAACTGGGCTGATCCTTCTGGCTATCTATTCCCCTCTTAGTAAATGCCAGCTTTATCGTCCCTGAATTTCAATACCACATATGAAGCCTTCCCTCGCTCCTTCTTCCCTTATCTATGTGTCCAGACATATGACTCTACAAAAATGTCTCAACCTGAAAGTTCCGTTGCCCTTATCTCCACTTCCAATTACTACAAGAGTCTCTTCATTGAGTTCCCAGATATCACCCTCAGACTCTGCTCCTTAACATTAAAAATACTAACTTTGAGTATCTAAGTGTTTCGCGGCTATGTGTACATGGCCGCTCTTCTCACCACCTTTGGCTTTCTGTCTCAGTGGAACTCACACCTGAACTCCTGTCATGGTCCAGGAAGCCTTCTGTGTTTCAGCTCCGCCTGTTCAGTAGAGCTTTAGCGTTTACTGTGCTTTCTATATTGAATTTCCTTCCCTCAGTCTTACTTCACTTTAAATGTCACTTTAAAACAAGGCATTTTCCCAGCACTCTCCATGAAACAATAAACAGTCACACAGTACAGTATATCACCCACTATAGCTCTACCTTTGTCGAACACTTATAACCCTTTGAAATACTATATATGCACTGGGTACTAGTTGATTTTTTTTATATTTCCGTGTATAATAGTGAACCCCAGAAGGCAATCAATTGTTTTCTTTCCTATCACTATATTTCCAGTGATTAGAATTCATCCTTACATAGGAATGGATCAATAACAGTTATTGATTTACTGGGTCATTGATCATTGGTCATATACCTTCCTTGGTCCTGGGAATCCATGGATCTTAGGAAATGTCCATTATCTCAGAGGTCTCACAGCTTTCTCTCTAAATATATAGTTCAGGAGCAGAGGGAACTGGAGCTTCTCCTATATATTCTGCAGGCACCGTGTATTGGATTATTTTCTCAAAGTTAATTTTTTTCAAAGTTACTTTACCTACATGAGTACTCCCTCAGGTAAATGATACTGAAATTAGATATAGCTCTATCTCAAAGGCAAATGTGTCATTGAGATAATTTTTAAGTTAAAAATAGGAAAAATGATTACATTTGCCCTTCTTATAAATCTGCTCAGAAAAATGGGTTAAATCAGCCCAGTAATTGTCATAAGTTAATTAAAATAATTGAGAAAAATGGAGAAACTAAAACTGATCTTTATGCAAGACATGCTTATTTACAATATTCCTTTAGAAGAAAAGCAACAGTGACAATGTTGAATCCTACTGCAGGGAACTGTTGCTTTCAAGAGCCCTTTTCTGTAGGTATTTTGATGCTGACTGGCAAACCCAATTCAAACTATAACTGGCCTTCTGGGTCCAGACATTCTTCTCAACCAACCACAGATTAAAAATGTTTTAAACACGTGCTGCTCAGACGTTTCCCTCACATGCACCATCAAAAATGTGTATCTTATAGAAGTTGAAAGAATAATAATGACTAGCCAGGCATGATGGCTCACACCTGTAATCCCAGCACCCAGGAGGCTGAGGCAGGAGTTCGAGACCAGCCTGGGCTACAAAGTGAGATCAAGCCCAGCTCAAACTGCATAGAAGTCCTGTATCAAAAAGACAAAAAGACAAAAAAAAAAAAAAAAAAAAAAAAAAGAAGAACTATGATTTGTAAAAGTTACGTATGTAGTGGTGGAGATGGAGGTGATGGTGGGCTGAAGGGAAAAGATAATTAAAGGTAGTAAGCTATATTTAAATGAAATTAAAAATTTCAGATGTTCATTTCATAATTAAGAATGATGCACACTGTTTCAGAAATTCTGAAACATTTTAAGTGTTTTCATCACAAGGAAATGATATGTGTTTGAGGAGATAAGCTCACCCAAATTTCAATACTACACAATGTATAAACGTATCAAAATATCACATGGTGCCCTGAAAATATATAATCTTGTACCTCAATTAAAACTCTACAAGAATTTTTTTAAAAGGTATTTCTGGGTCTCTTCTTAAGTAAGAAACGGTTGGGAGGCTGAGTGGAAAAAGCCATTTTATATTGTTGGTCGGAGGGGAAACCAGTGCAATCACTGCAAAGGGCAGTATGGAGACCGCTCAAAACACTACAGACAGAAAGTTCCATGCAGCACAACTATCCCTCTTCTAAGTATCTTCTCAAAAGTGCTAAACAGATCACATTGCAATCATACATGTGCTCTCATATACACAATAGCATAACTCATAATAGCTAATTTTTGGAAGCAGCCTGTATGTCCATCAACATATGAATGAATAAAACAAATGTATTTAAAAACAATGCAGTACTACTGCATCAAAAAGAATGAAAAATTTGGATTTTTTAAGGAAAATGAATGTACCTTGAGATCATAATGTCAAGAAAGTAAATCAGACATAAAATCTTAAATATCACATTGTTTCTTTTTTTTCTGAGAAATATAAATCATGAAGAACAAAATAAAAGATAGATAATAAGAAGCAGAGAATAGATCTTTCTCAGATGAGAAGTAAACCAAGACTTGGAGGGAGGGCTAGGGAGAGAAAGGGATGGGCGTAAAAGAAGAGTTAAAATCTGTTATGTGTGTGTACCAACTCCACACAAAGAATACAGTAATTATGCACTGCAGATGTATCCTAATAGAAAGACAAAACAAAAAAAGGGAAAAGATATTTTTAGTAAACATGTAACTTTTCCATGTCATTCCCTAAGCAATACAATACAGCAACTATTTCCATAGAATTTATATTATCTCAGGTCTTTTAAGAAATCTGGTGAGACGGTATGCAAGAGTTTGAATGTAGGTTACATGGAAGTACCATATCATTTTATGTAAGAGAAGCGTTTATCTGTAGATTTTAGTGCCTGTAGAAGTCCAGAAACCAATCCTATGTGGATGCTGTAATGGGAAAGTGTTTGTGAAACATTGTCTCACATCCAGAAGGGAAGAGCTTGGCCAAAGTGTACAAGGAGGAGTCAGGCTAGAAACTCTGATGCACCAGTCAACATTGACTCCATAACAGATCGTCAATCAGGAAGTAGATCTCATGCCATTCTTATATATTTTATGAAAAAATGAAACAAAATTTCATAACAAAATAATAAGAGAATAAGAAGAGTTAACACACTGTGCACCTTCAGTCAGTATGCAACACAGACAAAAAACATTGTATCTTACAGTAAGGAAAGGGATAATAGCACCAAACTTCCTCTCCATTGAATTTAGAGAAACTAGTAGCATAAACTCATGCAGACAATGTCAGAAAAAATTGTCTACCACATAAACATGATTAGTTTTCAAAAGAAATTGCTTGTACTGTTTTTTGTAGTGAAGATTTATATTTTATTGCTGAAGAATTCTGGAAATCAAAATAAAATTATTTGAAATGCTAATGTTATTCTGTGTTCCTGCTTAAGTCATCCAGATTAATTTTGCACTTATTTGTAATTTGTAGCAAAATCTGTATTTATTTTTATCACCCAGTCTACTTGGTACAGTTGCTAAACATTCCTATCAATATTGTAGACAAGATTAATTCAAATACCTAAGCATACTTTGCCTGATGTTGGCTAATTTATTTTGTATTGACAAAATCAAAATTGCTTAAGAAATAAGCACACAAAATGTTACTCACCATCATGTAAATGTCAACTTTATTAGGAGGCAAAATTATGTGGGAATGTGTGCCTTATTTAAATTTCTCAGCATAGTTGAAATATGTTTTAATAAATCTTACATATTAAAAATAATCCAGTTGCAACAGGACAAGCAGAATTGGACTTCTTTGTTAACATTTTCATGTCATTTCAAGACTTAGGACTATTTTTGCACTAAATGATAATAGCAAATAAGTCCTCTAAATCCACAGTAAAAACTGTGATTGCCTGAGAAATGATACAATAAAAAAGTGGACAAGAAATATATGGAGTCTGCATTACAAGTCTAGATCAAATCAACACTGACTGATTGATGATTGTTTGTTTTTGATATTTTACAGTTACAATTTGAACTGTTTATGTTATGGCTATGTAAATTTATGGATTGTTATAAAAATCACAGTGTTATAAAATTCATTCTCTTAAAGATATATAACAAAACAATAACATCAAATTTTTCATTATGGATATGTTAAGAAACAGAAATTCCTGTAGAAAACATAAATTTAGTATGATTCTGTTGTTTTCCAGTTCCATTCACGTTCTTGTTCCTTCAACATTGCTTCTCATGATGAGAAAGGCTGATTCGTGTTAATGCCTTTGAGTAGATTCCATTGCTCTCACAGCTCTATACATGTGGAATATTAAAAATTGAATTATTATATTGTTTTAAATTATAAAATTAGTGAGATTTTCAAAGCTTTTCATCCCCATGTATTCCCTAGAGTCATGTGCAGTACCTCAAGCTTGTAGGCATCTGAAAAGATTCTCATTCTATTATTAATAATGAATTGAGCAGAATTGGCTTGAGCTTATCAATCAGTCTACAAGAAATTTGCTTTACTGTGCTCTGGAAGATTCTTTCATATCTTTTTAAAAAAGAATTCACAAGTAGTGTACCAAAGTTTGATGGGTTATGAGAGACAATAGACATCTTGTAGACTCAAATGATAAAATGATCAAAGGCAAAGAAGCCCTCTCTCCTTGTAAGAACCACAATCATTTGCTCACATAGTCATTGTCCTGGCATTCAGCAGCTTCCTGCCATACACAGGGCACTGGACTCACTTCTACCAGTATAAAAATATTCTTCTTTCAAGGATCTTCAAAAGTATTAGGAAGTGTGAAGCTGTGTAACTATATATCCAAGGCCACCAGATTTCTTCCACCAAGTGGTTGGTTCCCAAATTACAGTTTCTTGCATGCACTTAGTACAAAAGCTATTAAGAGATTAAGGTGAAAACATACTAACAGAAATTTTCAACATCAAGTGTGAACAATCAGCTTGGGTGTGGCACTGGCATGTCCTGGTGAATCTCAGACTTTCCATAATGTGCTTCCCTCTCAGACATTCTTTGCCTCACAGGCAACTGATGATTATGTGGTATTTGTGTTCTGGCTGAAAACTCTCCAATCCTCTGGTGGCCAGGGCCTGGGGGCCACACATCCCAGTGTGCATACAAAGCTTCTGTTGGTCATCTGGAAGTGTCAAAGGACCACACTCTCGAGTGAGTGGCCCTGTACTACCATTCTTTCTCCAGTAACTCCTGGCCTTCTCCCTGGGCATGTGGACACTGCCCATCATTGCCTATGAGCAAGCATCACTATCAGTTCAAATGATTCTCTCACAGAAGCCTTCAGTGTGCACTGGTGTCATTCCCTCTTCTGTTTGCACTCTGAGTCCAAGCATCGCATTACCTGCTTGCCTCCTTTTGTTTCTCTCAGATTCAGAAGTGAAGAAAATCAAGTGTGGCCTCTGTTTTGATGAAATTTGTAAGTCCTAGACTGAAATATGTGCTCATTCCATGTGCCCTACCTTGAGCTTTTTTCTCTTTTCCTCTTATGAATTTCAGGAGGCTAAGTGTGAGCCACATAGAGTGGTATTTGTAAACCTAGATATTTGGCAGGCTGAGGGAGGAGGTTGGCAACTTTGAGGACAACCTGAGCACTTTTTTCACCCTTTAACAGGGTTAGGATGTTCCTTAATGGTAGAATGCTTGCCTAGCATATAAGGACCTGGGTTTAACATCCAGGAGGTGCATGTGTGCCTGGGTGTACATGTACATGTGCACACACACACACACACACACACACACACACACACACACATACACACAGCAGGAACCCTCATTACTTTTGGAGCTGTGTGTGTTACATACATCTGTGTATAGGTTTGTGACACCATGATCATCTTCAGAACATATAAATGTGTACACATACACAGGAATCCCCCAATACAGAAATTTATTCTGCCTACCACATTTTCTAGCTACCTGCAGATCCCACTTTTGTTCTGTATCTATATAATTTACAACAGGAAGCACACTACCTAGAATGCAAAAATTCTTCCAGGACCACCTGAGGAACAATGCATAAATAAGTGAATAGTCAAGGAACTAAAGTTTGTAAGTATAATTTTACAGGAAAGCCATTAAAATAACTTTAGAAACTTGGTAGTTTGTGATAGACCAGGACCATAAACACTCTACCTGTGACAATCATGCTTTCCCAGTCCCCTGACACTGAACTCAACCATCCAATTTGCTGTAACCAGTGAAATGAAGCAGAACTGATGCTCTCTGCTCCTAAACAGAAATGTTAAAAACTGCTGCATGATTCATCACCTACTTCTCCTCCTTGTTCTCTGAGCCCAGTGTGTCTGCAAGGGGAGCATTTTCCTCATGATACCTTAGCATCCAGGGGATGTGAAGTCTTAACTAACCCCACAAAGGGTATCCATAGATGCCAAAAGTTAATGTTTGCCTTTCCAAGCCACTGAAATTTAGTGACTATTTTTTCACTGCAACACAATCAAGTCTAAGCTAACTGATTAATAAAATATCATCAATATGTTTATTTCATAGAGGAATTATCCAGAGTGCCAACCAGAGCCACTTAAAGGAAGAAAGCTTCCTTTCCCTAAAAATCCAGTGAACATAATGTATTAGAATCTTACCATTTATGATGCTTATGACCATATCCAAGTAAAGTCCTTCATAAATTACATATGAAAAAGGACCACTTTGGTTCCAGCCTGGCTTAACTGTCTTCTAAACCTGGGGGCCAGGCCCCAGCTTCCTGTCAGGATCAGTGAGTCAGGAGGGGGCAGGGAATTCCATCCCAGCCTGGCTGACCTCTCTCTCTCACTTGCAACAAACACTTGAAGCTCGAAAATATAGGAAAATGACAAAATGAAAGACCAAAATGCAATCTCAAACATGCAGCTCATCCCAAGAAAGCCTAGGAGCCATGTGCATAGAAGAAAATATATGGCACATAACTGAAATATCTGAAATAATAGTAACTGAAATAAAGAAGCAACTCTGGGAAGCCTTAAAGGAATTCAAACTAGAAATAAATTCTCAGGTAAAAGAAGAAATGATAAAAGAAATGAAGGAGATGCTGAACATATCTAAAGAAGACACAGTTTAAAAATTGGAGGAACTAAGCAAAAAGATAGAATCCCTGGATGAACAATATAAGAAACAAACAGAATATATAAAGCAGATGCAAAGAGATATACAGGAAATCAAAAACTCCATCAAAAATTGTAAAAACCACCTCAATGAATGTAAAGATAGAATTTCAGACCTCGAAGACAAGATTGCATCCAGTGAACAGGAAAAGAAAGATCTTTTTAAAATAACAAGAAATCAGGAAATAACAATTCAACACCTGCAAGATAACACAAAGAGGAACAACATAAGGTTGATAGGGATAAATGAAAAAGAAGGGGACAACATAAAGGATGTCAAGAGGATATATAGAGAAGTAATAGATGAAAATTTCCCAAACATCAGATTGGAAACTGATACCAAGATCAATGAAGCATATAGGACTCCAAATAGCCATAACCAAAATAAAAATACACCCAGACACATAATAATGGTCATCCCAGAAATTGAACAAAAGAATAGAATATTAAAAGATTTCAGAGAGAACAGACAGATCACCTATAAAGGAAAACCTATTAGAATCAAAGCAGACTTCTCATCAGAAACAATAAAGTCAGGAAGAGCATCGAGTGAAGTATTTCAGATCCTAAAGGAAAATGATTTCCAACTTAGACTGATGTACCCTGAAAAACTGTCCTTCAAAATGGATGGAGAAATAAGATACTTCCATGAAAAAGAATAGCTGAAAAACTACATGATCACCAAGCCAACCCTGCAAAGAATACTGAAAGACAGCCTAGATACATTTAGGAATAAACCACTAAACAAAGCAGACAATTAAACAGAACCAAAAGATAAAGATGCAACAACAGAAAGATAACATGTCAACAACAAACCAACATATAGCAGTTATAACCATTAACATAAATGGTCTCAATGCACCAATTAAAAGAAACAGACTGGCAGAATGAATCAAGAAACAAAATCCAACCATATGTTATCTATAAGAAACCCATCTAACCCAAAAGGATACTCACAGACTGAAAGTCAAAAGATGGAAAACAATACTTCATGCAACAGGAACCCAAAAAAAGCAGGGGTGGCTATTCTGTTTGCAGACAATGTGAACTTCAAGCCAATAATGATCAGAAGGGATAAAGGTCACTACATACTGGTTAGGGGAAAACTCAAAGAGGAAGAGATAACTATCTTAAATATATATGCACCAAACTTCAGAGCACCCAGTTATATAAAACAAATACTAACAGAAATGAAAAACCAAATTAACAGTAACACAATTCTAACAGGAGATCTTAACACACTGTTGACACCAACGGACAGATCAACCAGACAAAAAATCAGCAAAGAAATAAAAGAACTGAATCGCACCTGTGAACAAATGAACTTAATAGACATATACAGAGTATTCCACCCAACAACAACAGAATACACATTCTTCTCAGCAGTGCATGGGTCATTCTCTAAAATAGACCATATATTAATTTATAAAACAAATCTAAATAAATGCAAAAGGGTTGAAATTATCCCTTGCACTCTATTGGACCATAGCGCTATGAAATTAGAAATTAATGATAAAAGATACTGCAAAATTCCCACAAACACATGAAAACTGAATAAAACCCTCTTGAGTAATCAGTGGGCCACAGAGGAAATTAAAGAAGAAATTAAACAATACCTACAAGAAAATGAAAACACTAATACAACTTACTGCAATCTGGGGGATGCAATGAAAGCTGTCCTCAGAGGAAAATTTATTGCACTCAGTTCACACATTAGGAAAACAGAACGAATACAAATAAATAACCTGATGTTACACCTCAAACATCTAGAAAAAGAAGAGCAAGTCAAGCCCAAAATCGAAAGAAGAGAAGAAATTATAAAAATCAGAGTAGAAATCAATGCAATAGAGACTAAAAAGCAATCCAAAAAAATCAATGAATCAAAGAGTTGGTTCTTTGAAAGAATAAATAAAATTGACAAGCCCTAGCCAACTTTATTAAAAGAGGGGAGAAAAAGCTCAAATTCATGTAAAAAGGACTGAAAGAGGAGAAATCACTACAGACCCTATAGAAATACAGAAAATCATTGATTAGAAGATAAAAACCTAACTTCAAACATACTCAACCATCTTATCTTTGATAAAGAGCTCAAACATGTTCACTGGAAGAAGGAGTCTCTTTAATAAATAGTATTGGAAAAACTGACTCGCTATATGCTGAAAACTAAAACTAGACCCATGCCTATCACCATGTACTAAAATAAAATCTAAATGGATCAAAGATCTAAATATTAAAACAGAAACACTAAATCTATTGGAAGAAAAATTCAGTAAAAACCTTGAAGACATAGGAGTAGGTAGAGAATTCATGAATAGGACTCAAACTACAAGGAAATACTTCCCAGAATCAATAACTGGGATCACCTCTTATTAAAAAGTTTCTGCACGTCAAAAGAAATATCTAGCATAGTGAAAAGGAAACCCACAACCTGGGAAAAAATTTTAGTGAACTGCCCCTCAGACAAAGGACTTCTGTTTAAAACATATAAAGAATTAAAAAAATCAGACCTCCAAAATTCAAAGACCCAATCCAAAAGTGGGCATCTGAGATGAGTAAAAAATTCTCAGATGAAGAAATACAAATGGCAAATAAATATATGAAATATAATGTTCATCATCATTAGTCATTAGAGAAATGCAAATTAAAACCACACTGAAATTTCATCTGACTCCTGAAAGAATGGCCAAGATCAAGAAAACCAATAACAACAAATGCTGGAGAGGCTGTAGGGAAAAAGGAACTCTCCTGCACTGTTGATGGGAGTGGAGGTCAGTCTGGAGATTTCTGGAGAAGATTTCTGGAGGTCAGTCTGGAGAAAACTGGGACTGGAAGCCCCATTTGACCCGGCTATACCACTTCTAGGCATATTCTCAGAAGAAGTGAAAGCATCATGCCACAGTGATATATGTGCACCCATGTTTATAGCAGCACAATTTGTAATAGCCAGATCTTGGAAACAACCTCAGTGTCCATCAGCTGAAGAATGGATAAAAACAGTTGTGGTATTTTTATACAATGGAGTACTACTCAGCTATAAAGAATGATCACATTAAGACATTTATAAATAAATGGATGCAGCTTGAGACCATACTCATAAGTGAAATAAATCAACCTCACACGTATAAATACCGAATAGTTTCCTTAGTGTAATAAATGAAAAGAATACATAAAAGTATGTGGTAATTATGATTCCCAATCATATTGGTTTGAAGCCATATAATGTTTTCACTTATTAATTGCAATGGTTTTAACCTGGGTTGTTCGATTTTAGTATCTGTGACATAGTATGATAGCTATTTTGAAGAAAACAACACAATATAAAAGCTAGTGCTGATTTAATATCATCTTGTTTTGAAGTCCCATCAAGCTGTGGTACATCTGTTTCCACTGGTTTTAACATGTTGTATCTTACTGTATTTCACTATATGCGATAATATAAACAAAATTCTTTATAGGCAAGGAGATAATATAGAAACCGTTGTTTGTTTTCTATTAGCTGGTTCTAAATGCCCTGTAATTCTTGCATTCTCTTGAATGGCTTCACATTGTCTTGATATGCATGATGCTATAGCATACAAAGTTACACTCAAATAATTCAAGGAAAGAGGCACTATGGCGACTACTATTATGTTAGATTATCAGGTGGTGAAACACAATGACACTTGAATTGTTTGGTTCTGACCTGCATTATTTTGTTACAATATCCTCTCTTATCTCAATCCCCCCCCCTTTTTAAAATTAATCTATTTTCTCTCATTTTTTTTTAATTAAGGGAAAACTAAATTTAAAAATAGCAGGACATATTATAGTAACTTTTTTGTTTTCCTGTTAACCTAATTTGAACCCCAGTGTTGCTCTCCCCATCTTGTTCTGTCTGATTTTACTATATTCTGTTTTGTTTGATAGTATCAAGTTTGAGGGTATAGGCAACCACTTTGAAGGCAATAAGATATACTATGATGCCCATTATGGTTTGACTATTATCCTTTTTATGAAGTCCTGTAAGGTCTGCAGTGTAGGTTTTATTGGTCTTATTCCGTACTGTTTTGATCAATTCTTTTATATCTGATGATATAGGCAACTCAATTTAAAAATAGCAAGAGGCACAATGTTAACCACTTTTGATCACCTGGTATTCTATTTTTGCATCATGTACTATGCCCACCCTTCTGTTCTAACTGACTCTGTTTTGCTTAGTCACTTTTGGTTTTATTCTCTTCAAAAAAAGTAATAAGAACTGTGGGAGTAATAAAACCCAAAAAGTCTAATTGTTATTGTAAAAAAAGAGAGGAAAGGAAGGTGAACTAAGGGATATAACCACAGGTATGTTTGAGTGTGTAGGATGGAAAATCTTATTACTGAGCTTTTGTTGGATCATTGAACAAAACTGTCTCCAATATCACTGTATGAATGTCCACTTTATATGCTTTAATTTTGTAATTTGGACAACTGTTCCTGGGAAGATAATATGTAACCTATTAACTGGTGATTTCTGACTGTATATTTTTTTTCTTGAAATTGTGTATTACTTATACCCTTTTACTGCTTTGTTTTTTTATGTTCTTTTTTTCTCTTTAAATAAAAAAAAAAAAAAAAAGACAAATGACCACCTCTTAATTTTCACTATAGTTGTTGAGCTTTAACAGTGTTAACTGATTTGTGGAATATTTAAAGTTTTGCATTTATCCTAAGTTAGTGACTTACCCTAGCAGAGATCTTTTTCCTCAAGATTTCCTCTGGGTGTGTCATATAAGAAATATATGCTTTTTAGCCTTCGGTTCCTAATACTCAGTTTCCTGAGTGACAAGGATGAAAGGACCACACCTTGCTACTGTGCCAAACTGGAGTTTATGCTAATTAGGTGATCCTTGGAGGATAGGGGCTGGTTACCAGGAAAACTGACCACTCTCACATGGTGGGAGGGGAGAAGGGCTGGAACTGACTTAATAATAAAAGGCTAAGGATTAAGCAATCATGCCTGTGTAATGTAGCATCCATAAAATCTGAAATGTCAGTGTTTTGAGAGCTTCTTAGTTGGTAATGTGTGATGATACTGAAAGGCTAGGATACAGAGGGAGGGATGGAAGTTCTGCCTTCACCCCTGCTTCATCCTATACATTTTGCATATTTGTTCATTTATCTGTATTATTTGCAATATCCTTTTTAATAAGCCGGTAAACATAAGTCAAACTGTTGCTCTGGTAGATCTGAGGTTCCTATTATCTCCCTATCTCCTCCTCCAGCTCAAGAACAACACAATCAACCTTAAGAAGCTCTCAAAACACTGACATTTCAGATTTTATGTACAGGATGAGGCAGGGGTGTAGGAGAATTTCCACCCCTCCCTCAGTACCCCAGCCTTTTAGTATCATCACACCTCAGATCTACAATGTGTTCCACAGCAGCACGTTTGACAACTCAGTATTGAAACCAGCCTCTCAAACTGATGTTTAGCATTGTGAGTCTGAGCCCTGAAACTGCCCTAACTCAAGAGAGTTACAATGAAAATTAGTTAAACTGCTGGGCAAACAATTTGTGTCTACAGAAAATTGGAAAATTACTTTATGTGGAGAAGTCATATATTTGATATCAGAAGTATTGTGAGAATAAAGGAAAACTGTAGTTTTATTTTTTATAGAGTGAAGGTTGATTTTGGGAAACATAGACAAAGGTGGGTGATAATATTTGTGGCACTTTGTGATTTAAGAAAGTAGTTCAAATTCCAATTCTGTAACTGACGTTCTGATGCTTAAAAGGAATATAGCATTTCCTGTACCACGACACAATTGTAAAAGTAAGTGGCAAACACTGTATGTGACAATCCCTTGAAGATGCAATCTCTTCTATGTATGCTGTGTCCTTATGTCACAAACAGGGAAAGAAAGAGCGCACTGCTGATCATTCTCAGTGAGGCACCATAGCAAAGACTGAAGACTGTTTCCACCTTGCACATGCATGACTCTCTTTTGGTACAAAAGGAAAGAGAAAGAAAAGGAAACACCATATAAATTTAAAATTTCCAAACAGCCAAGTTTTCAACATCATGTAAATAGAAAAAATAATTCATGGATTCTTCTTATTAAATGAAAAGAGGGAAATCAAGTAAATTCCACTAAAAATGTAAAATTTAGTGGCAAAGTAGCTAAAGGAATGATCCCTAGAAATCATTAGTGCACAGATTAACAAAACATCTTAGAGATTTGCAGACTGACAACTTCATTTTGTAGGAACGACAATGGAAACACAATGAAACAAAAGGAACTGATCTACAGTCATTCTAGCAATTAGCTCACTTCAGTTGGTTTAACAAATTTTAGGAAGTTTGGCTGAAGTGGGATTTTGCATTTCAATAAAATATTGCTAAAGTAAATTTCATTGTTTTTCTGTTCCTGATTACCAAATGGGTACTGATTAAAACTCATCTGAGTTCTATACCTTTCATTTGACCTCTTTTATTGACTCTAACATTTGTCCCATTACATTTTAATTTATTCAGTCATATATGGAATTGAATTTTGATGGCAAATAGAATCATGTCATAAAACAAAAGGATTCTTTAGGGAAGAGGATTCTTTGTGTTTATTTTTGATAAGCCTATCTACTGAATCTTGAATACATAAGATTAGAGCTCTAACTTGAGAGCTTACAGGATAAAATCATTGTGTGTCAACACAGCCAGTAGACCACCTGAATAGAGGCTAACCTGTTTAAGGGCATTGAGAAAATCCTCTCAAGTAGGATCTATGATAAGGATCCAGAGCGTTCTAGGCAAACAGTGTTTGCATTGATTAAAGTAAGGCATCAGATACTGTGTCTGTTTCTCTTTGAGTTTTATAAGGTGCCTCAAGCTTCAAGCAAGGAAGTGACTCAGCTAAGGATTATGATTATTTGTAAAAGTGGAAACATTATTAGTAAATGTATCTTTAATACATTTATAATTTTACATTGAATACATTGAATAATTTTAGTGGTGATAATAAGAGAGAACAATTACAATTAAAAAACTAATAAAGCTTTAAATCTTCCTTCTCAATGGAATCAAGATTATTAGGGCTTTTTAGAAAAGGCAGGTCTGGATCAGATAGGAAAGTGGAGGCTCTAGGCAGGAAAAGAGCAAATCCCGAATTCTGGACAAGACACAACAGATGAATTAGGAAGAATCAAAGAAAAGCTTTAAAGATTGCCTAAACTTTGGCTATACAAATAAAATAAAATAAAATAGAAAAGGAAAGGAAAGGAAAAGCAAGAAAAAGGTTAACTAAAAGAAATTATCTTTAAATCATTAAGAGTATATAATCTGCAATTTTACCTTTAAGAAACCATCCAAGTAAGTCCTGTTATCTCAAGAACTAAGAAAATGCTCACAATTATGAAAAAAATTAAAATGGGTATCTATTATTAGATGCTTTCTTTGCATGTTGGTTATAGAATCACTCATTCTTTTGCACAGATTTATTAATATTATTCTAAAGTTTCTTTATTGAAGTATTTTATGTTATTTAAAATATTTTTAATCAAAAAATAAACATCAACCAAAAAAACCAAGAACCATAGCCTGAAGACCCAGCCTCCAGTACTGAATGACAGTGAGGAAACTATCTGATGGGAGCCACAAGGAGCACTTCAGGAGCTGACAGGTGACAGTGAATCTTCCATGTGGAGAAGGCAGGGATACGTCATGGTAACACAGGAAGCGTGAAAGTAGCTGTAGTGCTTTGGTTGCATTACTGGAGGTTGAATCCAGGATCTTCATAATGAACTATATCTGCACTTTTTAATCTTTAGACAGGTTCTTGATGAGTTACTAAGTTTTCTTAGCTGTACTTAAACACCCAGTCATCCTGACTCAGCCTCCCATGGTGCTAGGGTGAGAGGAGTGTGCCACCATACCCAGCAGATGTTTTAAAATGTGGGGTTGTGAATGAGCCTCTGTGCGTGGGACACTAGCTCTGTCACCTAGCAACTGTCCTCCTAGGGCAAATTGGATTAGTGTCTTTGTTACTTCCTAGTTGCTGAGACATTATACCCAAAATCCACAAATTAAAGGAAGAAAGGTTTATTTTACCAGTGATTTAATCCAAATTCTCACAGTGTAGGTCTGCCCATCTCCAAAAAGCCTCACCTTGACAACATGAGGATTTGGGAGCACATCTTGATAAAAGCCATCATAATTAATTAACACCTGAAAAACACTGTGAACAGTACCAAGTAGATGTGAGTATTGAAGGAACAGAGCCATTGCTGTATTTCTCTGCGGGAAGATTCCTGCTGTCTGAACTGATAGGTTATATGGGAAAGGGAAAACCCTAACCCTCAGCAAAGTCAAGAAGCAGCCTTAACAGGCCTTGACATGGAGGTGCAAGGCCAGGCTGAGGTTCCTGAGCCCTTATCTTGTTTGCCTGCTCTTCCTTTAAGGGGCAGGTCAGTCTTCCACTATGTTACCCCTGTTTGTGGACATGGCATGGTCTTTACGTGGCTGCCACCTCAGAAAGGCTGGTGACTCACTAATAAAAATGCAAGGTAGATGCTTATTAAATGACACAATAATACACACAGGTGTGGTTTGGGAAAACATCCAAATCTGAGTCCTGAATTCTGTTAAGACCATTTCTAGTTCCATTCTCTGACTTTTTCTTAGCCAACTCTTCCTTTCCTACTAAATTATATACCCTCCCTTAGTGGTCAGATGAAAGCCATGCTCCCCCAAAGCCCTGTCTAACAGCCACTTTTAGCAGTCATCATCTCACTGTCACATCTCTCTTGGTTGATTTTTTTACATGACCCAAGTACTTATTGAGGTAGTCCTGCCTCAGTTTAGGTGACTCAGTTGATTAATGTAGCACACATGGACTCCTTGAAGAGCTTTCTGTAAATTTTCTTTCAGTTGCTTTCCAGTCAGACTACTCCTGCAGCTTGATTCAAGGATGTGAATGAAAGAGCAAATGTCTAAGTACCTGTTTCAAGGGTTGGGGATTTAGCTCAGCAGCACAAGTGCCTGCCTGGCAGGCGTATGGTAATGAGTTTGATCCCCAGTTCCAAAAATGTTAAAAAAAAAAAAAGTAGTAATTATCTGTTTCTACAGTAATGCTGTGGATACTACACAGATAGTCCCATAATGACATTTTAGGAACTAACTTGTCACTTCAGCCGAAGTCTGATGCACAGCATCTGTAAGAGAAAACTGAAGTAAAGTCATTCTCACTGCTGATCACTGGACATCAGGTGAGATCCAGATCTTTGAGCACATGCTACAGGCAGAGCATATGCTCTCTCTACCACTGCTTCAGAGGTCAGCATTTGCATTTGGATACCAAAGCTCCTGCCACCAAGCCATACCCATAGGGCCTATCATGGTACTAGAGGTCCAGAATCCCAAGCTGATGTGAGGGATCTTTTGGAGGATCAAAATGGTAAGGTAAACAATTTTATTTTTAACTAATATCAAAATATATTTTCACCGCATGTAATACACAATTTAATAATTTTAAAATTTAATTTGAGCCTTGAAAATGACCTTAGTATCCAGCAACAATCACCACATATGATCTATTGAAGTAATTGGTTCCTTTCCAGGGAAGCAAAAAGAAAAAAAAAAATTAAATTTTGAGAAGAACCCTTAGGAGTGAGAGCCTTTGCCAGAGGTATGAACGAGATCTCTATGCAGAGCACAAGCCTAAAAGCTGGGATGTGTGGATAGAGATGAAGAGAGAGGCTACAGAGAGAGCCTACTGGGCTATAGTCACAGTAGGATCAAAACACACTGCCCGAAGGAGTGAATGCTCTGGCCTTTGTCCTTCCCATACAACTTTGTCTTTCAGTTCAGTCCCAGAGTCAGTCACTTAATAGATCATCCTCATGGTCCCGTTTCTTCTCCTTACCTACATGAGTTCCCATGAAAAGTCTCTCTTTTTTCTTTGATCCTTGCCTCCTAGTTCTATCAATAAAGAGCCATAGATGATTCAGCTGTCCTTTGAGATCTTCTCACCCTGAGGGGTCTCAGTTAATGGCAGCTTTTCCGGGCCCTCTTGGGGTTTGTACTGGACAGTGATTCCAAGTAATCTGCTATCCTTTTGAGCCATGCCAATCATGAGCTGTGACGCCATGAGGCCTTCTCTGTCTCATGATGGGTGCGTTGAGTCTCTGGTTAAATAACTGCTCTCTCTGGGCAGCATGCACCAGCAGAAGCTGCCCCGAGAGTGCTCAGAAAAAAACCAAAATTTTCTTTTTTAATCGGTACCAGGGATTGAACTCAGGACCACACGCTTACAAGGCAGGCGCTTATGCCATTGAGCTAAATCTCCAGCCCTAAAGAAGAAAACTTTTGTGTTCTCCCCAGATGAGAATCTCTGCAGGAGCATGTTTCAGACACTCCTGCAGGCATCCTGCATTGCCATTGTAATTAGGCAGCCTGTTTTGTTTAATTACAGTAAACGTGATTGGAATGCTATAATCTCTTGTGAGTAAGGAAAACATTTGCTCTAATTAGGTATTCATTGAAACTTTTTAAAAAATCACCTAATATTAGTAATTAAGCATGAAACTATATTCCCAGATGGGATTCCCCATATTAGTGAACCAAGCAGTTCAACATACACCAGTTCCAAATTTGACTGGACTGGTGCAGCTCACATGTCACGGAAAACAGAAAATAATGCATTGAAGGGTCAGGGAAGGGATTTGGGAGGAGGTGTTGCACTGCATCCTGGCCCAGGTAAGTCACCAATGCAGAGTTAGGTTGAGATCCAGAGAAGCATTTGCGTACAGCAAAACCTGGAGAAGGGAGAAGGGAAGAGAGAGAAGAGAGGAAGGAAGCAACATGTGTCCATCTGATAAACAACAGAGCCCTTTCAGCACACAGAACAGCTTGTGTGCACTCAGAGCAAGCTTAAAGGAATCAGCATCAACACAGAACGATAGCACAAAACCCAAAAGATACAGCATCAAAAAATCATGAGGCAACATTATTAACCTCATCTAGCAAAATTAAATAAAGGGTCACATTTGTGACAGAGGCTTCTTGCTGTTTCCAAGTCCACTGTCCGGTAAACAGGAGGTTGCCAGAAGCTTTATGAAGAGGTACGCTGGTACTATTGCATGTTTCTTTTGAGTGAAAGAAGACAAAAGAATTACATTTCTAAATAAGAACAAATAAGTCTGGAATATTTAGAGTATTTTTAAAATATGTACTTGGGTTGCATTGAAAATACAATCAATTTTTTTAAAGAAATACGATTACATTCAATTTTAGCCAGATGGTTTTCTTCCACACAGTTTGAAAAAAAAAAAAAAAAAAGAGGGGGAGATTTCATTTTCCCTTGAAATGTCATCAGAGGTATTTTCTGAGATCAAACAAAAGAAAGCAAAGTGTGAAAACCATAATTGTGTTTGCGTGATGGCTGATGCATGCGTCACCCAGGACTCCAGCTTCTCTATTCATTGTCCTTTTCTCTCCCATCAAAGCATCCAAAATTGTATGTTTCAATCTGTGGAACGAAGTTAGCATTTTGTGGTTTCCATTTAAAGCTACGCCAAGACTCCGTGACAGTTCCCACTCAGTAAACACTACATGTTTTCTCTTCAGACAGATGCCACATCTGTCACATATGGGGAGCTATTTTGTTCTATTTTCTGATTTATCCCTTTCCTTGTCATATCTCTTAGCAAAAGAAGGCTGTGTCTACATGTATAGCTAATTTGATTGCTTTGACTGAACCAGAGGCTATTACCTGCCTGCTGCAAAGTTAGTTAAACAACTAGCTGTCCAAATGCTCCTGCAGCTGGGTGCTATGGCACAGGGAGACTGACAGAGTGTGGCTGTGTACACAGCAACTGTCGTCTATACAGAGGTGGGTCCAGGACCACAAGTGGCAGTTTAAGAATCATTTGTTTTATGGTTCAGTCTATCTGACTGAGCATAATAGTTTAATAATTTGTCTTGAGATTGAAAAGTTGTTTGACTTGTGCATTCCTTTATGTGCCCATTTGATTACGCTTTTTTGGTAGCCTCTCCTGCTTCCAATTCTTCGTGGCTTTCATTGTCCAATGGGAGAGGATGGCAGCTGGGTTTTCTCAGACTGCATCACAGAAACTCTTACTCTGTTGGTTCCATCAGTGCTCAGGGCTGTCAAATCCTTCTTAATCTTTGTTTCCTGTTACTTTAAAGGTTTTTTTTTTTTTTTTTCAGCTATTTCTAAATATTGCATTAGTACTCAACAGTCACAGCTTTACAGTTTGGCTGAATGCCAACACTCTTTCTATATCCAACTTGAAAGCATAGTTTTGAGGCTCCTGGGACACAATCTCTCACACCTCCCCTGTCTTTCTAGCCAAACGTGCTCTCTATCCCTCAGTCCTTGCCTCCTGAGGAGCTCTTCCCTCTATCCACTGGCTGAAGCTGCACTGCTGATCAGCAACTTGAACTCTCTTCTCAGCCCTGTATGACATTTTTTCATGAGTCACCATAAAATTTTGTCACTCTAATCAGCCACTCCTGGAACACAAGGTAACTACAAACTCAAAATGCGAAAGTTCTAGAAAATAATGACAATGAAAACACTGTACTTTAGGGTAAAGATGCCACAAAAGAACTGGTCCTAAAAAAAAAAAGAACTGATCATGTTTCAGCTACTTGGGAGGCTGAGCCTGAAGGGTCACAGATTGGAAAGTGCCCTGAATAGCTTAAGAAGACCCTGTTTCAAAGTAAAAAATAAAATTAACTGAGAATTTAACCAAGTATCCCAGTTTAATCCTCAATATCACAAAAAGAAAGAGAATGGCTCATATAAAATACAATTTCAAATATAAAAATAGAAGAAAATAGTGAAAATATCTGACAAAATGATGAAAGGGTAAAATTTTAGTATGTCTCTGAAAATGAGAACAAAATGTCAGAAAAAAACCTAATCAATAGCAAAGAGGGAAAAGAATTATTATTGAAAATAAAACATGAATTGATAATTTTAAAAAACAGTAGAAACAAAAGAATTAATTTCTTTGAAAAAAATGATAAAACATCAACTGAATTAGTAAAAAGAAAAATGGAAATGCAAAATAAATACGATTATGACAAGAGAAAACAGCCACCAAAACAACTGGAGAGCAAAAATTTAAAAAAATGTTTCATTTTTGCAAATTTGAAGCAAATAAATAGAAAATCAGTTGAAATTAACAAAAATTATTTTCTGAAACTGGTTTCATAAGAAAACTCTCTAGACATGGTGTCACATGCCTGTAATTCCAGTACTTCGGAGGCTGAGGCATGAGAATCCCTGAGTTCAAGGCCAGCCTGGGCTACAAAGTGAGCTCCAGGCCAGTTTGAACTGCATAGTGAGATTCTGTCTCAAAAAGACAAAAAAAAAAAAAAAAAAAAAAAAAAAAGGAAAAAAGATTCTAAATTGATTGACTCTCATCAAAGAAGCAGGAATTTGGCCAACAGAACACTGCATAAAGAATATTAGAATTTGATGGTTTCAGAGGAGAATTTCAACCTAAACCACACTATTGAATGCTATCTCAAAAGAAATGAAGTCAGTGTGTCAGGGAGCCCTTGGCTTTTCTCTGTTCACTGCATAGTTGTTCACAGTTGCCAAGAAATGGAGGCAAATGAAATGCTCATCTAATGAAAAACGATAAGGATCCGGTGCATAAACACAGTGGAATACTATTCAGCTGTGAAAGATTGAAGGAAATTCTGCCGTTGATGACAATGTGAAGTGAACTTGAGATAGACCGCTGAGTTGAGTAAAGTAAGCAGAATCACAAGGACTGCACGTCCTCACGCAAACATGGACTCTGAATAGTTGATTTCAGAGAGCTGGGAGTAGGGTGTGCCTGTCGGAGGCTGTGGAAGCAGCAAGGAAAAGCAAGATGAAGAAGCGCTGGTCGTTGGGTGCTCACAGAGGCTTTGAGAGCAGGGGCAGTGTCATGTGCTGCGGTCCAACAGGTGACTGTAGGTAGAGGATGTCACATTTTCAAAAGCCAGAAAAAAATATTTTGAAAGCTTTGATCCTGAGGAAATACAAATGTTTGAGGAAATAGACATGTTTAACTTGTTTCAAATGGCGTAGAATGCATTCAGATATTGAAACAACATGATATGTCATTAATATAAATATACACTTACATTTTTATGGATTAGCTAAAATAAATTTAATAACAAACAATTAAAATGAAACCCTAGTAAAAACTAAAAAGAGAAAGGGATAGGATGCAAAAACACTTTTTTTGAATAAAATATACAAGCCTAGGGATAAATATATTAAGATGCATACAAGAATCAATGTATGCAGAAACTCATAAAATATCCTTACAGATTCTACAGTTGACTCAACAAGAAATGTCCGTAAAAGAATTATTTAGTCTCATAAAAATGTCATTATAAGTTATATACAAATTAACATTAAGTCAATGAATTTAGCAATATTTATTCTGAATTAGACAAATCAAGATTCTAAATCTCATATAATATGCCTATAATAACATTCAAAATAGAAAGGTAGTGAGATATAATCTTAAAATGTTGTAATATAATGAAAACATCCAAAACTTGAAAATGTAAAATTTGGCAAACAAGATCAGAAGGCAAACCTAAAAAATAGAAAATTCCATAAAGAAACACAGTTTTTGCATAGAATGTAAGGTACTTCAAGGCATGGAAGAAAATATTCTGACTACATAGAAGTAAACAATTGTATATATATTTTCAAAATCAAATATGAGAAGAAGGAATAATGTTTCAGCTTTATTCAAAGCAGCATTTTCACAAAAACATCAAATCACCTAAAAGGCTACCAACTGGGGCTCTGAACTCGGAGTTGAACCCTACTGTGCCTAAATGGTGAGATACATCGAATGTTGCTCATGAACAAAGCAAGGCTGAGGAGGGTGCATGTCTTATAACCTTTTGAGTAATCAAGAAAGGAGCGCGTCTCTCTGTTTAAAGTTGCATAGGGCAGTACTGCAGAGCCCCCGAACCCCTTCCTGTGGGCTTTGCACAAGCTCAGGCTCTGTCCAGGTGGTTTTCCCTCTTTGTGTTCTTCCCATTTCTATCCAGTGTTTCAGTGTCTTACTATTATAATTGTTACTATTTATAATTCTGCAGAAATTATTGTAGCTTCCATGATCCAATAATTTGTTGGCACTCTTTCCAGATTCTCATTTTATGTAATATCAATTTATGTTTGTCACGTAACTCTGGAAGTGTCTGTTTTCCCCCATGAGCGTTTTGATGGAACAGCCATAGAGTGGCACCTGTTGCACTTCTTTCATCTAACGAAGTACAGGAGTAAAAGACTGAATAAATCAATGAACAAACTGCCCCACTATTATTGCTAGAGCATAAATCTAATATGATGTTAGGGAAAGCTGCTTCTTATTATTCTTAAAGAAACAGTGAAGGAATTTAAGAAGAATTTGCCTCAAAGTATTTTTGTGACTTTCCCCTACCCTGTCTTTCTCTGATTAACCCCACACATGCTTCATGCTGCTTGTTCATTGCCTTTAAAACCATGTTGTCAAAGTGCAAGGAGTTGAGTGGATAGTTGGGAAAAGTAATATTAAGTCTATCAAGATTTGCATGTAAAATGGAACTTTTCTTCCTCGATAATGAAATAAGGCAGTAAACTCCTGTAAGAAGAGTAAATAGTAATCGTTGTCAGGAAAATGCTACATTCCAGGAACTTTGCCAGGCTTTTACATAAGTTTCACTTCAAATTAGAAAAAAAAATCAAAACAGACAAAATGTGTCTATCATAGCGGGAGAACAAAGGTTTTCTACTCAAAAGTAATCTGGTTGATGTGTGAAAATGCTTACTTTTTGATCCTGAATGGGCACATCACCCTTCTGGTCTATTTCCAACAAAGTAATTGTCACTGAGCTTTAATTTTCCTTATCTCTAATTATAGGTGTCTCCTGCTGGTGCTCAAAACCTCAGCAGTCATCAGATCAGAAAAAGCTATTTATTGGAAATTAAAACTAATTTAATCTTAATATACATATTTTCTTCTCTTGACATTTTAGTCAAAGTAGTTTAGAGAATTACAGATGTAGTGTCAGAAGGGACTGGGCTGAGCCCCAGGCTTCATTAAAAATTTTGAGAGCTGGACCTTGATAGAGTGGTCCTATCAGTGTCCCCGCCAGAGGTGGGGACATAGATGACGACATCAGTTGAGATCACGTCTCTGCTTGAAAATTAAACAAAGTGCAGAGCCTGTAGTTCTACCACTTGAAAAGTCTAGAGTTTGATTTATGACATTGCAAAGAATAATAATAAATGATAACAAGAATAAACATATAAAAACTGTTCCTTTTATATATATTTCCACTCCAAAACTACTACTAATGCCCTTCATGAATGCTCTCACCAAATATTTTTCTGGAAATGTTTTCACATTTTTAAAGCAGTTTCTAAAATGTCTTCTACTCAGTTTTTCACGGTAGGTTTTCATGAGCAAGTTTACTGTTAACAACATAAACTACCACTTACAAAAATGGAAGGAATCTATAGACCAGAAAGGGTTGGAATTAATCTTTCCTCACATTCCCAAGGAGCTTGATATAAAACATATCTACTCTTGGATAAACAGATTTGAGGTCTTCCTTAATAGTAGAACAATCAGAATTTTTCTTTTGTGTTTTAGAATACTGCTTTGCTTCATTTATTGAGATCTTTTCATTAGGAAACATAATCACTCATACTTGGCCCTTCATGTCCTTTATGGCTTATGTAAAGGCTTCCAACTGCCTGATTTTGCTTGCTCTCATTCTGCTATTATGGAGATGCTCAGTATGCTTTTTTAGCTCTCAATTTTTTCTTCATCATTGTCCTGTTTTGTCCTTCCATTACTGATTTCTATTGTATATACTGATCCCCTTTTGAAATTCTATCTTTGATGCTATTGACATTTTGGCCAAGACAATTCTTTGATGTGGTTAGACAGTGGGAGTGTGTCTAGTGTAGTCTAGGTTGGTTAACAGTCTCATGGCTGCTAGCTATCAGATTGCAAGAGCTATTTCCATCTCAGTTGTGGCAAGTGACAATGTCTCCAGACTGATAAATGTCCTGTGTAATCAAAACCACTTTGAAGAAAATGATTTTTTTTTTTTTGTTTGTTTGTTTGTTTTTGTACCAGGGATCGAACTTACAACCTCGCTGCTGAGCTAAATCCCCAGACCCAGAAATGATCTTTTTATGGACTGGGCTCTAAGCTGATCTTTACCAGACTATGAGTATTTCCCTCCTTTGTGCATTCTTTTGTCAAAGAATGCCTATTTCTTTTGCTGTTTTGAACTTGCTTACACTTCATATGACCTGATACTTTTATAACTCACACATTTGTTTTCTTATTCAAAAATCTGTAATTGGAATAGTATGACAGACCCAAGAAGGACTAGAGCAGGACTGAAATTTAGCTCCAGAGAGCAGTGAAAGCACAAACCTGAGGTCAGGCATGTGGGAGAGACCCAATCTGCGGCTGCTCACTGTCACTTCCCTGTGGGGGACTTCGGTTGGCTCAAGGATAAAGAGCAGACACCTCAAAAAAAAAGACAGAAGCAAGGGTGCCAATCACTGTCACAGGACCACCGGCTGATATTTTCCAATGGAAGGCCATTGAGAACGTCACGGTGCCTAAAGGCAGAAAGTCCTTCCACTCAGCCCTGTAACAGACTCTGCAACTGCTGTAAGGGAAGCTGTCAAGAAAGCTGTGCCCTTCCCGCTGGTCCATTCTCATCTCCCTCAAGGGTCAGATGTGGAACACAACCAAGGTAATAAGCAGAAGGGTTCAAATTTATCTCCAGATCGGTTTCAAAAGGGGGAAAAGTAAGCAAAGTCAGCAAAATTATATTCCTCTCTGTACATCCACTTCCACATCTCTCTTCTGCTATGTAGACATCAATTATTGCTCCTGTTTAAGGAACTGAGAGAGAGTAGAGAGAAGATATATGGAGATTCTTGGAGTTTCAGGAAGATGTGTAGAGCTTCACTCATTGGCCCCTGGAGTTATAGAGTTGCATGTCCTGCCTACTTGGGACAAGAGCATCCTACTCCTCTCTGAATTCGAGCATCTGCACATGGCAGTCACTCACTTCTTGGTAAGTTGAATTTATTTGAAGTAAGGTTTCCACCTAACCCAAGCCATGAATTCTCTCATATGTAAAAGTTGTAAACATATTCAATATTTTAAACAAAGACAACACATTTGAGTTATTGGAAATCCCTACACCAGCACCACTATCACCACTACCACCACCATAAACATACCAAAAAGGCTAAAAGGAGAACTAAAGCCCATGGTAGATGTGCAGTTGGGAATGGATTTGCCTGACCTATATCTAAGACATTTGATCTTTTAAAAAAGCATCAGATTTTATCATATTAAATGTCACCTCAATTGAAAGAAGAAATTGCCGTTTCAAAAATGAGTTAAATTGTACTTCAATCCCCCAAAAGTAAAGGAAACAGAAGATGAAAAACTCTTTGAAGCATGCTACAGGAGACAATTTTTTTCCCAGATTTCTCAATTCATTTCTCATAGTACAAATTCAAAGAACAAAACAGAGGTTTGTCTGGCTTCCTCTTCCCCTCAAATTATCTGGGAATTACCCTTTGCAGTCTCCACTCCGGGCCTTGAACTCATCAGGGTTCCAGAGCCGCTACAAATCATTCACTCTCCTGGAAAATATAAAACAGCTCCTATTATCTCCTGGCAAATATGAAACAGCTCAGGTGTTCAACAGTTCTTATCAATTCTGAATGCCAAGGCCAAGGCCACAGAGCTACGGGAGGAGAAGGTCTGCTCTCCACTAAAAATAAATAAATAGCTTTATTCAACTGGACTCTTTTAAGTTTGTCAAGAGCTCTGCCAATCAGAAGTGATTTTTTAAAGGCTGGAAAGGAACTTTCTATCCCAAATTCCTCTACCTCAAACTTTTCAGGTGGCAGGCACTGGGGTGCAGCCCAAGCCAGTAAATGAACAAACTGTGCGTGCTTGCAGGACTCTGCGGTTTACTAGTTATGTCACTTGGGCAAATGCCTTCAACCTTTGAATCTGTGTTTCTTCAACTGTAAAATAGACATAATGTAAACCTATTTTCAATGGTTTGCTGTGAAAATTAAACCACAGATTACTTGTAAGAACCTGCCTTGGAGAAGTCCTCCACTGGGTCAGGATGCTGGCCTTTGACAACATTTTTTGGCTGAGGACCGGTGAGCCAAGGTCTCCAGTGACACTGCTGCTGAACAACTTGTCCCAGTTCAGTGCAGAGGAAAGAGCAGAGCAGCGTGAGAGAATCAGTGTTTCCAGTTGAACATCAAATCCACAGAATTCTTTGCTGGGGAAATACTTTATTAATTATCTGGTAAATCATGAAGGTATATGTTTTCAGACACATAACATCACTCAAATAATACATGTGACTCTGGGAACATATGATTTTATAATAAGAAGTATTATCTTTATTGTATTCAAAAATCTCCTGTTGTACACTTAAAACACAAATCCTGAATGTGGGACCCCACCTGGAAGTGCCTGGCCTCAAGCCCGTGTCTTGGTCTTCAGCACCCTCTTTCGTCCTGCTGTCAACCATGGGAAACATGCACTTGCCGTCCCCTGCAGCCAGAATCCTCTCTGCCCAGATCACCACATAGCTTCCCTCTTCTCAGTACCTGATACCCACCTGAGGCACTCACTCTCCGTGCCAGTCCCAAAGCCTCTGGAACCTCCTACATCAGCGTTCCCTGGAATCACAGCATCAATGACACCATGATGGTTTATTGTTAATGTATTCACTTCTTAAGGGCATACCACAAGTAATATGTACAAGGCAACCTCGCAAAAAATGTAGATATTTTATCATTATCTTCAAATTTTCATGGACTTGTGACATAATAACAGCTATGGAAAAATGTTTACTTAGTTTTCTTTTGGGGATGTGAAAGTTTTGAAGTATGATTACAGTGAAATGATGAGTGAAATTGCCTTTCCTTAATTCTCTTTGCAGAGCTGATCAAAAGTAGCAAGAGTGAGAAAGAGAGAGAGAGAGAGAGGGAGAGAGAGAGAGAGAGAGAGAGAGAGAAAGGAATTGTAGAAAGACAGGCATGACCAGCAGCCACAATCACAGCATTTGAGACAATGAGGGGTGATGAAGAGGTTTGTTGAGAGACTGGAGAACACAGGCCTGCTCTGTCAGTGTACTATACTGAGGACATTTGGGAAAGGGCAAGAAAATAAGGTGTTCCAAGGAACTTGTGGAGCACCTAAAGCAAGCATGGGGCAGTGATGCCTTTGCTGTGCTTGTTGGAGTCAGACCTTGTTGGGGATAGGAAGTCAGAAGCATGGTAGGTACAGAGCCACACAGCTGTTCTCATGCTCATGGACTTCTCATGTCTGCTGGCCTGCACCACACATGCCCTTAGGTTTCTTTAAATATGTAGGGCCTGAAAACGTGGTTTTGACTGTCATCTAGTTTAATATAGCATTGCATCTATTTTTTAAGGTCATACTATACACCAAACACACAGACCTACACACATGCACATGCACAGACAGACACACACAGAGACACACACAGACACAGACACAGACACACACACACACACACACACACATTCCAGAGGAAAAGTTCTACTATTGAGTACATAATAACTGCTGCAATTGTCAGAAAATAAAAGAGGAAAATGTTGTAATGAAGAAAACACCTAGGAGGAAAGAAAAAAACAGTGTCTCAAATTTGAGAAAGGACATTTAAGGAACAAAAAGATGAAGCAGAAAAAAGACACAAAATATGGGTAGCAAAATTCAAACTTCTGCAATATAAATAAAAATTAAGCCAATGCAATCATATAAAGAACTCTGAGAACTGCATTAAAGAGAATAAACTACAGAAAAACAGAAAATGGTCTGTGAAACACGGGATTAAATGAAAGAAAAAATGAATTTAAAAGGAACTGAAGAGTAAATATATGGTGCTGAAATTATAGCAATAGTTGTAGAAGTTCTGTTCTTGTAATTGGCATTTCTGAAGAAGAATCATTGTTTCTGAAGAGTAGAAAAGAAAGAAAAAATTAAAGTGAGATTTAATATTTGTCTCCAGGTAGAAAAGAAAACTTGGTTTTAGATATTAAAGAGTGTGTTGAACTCTGGGAAAGAATTGACACATTACTGGTAACTCTAAAACATTTCCTAATAAGGTTGCTAAATGTTACATTAAGTAAAGAACCTTTTAAGATTTATATCACTGCTAAAAAACAGTAGAGCTATGTCTACATTCACAAATAAACAAAAATGTCCGAATAATTTGATATGAGGCATGAAATGGTTTAATGATGGAGGTGGCGCTTTCACATTGCAGAATTCCTAAGAACAGATGGACTCACTCTAATGATGCCACTTTAAAGAAACTATGATTGGATACTGAACTTGGGGGGACGTTAAATGGTTGGATAAATGGTGCTAAACACCGTCTCTATCTAACTCCAGAACAAAAGCTAAAACAAGTGTGGCAGTCCTGTGGCTTCAAATCAAAATGTGAAAATCATAGGAGCTGAAGTTTAGGGATGGCATAACATTTCCATAAAGCAAATATGATATCTAGGCATATAAAATCATAATATTCCCATATTTCATAACTAGTGTTAAAAATGTTACTTGTAGAGGATAAAACAGAGTCTTTAGAGGCAAATTTCTAAACAAAGACAATATATAGTCATATAAATTATAAATGAAAGAGTTGAGTGGTATATACAACTAACATAAATACATGTTCTTTTGTATCTATGAAAAGAAATATTAGAAATTGTTGTACTCAATAGATGAGAAAAATGGGATGAGCCTGAAGTCGTAGTCACAAAGCTAGTGAATAAGTTAAAAAACATAAGAAACATGAAAACAAAATGAAATAAGCAGCACAAAAAATGAATCACACATAAGCAAACATAAAAATGTGGAAACAATGCTTTAGTTTAATTATCTCGGTCTCTATTGCAAAAAAGCAAATTAATAAAGAGAAAGAGGTATTCATAACCTTAATATGAATGAAACCGACCAAAATCAAGCAATGAAAATAAAACTCTTGTGTAAACAACATTTTTTAAAACTTGAATTAAAAATGAAATTGCAAATAACGTATATACTGATGAGTATGCAACAGTCTATATCCAAATTAATGGCACTGCTTAGAGTGTTAGTGAGAAAGTGGCCTTGCTTAATTACATAGTAAATGGTAAAGAGTACAAACGATCACTCACATACCCAAAAATTATCAGGAAATGGAAAATCAAAACTTGTAAGTTATAATGATGAAGATAATAGAGTCACTAAACTAACGAAGTAGGCAGAAAAAGTAATTGGAAAATGAACAACTACTTAATCTAGCCAAAGCTAAAGGAAAAAATACCAAAAGAAAAAAAAGGAAGGAAAGAAAAAGGGCAAAAAGAAAAGAAAGAAAATGCATAGATTTATGAGGAGTAATGATCTTACAGAGGGAAACACAGAATTTACAAAATGTCTCTTTGTTAAAATCTGTAAAACTAAATTTAAAAGGATACATTTTATCCATGCCTCTTATGGAATATGCAAGTCCTAAAGCTGACTTTGTAAGATTTACTTGTCCTAAATGAATTGAAAACCAAAACATGGCAATTTTCTAGCAATGCAAGAAACAATTGGATATAGTTAAAAACAAGACATAAAGAAGAATGTCAAATACCTTCTTTATCCAAAGAACAAACTAATAATAACAAAAATTAAAAAAGACTATTGTTGAAAGAAGATTTTTAGTAATCTTTAAGGAAGATTTAGATTTCCTAAATCCTTAAGTAAAACACTCCTGTCCTCAGTATTCAAGTGAAGCTATTCAGTTTATTTTAAATCTTTAATGCTATTATTTTTATATTTAGGTAACTAGTCTATTAACATTTTTTTTAAATTAGCAAAATATTCCTAACAAAACTGAGCTAGAATAAAATACAAAAGGAGCCTAACATCCATGCATTATTTAAATATTGATTCCAAATTTCATAAGGAAAATATTTTCAAACTCTGGCAGCTCACTAAATTGTAGGTGCTAGAACTAATTTCATGAAGATTGAGTTAGTTCTACAAAATATGCTATCCTAATCTGATTGAAAGATTAAAAGTCAAAATAATTTTCAGAAACTCAGAAAAATTCCTTAATTTATCAAACCAATATTCACAATAGCCAATAGTCAAGAAATGGAAATAATCTAAGCATCTACTAACCGGTGAACTGTGAAGAAAAAAGTACACAAATATAAACTACATATAGGCCGAGACATAGAATACCATTCAGTTGTTTAAAAGTATGAAAATTTGTCACTTGGAATAACACAAATGAAACTAGAAATTATTATTTTAAGAAAACTAATTCAAACACAGAAAGATAAATACTTCACGATCTCATTAATATATTGAATCTGAAAAGGTTGATCTCATAGAAGGTAAGAATAGTAGTTACTAAGTTCTGGGAAAGGTAGGAGGAAAGGAAGTTTAGGGAAATATGGGTGATTGGGAGGTGGTACTACAGTTAGATAGAAGTAAATTGTGGTTTACCCTAGCATAACAGGATTAGTACAGATAACAATAAAGAGCCACAAATTTCAAACATGCTGTGAAAACAAATTTAAATGTTTTCACCAAAAAAGTAATAATATTTGAAGAGATAGGTATGTTTAACCTGACTTGGATTTTTCAGTGTATATATATATATATTGAAACATCAGATCATACTCTATAAATATGAACAATTTTTGTTTCAGGTAAAAAAAACAACACAGTAAAACCCATTGATAAAACAACCTCAGTTCTTGAAAAAATGGCTTACTAGTTCTGTACACTAACAGATTACATTTAATGAGCTCTTATTATATCCCAAGTACTAGTCTAAGTGTGTAGTGTATATAACTCAATCATTATGGCTGCAGTTTTATGGAGGAATAAACAATTGTATTCTGTTTTCATATGTACATATAAATTCACCACTACAAGGATTTTTCTGACTCGGGCATTATCCTGAGTGCCTTTTATATTTTGTAACCTTCAGAACACCTCATGAGGTAGGTGTTACTTGTTCCTTGTCTACATATGCTTGAATATATAAACACTGGTAAGAGCTTTCCTTGGGCTTTAAGGAGGAAATATTATAGCTAGCACAAAGATATGATTTTCTATTAGCACCATTGTTACTTGCAAAAACCATTGCTTTTGCAATGAGAAATAAAACAAAAGCAAAAATCAAAAAAACAACACCACCACCACCATCATAAAATTATTGCATGAGAAAAAGAAATGTGGCAAATTGAAAATCGAAAGGAAAATAAGTATTATTAACAGAAGTGTGACCATATGGATAATTCAATTGACCAAACTCATTCAGATGATCTAAAAGCTCAGAAAAGTTGCTATACATTTGATATATGGAAATTAATCATTTAGTTCCTAACTTGTTCGAAGAAATAATGGGAGAAACATCACATTTGTATCTTGACTCACAGAAAGAGGTGGTGAGGATCTAGACATAAACTATGGACCAGTTCAACTGGCTGTACATTAAAAATGGTACTGAGGAACCACAGACCAGAATGACTTTAGCATACAGAAAGTGTACAGTATTTTAAAGTGGAACAAAAATTAATTAATCTCTATTAGCATAAAAATGTCATGATTGTGCCTAAACTACCAATTGTTTTGGAAGCATTATTGTTTTTCAAAATTCTTGCACTGTTGTTACAAAATCCTTTAAAAATGGCTTGAAAATTTCTAAAAAATGAGGTTAAGGAAAGAGTAGACCTATATGATTTGAAATATTATATAAAACATCAAAAATAAAAATCGTTATTTTGGCATTAAGAGGCACATCAGTGAATGACATTAGAAGGTTAAAAGGAAAGGAAAATTCTACTACTGGTATCCAGGCAGCAAATGGCAGCTTATGTATCATTTCTGTATCTTACATTCCTTGTGTGGGGAATGCAGTTAGTATGGAAACCACCAGCTCTCTGTGAATATGTACTACAAAACAGGGAGGGTACCTCTATAGGCAGAGAACTAGTTTCTGTAGGAATAAAATGCTACCAGTCCCACCTGTGGGGAAGACCCAATATTACTAAAGACCCACAGGTGCCTGGGTCATCTCCCTTGGGAAGTGCATCCTACGGGGGAGTTAGTGATCCTTGGCACTGCTAGCCGCATACACATTCACACTGGCTGCAGCTTACTGTCCTTGGTGAGTGAAAGTGTGTGTGGTTGCACACTGGCATAGACTCCCTCCCTTCCACCAAGGACACTACTTGTCTGAGCCATCGAGTGTCTGGGATAAGTGGGAGAGAAACGGAATGGTCATTTCATCCATGCCATCATTAAAGACCTCCTTTGCTGATGTCACCGTTTGGTGAAGATTCATGTGAGACACCAATAGCTCATAATTTTCCTCATAATTCAGAGAGGCCCATCCCTCTTCCTCATACTCTCTAGTCACCATGTTTCCAATCATGTTCTGTCCACTTCCCAGAACATCTAGCCTAACAATTTGTAACAGCCTATGAATTGATACGTTTTTACATATCTGTTATATAATCACGTTGAAGCAAACTGAGAAACAAAGTTCACTGCTCTCAGTTATGCTTGTTGGGACTTCCCTTCATCAGAGTGTTTCAGGAAAGTCTCAGAAAAGGATGACAATAGTGCTACATCTGCCCACTTCCAGCTGATGCCTGATATTATACAAAATCATTGCATCAGGGCCTGAATTTCACTTGCTCTGGCATCTGATTGCAGGAATTACTCTGAGGCCACAGAGGTTGGCTAGGAGAAAGATATGGCCTCTTGTCATGGTGACTCTGGGCCTTTATATCACTTCTTTGTGTAGCTTTCTTGTACCTTTAAGGCAAGCCCATGCCTTATCTGGCATAAGCCATCCTCTTTTCTTGACACTGAAATACTGTTGTGCATGCCCAACTTGAAGGCTTGTTGAGCCTTCTATGCTCATTTAGGACTTTCATAATGAGTTCCAATTGTTTAGCAGTATGGTAGCCCAAAGTTAAGCAATCTGTCTCTACATGGGCCAGGGATAGATGAAACATGCTGTTCCAAGAGAAAACAGTTGTTTTCATGGGATGGCAGGACTTTGGTCCAGAATCTGCCTAGGAGGATCTGATAAAGGTATCAAAGAGCATTTGTATCTTCCACTGGCTCTTCAGGCACCATTGGTCCAGCAAGGAAACAGAACAGTTTAAAACAGAAGCCTCAGTAAGCAAAACACATTGCATGACAGCCTGGACCAACTGGCTAATGTTCTTCTGTTCTGATCACACAGAACAGAAGCAGCTCTCCGGGTTACTCCGTAACTGCTTTGGAACAATGAGGAAATTTTGGGATAAGTGAGGAAATTTTGGTTACAAAATCTTAAGAGATTCCTTGGGCATTATACTTTTTTATTTGTTTGTTTTCGGGATGAGATACAGCAAATCATCTACAACCTCAAAAGAGACATCTTGACCTGTACCATATGACTAAACTCTCAGAAATTTCTCTGAGTTAAGGCCCTGTGAAATTCTGTCAGATGATTCTCCATCCTGTGACATGCACATACATATCCTACCAATAAGACCAGCCTAGTTACAATTTATTGTTCAGAATATCCAATTGACATACCTTTGTTGTCACCAGCTTTCCATTACTATAATAAAATACATGAGATAGTCAATTTTATTATAAAAGAAAAGGTTTACAGTGGCTCATGACCTCAGGCCTTTCAGTCCACTGGTCCCCCATAGCTTTAAGCCTATTGTAGCATGGTACTTCCACGGTAATGTTTCAGGTACCATGCTACAATAGGCTTAGTTATATGTATTTATGGTACATTAGGCTATGCTATGATATTTGGCAGTTTAGTTATATTAAAAGTATTTTCAACTTATATTATTTTAAAATTACAATGGGTTTATTGAGATACAACCTATGAGAAATTGAGGAACATGTGTGCATATATGAAATGAAGAGACAGAGACAGAAACGAGGAGACAAGAAATTCATTTCTATGAAGGAAATAATTCACACTTCCAAAATCTACAGGTGCAGTTGCAGGCTGCTGTTCCTGAGAGGGTTTATGATTTTCAAACTACAGATGACTTTAAAAAAGAGTCTTATGGCAGAATTTCCTCTGCTAGTGAGATTAGTCTTTAAAAAATTATACTATACACATGTATGAAAATGCCACAGTAAAACTCAATATTCTGTGTTATAAATAAATAGTAATAAAATATGCAACACTTTAAAAAGTCATTAAATATTTGTATGAAACCCATCAATGTTACAGAGCAGAACTGACTTCACTAAATGTCTACCAATTTAAATATTAGCTTCTCTACTTGAAAAAAGCCACCTTTACAGAAACATTTAAATAACCCTTGGCAAAATTTGTATGTTATAACCATCTAAACTGACATAAATTAGTCATCACTAGCATCAAAATGAGTGGCTGGAAATTCTTGAAGAGAAAAGCTTTTTATTATACCATGGAAATAAGAATGCTAATATAAACTTTTTGAAACTTATATGAGATGATATATGTAAGGCATAGTTCCAGGCACAGAGTTTATATTTAATAAATTGTCAGTTTCTACTAATTGTGACCTATTTGCAGTTGTCTGTTTCAGCATAATTTTGTTCCAAGAATAAACTGGCTCCTACTTTTAGTGCATTGTTTTGTCAGATTGTTAAATATATTGTATAAAATAAATCACTATAATTTTATGACTAAAAAACGTTCCAAACTGCATTTACCAGGTACTTATCTTCTGTTTATCATTCCTTGCCTTCAGTTTCCACTGTATAAATCATGTTTTTTATTTGAAACAGAATTTGCTCTGTTTTTTATTTTTATTTTTATTCTTTAAATAACATTTATAATCTTCCAAATACACACATATTTTGTTCTGAGTGTAGGATTTTAAGTTTAAATTTTAATACTGACTTCAAACTTTTACCCAATTTCTTGTCTTTTTACTATAATAGGGGAGACATTTGTTACCGTGGGAACTGGTATGAGTTTACGCATGCCACCCTACAAGAAAACATCTTCCTAGAATTTTTGCTTTGAGGAAAAAGAAAAGGTTTTACAGGTGCTTTGAGAGTATTTCACAATTTCATTCAGCACTTCTGAGTCTCCAAATATAATTTTATTTCAGAGAAATACCTTTTGGAAGTTCACAGAGGTAGGTTGAGAGACAAGTTGACTCAAGAATGTGTGATGGATCATCTTAAATGCCAGCAGGGTAACTTTGTAAAATGGATATTGGCTCCGTGAAGTCTAATCTGTTTCGTGTTCTCTTTTATACTCTGCCTTACAAATGCAAATGCTCACAAATTACTTAAACTGGATTTTATTGTCCTTGGGGTTGATCTTTTTCCAGGACTTAAGGGCAAACATTAAAGTCCCTTAGAGGATGACTAAGGAATGTGCATGCCAGCTACTCAGTACCTCTTTTGGTATTCTGTCATTCCTTAGGGCTTAATGCAAATATAGTATCTTGAAAAAGCATCTTTTGGTTATTGATTTCTTAAATCTGATTTTGCTTCTGGAACCACTCAATGGAGACCACAGATCCTACCAAATCCTGACACTATACAATTGTAGATTATGATTTAAATTTGGAACAGAGCTAGGAAAGTAGTGCAGACTACTTAACTTCCATGCTAGCATTCTTTTTACTGTACTCCTTTTGCAAGAATTATATTCAATTCATTTGAAGTTCAAAATATATTACATAAGCTTCAGTGAGAAGTATATTAATAAAAACAACTTTTGTGAATTTTCAGTATAAACCTACTGTTAGATTAGGAAAAGGAGGATAAAGAAAAGAAAAATCTGAAATAAGAGTATTTCAGATATTCAAACATACTTTGAGAAAATAAATGAATTTTCTAAATAGTAATATTGAAGATAAAACCTCAAAATCACCATTTACCATCTCACCATTAAGCAAAACTGAATACATTAATTAACCTTTGTGCTTCTTTGTTTCCTTAGGAGCTGGTGGAGAAAATAATGCTTTTCTCATAATGTTTCTGTAAGAATTAACTTATATAATTTGTAGAATAATAATCTCAGTCTTTGTGGAAGTCATGTTAGTCATATGTAACAATAATTCTTAACTTCTCTCCCTATTGTTCTTTAATTTGATAATAGTGTTGAGGTAGGGGACGGAGTATTTGTTCTTTGTGACCAGCGAAATACATAAAGAGAGATTTTATATTACAATGGAAGAAATAATTTCATACTTAATTCAGAACATTCTCAATGGTTTTACAAATTATTGCATAAAATAACTATAGAGACTGTGAGAAAAGAGAGAAAGAAAAAGAGAGAGACAAAGTCAGAGACAAAGGTAGCGAGAGATTAGAGATAAAATTATCTTCTTTGAGTCTAGTATACTCTGCAGCAGATTCTTGTATTCATCCTGCTTCTGAAACAATCAATATTGTCATTTCCTCAAATGACCTGAAACATAAAATTTAGTCTCATTTTGACCTCAAATTGCAAAGTAAAGTGATGAAACACAATCATCTCAAAGGCCTGCTTTCCTCTGTCATGATTTATCTATACAATCCCGCCATATCCAGTAAGGTTTCTTGCAACTGATCTGATCATTTTTATATCTATAAGTCTTATCTTATTATCAACCATCAGGCAATGCTCAGCAAAAACTGTTCAAGGAAATTAAGAGGGAAAGTTTCTCTCAAACGGTGATGATCCACTGCAACCTCCTCATAGCTCATGTAATACACATCTTTGGATTTCCTTTTCCTTATTTCCATTTATGGACCCTGAAAAATACCGATATCAATGTTGTACACAGAAGTAATCAAACTCATGCTGTGTTGCCACAAGCTGAGGGTTCTTTTGCTCAATTCCGATAGAAATCCAAAATATCAAAGAGTAGCTGTTTTACCGCATCAAGTCTCAAGGTTTGAGTGCCATCAGCTTCCTGTTCTGTTCTTAGTGTTAGCAGCCCTTTCCATTGTCCTCACAGGAGAGCCAGCAGCCACTAGCAGCCATTGAGAAGTCTGCTGGCTACACAGTATTCCTGCACTACTATCCACCATTCTGTGCTGCTAGCAGCCACCTAGCCCAGGTTCTAGATTCTTTCGCCACAATCCATGTCTAGTGCTACCTATTATTAATGTTCATAGCTCAGCCTGTTTTACTTGAGATAAAAGCTACCAGTATACATTGGCACAATGTTCAAAAAAGGATTTATTAAGACTTTGTAATGCAGTCTAAGAAGGAACAAAGCCGAGACCTAACCCACTAAAGATATAGGGGAAGTTGCTTGCAAAGAAGAAAAGGACAGACTTATAAATGTGCACTGTCAGACTTGCTGTTTAGTTAAGGATAAGAGAACGTCTCCTGACTGACCTGACTGAAGATTGCTGCAAGGGGTGGAGCCACCCTGAAAAGCCACAGATTGGAATCATCTGAAGTGAACCTGTGACCAAGCTTGCTAGGGTGAAGCAAATGTCTTACAGTGTGGCCATTGGGTATCTGATGTCATTGGCTCCATATGAGGCATTTGGGTCAGTCATCAAAGACAATACACAGAAAGGACCCCTCAGGAGTACTGAGCATTTCTCCTCTGTTTCACTTTCACACCTCAGCGAAAGTATAGTTGGACTTGGGGACCAACGAGACAATTGTACATAATTGTACCTGTGATAGAATCTCCACTAACTGTGCCCGAGAAGAGATACATTTATCTCCTAAAATTGTTTCCCTGTTTTCTTTGAAATATAAGCATCCCTCATGACTCATAAATCCCTCCTTCATTTTTCTTTCTTTTAGGGTTAAAATGCTGCTCCACAAAGCAAAGGACATTGTATCTTCAGGTAATGTCATATTTACTTGGTTCAGTTATGAGTTGTACACACTCAGGTAAAAAATAATATCAACTCCTAGTAGAATGAAAGGACTAAGCTAGTTTTTGTGAAGTTCTTGAAAGTGAGAGAAAACAATGGAAAGTTTTTCCTATAAACAATATTTGTATCATTTTTAACGTATTACTAGTATTTTTCACTCATCATAAGCCTGATGAAATTTGACACATGGGAGAAAGAATGTTAGACACTTCAGAAAATGATTGTTGTTTTCTTTTACACCAGCATTATTTTGCCCCAAGTTAATACTCCCTTGTGATGATGGAGGTTTGACATCTGAAAGAAATCACTGCTCAGCTGCAGGCTGGTCAAGTTAATGCTTAGCTTCAAGTATCACAGTTTTACTTTCTTTTTTTTTTTCTTTTTCGTTTTCAAAGGGAGAAAGAGTTCCAGTGTCATGCAGCAATTTTCAGTCTTCATCTAGGGCAATTAAAAAATATTAATATTTACACCAAGAAATGTAACTTATTTCTTGAAACCTACTGAGTCTTGTATCAAAGAGTAACTCTCCCCGGGGCAGACACTTTTGGTTGTGGACTGAAGCAGTGTCTTACAGCTCCTTTAATAAATGACCATAACTGTAGTCTCTTTTCCATATAAAATGAAACACTTACAGATTACTGGTATTTACACAAAAATGAACTATTATTCAACCTTCAAAAACTACCTTGATTCTGGAGCTCAAATGACATTTCTTTGTTTTCACTGGTCTGCACAGGGAACTTTTACTAGATTAACATTTTCAGTAACTTTTTAAATTGGGCTTGAAAAAGCAGCACTTTGACAAAAACTATATTTTTTAAACTTATTTCATTCATGGGTCCAGAAAGCCTGTGGGTTGTCTTTACAGAATGTTAAAATAAACTGGGTGACTTGAGAATTAAGACCTAATTGAAAAAGATTAAAAGAAGCACTGGCAAAGGGTGGCATAATTTTTATGTCCCATAAACCATTCTACATTGATCTTAGATCCTGGCTTTACCTTGATTGAGATCTTATATTAAAAATTACAGTGCGTTTGTAATACATAAGAGTATAAACACAGTTGGCTTGTCCTCTGAATTACAAAACAGAGGCATGTTTTGATGGATGTAATCATTTAGATTTTTTTGAGCTTGTAAGAGGGAGATTTTTCCAGCGATAGAAATAAATGAGAGGTTCACAGAGTGGGAGCGAGGACAGCTAAGGACAAGTCCTGAGAACAAAGGTAGATTTCACAGTTTTTGCCTAGGGCCATCCCTGAAGGACTTTTTTGAAAAAAACTAAGGTGATTTAATGAGAAAGAAAAGACTTGAAAAAAGAAAGTGGCTGGTGGCATGAAACATTAAATGAAGAACACAGAGAAGTCAATTTCTTGATATCTACCACTCATCAAGGGGCAGAGCTATGATTAAACCAATAGTCTAGATCCCCATGGAAACTCTGCAGGCACTCGTCCTGAGGAACTGAAAAACTGGCATAAAACTCTAGAAATAAACCAGGAGGCCCTGGTACAAGGATAAATTATGGCACAAAATTTCTGTATGATGATGGACAATGCAGTTTACTCCTCAGTGGACAAGTAATGCAGTGGAAATAACAGGAGACTATATGTTTGAAGAATTAACTTTAAATCTTGAAAATGTTACCATTTTGGAGGAAATTAGTAATACTTTTTCAGCTTCTATTCCTTTACCTATTAAGAGCAGGTGTGATGTGAATAAAACAAAACAAAACAAAACAAAAAGTGGAATAATGTAAGCAAATCCCTGATAAGAAACACATGCTGAGTCCTAGATATTTTTCAGCTGTACATTAGGGAAAATCTCTTGAATTTTCAGAACTTTTACATTACTCTTCGCTCTTTTCATCACTCCTCAATGGCTGGCCTCACTATTAATATGGTAGTACCTCTGCAAGATTTCAAGTTTAGGAGGCTGGGGATTTAGCTCAGCGGCATAAGCGCTGGCCTTGCAAGCAGGCAGTCGTGAGTTCAATCCCTGGTACCGAAAAGGACAAAAAAAAACAAAAAAAAAAAACAAAAACAAAAAAAAAAACAAGTTTATCAAGAATTTAGTGGAGAGGAGCTAGACCTGAAGTCATCTGCTTTAATCAGGGGAACGCAACACATTCTTTCCGTGCCATCTCTGATGTTGGTGTAATCCCAGTTGCTGCTCCATTCCCTGCTGGTGAGGCCAGGGGCCCAAGGGTGCTGAGTTAGGGAGGCCCCTAAGGTCCTATGGTCCAGCACCTCCATCCCTGACACAAGCTACCCTTAATTATCTGATTGCACACTGACTGGCAAACATGCCTCATGTCTCTCTGCCCTGAGTGGAAGCTGATATACTCTCCTCTGCTTCTTGATTTTATGTGCCTTATGTGCATTGCTCTGTTCACATCCATTATGGATTAAAACTGATCTATCCAATGCCCTTTCAAATATAATTATGCATAAGGACTAAGGCTAAATATCAAATATATATATATATATATATATATATATATATATATATATTGTTCTTTGTATGCACAGTTAAATTTCCCGCACATTAGTCAGAGTCAGATTCTGTTCCTTGGCAGAGATAGGGACAAATTAAGCAAAGGAACTACCAAGCATCTTTGTCTGAAGTCATAAAATGTCTTGGTTGTACCTGACCTTGGAAAGAAAGCCTGATTCTCCTCTGTGCAGATACTCAGGAATGAAAGACTTAGTTAGATACTCAGGAACCTGATATTCAGAAATCAAACAAATCAAAAACAAGAGCTCCAAAGATATCCTTTAAATTTTACTTTAGTGGATGTACTCTGACCTAGCGTCTCTTTTTAGATCTCTGCATAACTTTCCTAATTTTACCAAGAGTCCTTGCACTTCTTACTATCCCTTTTGCTAGATCTCCTGGAGGTCTCATGTACAGCCAGTTAAATGAATCTGCCCTGGTCTTCATGATATCACTGTGCTCCAGCCACCCACCCTGAATCTAGCAGATTCAAAACAGAACTCACACCATGTTACAATCTTCTGCTCTAAACACTCCAATGATTTCCCAGTTTCTAGAGTAAAAGACTGAGTCCTCCAAATTGCCAATCTTATCCAAGTTGGTCCAACCCCCTTTCAGCCATGTGTCCCTCCAGGTCTTTGTTTCTTCTCACTGATTGTTTACCTTCTGTGGATTCCTCACAGCTTCTCACATATTCAGGGCTTTCTACTCTCCCCAGCAATTGCTACTCACTTCTTCGCCTGACTAAATACTTCTCCGAGATCTCTGGAGGTCTTGCCCATCTATGCTATATAGAGTTAACCTCCCACTCACAACATTCTCCTACCTTTGTGCTTTATTATTTTTGACAGAAATTTTACTGTTAAACACTATTTACACACACACACACACACACACACACACACACACACACTCGTGCACATGGCATTTCCAATATCTGCAGGATATTTGTTCCAAAGTCCAAGGATGCTGAAATTACTTGTCTCCTTTCTATGAAATGGCACAGTGTTGGCTGTAGAGGGCTGTTGAAGCTGAGATTGATCACATATGTGGGGCTAAAGGAAGGCCACACCTGAAAACACAGAGAGCCCGAAACAAGCTTGGTAAACAAGCTGTTCTAGCCCCAAGATGGCAAGGGGCCCAGGTCAGCCAGGCAAACAATTTAGTAAGCAGTGAGGCTGATATTGATATTCTTGTTTGCAGTAAATGTGCTACAGTGGTTGAGCAGTTCCCTCTCTCCATCGGGAGTGTAAGAGCTCCACCTGATCCTAGCTTTGGTCTCTCATTTTCTCGTTCTCTCACCGTCCTTCCCTGCTTCCCACCACTAGGAATATCTAGAGTTGCAGTTAGTTGCAATAATTGGCATACAGCATATGTACATTTTCCTCTACCCCCTGGTTACTTATAATACCCAGTAAATGTATATGCTGGGTAAATAGTTGGCATATTGTATCTTTTACACACTAGTGAAAAGAAGACTTTGATATATGTTGTATTCAACATATTGTTTTGAATTTTTTATTGCAGTTTGGCAAATCTGTGAAGGGTAATTCCACAGATATGGGAGAGTGTCTGCATATATATTTTTAACATTTTGTTTCCCCCATTCAAAGAAAGCTCATGAGAGTACCAGTATTTGAAATCTTTGCTGTTATTCTTTCCTCATTAGAGTGCCTGAAACAAGACACTCTTTATGCATTTATTAAAAAGTAAATCCACAGGATTTATATTCAACTTTCAAGAAGATTTTGTGCAAAGATCTTAAAAAGAAATCTTAAGTGAAAGCTGAAGGTATTATACAAGGTAAAGAAGAGCTCTACTGGTTAAAGTACGTTCTTCAAATAAGACTACCTAACATTTAGGTGGTAGGCTTTCTTCATGTGCATAATTTATCTCCAAACATCTCACTGATATAGTCACTGCAATTTTTCTTATGCTACTCATGTAAAAACTGAGGCCAAGAGATATTAGGACACTTGTCCCATGTCACACAATGACCACAATAGAGGGCCTCAATTTTGTCTGCCTGTACTAGTAGTCCATTGCTGCTCCAAGACCTGCAAGGCCTCAAATGGGGTTTCCTGAGAGACTCAGAAGAACTTCTGCAGCTCCAAGGAACCCAGTTTGACAAGCAGCCATTTTTAGGATGAAGTTGCATATTGTGGGCAAATTCTGTGAATGTTTCTGTGATCAGATGAGGCTTCACATCTGTATATCCATGACTTTGATTCTATTCTTTCTTCATTTTGGCAAGTTTGTCTCATCTTCACTGGCCTACCAAAGAGCTGGCTATCTTCCGTGGGATGATTTACTATTCAGCTGTTCATAAACTCTAATTCCCCTGCTAACCCATGAATTTTAAGGTGGCATCGTAATGGCTGCTGTGTTTTAGAAACAAGCGCCAGACTACATGACCCATGTGTTCACTGATAGGTTTTCTGCAGACCAGGCAAATATCACACATCTGGAGAGAAGTAAAGAAAGTATTTGAGCTTAATCTAGTCTGTTTATGTCACATTGGTAATTCCAGAAATGATTTTTTTGGGGGATCTTTCATGTTAGATACTTTACAAACCATTAAAATCCATGAACTCTTCTTGTCTTGTATTGTTTCTTTGACAAATCCAAAAACAGGATCAGGCCTCCTCAATTCCCCTCACTTGTATTGCCATAAACAGTTCATCTAATGTGTCCACAGGTACCCAAGAGGAAAATTTCCTCTGATAAACTACAGTGCTATTTATCTTAAGATAGCCAAAGGGGCCCAGGGATGTAGATGAGTGGCACAGGGCCTGCCTAGCAAGTATGAGGTCCTGAGTTGAATTCCCTTTACCATTCTACACCACAAAAAATGATGTTAACATGTTTTTTGGGGGATTTCTGCTGCATCACCTTAAAAGATGGAGTGTGAAGAATTTTGCCAACATGGGCAGGATTTAAATTGCAGGACAGTGAGCCTGAGTTTAATCCCTGAGGGCATGAATGGAGCCTGAAAAGAACAGAGAGCTGGCTTTGATCAAATGGCATAGCCTTGTAAACCACAGGGAGGAGTCTGGGTTTTGTTCCCAACGTGGAGAAAGGCCTTCCTCTCTTCACACCTTGAGCTTTCTTGATGATAGGACACACATATGATTCTGAACACATATGAGTATCATGTTTCTAGTGATGGCTGATAAGATCTTATGATTAATAATATTAGTAAACACTTAGATAGATTCTGGATCAACATCTTCCATATAATCCATCTTCTTAAGTTTTCACAAAACCCTAAATGTTGCTGTCACCTAGTTTCATTAGATGACTCACTGAAGTTACCGTGAAGGCAGAACTTCCTCCTGGATTAGCCTTTCTGCTGTGACCCAGTTAATAATCACACAATCATTCTGAGCCCAAGTCTGCTCTCCTGGGACCAACCTTGCTTCCTGTGTGCAAGACTTTTGCTTCTGTGTACAGTTCTCAGTGTAATCAGGCATATAATGAATACTTATGTTGTGCAAGATAAAGCTACTCTGAAAACAGAATAACTAATATATGGAATAATTTGTTAAACACAGAGAATCTACTGGGATATGTGAAATTAAAATGTTACTGAAAAGTCAAAATTAATTCTGGAAACATGGGTAGAGTTTTACAAAGAGAAAACAGAAAATAAAAACTATGTGAGCTCAATGAATAAAAAAGGCAAAACATCTACTCAGAGGGCTTTCACCTTTGCTGGGATTTATTAACCTAATTTTGGCTTCAAGTCTTTGAAAAAGTTCTGCCTAGAGGAATTTTTTAACTTGGAATTAATATAGCTGGTAGAGGCGGAGAGCTTCAGAGAGGCTCGGTTGCTGAGCAAATACTGGGAAGAGTCCAAGACTACTCAGAGTTCTCCAGAATCGATGGATACTGCGGGCAGAGTAGGAACGAAGTGCTTTTTGATGTTAGGGAATGTGAAAATGACCATCTGTGAGCCAGAATTGATCTTTTTGTAAAGACAGATGCCCTAAAGAACACAGCACACAGACTTTAATTGTTCTCTTGTCTCCTGGTCATTGACAAAGTCTCACTACCCAGGTGATGTCTCAGTTGAGGAGCTAAGATGTAGTTTTCAGGTAATCAAGGATTATTTTCACTTTCTCCTATCACTATTTAGGAGCATTTGAGGTTACAGATATGTGAATTATCATATATCATAGAATCTTCTGTTTCTGTATCCCATGCCTCTATATATGCATCATTTTAAACCAAAATAAGTGCAAATATTAGTTATCAATATCTAATAAGATTTTTTCTAAAATAAAAATAAGCACATTATATGACATAAAAAACCTAACTTTGAACAGTTTTCATTCTCAAATATATGATCTTTATGTTACATTTATCTAGAAAAGGGAAAAACAGAAAAATCTACGAAATTTTATCAGATAAGCACATTGTTTTGTATGACGTTACATTTTCTTCCCTATTTCATTATAACGTGTGCTGCATTCATTGACCTCTGTACATACTTTCATTGACTCTCCTTATTTTTGTAATTTGAAAAAATTATCATTATCTATTTTATAACAGACGTGTAGAATAACTTATTTGTTAAAAGTATCTCTTATGAAATCAAATTGGTTAAATTTGAATGGTGGCCCCAGTGTCTCCTAACAATATCCCCGAGGCCAAAGTGAGATAATAACTCTGAGAGTAAGTGCTTTTTGTGAATAACTTTTAACTCAGAAATAATCAGTACTACTTTTGATTATTTAAAAAATACATTCATGTAAGTGCAACATGAAAAGTCATGTTAAAGCCTTACAAAAACCATTATCAGAATTTGAATGGCAACATGAGTAGACTGTGCTTCTAGCCTTCATCCTTCTCTGCAATAGCAGGGCTTTCTACAGAAAATACTCTCAACTCTTAAGTCTGGTCTTTCTCTACACCTGTAGAATATGCTCATGCATATTCTATACTAGAGAGTTTACACATGGCTTAGAATTAACGTCCTTAAATAACCATTAATCAGTGTCACACTGGAGGAAAAGATCTACCATGTTCAAGAAGTTTACAGAAGAGTGACCCAGTTAACCACTGAGCTGTTTCTTAGGAATTTAAGCATAGGCCTGGCACATGGCCCAACAATGTTAGTCTTAGTTACATACTCATCAGAAAACAAAACTTGTGATCATTGGATGTGTATTGCAGCTTCATTTATAGTCACTGAGTTCCAGAGATTATCTATATGTCCTCAATGAATGAACAGAAAAATGTAGCAGGGAATTCATCCGATATAAAACTAGTTAACTGTGGTAGGTCAAATACAAGTTGACTAGTGGTCAGTTTGTAACACCCAGCTGAACTGAGTCAATGTGGTGCTGGGTGTGGAAGGCCTGCCTGAGGGTAGTTGCCAACAGCATTAAAGAACTGGAACGGAAAATAGTTTGCTGCCGATTCTCCTGCAATAGCTTGTCACACTGGCTTTCCTCACGTGAACTCAGCTGTTCCCATCAAGAAGGAGCTCTGGTTCTTGCTATTGCTCAGCATAGTTGTAGTTCTTTTCAGGGCAGCTCTGGTCCTCACTTTGAGAATAGCCTTCTGGCTCCAGTGCAGATCCCTGAACCTGCTGCTACAGATCCTGTATGCCACTGATGCAGACTTTGTAGCTTCCATCACTGAACTTTGGGCTTTCGATACTGTCATGGGTTTTAGGCCTCCCACTGGACTCATAGAGGACACTACCATAGGCTCAAGGACTTCAGCTGGGTTTGTAAAGCATATTATCATGGTACCCAGAGCCCCAAGTGAATGGATTCCTAGAGTATCTAGTGCATGGGTAAATCTCTTGCAACATTCTGCTCTCAACTTTTTGGGTGAATAATCCTGTAAAGTATGTGTTCTGTGTTAAAACTTCTCTCTTGCAAACTCTAACTACAACATTAACAAGAAAAAAGAAATAACTGTAAGTCACAAAATAGTACAGTTCAATGTCTGACATGTCATGCTAAGTGGAGATGTGCATGCTAAGTAAAATGTGCATACTGTGCATTTTAATTTATACAACATTCTGGAAAAGTGAAATAATAAATATGTAAAATAGATCAGTGGATTTAATGGACTGAAAGTGGGTTACAAAGGGGAAGTATAAGAGGAACTTTAGAGAAAAATAAAAATATCTTTATTGTAACCATGACTATGACTGTGTGCATCAAACTGTATGCTGAAAGAGTTGATTTTTACTTCATGCAAGTTATACTCCAAAACTCTTTAAATGCTTTGGGAAAAAAACTTCATATTTATTAGCCAATTTAAATGGTTTTCTAAGTAACGGATTCCTCATCTCACTTTTTGTTCCTCTTACTGCGTATTTTGCAATCACTTCTGAAGTAAACAACTTGCATAGAATCTTATCACAAAATTTGGTACAGGAAAAAGTTGTTATCCATGTGCATAAGAGTGAAACTAGATCCTTGCCATTAATACACAAAAATCATTTCAAAATGGATCACTGCAAACAGAAACATGATTATTTTAAGATTAATTTGCTAATTTCTTATTATCTGAAAGGCAGGATGAACTAGATTACAATACGCTAGTAACTAGGGGATTTGGGGTACATCATGTGCCTTTCAGAGTTGCTGCTTCAAATGAACAAAGAATAAATGTGAAGTGGTATTGCTTTAATTTTGATATTATAACCAATAATATACATAACTCAATATATTGATAATTTAATACTAATAATGACATAATCTAATAGGCCATAATTCTTAAATTTATAATATCTAATAATAATAAAATAGAGATATATTTTAGTTTCTATTTTTGAAAAATGTTGGCTCTCAGTTACTAAAACAGATCCTTTTGTTGAAGACTTATAGTGTATACAGTTAGCTAGAACTGAGCAATAATTACTAGAGAAGATAAATTGTGAACTCTCGTTTTTCACACATCTTACATGAGCAAGGCACTGTGCTGGGTGCCATGCTACCTTAATTTATTGTAAGACAGCCAGGTAGATTTTCCTGTCTTGACTCATGATTGTCTTTATGGTCAACAAAGCCCTGGAAGCGAACCAAGACTCTGATTTGCCATGAGGACATTATGGGCTTTTCCAACTTGCCTTTTAGGCATATCCAGAAGAACCTCGGCTTTTATATTTTTGTACAATTTATACTCTCAAATTGAAGTGTGGATACTGATGTTTTATTCAGGTATGATTTTTTTTTTTCTCACTGTGGAAGCATCGCTGTATTCTCAGAAAATAGTATTAGCACTTGGAGTACTAAAAAACCTTATAGGTCAGGGAATGGAAAATAATAATATCCTAATGAAAATCATCTTGACACAGCAATTCCAAGACATTGTGATAACAAATCCAGTGAATATTTTATAATCTCATCATAATTTCATTATGCAAGTCAGTACCACTAACATTTACCCCTATCTTGAAGAACTGTCTTCCATGTTCTTCCTTCAAAAACACACACAGGCATGTTTTTTTCTACCCCATCAGCTCTAGTAGCTTCTTCTTGAAGAATTCTATATATTTTCTTCTTGAGAATTCAGTACCACTTCATGTTCTCTTTTTCTTCTCCCACCTATACTCTCTCATTGGGATTGGATTACTGAGCTTCACATTACTATATAAAGTACCTGAGGCAATTAAGTTATAAAAATAAAAGGTTTATTTAGCTCATTGTACAGTCCATGATCAGAGGTTTGCCTTGCTTATGACTTCTGGAGAAAACTGCTCACATCAAGAATCTGAGTGTGGAGAGAAAGATATCTAAGGACTTCCTCTACAACTGTACCTCCTAAACTTTGACATCACTTCCCCATTGCACCAACCCTGATCCTTTAACAAATAAACCTGAGGGTGACACTGTACATATTTAAATCACATCAGTGATAAAAAAAATACTCCAGTGTATACAATCTACAAGTTGGAAATTAATTATAGTATCCTGCTGAATCAATACTGTGCTCTCTCAAACGATATCCTCTGTGTCTATGAAGCATTTCCTCTTAGATATCTCAGGAGCCAAATTTACATGACAATTTTGTTCAAAACTATTTTTAAAAATCTATAAAAATTTTCAAATATACAATAAACTAGACAGTGATGGGTTTATTATTTAACTTCTATATTTATCTGTAGAAATGAAATTGCTATCAAATGCATTCCTCCATTTCAATCTACATCACAATAGAAACAACCTAACCCAAAACATTTCTTAAGAAGCATTAACTATTCTTAACTAATTCCTCGTCTTCATTCCTTTTCTTTACATGCAAATTACAGATGTTATACCTTCAGAGGGTTTTATCCTGATAAACCCATTCTGAGTCACAATTGTATTTTTTACATTAACCTACCAAACATAACTTAGCAACATGGTGCACTGTACAGTACCAGTAGTTTCCTCTCATGATTCTCGGACCTGCTGGAAGCTGTAACTCATCACCCCATCTAAGAACAGTGTATCTACCACAAATGATTAGGCCAAGACAAGATGCATAGTTGTTTGTTCAACAAATTTCTCTTCTAAGATTTCTTTTTATAAACAATTTTATGAATTCAATTTATGTACATCATGGTCTGAATGTTTGTGTCCTTACAGATATTCATGTATTAAATCCTAATTACCAAGGTGCTGATGTTTGGGAGATAACAGATTCTGTCCTGGTGAATGGGATTAATGACCGTGTAGTCATATATATAATGACCCCAGAAGCCTGCCTAAGGGCTTCTACTATGGGATATTCAGTAACAAACCGGTACCTGAAATCCTGGAAATCACCTTCACTAAACTTCATGTATATGCTGCTTTCTTCATTAGCGGCTTCTCCTAAATCTAGAATTGTCTCCCAAAAATTTGAAATATGATTTTCACTGAGTGTGTAACATTTTCACATTTCAAGTCAAAAATTCTTGGTTGAACTTTCCTATGTCAAGGACCACCTCTGTTACTAAGTACCTTGATCATAATTCCTAAACATGTCTTGAAAACATGAACTCTATAGCTCGGGGCACCACTGCACTTTAGAATCTAAAGCCTCTTCTAGGCTTTTTGGAGCAATCTCTTCATCCGTCTTTTCCTTTCCAATATGCAGTCTTGCAGTTCACTCTCAAATTGTGTCATTACTTGCTACAGGAACTTTCATTACTATCCTTGCCACTCAAATCCAAGTGACATTAAAGCCAGTGAGAATGGTCAACTGACTTTTCCTAGCCTGTTTCTGACCCTCTGCACCAGCCTCTGTGAATGCTAAATTGATTACCACATCCAAGACTCACAGGTTTTCTTTCATCTCTAGAAGGTTTAATCTCCTCCTTGCATCATGCTTTGACATACGTTCATTAGTCCTAAGAGGAGTCCTCTTTACTCAACTCTTTTCTAGGTATCATTTAGCGCTACATGGAAAAATTAACATTACCTGCTTTTCAGAAAACCCACATTACCTTAAAGGTCTTTTACTTCCTCAATACCTGGAACCAAACCGAGGAACCGTATTTCTCCTTATCGCTGAAGGTTTTTGAAATTCCTTCATGGACCCTTGATGTCTGTTCATATGAATACCAACGATTATCCATATTAATCATTGTTCTTCTTGTATCCCTAATCTTGTTCTTCCTCTGTCCCTTTTGTGATCTCTTTTGCTTTGTTCAAGTGAATATTAGACTATGTGTGTGCCATGGAGAAAGAATCAATGTCTCTCTTACCTAGTTTTACAACTCTCAAGAACAGCATAAATTTGACCTGAGTCTGTTTTGCAAAGGAGACAAGTGAAATGATGTAGAAAGATCATCATATCAAATGCCACAGGAAGCTGATAGCATGGAGATAAACCTCATTTAAAACTGCTTATGTGAATCTGAAGCAGAGAAATATGGCAATTGGCAAATGGGACAAGGAGAAAAACTGTGCTTTATTATTGTTATTTTCATTTTCATTTTCAATACAGATGATAGCAGAGTGTGACTTTGTGGTAATAAAAATTAACCAACAGAAATATTGATGGCTATGGTTCAGGAGAAAGACAATCATTAAATAGAATGAGATGAAAGAGACATAGGCCCTAGATGAGATTAATGAACCTTGCTAGAAGAAGGGACAAGCCCTACTTTAATGCAGATTGAGAAGATGAGGCTAAGGAACAGTAATACTGTCCATAGGAAAATGTGTGCATTGATTGGCCTTTCTCTCAGTGTCACTGGAACAATATCAGCCTTGAGAGGGAAGAGAAAAAATGGAAAAACATTTCTGTGAAGTCAGTCATTACACAATCTGTATTCTTTGGGGTGAAAAATAGCCCTTATAGACAAGCGCAGAAAGTGACTTGTTAATATTGAGTTCTATTTCAGATTTGTACGCAATTTGCAACTGAAGCTGCTCAGGATGGTTGTGTGATTTCCCCCAGCACCTCAGAACCCAATTAAAGGTGCATCTTGCATTTAGAATACGTTAAGCATATGAATTCTTCTAGTTCAACAATTCCAATGCATAAAGAGCATAATGCTTTAATGTAATAAGGCAATTAATAGCATGAATTGGCCAGTACTTTTGACAAATGATGTGAAAAACTGAAGCTGACCAGTGTAAGTGACTCAGCAAAGCTCATGCAGCTTGGAAGCCTAAGAGTTAAGCTCTACAGCAGCATGCTGAGCCTAACATCATTATTTTAACAACTGCATACAAAAGCCAGAAACAGAGAGGCTGCAATTCAAGGGATAGAAAGCAGAGGACTCAGCCAAGAGAGTCAGTGTTCTAACACAGAAGGGAGGTGCATATTCCAAACCTGCTCAAGTAAAAAGAGACCTGAGGACATTCAGTGGGTTCCTTTCTTCCTGATCACTTTCCAGTGCTCAGAATGCAGTCTCTCACAATGGGAAATCTTATTTGTTTGATTTGAATTTTATACAAATGTAAAATGTACCACTAAGAACTGAGCTGTTGGTTCCTTTTCTCCAGTGGACTCTGTCGTAGATGTGTCACTGGTCAGCCCTGCTCCTCCAGCACTGGCTACTCGGCATTACCTTTTCCTTAGCAATCTGCTTCCTTCATTTTCTCTTGATTTAAACTAATAACAAAAGAACTAAGTGCTTCTTGGAAACTTATATAAGTGTACAGGGGAAAATGACATCATGTCAGAAATGAAAAAGGACAGTCTTTTCTCACAAACTCATGCTAAAGAGTGGTTTTTTTTGTTTGATTTTTTTTTTTACTAAGTTTATGCACACTTTTTAATAGGTCTGATTTTGACATTGGCTGTTAAAAGAACAAATCATTTCTCCTGTTTGGAGCCACTGAACAGAATTCTTTCAAATTTCTTGTCATTTTGATACGAGTGTGTTGAATGGAAATTTGGATCTATTGATAATAGATAATGTACTGATATTTATTGTCCTTGGGCCTAGCTGTAGGGGTCCATATATAGATGACTGACTTGTGCGCTGAAATGGTATCTGCTCCCTTACATATTGCCTGAATTTAACAATGTCTACCAAATTCTATTGAAATTGAAATCAGAATGTGTGAGTTACAGTCAAGGATTACAAAGAAAGCAGTTACATACAGGACACATAATTTATAGTATTATTTTATGGTGGTCACCAAAAAAGTCAAATACAAAGAAGAGTGTGGGAAATCTGTCCATACAGTAAGACCCAAAGAATCCAGTTGAGTGGTTGGATCCCATGGCAATGTCCTGCATGAGTCCAGCTGAAGATCTAGAGCTCATGATAATGACCCCGTGAGTCCAGTTGAAGATCTAGAGCCCATGATAATGACCCCAAGAGTCCAGTTGAAGGCTTAGATCCCATAACAGTGGTTAATGCAAGTCAGTTTCACAGATTTGTGCTGGGAAAGGTCCAAGGATCAGCCATGAAGGTTAGAAAGTCTTTGCCAGTGGGATGAAGGATCTGTGCAAGCAGGGTGAAGGTTCTGCAGTGGAGTCATGAAGTAACATTCAAAGTAAGGACTAGAACTCCCCTGAAAAGTACCACAGTCATCCTCGATTGACAATGAGGTCCTGAGCTCTTCTGACAGTGAGAATAGCCAGGTTTATATTAGGAAGCCAGTGTGACAAGCTTCTCCAGGAGACCAACAGCACACCAACTTCCCTACCAGAGCCAGGAAGTGATGCGCAAAGGAAGCACCACAGCTTCCCCAAAGTGAACCTCAGCCATTCTCAGTGACAAGAAGGTCTGAAGCTTCTCTGATGACGAGCAAGCAAGTCTGCCCATGCAAGTACTACACTGTGTGCCACCCCTCACACAGAAAACAAGAATTTCAAATACTTTGCATCTCAAAAATGTTCATTTTTTAAAAATCGGGTGCAAATTCATACATTTATTATATTGCAAGATAGAAGAAAGAAATTTTCAAAACAGTTTTTGTGACAATATTAAATAATTCATTAAATAGTTTAAAATTTAAAATAAGTATTCCTTTCACCTCTTTAGTTCAATCTAAGTTATGACCAAACAACCAAAGATTCAGTACACTATTCTGTGCTTAGCATTTGTGGGTTAAATTAACTAGAGTTAAATAATACTTTGAATGTTTATGGTGAACAGATATTGAACTAAATAATTTACATTCATTATCTCAATTAATTCTAACAGTATTCTTAGGAGATAAGTACTGCCATTTTCTTAATCATATATATATATATATATATATATATATATAGTTTTAAGTCTTTGAGACTCTAACTACTATGCTAATATCAAACCTGTAATACATGATGACAATCTTAATTCCCATGCATTTGTTTTATATCCTAAAACTTTTGTTTTGTCAATATATATTGTTTGTATTTTAAAAATTAAGGAGATATATATATATATATATATATATATACACACACACACACACATATATATACTTTCATTGAGTGTTTGATAATTTTTATGCTCATATCTTGTAATTTGAACACTCTGATAATAATTTGAGATATATTAATCTTTGTTAATTATTTCATTTTGAAATTCTATACCATTGTTTGTATTCTTTATTCATTTTAAAATAAATAAAAGTTATGAACAGCAAATCTCCTGAAATTCTCTACTTTCTACAAGTGAGCGTGAGCATCCTCCTGGGTGTCCTCATGGCCCTGACTGCCTCTTAGGCCTACAGAGAAGGATCCTGCGTCATCCAGTCTTGATCCTGTCTGTGCCCACTCACATTCCATTATGTAACATCAAGCTCCCTGTGTATGGCATTACGAAAAGTAAATTTATTACCAGTTCTGCAACCTTTGGATGTGATATTCAATGCTTATGACACTTTATTTTTTAACAAGAAATAAAACTTAAATAACAAATAGCTTCACATATCCTAAATAAGAAAAATCATCTAAAACATCTATTCTAGCATATTGCCTTAAAGTTTTTAATACCATTGATATGTAATGTAAAATGACAATTAAAGAGTTCTTTCAAAGTAGTAGATTCCACTTGGTATTTCTCAAGTAAAACACACTGGGAGGTGGCTGTCCAAATCCATGCTACCAGGCTAAGGGTGAGCCTGCTCCTGGGACTTCAGGAAAGCTACTGCCTAGGTGAGGGTCCAGTGAGGAGAAAAATTTGGGGGAGTGGGATAGAAATGACAATAATAAGATCTTATTCACCAATAAAACCAATAAAATTACAGTTGTAGATAATATGTTTTGACGGTAGCTTGTATCTTGAAATCTTATATCTTGGTAAATCAATTTAACTGTTTTTATAATTTGATTCTTATAACAAACCTCTCTAGTCTAGCCCATCTTCATTGATGAGAAAGCTGAAACTCGGAGATGCCAGGAGAATTTTACAAGATTTCAGATCTCCTCAGAATGGACCCATGATTCAGTACCAGAATTTCTGCCATCATGAACTTGAGTATTACTACACTTGAGTTCCAAGCAGGAAGTTAAAGTGTTTCATGAAATCTGAGGAACAACCTCAGAACCAAAATTATATAAAATCATGACTAGGAACCAGGAGCTGGGTCCTGATCTTGTTCAGAGCAAGTAGTCTGCACCTTAATTGTTCTATAATTTCTACAGTATTTAAATCTCACTTTTATTCTGAGTGATGTACATGAAAATGAAAGGGCTTGGTATAACTCAACTTAATAGAGCAGTGGGTCAAGATGCATAAATAATGGAGCAATCATCTGGGCATCTACAGCAGACATCCATGTATCAGAGGTAGTAAAATATCAATGGGATAAATTAGAAAAAAAGTGCCAGTTAACATGGGTTTCTGTGTGCACTGAAATAAATGACTCACTGTAAAACTGCTTTGTATCACATTGAGTAGACATAATTTGAGAGACATAATTGATCTTTATTTTGAATATTAGAATGATATAGGAAAAATTATTTGCCATTTATTTTAACCTACCACCTTCAAAACCTAGGCAGAGCAGAACTGCATTAGCCGAAAAAGGATATTAGCAGAAATCAGGGGAGAGCCAGGAAACCCAATCACAAAGAAGAAAGAGAAAGCAGGCACAGTGGTGGAAGGACACAGATGGGAGTGTTCTGGGTCAACATTGTTTGCTGGGTCATCCACAGCCTTAGCTTCCTCACAACAGAAACTCCACAGTCCTCTTAGTTTGTTTTGGAGTAGCCTGAAAAGGTAGGAATGATGATACCCTCTAAATGAACAATAAATTTGTGTGAAGGTATTCAACTTAGACTCTTTGAAACCCGGTTTCTCTCTACTTTCTGTTTCATAAAGCATTGGGTTGAAAGGGAGAGGTGAGCCAAGGGCAATCCAAAATTCTGTTTGGCTTGAAGTCTAGTTTACTTGCCATCAGGGTACTTCATGGTCAGAGTGTGCAAGGTACTAATTAAAAGAGAAGGGTGTCTTTTGTTCAACTAAGCTGAGAAATCATGGGTCCTAATTAAAGGGCATCCTTAAATCAGTGCTGCCTGATATTTCTTCTCATAAAAATGGACTTTTTCCAACCTTCTCAGAGTTTTGTTGGCCTTGAATTTCTCTATAGAATAATTAATAACATTGGAAAGTAGATAAAAATAATACCTCAGGTATTATCTCAAGGAAGCCACAGCCTGCACGTGCAGCAGGATGATGGGGCACTGAGCCACCACCCTGCCAGGCCTTCCCCACACTCACCTCATGGAAAGTAGGCACGGGGAACTGCTGCATTCTGTGCTTTGAACATTATTTGCCTCAGCACGAGGAAAACCAAAAACTCTTTTTGAAACAGAAAAATGGGATCTTGAAGAAGACATGGAGATATTTTTAAAAACATAAAATGACTTTCACAGACCCTCCACTGGAAATCTGAGTAGGAGGAAGTTATAGTATTTATGCTCTAATATGCTACCATCCTGAAACTATACATTATAAGAGGTCTACCACTTTGGAGTGAACAAAACCGCCCTTGCTCCTGCTGATTGTAATAACACTTACTGTAACAGAATGTGGAGTGAAATTTTTCCAGTCTCCCTGTAATTGGCAATTAATGCCTATATTCAAAACCAAACTACCTAGACATGAGGTCATATATGCCCCCCAGGACATGCAGAGACAGATGGAAATATCTCTGGAACAATCTGTTACCTCTAGAAAACATGTCAACCCCAGACATATAATGAATGGCTGAGGAATAAGAAACAGAAGAAAAAGAGAGGGTCATTTTCCTTTTATCTCCAGTCTGTTAGAGAGAATATATTCATGGTTCAAGATAAGTTATTTTCTTCTTTCCATATGATTCGATACCACCAACATCACGCTAAACCTAAACACACCATCACTCCTAACCCTAAGGAGTGGGCAAACCATCCACAAAGTGGAACAGAGTTGTGCATGTGAGGAGCAAGAGAAGACATGACAGCAATTGGCATTGGACTCACCTGATGGTAGCTGCAAGCCAATCCTGACACTTCTGAGAGAACTGCACGGCCAGTGAGCTCTCAGGGAGTTTGGCCCCCATCATCAAAGGAATGCAAAAGATGAAGGCTGCTGGGTTAGGGACAATTCAAAGACCATCTCAGCTAGTAGGAAAAGTGCATTTCCTCATCCCAGAACCCCAAAGCCCCCACAAAGAATGGAAGGAAGCAGACCTCTAGCTCTAGTGTCTCCCTCTGAAGAAAGATGGCAGTTTGGAACTATGATGGGGGAGCTAATGTAGGAACATGAATCCTTCTAAAAGTGAGTCTTTGGAGAAGTGCATGCTGAAGAATTTTAAATCACACACATGTGCGCACACACACACACACACACACACACACATGCTGTTTATTCAGAGAATTCTAACATAATATCCTTTTTTTTTCATTACAGAGAGGAAATTTAGAAAACTTAAGTTCACTTTTCTCAAAGCAGCAGGTAAATAATGGGTCCAGTAGCTGAGGCTAAATTGCTTCCTTGATATTCCTTTTATACAATGCAGACTAATATCTGCAATCATACCTATACTACTACACATACCTAAAGTCTTTAGTGTAATAGGTGTTCATATCCTTCTTCAAATACTCTACTAAAATTCTTTCTTGGATATAAAGTGATGTTCTACTGCATATCAAAGGAAGGGAATTTCTGAGTAAATAATCCCACTCTCTCCTAAAGTGCCAAGCTTGTGTATCTGGGTAAACTCTCCTGAGAGTGAGGTCCACTGATGGCATCTCCAAAAGCCCAGTGCTGTATCTCAGGCCCTTCAAAGCTCTTGCTCCAGGGAACACAGAACTCGGTAACTGTCAGAGATGCTGAATTCAACCAGAGTTTAAGCTTCTCTCTCCTTAATCTAACCACATACTGTGGTCTTATTTCTGAATTTTTCATCTCTTCTTGAACCTAGATGAAATTACTCTCCTCTCATCAGTTCCTAAATATTCCCTCTGTGCAACAATGTGAGTTCTAATCCATTTCCACAAATTCAATGTAGTGCCTTGAAGGGTAGCAGGTTCTGTAGAAAATCTCAACATTATACTGCATTAACACTCATTGTTAAAACACATTTCCACTCATTATGCATCAGAGATATGTGTTACTATCTGTTTGACAACTGAAGACAATGAGATCTAATATAAGTTTAATAACTTTTCCTATTGCTGTAGCTAGACAGCAACTGAACTAGAATCCAGGTATTTTAAGTTCTTATTTGGCAATTTATCTGGTAATTGGCTCCACCTCTTGATTTGATTGGACATATATTGCTGATATGAGAATATGACTTTTTTAAAAATTTACATCCTCTAAAAAAGAACCTGAAACTGACTTTTGACCAAGCATAATCAGTTAAAGCCAGGTCATATAGTCTATGCAAATGATTTTATAATCCTTTCTTTGATATTCACAAGCACACACACACACACACATTTTAAACTGAATATCTACAATGTAGCTACAGCTGTTACTAACAACTTATTGCAGAAAACATTATCACACAACTATTCAATTTCTAAAACACAGGCTCCTCTAGAAAATACTATTCTCTCTTTGAAGTTCAGAAAAACCACAAACAGAAAGAAGAATGTACTAGAATGTGAAGGATTTCTCTGCAAATTATTTCAAACAGAAAAAAAAAAATACAAACTAAACTAGGTTTGACTTTGTTAGTTCAGTAATACAAGCAAGATTTAAAATTGTTTCTCTAATATTGTTACCTTTTAATGAAGAAATAAAAAAAGGAATCCCTTATTCTAGGACTAGTATCTGCATAACTAAATTGATTTCACTAAAATCTTTTTACACATTTAGTAGAGGATAAAATGAAGCCTAAGGAGGTCAGAAAAATATCGTAGTCATTTTCAGTGGCTAAAAGTAGAAAATGTACACCATTTGCATTCTACCTGTGATGTAAAGGATAGATTTTCTTGCAAACTGGAATCAATTATATGATTTTCTATACACTATTTTTTCATTATTTTATTTTACTGTATGAAAAGAAAAATTATCAAAGTAGAGACATTTATGCTATATTCCTAAGATTTTTGCCACAGGTATACACTATCCCAGGATTTATTTTGTGCCACTGTTTGTCAGGGAAATAATGAGAAGACTGCTCATTTAGGTGCTAATAAGGTAGCTGGTGAGAATTGTCAGTTCAGCTGTGCCCTTTACTGGTCAAAATAAGTGGAGGAATTAAATTCAACATTTGAGGGACAGGCTTGATTCTTGTCCATCTCAGTTGATACAGGTTGCTCAGTGTTCAAACACTGCTACAGTAGCCAGGAATTCATGTCAACCTGAGGGCACAGACACAGTGCAGGACGGGAATGGTGTTTCTGACAAGATTCTGAGGGAAGGGAAGGGAAAGATCCTTACTCTGAGATGCATAAGAACTGATGCTGTTGCATCACCTGTAGCTGCAGAAAATGAAGCAGGAAGAAACTAAAACCTGATGGGGGAGAAAGTTTAATAGCAACATAACTTTCATGTTACTATTAGAGCTGAAAAACAAAAGCTTTAAATGTACTGCCTTTTTTTCCCAATGAAATCATCCATTTTTTAAAAGTTTTTTTTTGTTTGTTTTGGCATACTAGAAAAAAAATGAAAATATTTTAAATAATTTTCACTATAATTGATAATCTAACAAAGTCATACATGAACTTGCACATGATTTATACATGCATTTATTTCTACACTGTACACATATGTATATACATACAAATTTATCTCCATCCATATATATATATATATATATATATATATATATATATATGTTTACATATAATAAATCATTTAATTCTTCTGAACGAAGGGAATGCACTGTGTACTGGCCACCCTAGGAGCTATTTCTACCTAATGAAAACAGACCATTTTGAGCCCAGTCAATGCCATAGTCTATGACTCACTAAAAGCTGCACACAAGGCATTTGCTTTATAGACTCACCCCACCTCTTTTACTTGATGTGGCTCTAAATATTCTGATAGTTTTCTTTCCTCCTTAATTTCTGACCATAGAATTTAAAATCTTAGCTCTGAAGACCTCTCTTTTTCCTTTGTCATATAGTCACTCCCTTGAATTTCTTTATGCAGTACCTGGGACTTCCTGAGTATGATGTTACAATCCACAGCACTGGAATTAGCTAACCCTTATGTTCCATTAGTTCTAGATAGTGACAAATCTCTAGCTAAAGGGCAAGATGTGAAGAACACAAAAGAACTGAACTCTCAGAGTACAATTATATCTACAGGCTGAATTTTTTTCTTTTTTTATTTAAAGAGAAAAACAAGACAAAACAGTAAAAGGGTACAACTAATAGAGGATTTCAAGAAAAAATATACAGTAAGAAATCACTAGTTAATAGATTACATATTGTCATCTTTGAAATAATTATTCAAATTATAAAATTAAAGCATACAAAGTGGACATTCAAATAATGAGATTGCAAGCAGTTCTGTTCAATGATCCAGCAAAAACTTAGTTATATGGTTTTCTATCTTACACACTTAAATATACATACAGTTGTATCCTTTAGATCACTTTCTTTTCCTTTCTTTTTTACAATAACAATTACACATTTTGGGTTTTATTACTCCTACAGTTTTTATTACTTTTTTGAAGAGAAAAAAACCAAATGTGACAAAGCAAAACAGAGTCAGTTAGAACAGAGGGATGGACATAGTACATGATGTAAAAACAGAATGCCAGATGATCAACAATGGTTTCCATTATGCTTCTTGCTATCTAAAAAAGAGTTGCCTATATCATCAGGTATAATGGAATTGCACAAAACAGTACAGAACAAAACCAATAAAACCTAAAGATTGGAGACCTTACAGGGCTTCAAAAGAAGATAATAGTCAAACTACAATAGGCATCATAGTAAATCTTTATTGCCTTCAAAGTGGTTGCCTATACCCTCAAACGATACTATCAAACAAAACAGAATAGAGTAAAATCAGACAAAACAAGATGGGGAGACCAATACAGGGGTTCAAATCAGGTTAATAGGAAAACAAAAAAAGGTACTATAATATATCCCACTATTTTTAAATTTATTTTTCCCTTAATTAAAACAATAATAAGAAAAAATAAATTAATTTTTTTAAAAAAGGAAAAAAAAGGGGGAGATTGAGATAAAAGAGGACATAACACAGAACAACACAGGTCAGAACAGAATAATTTAAGCATCATAGTGTTTCACCACCAGATAACCTGACATAATAGTAGTTAACACAGTGTCTCTTTCCTTGAAATATTTTAGTGTAACTTCGTATACTATAGCACCAAACATATCAAGACAGTGTGAAACCATTCAAGAGAATGAAAGTATTACAGGGTATTTAGAACCAGCTAACAGAAAAAGAACAAGTTTCTATACTATCTTTTTGCTTATAAAAGTTTTTGTTTATACTATCACATATATTAAAATATAATAAGATAAAACATGTTAAAACCAATGGAAACACAAACAACAGCTTGATGGGACTTCAAAACAAGATGATTTTAAATCAGCACTAGCTGTTATGATGTCTTGTTTTCTTCAAAATAGCTATTCATACTATCACAGACAAAGAACAACCCAGATTAAAACCATTCCAATTAATGAGTGAAAACTTCATATGGCTTCAAACCAATATAGTTGGGAATCATGATTACCACATACTTTTATGTATTCTTATCATTTCTTATACTAGGGAAACAATTCAGTATTTATACATGTGAGGTTGATTTATTTCACTTATGAGTATGGTCTCAAACTGCGACTATTTGTTTATAAATATCTCAATGTGATGATTCTTTATAGCTGAGTAGTACTCGACTGTATAAGAATACCACAACATTTTTATCCATTCTTCAGTTGATGGACACTTAGGTTGTTTCTAAGATATGGCTATTACAAATTGTACTGCTATAAACATGGGTGTGCATATATCACTGTGGTATGATGCTTTCAGTTTTTCTGGGAATATGCCCAGAAGTGGGATAGCTGGATCAAATGGGCTTCCAATCCCAGCTTTCGAGGAATCTCCAAACTGACCCCCACAGTGGTTGCACCAGTCTACACTCTCACCAACAGTGCAGGAGAGTTCAGCATTTGTTGTTGGTAGCTTTCTTGATCTTGGCCATTCTTTCAGGAGTGAGATGAAATCTCAGTGTGGTTTTAATTTGCATTTCTCTAATGACTAAGGATGATAAACATTTTTTTTTCATGTATTTATTTGCTGTTTGTATTTCTTCATCTGAAAATTGTTTATTCATCTCAGATGCCCATTTTTGGATTGGGTCATTGAATTTGGGGGTCTGATTTTTTTAAATTTTTTTATATGTTTTAGACAGAAGTCCTTTGTCTGAGAGGAAGTTCACTAAGATTTTTTCCCAGTTTGTGGGTTTTCTTTTCACTATGCTGGAGATTTCTTTAGATGTGCAGAAACTTTTTAATAAGAGATAATTTAACTTCCCAGTTATTGATTCTGGGAAGTATATAGTTTGAGTCCTGTTCATGAATTCTCTACCTATTCCTAAGTCCTCAATGTTTTTAGCCAATTTGTCTTTCAATAGATTTAGTGTTTCTGTTTTAATGTTCAGATCTCTGATCCATTTAAATTTTGATCCATTTAAATTAGTACATGGTGATAGGCATGGGTCTAGTTTTAGTTTTCGGCATATGGAGAGCCAGTTTTTCCAACAGCATTAAAGAGACTGTCATTCTTCAAGTGAACTTGTTTGGCCCCTTTATCAAAGATAAGGTAGTGTGTTTGTAGTTGTGGTTGTATCTTCTAATCAATTCCACTGATCTTCGGTTCTGTTTTGGTTGCAGTACCATGTTGATTTTACTATGGTTGCTTTGTAGTATAACTTCAAGTCCGGGATTGTGATACCTCCTGTCCTGCCTTTGCTGCTTAAACTGTCCTTGCTATTCCAGGTCTCTTCTCGCCCCAGATGAATTTTAGGCGTGATTTCTCAAGATCTATGAGGTATGATGATGGTATTTTTTATCGGATTTGCACTGAATCTGTATAACAGTTTTGGGAGAATGGCCATTTTCACAATATTTATTCTTCCATCCATGCGCAAGGGATGTCTTTCCATTTTCTGAAATTCTCTTCAATTTCATTTTTCAGTGTATTATAGTTTTTCCTGTATAGGTCTTTTGCTTCTTTTGTGAGAGCAATTCCTAAATATTCCACTTTTTTGGTTGCTAGTGTGAAGGGTGTGTCTTCTCTTATTTCTCCCTCTCTGTGATTTTCTTGTTAGTGTAGAGGAATGGTATTGATTTTGTATCCAGCCACATTGCTGAATTTATTTTTTATATCTAGGAATCTTTCAATAGAATTTTGGGGGTCTTCTGTGTAGAGTATCAAGTCATCTGCAAATAATGATAATTTAACTTCTTCCTTTCCTATCTTTAACCCTTTTATTTCTCTCTCTTGTCTAATTGCTCTAGCTAGTATTCCCAGTACTATATTAAATAGGAGTGGTGATAAGGGACTGATTTTAAAGTAAGGGCCTTCAATTTTGGGCCTTTTAGTATGATACAGGTTGTTTGTTTGTCATAAAGGGCTTTTATTATATTGAGGTAAAGAACATCTGTTCCAATTTTCTTCAAGGTTCCTATCATAAATGAATACTGGACTTATCAAAAGCTTTTTCTGCTTCTATAGAAATGATCATGTGATTCTTACTTTTGGTTTTATTGATGTAGTCTATTACATTTATTGATTTACATATGTTGTACCATCCCTGCATGCCTGGCGTAAATCCCACTTGGTCATGGTGTATAATCTTCTTGATGATTTGCTGCATCCTATTTGCCAATATTTTATTGAGGATTTTTGCATCTGTGTTCATTAGGGAGATTGGTCTGTAGTTCTCTTTTTCAGTTGGGTCCTTCTCAGGTTTTGGTACTACAGTAATATTTGCTTCCAGGAATGACTTTGGAAGGATTGCTTCCCTTTCAATTTCATTGAAGAGATTGAGGAGTGTCGGCATTTGATCTTCCTTGTATTTCTTGTAGAATTCTGAAGTGAATCCGTCTGGGCCTGGGCTCATCTTTGTAGGTAAGAACTTAATTACGTTTTCAATTTCTTTATATAAATATGGTTATTCAGCAGTTTTACATCTTCTTGACCTAGCTTTGGTACTGTATATGCTTCTAGGATTCTGTCTATTTCTTCTTTTTATCAAACCTTTGAGAGTAGAGGTTTTCGAAATAGGTGTTGATGATCTTCTGTATTTCTATAGATTTCACCTCTTTCATTCCTTATTGCATAAATCTGAACTTTTTCTTCCATTTTTTTAATTAAAGTTGGCTAGGGCTTATCGATTTTATTTATTCTTTCAAAGAACCAACGCTTTGATTCATTGATTTTTTTGGATTGTTTTCTTAGTCTCTATTGCACTGATTTCTGCTCTGATTTTTATAATTTCCTCTTTTCTTTTGGCTTTGGGCTTGACTTGCTCTTCTTTTTCTAGAGGTTTGAGGTGTGACAGCAGGTTATTTATTTGTATTCATTCTGTTTTCCTGATGTAAGAACTCAGTTCAATAAATTTTCCTGTAAGGACAGCTTTCATTGCATCCCACAGATTGCAGTAAGTTGTACTTGTGTTTTCATTTGTTTGTAGATATCATTTAATTTCTTCTTTAATTTCCTCTGTGACCCACTGATTACTCAAGAGTGTGTTATTCAGTTTCCATGTGTTTGTGCAATTTTTCAGTATCTTTTATCATTAATTTCTAATTTCATAGCACTAATGATCTGATAACATGCATGGGATAATTTCAACTCTTTTGCATTTATTTAAATATGTTCTGTGAGTTAATATATGGTCTATTTTAGAGAATGACCCATGTACTGCTAAGAAGAATGTGTATTCTGTTGTTGTTGGGTGGAACACTGTATATGTCTATCAAGTCCATTTGTTCACAGGTGTGATTCATTTCTTTTATTTTTTTGCTGATTTTCTGTCTTGTTGATCTGTCCATTGGTGTCAATGGTGTGTTAAGATCTGCTGTTATAATTGTCTTACTGCTAGTTTGGTTTTTCATTTCTGTTAATACTTGTTTTATATAACTGGGTGCTCTGGAGTTTGGTGCATATATATTTAAGATAGTTAGCTCTTCCTCTTGAAGTTTTCCCCTAACCAGTATGTGGTGACCTTCTTTATCTCTTTTGATCATTATTGGTTTGAAGTTCACATTGTCTGAAAACAGAATAGCTACCCAGCTTTTGGGGAAGGGTGAGGGGGTTCTTGTTGCATGAAATATTGTTTTCCATCCTTTGACTTTCAGTCTGTGAGTATCTTTTTGGGTTAGATGGGTTTCTCTTAGACAGCATGTGGTTGGATTTTGTTTCTTGATCCATTCTGCCAGTCTGTTTGTTTTAATTGGTGCATTGAGACCATTTACATTAATGGTTACCACTGTTATATGTTGGTTTATTGTTGACAAGTTATCTTTCTGCTGTTGCATCTGCTTTGTTTAATGTTTTTTTTTTTTTTCCCCTAAGTGTATTTAAACTGTCTTTCAGTATTCTTTGCAGGGTTGGCTTGGTGATCATGAAGTTCTTCAGCTCTTCTTGGTCATAGAAGTATCTTATTTCTCCATCAATTTTAAAGACAGCTTAGCAAGGTACATCAGTCTAGGTTGGGAATCATTTTCCTTTAGTATCTGAAATACTTCACTCTATGCTCTTCTTGACTTTATTGTTTGTGCTGAGAAGTCTGCTATGATTCTGATAGGTTTTCCTTTATAGGTGATCTGTCTTTTCTCTCTGACAGCTTATAATATTCTATTCTTTTGTTCAATTTCGGAGATGGTGATTATTATATATCTGGGTGTAGTTTTATTTTGGTTATGGCTTTTGGGAGTTCTATATGCTTCATTAATCTTGATATCAGTTTCCAATCTCATGTTTGGGAAATTTTTAGCTATTACTTCTCTAAATATCCTCTTGACATCCTTTATGTTGTCTCTTTCTTTTATATTTATCCCTATCAACCTTATGCTGTTTTTCTTGGGGTCATCTTGCAGGTGTTGAATTGTTATTTCCTGATTTCTTGTTATTTTTAAAAGATCTTTCCTTTTCTGTGCACTGGTTGCAGTCTTGTCTTTGAGGTCTGAAATTCTATCTTGATATTCATTGAAGGCAGTTTTTACAACTTTCAATGGAATTTTTGATTTCCTGTATATTTCTTTGCATCTGCTTTATACATTCTGTTTGTTTCTTATATTGTTCATCTAGGGATTCTATCTTCTTGTTTAGTTCCTCCAATTTTTTAACTGTGTCTTCTTTAGATATGTTCAGCATCTCTTTCATTTCTTTTATCGTTTCTTCTTTTACCTGAGAGATTATTTCTAGTTTGAATTCCTTTAAAGCTTCCTGGAGTTGCTTCTTTATTTCAGTTACTATTATTTCAGGTATTTCAGGGATATGGCATGTATTTTTTTTTTTTTTTCTATGTACATGGCTCCTAGGCTTTCTTGGGATGGGCTGGGTGTTTGAGATTGCATTTTGGTCTTTTGTTTTGTCATTTACCTATATTTCTGTGTTTAAAGTGTTGTTCCCAAGCTTCCCGTGGGGGTGTTGGAAATTGTCTCCTATATCCTGGGCTCCTGGGATTCCTATTGTAGTGTAGCTCCTTCCTTGGGCAGCAGGGCCCCCAGATTAAAAGAAGGTTGCCAGGCTCCTCTCAGGTAGACCTAAAGCCTCCTCAAGCTACACAGCTCCCCCTCTGGCAGCAAAGCTCCCCTGAGGGAAAGAAGGCCACTTGATGTGGTCCGGGAAATCCCAAATCCCACTAAGCCAAATCTAGTGTGGCTGCAAGCCCAGCAGACCCCAACCCCCTAGAGCAAGGATCTCTGTCCCTGAGATTAGTTGTTGTGTAACCATCCAGCTCCTTGAATGGCAAAGCTCCCCAGGCTGATAGGAGGTCCCCCTATGGCCTAGGTAGGCCTCAAACCTCCTCAGCAGGGCTGCTTTCTCCTCCAGGCAGTGGCAGTAGTGCTGATGCTCTCCAGGTTGAAGAAGGTTGCAGGCAAGGCCGAGGAGGTTCCGCAGCTTGGCCCAGTTCCCTCCTTCAGCGGGGGCAGCTGCCTTGGGCCCTCCAGGTGAGACAGGGCAGTGAGCAAGGTTGGAGCAGGGTCCCGTGGCTGGGCCCAACTCACTCCTCCAGGCGGGCTGCTGCACTGTGCACTCCAGGTGAGAGAGCGCAGTCAGCTCCGCCCAACTCACTCCTCTACAGGCTCACTTTTAAAGTGATATGGTAAAATGGAAGGAAAGGGAGCTTTGAGAATCCACAAATACTGGGTTATTAATATCAGAAATAATAAATTCAGCTTCTATCTATCTCAACTTTGCCTTCTAAATAATAAAAAATATATTATTCAAAAGTCAGGTGTGAAGGTATGAGTCAAACAGAAGTAATAACAAAGGAAAAGGTCAACAGAATTGCCTATGTAAAAATTTAAAGAGAAAAACATTTCGATAGAAATAAGCAGTTTAAAGGGCAAATGCAATCTTATATGCATTTATTGACATTTAAAGAGTCTCTATATTTAACATACAAGAAGTAGAAAAAATTCAACTTCTACAGATAAGTAAGCTGACAAAAGGTATGGCAGAGCAATCCTAAGGGAAACAGTGGAAATGGTCAATAATCAGTTGAAACAGAACATTCTCGAAATTATGTGAGATTAAAACAAGACAAAATAATGTGGTATCACTTTTACCTACTAATAAGAACACTGTGAGTGTTTCATGATAGTGAGACTGCTATGAGTAGATAGGTAATTAATTGCATAGTGAGATTTCAGAATTTTCAATGCCACTTTCTCTAACAGTTCTCTGATATTGCCACTAATATTGTTCAATTTTGATCTCATTGTGTACTTAATTTTTCTTCATAAAATTTATTACATTACTATTTTATTTTTTCTTCTAGTTATTATTTTTCCCCACTGGAACATGTGTACTTGAAGACATAACTGAGAATAAAATCTTAACTGTCTTTTCCCCAACATCTAAGAAGTATTCCCATTATATTTATGACTCAATAAACATATACCAATTAAAAGATTGGAAAGAGTGAACAGTTTACATTTGGGAATTGTGGTTTTGTTATTCAAACAAAAGTTTACAAATTAGTCATTGTTTTAACTCAGCAATTCCAATGCATTCTACAGGTACATTCTAAGAAATTAATTGAAAGAAATATTAAGATTTATGTATCATAATAGTCATCTTATTACTCTCTACAATAGCAAAAAGAATGCAAATTCCAGAAATAGAGAAATAGACAATTGAATTATAGTTTTTTACTCTGAAATGGTGAATTGTGCAATTATCAAAAATCATGTTTTGAGAAATTGCTTTATAACCTAAAACAATTTTTTAAACATGAAATAAAATAACACATTTTCATGAAAAAAAAATTTTCAACTTTGTAAACACACTTTATAAACAAAGATATACTAAAGGTATCATAATCAACTGGTCTTCGAGATAGTGATTTCCTTTATGAGAAGTTACAATTGTCCCAGTGCTCTTCCATGTTCCTGCCCAGTCATACCTGAGATGTCTGGTAATAAGTCCGTATCTTATCATTCCCATTTTCATTTGTTCACTTTGTTCTTTCTGAGGCACCAGTGTTCCAATTCTGAAGTATTTTCCCTGCCTTCCCTTCTATAATCATAAGGTCATAAGATGATCCCTTGGATGCTCCAGAGAAGTGGCCTGTAAGATTTAATTAAGTGGAACAACAGAACTGTTAGAATAAAATACAGTATAGACAATGAGCCATAAAATCTGCATTTCAGTGGGCTCCACTGAAACACTCTGCAAAGGAGAAGAAGGTATAGAAACTGATTGATCATTTTTTAGGCCTAAATCTTACAATCTGAACAACTACTTTGAAGATAACAATATGCAATATATTAACGAGAGTTAATGTCCTATCATTTTGTTTTGAAATCCTGTATTATTTTGTGTTCTTTTTGTTGCTGCTGTTTTGCTTTTAAAAGAAAAAAAAACATACTGGGAAAGAAGGCGAGTTTGGATGACCTATTGATTCACTTGCAAATGCAAGCTCTGTTGATGCTGCAGGGAGCTCTAGAACTGGAGGAAAATTCAGCATAGTCCCAAATTGAGATGAGGGCTGGAGTCTTTGATTTCCCTTGTGAGCCAGTCGCTGGGCACCACCTCGCAGACTGGGGCATGGCTTCCAGCCTAGTTCATGACAGTTTATTGACTGCCTCTGAGGCCTGACTGAAAACCCAGACATATAGGGGTAGGCCTTCTACATGTGACCTGGGGGACACAAACATTCTGTTCATAACACTAACATTATCCACTACACATTGACAAATTTAACAGTCTTGTCGAGGTTTTCACTATGTTGCCCTGTCTGTTTTGTTCCTACCAGATTTCAGTTATTTCTTTTTATGTTAAAAACCCAACAGTGACTTTGTGTTTCTACACATCATAGTCTAGGCAAAATAGAAACCTTTCTCTAGAGAAAAAGAGTTTGACTACAGTTAAATTAAGTCCTAGGAACTTGGTTTCTATCAGGGAAACTTCAACTAGAGAATCTTTTAAAATAATATATTGGTAACCAGCTGATAGGATTCTATGTAACAAGCCTCTGCTGGATTCAGGGCTCCAGCAACTATCTTGTGTATTTGAGTTGACTGATCTAAGATCTTAGGTCATTGGGTGCATAGACCATGCTTGGAATAGTCTCATGAGCTACACCTGTATAAAAACAAGAGTTACAGAAATGGACCCAGGAAGTATTCCATGTTAGCTGGGTCTCCATGGCTTTGCCTCAAACTTTAGATGGGGTTCTGTTTTGCTCTGTATATGTCTATTCTTTGGGTCACTGGACTAGTGGAGGGCCTGTTCTTATGGAGAGCGCAAAAGTGTAACAGAATGGAACCATATCTGACCAGTGCAGATGAGAATATCTAATAATCTGGTTCAGTTAACATCAGGCATCTCTGGTATGAGTTCTGTTCTGAATTCATGTTAATTTCTTCCTCTTAATTTCAGTTTATGCTTCATTTCCTTCAATCTTTAATAAATTTATCATAACTTCATATCACAGAGTTTTATTGGATCATTGAACAGAACTGTTTGCAGTATCATTGTTGGAATGTCCACTTAACAAGCTTTAATTTTGTGACTTGAACAATTATTTCTAAGATGACAATATGTAATCCATTAACTAGTGATTTCCTACTGTTTATTTTTTTTTCTGTAAATCTGTATAACTTGTACCCTTTCTCTGCTTTTTTTTTTCTTTTCTCCTTAAATAAAATTAAAAAAAAAAATAACTTCTTGTGAGACCATGATATATTTAAAAGCAATTGTAATTCATCCACGTTTTTTATTTTTTTCAGTGAGAGACTATTTAGAATTCTGAATTTATCATAGTATAGAAAGGTCAATATTTTTAAAATAATTTTTAAGTTTTTAAATGTTTGAGATACAATAATTCTTTACTGTTCTGGAGTATAGTATACTAGTTCGATACTTTGTATAGAGATCAACTCAGACTAATTAACATTGCCTTAAACACTTCCTATTTTTTTTTGTAGTAACAGCTCTCGCAAGCCTCTCTTATAATTTCTTGAAATATGAATCATATTATTGCTTACTGTAGTCACCCCATTGTGTAGTAGAACACCAGAGTTCAGTCCTCCCATCCACTGTAACTATGAAGCTGTACCCACCGACCAACTTTTCCTATCTCTGTTTTACTCTGAAGTTCTCAGAGACCAACATTTTCAGCTACACATGTAGGGAGAGCCTGCTTAGCTACATCATGGAGCAAACAAGTACCAAAACCAAGTCAGGGGCCAAATGTCTTGAGGTGTCAGAGGTAGACGCAGCAACAGCACTACGCAATGATCCTCCTCATCCGCATGTGGGACAGTGCAGCAGAACACAACATGTGCTCCAGGGACGGTCCTGAAGGACATGCAGCATGCTTCATCAGCTAACTAGCCTCAGTCTATACTGGCAGCTGACTATAAAAGCATTTCCCCAGGTATGATGAGAGCTGTAACAGCAGCCTTGTGGCTTCAAGGCAGGGAGGACTGACTAATCCCCTGAGCTCTCTACCAAGCCTACTGTGAACAGTTGGTATATGTGGAGCTCTCTGAGAAAGAGCCCCTCTGCTGGAATCTGTTTGGTCTCTGTCATTTGTAGTCATTAGTACAGCTAATAGTGTTTTTTTTTTTTTTTTTAGTTTTTTTTCCATTTCAATCAATGTTTACTATTTATTATATTTCATTGTTTTTTGTCCCTTTCCAACATTTACATTGTCTACTCTTTTGAAAATTGTTTCATTTTAATATCACTACTGGTTTTGCAAATTAAAAGTGATCATTTCTTTTTTATGTGATAACTATATTAATTTCTGCATTACTTGACACTTTCTTGCACATATCTTACCTCCTTCTTGACTTCTCTATTCAACCTGATCTTCATCTATAATTTTACCTTAGGTTATTATAGCCACACATTTTTGACAAATTTATTGAGGTACATTTGACAAGCACAAAGCATATATATTTAAAGGGTACAAACTAATATTTTATACATACACACATGTCCTTGATATCATTTTTATTTGAAAAAATGCACAAGGAATTCAATATATTTACCATCTCTATTTTGTACTCTCCCAGATTTTCTCCCTACTTCAAGAACTTCCAAAATACAGCAATACTTTGTTGTAGCTAGACTTGTAAGGTAATGGATTTAATAAAGTACACATAATTTATAGGAATATTTTATAATATTCACCCAAAACATCAAATGGGGAAGAGTGCAGATGTATCCACACATTAGAGACCCAAAGAATCTGGATGAGGCTCTGGATTCCATGACAATGACCTGCACAGTACCTGCACAAGTCCAGCTGAAGAGCTAGATTCCATGGCAATGTCCTCTACCAATCCAGCTGGAGGCCTAAAGCCCATGACAATGTCTCATGCAAACCTGAACCAAGAGTCTGCACTGGGAAAGTCCAAAGTTCAGTGATGGAAGCTAGGAAGTCTGCACTAACAGCATGCAGGATCTGTGCCAGCAGGCTGAGAGATCTGTGCTGGAACAAGGAAGCAATGCTCAAGGTGACAATCAGTGCTCCCCAGAAAAGAACTGCAGCTATCTTTACTGACAGCAAGGAACCAAGCTTCCCTGATGAGAACAGCTGAGTTCCTATCAGGAAAATCAGTATCACAAGCTTCTGCAGGAGAATCCACAGCACACCATCTGACCCTCTTTCACACTGTTGACAACAATCCTCTTTTGGGCCCGCTACACCCAGCACGAGGCTGATTCAGTTCAGCTGGATGTTAGAATGTGACTATTAGTTAATCCACCACATAATTCAATTCATGAGTACTTTTTTTGTAAACAACTTTGTTTGCAAACAAAAGCATTTGGTAAAATTTTGCTTGCGTTACTAAACTCCGCAATTGCATATCAAACACAACCCAAGCTATCTTCCACACACAAAAGCAGTCATTTTCCCCAAAATCATAAAACAAATTGTCCATAAACCAACATACTACAGTAAATACTTTTGTAAACTTTCTAAAGTACCTATGATTTAATTTCTCTTAAATTTATATAATAACAGTGTTATCTAAAATTTAAGATTTGAAGTTCTTCTCACCTCTCTGAAAATAATGCTCTAATGTTTTTGAGTTCACTAAGGTTAAGTCAATGTGAATCACAATATATATACACAATCTGCTTTCAATCATAGGACATCTTAGAAATATTCTTTAGTATATAGTCTTTCAAATTTTCAATATAATTACTCAACATTAATATTAGTTTTTACTTATCAGGGTATATTTATATATTTCCTGACAAATGCAATTCGTATTTTAAATAATTTTAACATTTCCAGTCATTATGTATTTAAAATATTCCTCCCCAGTGCATTTGTTCTTTTTAAATGCTATTTTACAGATGTTGACATTTCAAATTCTATATGCTTTATGTCAATATTTCTCTTTCTTTTTGCATTGCTTTATCACTTACTAGTGCCTTCAGCTTTCTCTAACATGATGTTTAAGTGTCCTTATTCAGTCTGGGATGTATCCATGTTTATTCGTTTACTAAGATGCTTATGGTTTTCAAGTTTAATAATACAATTGGCCTGTTACTCGTCTATACTGTTCAGGCTTTGGAAAGGGGGAACTGACTAGTTAGAAGGGGTGGCTGGTCTTGTTAACTCCTGAATCTCCCAATTCAGAGGAGTCAAACCGGATACAAAATCTCACCTCCTGGACTTGCTACTGATGCCTTAACTGAATGTAATGTTGGCCTGCCTATGGAAAGAGTGATGGAAATAGTATAAACAATTTCAGCCAGGCAGACATACTAAATTGAATGAATGTTGTTGATTATCTTTTATTTTAAAAGAATAGTACATGGATATTTATAATGGCTTCCTATTCCTGTAAAAACATTTTCTTTTTAGGCAGCCCACACATGGTAAGATACAGCTGTGCTTGGCATTTTTCTTAGTGAAAATACTTTTCCCTATTTATTTAAAAAATATATGTTCCATTCTGATTTTTTATGTGCTTGTCTTTATGTAGTGAAAGCTTAATTTAAAAGTCAGAAAATGGCCCACAGAACTCCTAAAATATACTAATGGCTGAAGTTACAAAATACACAGAATTTGAAAATATGAGCTTGAACTAGTTTCCTTTCAGTCTTTTGAATTTAAATGTTTGCACACAGTAGGGCTGTAGTTCCATATAGTTCTACAGAATATAGTTTTACAGAAATGTTAACACTTTTATTTATTTACCTAAATTCATTTTATATATTCAAATTTAAATTTTCTTGAAATATTTGCAGCGGAGGCTCTGATAAACACTGTCAACTTACTCTTGAAAAGGTGTTGTCCACTGAGATTTGCTTTATTATCAATTGAATATATTCATATGGTCATCTATTTTATGTTTGAATTTCTAACATTTCCAGTAAATATAAGTAAGAAACAGTGGACTAGCCTGCAAGAAAAACAATGAAAATTCTTACGACCAAAGTTAGATAAAAATATGTAACTAGGGCTGGGGATACAGCTCAGCGGTTGCCTGTAAAGCTTAAGGTCATGAGTTTGATCCCCTGTACCAGCGAAGAAAAAATTGATTTGAAAATAAGTAACTATAGTATAGCATCAACAGCTGTCTTTGAAAATCTCTTCTTCTGGCTCTTTTAATTCTGAATAAAATGCACTGTCACGCCCACATTAGTGAGGGCATTTAGAGGCACCTTCTCTGGATCTCATGGTCATTATATCTCACAAAAAGATCTTATAAATTTATTTTTCTTCCTGCTTTTCCAGTTTAAAGACCATCACAGCTTTATATAATTATTGATACCTGATTTTCTAACATAATGGTTTCTTAGCTTTTGTGTCCAAAGTCAATGTATTAAAATATTTTCTGTACAAATCTAATATAATTTCCAGATATCCAAGTATCTAAAGTTGCCTGTATCTCAGGCTGTGACAGCCAGCATTTTACTCCATGAAATTCTATTCATCTTTTAAGACCTGTTTGAATTGACTCCTCAAATATGTGACAGAACTTTTATATAAGTATTTTTATATTCAATTAAAAGAAAATATAATAACATAAAGAAATGAATGTGTACATTTTATATCATATCAAAAGTCTGTAAAATAAATTCAAAGATAAAGGAAGACTCTGGTTGAAGAAGGGATTGAAGCCATTGCTAAGATGAAGGCACTCCTTGCGGGAAGGCTTCAGGCTTCTTGGTAGGCATGGTTAAAGATTAAAGCTCGCAGGGGCAACAGCCAAGCAGAATCCAAAATAGGTTTTCCTTGGATTCGGTTGCTCCAGCCACTGTTCTCTCTCTCCTTTACAGCTTGCTTAGATTAGGTAAATATGAATCACTACAGGCCACTGTGTTCTTTCCCTATCCCCTAAATGAATTCCTGCACAGTTATTCTTCTCTTGTCTTTTATTCTTGGTTCTTACTTCTGTCAAGAAAAGCCACAGAAGCTTCAGACTGAGGCTTTTTTGAGACTCTCTCACAACGAGAGGTGCAGGGTATGGCAGTCCCTCTGTGCTCTTTCGGTTAAATATAGACGTTGACTCTGTGTAATCTCTCATCCTTTGCGCCACCTTAATCACAAACAACAACAAATGGTGCCTCATGTGGGATGGTTTTGAAACTCATTGCATGAGACTGGAAAGCATGAGGTAAAAATGCTATGACAGAAATCATCAAGTAATCTACAATTAAAACTTAGTATAGAGGACCAACTTCTTAATGCCGGGAAAATGAAAAAGAATGAATTGTCTTCCCAGGAAGGGAACAAAGACAGACACTGAATAGCCTGGCATATCTTGGCAAGATTGCAACATAGGTCTTTTCAATCAATAGATTATCACTGTCCAATTACCAAGTAAGTGGGAGCAATGTATTTTAATATACTCTTTCTTCTTTTTTTTCCCTGTCTTTTTTTTTTCTCACATGTGTTATGGTCATGGGTCAAACTTTGTATAAAGAAGAAAAATACGTTGAGCAGTGTCTCCTATTCCTTTTAAAATATCTTGTTGCAGGGTTTTACAGCCTCAATCTACTGAATTGTTGATTGTCATTTGCCAACGTTCTTGGTTCCTACTGTAGGCCAGGTTGGACACAGAGGACTGGGAATGAGTTGGTTTCAAATTAAGACAGGTTCTTGGCCCAGAAAAGGATATTCACCTTCCTATGTGGCATTTTTTGCAGGGTCATCATTCACTCCATACAAACAAAAGAGACTGCAATGCAGGAACTGTTTCCATGTCCTCTATCTCCCTTGCTCCTTCCTAGAAGCCTTGTTTACTCATTAATCTTTTACTCCCATCGAAACTCATCTTGAGGGAACACATTTTAAAATGTGGAAAATAAATAAGACTTGCTAAGAGGTACAAGTGGAATCCATCCCATAAAGCACAAGTTCTTGCTAGAGTTTTGCAGTCCAGGAAATATAACTGTAGAAAATAGGATCACCTTAAAATATTACAAAAACAATGAATTATATAGCTGTATGAAACCAAAGAAAATATCCAAAATATAGAAAAGGAGGCAACTGGCCAATGAGTACCACTCTAACTTTGATGAAGATGGAAATCTTACATTGAGAAAAGAGAAAAAAGAAAGAGCTCCTCAAGTCCAAATACTAACAGGGAGTTCATCATGAAATATTCAAACCCCACACGGATGCTGAACCAAAGTTTCCCCAATCCCTTATAGACATGTCCTGAAACTGAAAATGGCTACCACTGGTGGTACAGGACTTGGTCTTACCATAATGGGAGGTGCAATAATAAATGAATCTGGTTTATTTGGTTCAGACTATATGGGACAATTTTAAATTATGACCAACTTAGTGCATCATGTTCTCCCAAAAGGAACTCCAATCATTATTTTTACAAAGGTTGAAGCATACCATGGTCTGTATATCTGAGGTTGTGCATAGCGATATAAAAACAGCTGTCTCATTGTGTAGTCTGAGTGTGTGTAGTGTTGCACAACTGTAATTCCAGTACGCAGAAACTGAGGCAGGAAAATTACCATGAATTCAAGGCCATCTTGGGGTATACAGTGAGTAGTCCAGTCAGTCTGTACTACACAGTGAGACTCTGTCTCGAAAAACCAAATAAATACAATAAACAAACAATACAATTGTCTTGTGTATTTGTCCATCTCTCTTTTTAATTTGTGCTAGTAACTGCTTATAACACCTCCAGCTGCTTTGTTTGAGTTCAACAATTTCTTTGTTTTTTTTTTTTTTTTTTTTTTTTGGTGGGAGGGCCTCTTCTTGAGATTTCCATGGAAAACTATACAGGATTTTCAGATGAACCATTATCTCCAATGTTTCTGCTTCACCTAACATAACAGTGGGCTAATATAATTCAGTTAATAAAAGTAATAATGTCTTTAATGTTAATGACATGCTTCCACCCAGCTTATCAGCCACTCAAAGTTATATAAAAATTGGTTCTACACAAATCAGGCTCACATGTGTAAACATCATATAGTCTTCCTAGTGTAAGAAACTGAAAGTGTACATAAGATTCAAATGTACAACAGATATGGTGAAAGGGAAAGAAACTGCTCAAAAAGAAAGAATTACTGGAAAGTGGGAAAGGAAAAAAAGAAGAGAAAAGAAAAAATAGCTAAGATAATTATACTACTAATTTCTACTGGTTCATTTAAAAGAATGGTTTGTGCTAATATTGTTGAATCATTTTTACATGCCTATATCTTATAATTTGAGCAACTACCTTCAAGACAACAATACACAGTATATTAACCATTGTTAATCTATTATCTTGTTTTGAAATTCTCTATCATTGTTTTTTCTCTTTAAAATATAAATGAATAAGTAAGTAAATAAATATTGGCTTTAAAAATGCAATGCCTATTCCTATCTATATACAATATCTTCTGAGTTTTTTATTGGTCAAATTTAAAACCTAATGAGGGTAAAATCCTGAAAATGGGACCAAAAAAATCCTACAATGGGGAAAGGAGGTTTTAAGAATTAAAAATACAAGCACATAGTTTCTTAATTAAACTCTCACTTTCTCTGCCTCTTAAGTCTGATTTGAGGCTGAACAAGTAAATTCATTTCTTATAATAGGGAGATTGCTTGGGAAATGTCATGCTTACATGGACTGGGCCATGTTGGAGAGGGAGGTCAAGTGGTTCATGGTCCTTTTGGGTGGACTTCTCATGGTGCTTATTCCATTTTCACTTAGAAGCCATAGAATTCCTGAGATTATTGTTTAGAAGACACTAAAACTAATGCAGGATGAGATAAAACAGTATCTATGGAGACCTGATAACTTTACGTAAATGTCAGAATAGAAAATTTGACTTAATACTGCCTGTTTGTGGTCAGGATATTTTTGGGATACATTCATATGACTGAAGCAAACTAGATGGAGATTAAATGCACGGAAGAAAAAATAAAGGCAAGAGGAGATTAAGAAAAATTTAGTCATCAATAAAGTGTAAGTTTTCTGAGTCTAGGAAAAGAAAGTAGAAAAAAATTCTTCCTGAGACATTGCTCCCAAAACATAATGTAAATATGATTTCCAAAATTTACAAAACCCAGTATTATAAATCTTAGCTGTTGAATACATTCATTTTGGGCTTCCAATTTGAGTTGGTATTTTTCTTCAATTGATACATTTAACACATTTCTTGTACATTTGGAAATTCTTATACTATAATTACAGGGTTAATTTGCTTTTTTGTTGCTGCTATAATTATGCAGTTTATTGGCAGTCAGTCAATGTTAGGGACACATTAAGATCCAAACAGAAGCTACTAGGTTTATTATAAAAACATTATAATAAGTAGGATAAAAATTATGGGGAAAGCTGTTAAGTGTGGAGATTTATTTTAGATGTGAAAGGACTTTGTGTAATTAGGGTCTTTTCATACCAGAAAGAATGTGCAAAGAGTGATAGTGACAAAACTAGAAGGTTCACATGTGTCAAGTAAAAGGTCCATGGAAGACGTAATATATATAAAGAAAGATATATGTATACAACTAAACATTCAGTGAGCCCAAACTTTAAAGATAAGTTTATTTAGTTAAGACTACATAAGTATAATAAATACAAGGTAAATAATAGGTTATCACTTTTATACAATTTATATTTAGGTCTTAAATGTATAAATGATTAAAATTTGACATCACTTTAAATTTGGTCCCGATACTTAAAGTTGATCCACAGCTATTGGCTTTGATTCAACAACAATTTTGCTTTTGTATGAAAGAAATACACTAGTAAGTCACTGGCAGATATTTATACTGTTTCCTAAATTGAATAGAGCAATAAAGTTGTACTTAATTTTTGTCAATGTGGTTATTTTATAAAATCTTTTAAAGGAGTTAAAATTTGTATTAATAGTGTATGTCAAGTATGTGTAAAGATTTCTTTAGAGCTATGATACCAATTATTAATTTCATGGCATATTAAATTATACACTGGGTCTTCCCAAATGTACACACCTTTAAAGAAAGAAACTAAAACATCTTATCAGACTTGCAGCAAGTGTTGTTTACTGGAAACTATTTTTAGGGTAAAATATTTGGCTGTGCCTTACTTGTGTTACAACTATTTGTGGTGAAATATGCATGTCAATTCAAATTTAAAAAGCCACCCAAATGATGTGAATGTTTTTAAAGGTTTACTTCTATGTTATTGTTATATGTATATTGTGTATGTTTTGTAACACTTAGAGACAATCAAACATTTTACTGTCCTGAAAATGTCATGTGAAGTAACCCTATGGAAAGGTACATTTTTCCTAAATGGGATACTGTTAAACAACAAGAAACTTGAATAAAAATTTTTCATGCAATTTAATATAATGATGTCATTATGATTGCTGTAAAAATACATTTTCCTTGATTTCAAGTTTTTCTTTGTGAAACTTCATGGTTATTATCTGTTAATATTTTATACATATTTACCTTTTAAGTCAGTCGAGATTGTTTTGTGTAGCTGGGTACTCCTGAATTTGGTGCATATATATTTAAGATTGTTATTCCTTCCTCTTGAAGTTTTCCCCTAACTAATATGTAATAACCTTCTTTATCTCTTCAGATCATTCTTGGTTTGAAGTTCACATTGTTCATAAACAGAATAGATACCCTTGCTGTTTTGGGGGAGTCAGAAGTTTCCTGTTGCATGAAGTATTGTTTTCTATCCTTTGACTTTCAGTCTATGAGTTTCCTTTTGGGTTAGATGGGTTTCTTTTAGACAGCATATGGTTGGATATTTCTTCATCCATTTTGCCAGTCTGTTTCTTTTGATTGGTGAATTGAGACCATTTACATTAATGGTTATAACTGTTATATATTGATTTATTTTTGATACATTATCTTTCTGTTGTTGCATCTTTACTTTTCCACCCCGTTTAATTGTCTGCCTTGCTTAGTATTTTTTTCCTATGTCTATCTGGACTGTCTTTCAGTATTCTTTGCAGGGTTCGTTTGGTGATCAATGAGGTCCTTCAGCTGTTCTTTGTCATGGCAGTATTTTATTTCTCCATCCAATTTGAAGGACATTTTTTCAGGGTACATCACTCTAGGTTGGATATCATTTTCCTTTAGGATCTGAAATACTTCACTCCATGCTCTTCTTGACTTCATTGTTTGTGTTGAGAAGTCTTCTATGATTCTGACAGATTTTCCTTTATAGGTGATCTGTCTTTTCTAACAGGTTTTAATGTTGTGTTCTTATGTTGGATTTCTGGGATGGTGATTATTATATGCCTGGGTGTAGTTTTATTTTGGTTATGGCTATTGGAGTTCTATATGCTTCACTGATCCATATGCCAGTTTCCATTCTCATGTTTGGGAAATTTTCAGCTATTACTTCTCTAATAGCCTCTTGATAACATTTGTGTTGTCCCCTTATTTTTCATTTATCCCTATTAATCTTATGTTGCTTTTCTTTGCATCATCTTGCAGGTGTTGAATTATTTCCTGATGCCTTGTTATTTTTAAAAGATCTTTCCTTTCCTGTTCACTAGCTGCAATCTTGTCTTCAGGGTCTGAAATTCTATCTTCACTTTCATTGAGGCAGTTTTGCCAACTTTCAATGGAATTTTTGATTTCCTGTATATCTCTTTGAATCTACTTCATGCATTCTGTTTGTTTCTTATATCACTCAGGGTTTCCATCCTTTTGCATTGTTCAACTAACTTTTAACTGTGTCTTCTTTAGATGTGTTCAACACTTCTTTCATTATCTTTATCATTTCTTCTTTTACCTGGGAGATTATTTCTGATTTGAGTTCTTTTTTAGTTTCCCAGAGTTTTTTCTTTATTTCAGTTGATATCATTTTAGGCTTTTCAGGCGTATGGCTTATATTTTCTTCTATGTACATGGCTCCTAGGCTTTCTTGGGATGGGCTGGAGATTTCAGATTGCATTTTGGTCTTTCATTTTGTCATTTTCCTATATTTCTGAATTTCACCCATTGTTCCAATGCTTCCCCTGGGTGTGTTGAGAATCACCTCATGCACCCTCATCTCCTGGGACTGAATGGAGGTCACTAATCATGTCCCAGTCAGGCCCACAGACCTCCTTTGCCTCCTCTGTTGGTTCAGGAGGCTGGGTGGGCTCCTAACCCCTGAGAGTAATGGTTCAAGTTCTCTCCAAGTGAACACAAGTGCACTGAAATTCACCTTGTGCACCCTCTGTTCCTCGGATTGAAAGAAGATCACTAGGTATGGTCCACCTCCCATGCCACTTTTGGTGTTTCAGGAAGCTGGGTAGACTCCTAGCCATTGGGAGCAATGGTCCGAAGCTCTCCCCAGCCAGTGCACGTTTGATGAAACTCATCTCACCTGAAACACCCTCAGCTCCCCTGATTGAAAGAAGCTCACTAGGTGTGTTTCAATCAGGCCTGCAGCACCCAAGCCTCCTCTAAGTCAGCCATGATTGACAAGATCTACTCAGGCAGAAGTCAATACTTATAGTCTAAAAATCAATAAAATTTGTCAAATGGATGTGACTATGAGTCTTTTGGCAAACTTAAATATACTCATATATCTGTGCATAAGTACTCTGAATACATATAAGGCTCCTTCTTGGCAGACAACATTTTTGTTTCGTAATTCTTTTAGGACTTGGCGGTTATAATATCCTACTATTTTCCATCAACTCAGAGTGTCTAAGGCCCATTATACAGCCCTTTTGTTCTTGAGCTATTAGTCGCCCTCTAGGGCAAACATTTACTTTGCCAGTGGGAAGTTTATATCAGCATTTTAAAACTGATGCTGTACTATCTATATTTCCAATATTTTCTGGTATTTTTTCCAGTTTTGGTATAGTAAGCGTGTGAACAACGTACCTCAAAGGGCAATCCATTGTTGAATGGAGCAGTGGGCTTCTCAAAACTCAATGATTAAAACAAAACAAAAAAGAGGAATATAGTAGAGAGACTTTGCCCACAGGAAGTTTTATAAAGTACTTTTTGGATTTTTTAATTTATAGCTGTGGAAAAACATTTCATTCCCACCAATAAAAGACAGAGAACAATGTTTCTTTATTGGCCTCTGTTTTCTGGACCATAATGGCAAGGCCCTGTGAAATTACTCACTTCAGGGAGAGGGTATTCATTTATTTATTTTTACCTAAAGTCCCTCTTGCTTCCTGCAAAAGCTGTTCTTCCATATCATGTGGCAGCAAATGAGAAGGAACCCCATCCCTGAGCTCCAGGCAATAGCTCTATAACTTCCACTAGAAATAAGCAATTAGTGCAAAGGGCCAGACCCATCACTCTCTACAGAGCAAACTTCAGAACCTACATGGGGAGAGGTTAAACAAATGTTACAAAAACAAACAAACAAACAAGTCACATCCAATTTATTCTTCCTAGCAATGAAAGCACAAGTCACCTATAACTCTAAGATGGCAAAGATAAACTAATTACTTTTTGTTTGGCTTCTGTTTAACTATACACTAAAAGTAAGTGGCACTGTGTGTTGGGCACATATACTTATGCCTTCTGTTTTGATATAGTTGACTGGGTGATCCTATGTATCCCCTATTTCCAACAATATCTCTTGTACTAGCAGAGCCCTTTAAGGGATTATGGCTACTCTGCTGGCATTTACTCCATAAATGGTACATTTTGACCTAAGAATTTGCTCCATGACTCTCTGCTAATGTCACCTCTTGTAACTAGTGCATTGCTTTTAGGCCTCAGTGGTATATGAATCATTTTATCATTTGGCCTAAATGTACTTTAAGGGACTATTATAAAGTTTTCATTAACTCTTCTGGGAGTAGGGAAATCACTCACTCAGATAGGCACCTCCATCACTATAATGTCCTTGTTCTCTGCCATTCTTGCGTGTCTATAGGGGACATTTTAAATCCATATTGGACATCATTTAGATCTCCCAAATTTTCAATAACCCTTGTCTAATAATCTGACCTTAGAAAATTTGAAGCCCTATCATCTGATGGTGTTATAGTCCAATTCAACCTGGAATTGTAGCTTACCTTTTAATTGCAGCATCAGTCCTTTCTTAAGTAATCCTGACTTACTGGATCTTTATTATGTCTTTTTTCTGGCATGTACTTATATCCTGTTGAAAAAAACATGGTGGTCTTTAGCTCTTCCTTTCGTTCCTCACATTATCAGACTGGCAGCTACTAACATATAGACAAGCTCACATGGATTGCTAATGAAACCTCTGATCATGTCATGATCTGTACTTCTCATCCATATGTTCTGGTTCTTGCTAAGTAGAACCTATTTTTATTGTTTACAATTCATACTCTCCTTGATGCTGACCTTTTATGGCTCTCAGTATTACATTGCCTGCAAGCTCCACATAGCTCACTCCATGTGTCATAAATAATAATATTTCTCTCAATTAAATATTCTCATATTATTATGCTTACACAAAGGGCTGAAGCCTGACTCTCTACTCAGTCTTGCAGATGATTGAATAGGAGACTCTGCTCTTGAATGAATTACTTTAGCACTTAAACATTTCTGACAAAAAAATGACTTGGTGGCAATTCAATTGCTGTCTTTAGAGCAGAGATGGCATTGGCTTTGGCAATCCCAGCAGCCACAGCAGTCATTGCCTTAACTCATTTCCATCCAAATTGCCCAGACCATAAATGGCTATTTGCAAAATATTACTTCTGAGTTTTTAACTCAAACCAGTATTTATAAGAATATTTTGCAAACTGGAAGTATTTGAAGCCATAGTAAGATGGCTTAGTGAACATCAACTAGCTCTTTGAATACATAGTACATGCAACTCTGTTCCTAGTTAGTATTCCATATGCATCCTTCCAATTCTACATAATCATTCTGAATCTTGGAAAAATTCCAAGCTATGATCCATGGTACTTTTCATGCTTATCTCAGTGGAAAGACTTCACCTCTTCAAGATAGACTAAAGACCCAGTTTTATATACTTTAACTAAAAGCTCATAATAATACTTTAGATCATCTCAATGGTATTGTTTACTAGATAAACCATGGAAACTGTTTCTTTGATCTCAACTGTCACATCTGAATTCATACAGCTACTAGAATAATCTTTTTTCTCCTCTTTCCTAGAGTTCTAGGAGTACTTTGTATGTTTTTTCAGCAGATCTGCCTTGCGAAAGACGTTGCAACTGTCTCACATCAACCCCTATATCCTTCTGTGCTGTACTTTAGTCCCATTTGATCAACTTGGATTGTAAAACACAAAGTGGGGGGGGGATAGTAGGGACACTATGGCTAAAGGAGTGAATGAAACAATTGGTGAGATGAAAGAATTCTCTATGGTGATGGTCTAAGTTTCCTACACTGCATTGTTAAAAATTAAAACTTACAAAGGCAACAGCCAAGCAGGACCGAAAATAGGTATGGTAGGAGCTAAACTTAGATATAGTTTTCCAGACACTCCTCTTTTCTTCCCAATTACTTTCTTGAGTTAGGGAAATATGAATCACTGCAGACCACCTTGTCTTTTCCCTGTTTTTTTTTTTTTTTAAATGTGAATTCCTACACAGGTGTCGCTCTTTTGTCCTTTTTCTTGTGTCCTAGTTCTATTAATTAAAACCCACAGAAGATTCAGATTGGAGCTGTTCTTACTGAGAGTCTCATGTGTAGCTGGCGTGAGTAAATCAGTCCCTCTGGGCTTTTGAAATTAAAGCTGAAAATGGTCTCTAATTTCTCAAGCTTTGTGTCACCATAGTTGTGAATAAACAAAAAGGCTATTATTATTAGGTGTGTGTGTGTGTGTGTGTGTGTGTGTGTGTGTGTGTGTGTGTTATTGAGATCAAACCCAGGAATTTTGCACTTTGCTACTTATGTTTAGACATAGTCTCCCAAAGTCACTCAATTGTCTAGGCTGAGTAAAACATGCAGCCTACTTGCCTCAGCCTCCTAGAGGGCTAGTACTGCAAGCATGTACCACTACATATAGCACAGTGTATTATGATAATCAAAATATTTAAGCGATAACAATTTTGGCATGGACTTACACACAAAGAATTTATACAATTAATAAAAGAATGCTATTTGGGGGCTGGGGATTTAGCTCAGCAGCATAAGCGCCTGCCTTGCAAGCAGGCAGTCATGAGTTTGATCCCTGGTACCGATAAAAATGAAAAAGACAAAAAAAAAAAAAAAAAAAAAAAAGAATGCTATTTGATGAGAGCTCAATGTCAAAGCATCAAGAGAGAAAGACTGCAAACTAAGAAGGATGTTTGGTAGTTCTCAAAAGCAAAAGGTTCAGTAAAAGCAGAACTGGATTCCCTGGAAAATTTAGGACATGGAAGTCATGTGATAAAATCTATTTGCACAGCTCAAACTATCATTTCCTAAGATTAGAACTATACCTTAAAGAAGTTTTAAAATGCAGATATTTTTAAAAAATATTGCAGAGAAAATGTTCAGCACTAAACAATGTGAACAGGTTTTTCATTATAAAAGTAAAATAAAAATGCAGATATTTAAAGTAAAATTATGAAAGTAATTAAATCACAATAAAAATGCAAATAAACTGGGTAGCAGGTTTGACAAAACTTAGTTCATGTGGGGAGAAATGGAGAGTGGGCTTCTCTTCCTACAGACTCCATGTAGCTTCAGTAGGTCAAAGATACAAGGAGTAGAACTAGAAATGACCAAGAAGTACAAAATGATAACTTCACACAAAGAGAAAAGAAAGAATAAAATAGAAAAGGGAACCAAAGAAATACAAAAAAAGTACTGGAACAAAAAATGTATTAAAATTCAACACAGACTCAAAGAAAATTCTAGTTCATACCATCATCTGATCAAAGATTTGAAATCAAAAGATAAATGCAAAGTTAATAAAAAATTACACAAATGAATAGGAAATGTATGAAAACAGAAAGTTACATAAAGCAATCTAGAATAAGATTTATACCCATTAAGGTATTAAATGCTTATCATTTATTTCAGATAAAATATTGAATTTATTAAAATTATAAAGAGAAAAATATTTTCACAAATACATTGATTCAGGAAAGTTGCAACTATAAAAATATTCTTAAAAATCTCATTGGACTTAATTACTACAATTAGGAAAAGGGAAGTTGTAGAATAAAGGAAAGTTGCTACAAAACTATATTGCTAAGTAGCCAGGATCACTAAACACAAAATCTGATCATCCAAAAGAAAAAGTAAGAATTAGAGTGAATTTTATTAATTCTTAAAAGAAAATTTTGATATTGTATAATATGAATGAACCTGAAAATCTTATATGTGAAATAAGCCAGAAAAAGAAAAAAAATATTGTATGATTTCCCTTAGATGAAGACACTGAAGCACTCAAATTCATAGAAACAAAAGATGATATATTGGTCACCAGGGTCTGCGAAGAGGGCTTTAGGGAATTATAAATGGAGCACAGAGTTTCAGTTTAAGACGATAAAAAATGCTCTGGAGATCAGTGGTGGTGAGGGTAGCACAGCAATGTGAATGTACTTATCATTTTAAAATGATAAATTTTATTGTATATACAGCAAAGGAATTTATGAATAAAATAAAATGCTAATCAACGTAAAATGTTAGCATAAGAAGGGATCTCATATGAGTGGAGACATAAAAATAATTGTAAAATGTGAAAGTTGTCTGATAGAAACCTGAGATTTCTTCAACTCCTGCCACCCTACTTGATGTAATGGATGCTGCACGATGTCAGCCGTGCATCATTCTTCACACATTCCACAGTATTCGTGATTCATCCAAAACCTATCAGCCTTTGCATATGCTCTAACTTTGACTTACAATTATTCTTTAAATCCCTGTGTGTGTCAGTCTTTTTCTGAGGTAGTTAAGACCCCAACTCAGTGATGGTGGAAACAATTTTCTACTGAGGCTGACAGAAGAGCAGTGGGGAGCAATGAAGGGGTACTTTATCAGAAAGAAATAAGAAAAACTCTCACTGCCTTATGGGGCTCCAAAGGACTTAACTGAGGAGGTGCTCACACTCAGGTGTTTATACGCAGGCTTTCAGTGAGTGAGTGGACCATTGTGGTGGGCACATGAAAATGAAACCATAATACAATGCAGATGTCACTTCTAGCTTCTAACATGAGGGCTAACAGGTTTCTCCGGCTCTCCAGCTTCCCCCATGGCCTTTTTTAAAAAAGAATGTGTTATTATTTTTATCTAAACTTCCAAGGGGGAATAGGTTTAGTCTTCTGTTTCTCACAGCATATCCCCATTTACACAGGCCCTCACCCTTTGAAACAGTGGGTTTTTACTCTCTGGTAGGCCCGATGTTAGAACTCAAGTTCCCTTTCTTCCCGGTCTTCTGGAACCCTGGGGCAAAAGGGGCTCTTTCTGTTTGTCTTGAATCATTCATTGAATGAATTCAACGAAATTGCTCTGAGATCCTATGGGGCCTACATTATGGATCTACTGGCCCCATTTCACCTTAGAAGCCCTTCCTTTATATGCTTATCACCATCACTATCATTACTACGTGATCTTTACACAATTATCACTATTGCTATCACCACTACTATGCTTCAGTAGTCAGGTGTCACTATGTACTCACTGCTCTGTTGAATTTAACTTCAGTATTATTTATTTAATTAATGAGATGAATTGAAAAAATTCAACTAAAAATCATTAAGCCTATGGACTATTGGCACTTGGTTGGTTGATTCATTTGTTTCCATTCAAAATGAGCTCCACAAGTAGCTAAGCCCAGCACCATTCCATATTTCAGGTAAGCTTCCCAACTCAATATGTCACTGCAGACAATAAAGTACATCGACATCAAAAACTCAACCACAAGGCATTTTGCTTCTCCAGGTTTGTGGAAGCATAAGGTAACAGGTGCACAGGATAAAGAAGGGTTGCCCATTTTATCCCTAATTTGGGAGAGCTGCTGGCCTTTAAATTCATTGGTTAAATTCAAAGGCTAAATAATTTGAGTAGCGTAGGGGGAGGAGTAGTGTGTTGCTGAGAAAGTTAGAGTCCTGTGGTCTGGAACACAATGTTTGATTCATATGCTGAGGGTAGGGGTTGTTAGAGAGGGGACATGAGGTTTGGAAACTTCAGTTCTTGATTCTTGATTCTTTGTCATGGAAGCCAGTTGTGTTCTGAGCAAAGGTATTTAGTCACCATTTCTTGGAACTCAGGATATTCATGGGGCAGAACTGGTAGTGAGCAGATGGCTAGGTCATTTAAAGCCAAAATGGAGTTGCTTGGCCTTGTGCTTTGAACAGCAAGGACAAGGCCTGTTTCTCATAGGTGAAAGGAGCCGTACAAGCTGCAAAGACCAGAAAGGCAGGTCGGAGTTGTAGGAACCATTCTTACACAGTGCACAGTGAGCTCCTCTGTGACAAATCCCTGGGGTGTGACTTACACTACAATTTTACCATAAAACAGTTGTTAACTTGGTAAGTGCTTGCTGTTTTTCCTTATACTTTTCACTGGCATGTTAGAGAAGCCTATTTCTTCATGTTCTCAGAATCATCGTAAATATGAAAAGATATACTTCATAAATCACTTACAAAAGCAAAGCATCATGAAAAAACAATGAATTATAAGGGAAAACAGCACACGCTGTTAATTTTCTTAGAGTTTTTGAACTTAGTTTCTATTCTAGCAACCCGGCACATTTTTATTTTCAGCTTCAGTCGTAATATGTGTAAAATGAGAATAATAAGTATCTCAAGCTACAAGCTACAAGCCACAATAACTATAACAAGCTACAAGTATGATTTTAAGTATGGTAAGTGCCTACCACAGTTCTTCAGAAAAGATACTTGTGATTTTTAGCAATTTTTAATTTTTTTAATTTTTTTTTTTTTTATTGGTACCAGGGATCGAACCCACAACCATGCGATTGCAAGGCAGGTGCTTATGCCACTGAGCTAAATCCCAGCCCCTTGGCAATTTTATTTTAGGGTATTGAAGTTACATGCTACTGGATCCCTTTGTGCTAATATATAATACATTTGGATACGTGGTGGCTGACAAATATACAAATATTGCTTAAACTGAAATGGATCTGCCATTTGCTACCTAATAAATCACACAAAATTAACGGAAAATATACAAATTTTTTTACAAACAGAGATATTTACATGAGTTAAATCATGTACATTTTACTTTCATTGATATATTTACTACTTTTCATAATATGCAACATTTTGCTTCTCTATTATTATTTTACATAATTAGCTTATCATAACTTCTTTCACATAATTTATTGTACCAAATGAATTTAATTTATTATAGTTGGTGCTATTTTTTTCAAAAATCAAAATTTGCTATATATTTTTAATATTTATTATTTAATTTTATGAAACTACTTATGAAATTATCAAAATTAAAAATAAATAACTGTTCTCTTTGCAAGTCTGATGAGCTTATAATGCTTTAGTAACATTCTTATTCATCTTTTTTAAAATTTTATTTTTAGTATCTCAGTTATTTTTGGTCTGTTCTTCTGTAAATTAGTCTCATAATAACCACAATTACTGGAAGTAGTATTACTGCTGTGTAATCGACATGTTAATTTGATCATTGTTTGCACAACCTTTTTTTCTGTTGCAGCCCATGCTGTTCTTGATAGTTTTATTTATTTCTGGCAGAAATCTCTTCACTCAAATTTGTTTTAAGAAGGAGATGACAATATGCTGTGTATCAACTGAAACTCTGAAAGTACTGGGTGCATAGTACTTAAGGCAGTTCGGTAATATAGAATAATTGGTTGACATTTTACCAAATAAATTTGAGGACAGTATTTTGATACTTGTGCTATGTTTGCTGCTTATAAAATGCCACTCTCTTTCTTTTTTCTTTTGTGCATTACATTTTGTCTCATACAGGCTTTAGGAGTCATTCATTGCTTTTGAAGTTCAGTGCGGACATTCCAGAGCCTAGGTATGGAATTACCTTCATATTTCTGCTTAGGTCCCAGAATGTTGCTTCTGTAAGGCTGAAGCTTTAAAAAATATTAAGGCATCTTGTTTTACAATATTGTTTCCTCATTTATTACAATAGCCTGTCCTGTGGAAGCCCTGCATTTTGCACAAAAGATCTTTTTCATATAGCCACCCAGTATTTTAAATCTTCATCTATACTTACTATCTCGGTATATTATATCCTAAAATCTCTCTTCTAATTTGCTAACTTTTCTCTGTTACTTAATTCACCAGATACTTTTTTTATTTGAATGAATTTTATTTTTTATAACTGTCATCTGCACTTTCTGGCTAATTTTTCTACACTGTTCATTTATCCCTTTGTATTTTCTTAATCTAGCATTTATCGTCAGCTTATTCTGAAAACATCTGTTTCAAAATTACCTTAAGATATATGTAATATCTTCAGGTATAAAGCAAAATTTAAAAATATTTCATCTTTCGAATTAACTCTCCTAGTTTGGATGTGTTTTCCTTCAATTTGTACTGCTATTCCTGTGAATTCCCCTGACCCTTTCCCATCTGCTTGTTTTGTGGTGATTCCCCTATAGAACACACTTGCATTTCTTTAAAAAAATGTTTTGATCATCTGGTTTCTTCTTAATTTGTAGAATGATATTAAGGTAATTGGAAGAGGAAGGAGTAAGAGTTAAGAAATGGTTATAAGTAGTTAAATGTAACAGCCAGTATATATATTTACTTACACCATGTTGACCAGGCACATTTGAGCTTTGTAATTATAGGGAAGGTAGACTCAAATTTCTGGTATTTTGTGTGTGATGCATTTCCAGCCATATTCTCTGAGAGTTGCAAAATATTCTTAGTACATCATTCTGGATTTAATTCTCTGCCTCCCTCCTCATGTTACTTCCTTTCTTCCTTGTTTGTCTGGAGATAGTAAATAAATTCATAATGTGAAACTGCTTAATTAACAATATTAAAACAGTCCTCCATTTAATCAAGTATAAAATGCAATCAGCCATATAACTTTAAAGAAAGTATATATTTTGTGGTATGCATTTCTGTCAATAATATGATACTGTTAATAGCATCTTTGTGTTAAGTTTGGAGGAATAATTTATACTTGGGATTTTCAGTGGAAGTTTATATTTATACTCAGAATAATCCATGCTCAGTATGTGCTGACTTTGGTTTATTTGTGGGTTATTTGTTTAAGGTTGCTTGATTTATTTTTACATTAAACTTAGATTTTTATCTATCAATGTAAGCACAAACATTTCAATAGAAAATTAACTCATTTAGAAATCAATAAAAATATCTTTTAAGACATATTTAAAAGCTGAGAGAATGCATAAGTTAGTGTGTGATCACTGATATTTCTCGAAGTGTTATTAAGATTATTTTGGTCATCTGTAAGGGTCGTGTTGTTGCTAGTTGATCAAGAGTTCTTTGGCTCAATTAAGGTGAAATCAAGAATTAGCAAAGTGCAGCTTCGCCAGCAATTACATTACCAAGTGACAGTAGATAATGCTGGAGTCTAACAGTTGATATGTTTCTAGTTGACATGTTGCTATCTCTTTTGCTCAGCTTTGTTGGCTGCTGGTCTCTGGAGCTCCTCAGGCCTAGGATCTCCTAGTATTTAATTACTCTTCCCTTTGTGACAACCTCTCTGTCTACACTACCGGGAAGTAATTCAGGACCTTTGGGAAACATACTAAAGAGATAAATCACAAGCAATACTATACAATCACCAATATGAGCCTATTTTAACAGGACTTGTCCTGCAACACTAGGGAGTTAGTACACTGAAGAGAATCCTTGTAAACTAACCTCAGGAAGTATGAGGCGAGTATTGATTATATAGCATCTGTAGGCTTGCTCACTGATCCAAGCTCAAGCCTGTAAATGCTCCTCATGGGTTTAGGGTCCTTGGATGGCTGTAGCTCTCATGGCAATGATTTGGTGAGGAAAAGTGTATCAGTCAGTTCTTACTAGAGAAAAACATTTAAGGTACACAAATATACAAGAATTTACAAGATTTTTTTTACACTTTCTACCCACAGAGTTAGATGTGGAAGAGTGCAAAATATCTATCTGTGCACCACTGATCTGAAGGATCCAAATGAGGGCTTGGAGATCAGTATAGTGTCTCCTTCCAGTCAGTACCATGAAACTGAAGTGCCCATAATGGAAGGCTGAGGCTGTGCACCAGAATGTTGAAGAGTGCGTGCTGGCTTCCCAGATATAATATTTAATGTGAAGACTGGAGCTCCTTCAGAGAATCTGAAGCAACTCATCCCTCTTCGTTTCCCTTTTGTACCATGCTGGATATAATCCTCCCTAGGATGGGCCTTTCATACCTACATACAATGCTGATCCAGTTTAGTTAGGTATTTCTTACTCAAATTCACACAACCCATTAACTATCATAGGCAGGGTGATGGGAACTCTTTGACTGACAGCCGTTGTGCCTGTTGGGAAAATGATGGCACTGAAACCAATCTTTAGGGTTTGGGGAATGCTGAAAATGTTAAAGTGGGCCCAAGTCCTCTCTGCCTCATCTTAGTCATCTTAGTTTTCAACCCTCCTTCAAAGAGGCAGCAGCAGTGTCTAAAGTACCAAGAGCAGAAGAGGGTCACCAGTGGTTACAGTGAAACAGAACTCATGTTAGAGCCTCCTGGAGGACAGGGGCTTCGAGGTAACCCAGGAAGATACTAGGCAAGTTGTCTCAGTCCCCTGGGGGTGGTGGTGCAACTAACAGAAAATGATTGTGGTTGGGGGCGATCCATGGCAGGAAAAGATGAGTCTTGGCATGTCTCATCACTCTCAGGGCTAAAATTCTTATGAAAATACCACATGTCTCAGAAATCTTTAAAAACTGGTTTTCTCTCTCATGTTTTTGTGTTGTGCTTCAGAGAGAAAGTCACATTAGAGACACTTTGTACTTCTAAAGAAGATTATGCTCCTAAAGATAATTGTTTTCCTTTTTCTGTGTTTCTTGTAATCTTTCGATCCATCTCTAGATTTACCTCATATGACTCTACTTCAAATATTAATATCTGTTTTTATTGCAAATGATGCTTTCTCATACAAAATAAAACATTTCTTCATTTGTTTTTAAAATCTATTGCTTTTGAACTTTTATTCTTTTATTTAGATATTACTGAAATTACTTATTGTTTTATAACATTAATTTCTTCTTAGTTTATTTGAATAAACACATGTCATCTTCAAATAGCATTGTTTTCCATATCTTCTTCTTATCCCTACTTTTACATTGAGTATTTATCCTCTAAAGATATAAAAAATAAAAATAATTAATAATCTTTTCATTTAGAAATTATTATATTGTGTTATACCTACTTAAATAAAACTTTTTTTTTTCTTGGCTTCAACTTTTTAAATTTTTCTGAGCATACATTAAGCATATCTTAATATATCTTTTTATAATCTTTTAATTTCTTCATTGCAACTTCTATAAAATTAACGCCATTATATTTTGTAAGCCAGTATTGGTCTTTTGTATAAGTTGTTAGACTTACAAACTAAGATACAAAGTGTGTAAATGAGATTATTTGTAACCTTAATTATTATCTCAATCACTTTCTTTTTGCTGAGACACACAACTCAATACCAAAACTTAAAAGAGGAAATGTGTATTTCAGATCAGGTTTCAACCCATAGCCTGTTGCCTCCAGAGCAAGATGATAAGGCAGAGGGGCCTGGAAAAGGAGAGCTTCTCACAACATGTTAGACAGAAAGCAGAGAGTGAATGCAGGAGCCTGGAAGGAATATATATCGTTCAAGGCCATGTGCTCAGTGATCTACTTCTTCTAACTAGGATCCATCTAGATGGCTATAACCTCATCAGTAAGACTAATCCACTATTTATTATAGTGCACCTAGTATCCAGTCACCTTTGAAAAGCTCTGCCAGTGAGGGCATGAGACTTTGGGAGAATATCTAGATATAAATCATAGCATTCTGTATCTGGTCCCTGAAAGATTCAGATGAATCTCTTCCTGGAAAAGCATTTAGTTTACCTTTAAAAGGCATCAAACTTTTACAAGTTCTATGATTACCAAAAGGCCCAAATCCAAAATTTTCCCTGAGAAATATGGCAAACTCTTAGCTACGAGAGCCTATAAAAATTAAAAAGAAATGTAAAAAGTACGGGCATAAAATGACACAGGATAAATATTTGTGTTTAAAAATGGAGGAACAGAGGAATAATATCAATTGGACCAAAGAAAAAGGATACCCAGCAGGGCAAACATTTAATCTTGAAGCTATATGTCCACCACACAGGGTAGGCTTTGGCAAGATGTAAACTGCAAAGGCTCGGGCAACCTTTCCACCACAAATGATTTCTTGCCTTATGATTTAGATTGACTTTTGCTCACTCCTTGTCGCTTTCTTCAGATAGTCCATATTCACGGTATCTCCAGATTTCTGGAGTCTTCACTACACTTTTTGCTTAAGTCTCATCACTTCACATAGTGTCCTCTCAGGAGAGCACTGTCTTGACTTTTAGCCCTTTGTCTGAAATCTGGATTGAGTGTTCCTGACTCTGCAACTCTTGAATTTGGTATGCTCATAAAAACAATACTATGTGGGTGATGCCAAAGTCTGCTGCCAGTTTAAGCAGTAATGAGGACCTCTTGAATCATGGATAAAGAGGCTTCTGAGTACCTGAGTGGCTGGACTTCATGAATTGAATCCTGGAGAACAAATTGCTTGGGATGCCATTGTTGAGCATGATGTTTTCAGGCTCCCTTCATAAAGTAAATTCTTTCTCTTTAGCAATTTTAAGCCTTTGAATGGAGGAGCCTTATTGATAATATCTGACATGCCCTTAAAGTCATTTTTCTGTCGTCCTGATCTAAAGTACTTCACTTCTTTCAAATTTTTTTAGGAGCCAAACTCTCCTCCAACTCATAGGCCCTCACTTTACAGGAGCTTCCTTTCTTATGTAAATCAAAACTTTAAAAAACAACTCAGCAGTGCTCTTCTACTTGATTCTTAAGGTAGAGCTGTCTAAAACCCCTCAGTGGTATTGAAGTCTTAGCTTGAATATTGAGCTGCTTTGAAATTTCCTCTCCCCACTTAACCCACTACCTTTATTCTCAAACTCTAAGGACACAAGCAAAGTGTAGATAAGTATTTTGCCAGTGCATAAAATGGCCTGAAGCCCAGTGCCAATGAAGATCTTGCACTCAGCTGAAACTTCCTGAAACTGGCATTTTCTGAATCTGTTCTTTTCTAGCTGTGTAAGTGTCAGCATTCTGATCTTCTGAACTCTGATCAGAATCTCCCATCAAGTTTGGCTTATAGCATTCTAAGACTTCACTAGCCAGTAACTTGCTTCCTTTTGAAATTCTTCCCCAAACCGGTACCATAGCCTTCAGAATTATAGTTAGTGTCACAGTATAGTACTTACTCTCTGCTACTAATATTTATCTTACAGAAACAATACCCAGCAACTTAAAAGTAGAGAGATTTATTTTGGTTCACAGTTTAGCTGATTGGTTGGTTCCAACTGCAGGAAGCACAGCAGGGTCTGCTCATAGCAGGAGGAATAGAGTGAAGGGGAAAGTCTGGAAAAGAGACATGCTTTCCACACCAGAGGCCCCGGGACTGCATCTTACACTCAGGCCACATCCTAAAAGCACGAATACTTATAAACACATTTTGGATTAATTTATTAATGAATAAAGCACATCCATGACCGAATCATTTTTCATAAAACCTAACTATGATCACGTGAGTCTTTGGGTGATATTTAGATGTAAATATTATATAATATTCCTTGTTATAAGAATTTATTTGGGTTGGAGATTTAGCTCAGCAGGCATAAGCACGTGTCTTGCAAGCAGGCAGTCATGAGTTCGATCCCCGGTACCGATAAAAAGGAAAAAGACAAAAAAAAAAAAAAAAAAAAAAAAGAATTTGTGTGTTAAAAACATTTCTGTCACTCTAATTATTTTCTTGGCTTTAAGGTTTCAATTTATTATCAAACTTATCCAGGTTTCTATTTTATATATTGGTAAGCATGAACTGTACATTCATTTCTCTTGTTATCCTAATTCCAGTTTTCATGGATTTTAAAATGAATTCCAATTATTTGTCTGCTATCAATTTCAGTTGTATTTTGAATGTGATGGTAATTTATTTTACATAATAGTCTATGGTTAAATTTTCTGTATTTAAATTCATATCATAACTTTTATAACTAGTGTTGTTCATTTATACTTTCATTTTGTCCTTTCAAACAGGTTAAAACCTTGTCCATACTTCATAATTGTTTATTTTAAAGAGAATAGAAGAAAAACAATAAAAATACAGATATAGAATTTCAAAACAAGATAGGAAACTAACAATGGGCATTATATTTCATATGTTTTTCCTTAACATTATTGCACAGATTACAAAACATAGGCATGCAAAATTGATCAGACACTATAAGTAAGTGCTAACTGTTTCTTTCAGTGAACTAATACAATAAATAGTATTTTCTAAATTCATCATTTTTAAGTATGATAAAGTATGTGTAGAATATATTTATATTTTTGCCATTTTTAAGTTTTCTGTGGCATTAAGAAATTTGCATTTTTGTTCAATCTTCAAATATTTTACTTTGAAATACTGAAATTATGTGTCTAATAAATATTAATCCCATGCACCTCTCTATTATCCTGATTTCTATTTTCTAAGTATCAAACATAAATAGGGTCAGAAATTATTTCTATTGTGTTTAGGCTTTTCACTTACCACAATTTCTGGAAAATTCATTCACATTGAAGCATCCAGGATGGTTGAAAATAGGCTGAATGTTTAAATTGAAAAAAAATTATTATATGAAGATATATAGTCATTAACTCCCCTTTAGAGACATTTCCTAGGTTATCCCATTTTTTTCTGCCACTTTTTGAAATAGTTTTGTGATTCCTCTTTCATGACTATTTTTACTACAAGGTATAATAAAATAAAATCAGGGAATCCTGCTGCCAAATGCTATTCAACAGGAAAGCAAGCTCACAAATATACTGAGGAGTATCATCATCCACCTTTTTCACTGGGTCTACAAGATTCCAAAATTGAAATGACCATGAAAGTTAAGGGTTTTGAATTTGTTCAGGGCAATGAGAAATCCATACAAGTGCCACAAAAGATACTCTGAAGAGAGATGTCCCAAAACTGTTTTAGAAAGTGGCAGGAATAGTTGGAAAGTGTGACTGAAGTTAAAGGGAAAATTTTGAGGGGGAAATTAATGGCAACGTACTGCAATGCTGTCTTAAAAACTTAGACATTCACCATATTTTTCAATTGTACATCATATATCAAAATTTCCTTTCTGTTTATAAGGTTGAAGAATAGACCATTTGTATTTATATAAAATTTGTATTTATACAAAAGAAATATTTTTTATTCATTAATCCATCAAAACAACTTGCTTCTACATCTGGCTTTTATAAACAATGCTATTATAAATAGGACTGTACAAATACTCATGTAAAACATTTTTATCAGTTCTTTTGGATATACAACCAGAGATGCAATTGCTGGTATTTTAAAAAATTAAAGAATTTTAATTCTGCTTTCTATATGGCTGTACCATTTTACATTCCAGTCAGCACTGTACTTTTTTCTACTTTCATTTATGTTTGCTTTTTTGCTAATTATAGTCACTTGGGTAGATTTGATGCAGTATGTCATAGATTTCAATTGCATTTTTTCAAATGATTACTTGTATCTTGCTACAATACCTATTATTGAAAGTAAGATATTGTAATATCTAGCTACTGTTTTAAATCTATTTCCATCTTCAATTCTATCAATGATTGTTTTATATATTATAAAAACTTTGACATTTGTTATACAAAAATCTATGAATATTATGTTTTCTTTGTGAATTGACCCTGGTGTTGTCACATATTTTTTTCTTTTCAAACAGCCTTGGACACAGTCTATTGTGTTTGATATTTTATTGATACTTCTGCTCAATTTTGGATACTGTTGGCAATATATTTCCAGCCTTTCATTTGTAATTTTTGCTTATACCAAAATCTAAAATGTCTTTTTTAGACAGTATATAGTAGGATATTTTTCTTAAATTTATTCTAAAACTATTACTTTTGATTGAGGAGTTTAATTTGTTTAGTTAAACTAAAGTATAATTAAAAATGAAACACTCCTTCTGTTCTCTTGTTTGTACATTTTGTATAGGTTTTATGTCTCATTATCTCTTTTTCTGTCTTCCTGTGTGTTTACTTGATATTTAGTGACATACTTTTATGTCTTATTCTTTTCATGTACTGATATAATTTTGTTATAATTTCCAATAGAATTTATAGATCATCATAAAATTATTAGTAATTATGTTACTCAGCTTCCTGCCCCTGTGACAAAATAACTTTGAAAATCAAGCTAAATGAGAAATAATGTATTTTAGCAGAAGATTCAGTTCATGGTCTTTTGGCCACATTGTTTTGTACCTGTATTTGGATAAATGTCATAGCAGAAGAGTGCATGGTGGGAAAAACCTGCTCACTTCCTGCCAGTCATGAGGGGGAGAGAAAGACAGACAAAGCGGGGAGAAAAGGGATAAAATGAAGAAAAGAGAAGAGGAGAAGACAGGAGGGTAGAGAACAAGAGAGAACTGGGGAGGGCAGGAGAGGAGAGGAGAGGAGAGGAGAGGAGAGGAGGGGAGGGGAGGGGAGGGGAGGGGAGGGGAGAGGAGGTAAGAAGGAAGGAAACAAGAACAAAAGAGAGACAGGAAGAGAGAGAGAGAGAGAGAGAGAGAGAGAGAGAGAGAGAGAGAGACAGACACACTAGGAGATAATACAGTCTCCAAGGCTCTGTCTGCATGACTCATCTCCTTCAATCAGGCTAAACATTTAAATTTCCCTCAACTCCTGGAAGTATTTTAATTATCCATTGGCTTTGAAAGATAGCTTTCTAGGATACTTCCTTCTGGGTTTGAGACTTTTTTTCTTGAGACTAAAAATATTTTATGCAAGCTCTCTTTGACTTAAGCATTGTGTTAAGAAGTCTGTCATGCTTATGATGGACTTATTTTTATAGATGATTTGTTCCTATTGTGCTGAAATTCAGGAATTCTGATAGCTATATGCTTTGGTGTAGATTTATTTGACCATGGTTACTTGGAGCTCTACAACCTTCACTTATTTGTATGTGAAGTAGTTTTACCATATTGGGAATATTTTTGGCTGTTAGTTCTATGAGCAGGTTTTTCATGTCATTTATGAAGAACATTGCTTTTTCATTGATTGTGATCATCTTCTCTTATTCTGATTTACATCATCTTTCTGTTCTTGAATTGTTTTTACATGATTCCTTGCTAGTTTCCAGATCTTTCTTTTTTGATAGCTAGACTTGATCCTATTTTCTAGATCTGATATTCTTTCTCCATTTTCCTTCATTCAGTTTTGCAGACTTTCAATGGAAAGTTTAATTTCCTGATTATCTGTTTGAGTCCATTTTTGGATTCCATTTTTACCTATGTTAGCCATGTATTGTTTCCATCATTTTCCTATGCTTCTTTATCTTTTTAAAAAATCTATGTCTCTTCTAGTTTGGTTGAGCAATTCCTTCATTGTGATCATCATCTCACTTTTTTTAACCTGAGAGATTATGATTATTTTTGATCTAATTTCCTCTCTAGCTTCATACATCTGTTTTTTGTTCATTATTAGTTTGTTTTGTTTTTTGCTTTTGATTTTTAACTTCTGCTTCTATCATTTGAGAAAACTTAAGTTAGTGGCTTTTGATTTCTCACATTGTTCTCTGGATTTTTCCTTGCTGAGCATAAGGTCTGGGGTTACATTATGCTTCTTTTCTTCTGCTACTCTTCCATGCAACTGTATGCTAGAGCACTGCTCTACCTCACTCACTGATGACTCTGGGGACAACTAGGGATACAGTGTCTTGTATTCACACTACTTCTCTGACTGCATAAGACACTCTCGGTGCAGGTCAGGATTCTGCTTACCAGTGAGCAGCAAAGTAGTAATTGCTGCTTTCCTGCTGGAGTGGCTGCATAGCCAGGCTTGCTGCACCAAGTGGTCTTTGGTCTGCAATGGTGAGCTTTTCTTCTACAGGAATGAATCATTTTTGTTGTTATGGCTCCCCTCTGTCAGTTCTCTCATGGTTCCCATGTGTACTTCACTCACTTTGGTGCCTCTCCAAGCTGTTGTTTTGTCAGACTCTCAGTATTTTGTTCTGGAGAAGCTAAGTTGCTGGCCCTCATTACTCCATCATTTTTTTCCCTGACCATTATTGGATTTTTAGAATCATATCAAATCTCAAAGTTTAAAGATTTGGAGTTATTAGCATTTAGATAAGTACTTTTCCTGTGCTTTTGTCTGTTTTTCTTAAACTCCCATAATAAACGTAATTGTCCATTTACTAGTGTCTCATGAATCTTTGTTTACTTTTCTTTATTTCTTTTTAAGTTTCTTCTTTAATTTTGCTACTTTTTTCCTAGCTGAAGTCTGTTGTTAATCCCTTTAATGAAATTTTCAATATAGGTCTCATGTTTTTAGCTCCAGTATTTTATACTTTTAAAAGTATATTTTTAAAAGTATTTTATACTTTTAAAATAACTTCTGTCTGTGCTGATCGTTTGACTTTGTTCATATATTATTTTTGCATACTTTATAGATTTTTAATGCTTTCTTTTATATATTTGTATATGTCTTTCTCCATGGTTCTTTTTTACTCCTGTAAATTAGTCAAAATGCTATTTATTTTTGTAGTTAATGTTGGCCATTTAAAAAAATCCCTTTTCCAAGGTTCTAAAGATTGACTCTGTATCAGGCAGTGTTTCATTTGAAGCATCCTCCCAGCTTAGGAATCTGGACAATTACAGTTTGCTTAGGTCTCCTGAGCATTGCCTTGTCCAACACTGCATCTGGCTTTCTCAGTATGCCCATTTATGCTGCCCCAATTGAATGTGTTAGTTTCCAAATATTCTCACTCCAACCTCTTTTTGAATATTTAGGTGGTAAGTTTAATGCCTCTTTTCACAGAAGTCTAGAAGCTTTTATGAATACTCAAGCTACGTTTCCCCAACTAAGTCAGAATACACAGGCTAAGGAAATTGCTTAAGATTAATGTTAGTGATTACCTGACACTTGCAAATCACCTCTCACATACAGCATGAATATATATGTTGAAAGAATAAGAGTTTCAATGAGCTGCCCCAATGGTATGACACTTGCAATACCACTTGTAGTCAGGGGTTGCAAGGAGAACAATTACATGCAGGACACAAATTTTATAGTATTATTTTATGATGGTCACCCAGAGTTATGTGCAAGAAAGTGCAAGACATCTGTCTACAACACTAAATAACTAGAATATCCATCCAAGGATGTGGATCCCAAAGCAATGTCCTGTATCAGTACAGCTAAAAATCTGGAGCCTATGACAATGCCCCCCTTAAGTCCAGCTGGAGGTCTAGAGCCCAGGTAAATGATTCATTCAAGTCTGTTTTACAAATCTGCATTGGGAAGGCCCAAAGTCAGTGGTGGAAACCAGAAAGCCTATGCCAACGTGCTGAAGGATCTGTACCATGTGCAAGTAGGTTGAGAGTTCTACATGGAGCCAAGAAGCAATGCTCCAAGTAAAGACCAGAGCTCCTGTGAAAAGCACCAAAGCCGTCCTCAGTGATAATGAGGTCCCAAACTCCTCTAATGATAAGAACAATCAACTACATATCAGAAAGTCAGCATGGCAAACTTCTCCTGGAGTTTAAATAGCACACATCTTCCCCTGAGGATCCAAGAAGCAATGCTCAGGGTAAGGACCTGAGCATCCCCAAAGTGAACCACAGCCACACTCAGTGACAAGGTCCCAAGCTCCTCTGATGATAGTGGCCAAATTCTTTCTGGGGAAGCAAGCATCACGAGCTCCTCCAGGAGAACCAATCATGACAAACAATAACACTTAAAGGCAAACCGACAATGCTCCACTCTTTCTCTCCACATCCAGTTTTATGCTGGTAACTTTCCTCAGGTGGGCTATCCACACTCAGCCCCATGCTGATTTATTTCAGTTGGAGTTCAATTGACCATCAGTTTTTAGTCCATAACACCACTTTTCATATACAGTGTAAATGTATATGCTGAAAGAAGGAGAGCATCAAACTAAGAAGGACAAGAGGAAGTAGAGAATGAAAACAAATTTGTTGTTAATGTTGTTGAAAAGTAATTGAAATAAATGTATTTACTCTCAAAGAAACATGCTGTTTATCTCTTCCATTTTTGACAAAAACAAATTTTAAGATAATGCATAGTGTCTGCGTTAGTTTGTTTCACATTGTACAGTTTTATCTTGCCCCAGATGTTCATTATGTTGGTGTCCTCAACCCTAAGTAGTCACCCATGACCCTTTAGGCACCAGCTGATAGTGCAGTGGAGATGAGTAGCAGGCGAGGGAGCAAGCAGCATCTGTATTTGTAGTTGCTCCTCGTCCCTTGTATTACTACTTGGGCTTCACTTCCTGGCAGAGCAGTGGTGGCCTTAGATTTTCCTAGAAGCGTGAACACTACTGTAAACTGCATGTGGGAGGTATCTAGTGTGTGTGCTCCTTGTAAGAAACAAATGGTTGGTAATCTGAGGTGGAGCTGAAGCAGTAGTTCTGTGACATGGTTGCAAATGTATGTGCACATTAAGTGAAGAGATTCGACTTCATGGAGACCATAATAAATCAATTATTTTTAGGCTTATATCAAAATAAATAACAACTAAGCTGTATCTATAGCAGCACAAGTCAAGACGACAGAGGAGAAGTGACATGAGCAACACATTTCAGGTTTCACTGTCTCTCATCACCCCTGGATGGAGACCACCTATTTGCAGATAAACAAGCTCAAGGCTCTGATTGATTCTGCATTATGGTGAGTTGTACAATTATTTCATTATAAATTACAATATGATAATAATAATAATAATAGGAATAAAATATAGAACAAGTGAAATTCATTTGAATCATCCTGAAACTCTACTCCCATCCCCCAGTCTAGGGAAAAATTATCTTCTATGAATCTAGACATTGATGCCAAAAGGATTGAGGACCACTACAATATATTGTGTACTGAATTGCATTCCCTTACCTTTGTTATACTGTTACCAACTGCAATTTTTTTCCCTGTGGGGTTCTGGGTTTGAACTTGCTGAAAAATTGACAAGAGATTGAACAGACAGGTAAAAGATTCTCTCAAGTGCAGAATTGCTTCAAGGTACTAGTTTGTCTTTAACCTCTTCCAGCAGTGTGTTAAAGTTTTCTTCCAGAACCTCGAAGCATCTTGAAACCACCATGAGCTGCTTATAGACATGCTACCAGAACAAATGACCATGTGAGAGCAACTTTGCCTCGATTCTTCACTGCGTGCTTTTGCAGCATAACTTTGGTAGCTGCTATGTTCAGCATTTCCAAGATAACCTTTTTCTAGTCATATCTAATATGTGCTCTGGCTTTTTCTTCAATTACTTTGGACAATGTATAAAATATAAAACTGGTAACATCTATAAGTATCAATATTTCCTTTAAATATTTTATTATAATAATTATAAATAAGACCAAAAATGTTGGGCTGTAATTTGGGCAGGGAGGTCTCGGTTCTAATTGCATACCCATTCAGTGCCTCTAAAGGAGTTATTTGTTATGTTATACTAATTTTTCCATTCTTTCTCCAGTACTTTTGTTTAAACCTGTTGTGTAAAGTCTTATGTTTTAAATTAGTCTACTATTTAAAATATCTAAAGTAACTCTGTCTCTGCAGTTTAAACTTATTTATGTATCCTAAAATTCTTTACTGGCATGAAGAAATGAAGAATTGAAAAAGGTTTGTTTTTACAAATTAGTAATGGCTATTGTATGAAAAATATTAAGTTACCATAGTCATAATATAATGCAAACTAACATTTACTACAAAAATAAGTTATAAAAAAAGATATTTCTACTCTCTCACTACTTTTATCCTGACTCTCTAAGCTTATGAATTGAAATATTATATACATACACTTCCAATGTTCATTATTATTTCTGTTTCTTGGAAGTAAAATTTAAATTTGCTCATTATAAAACTTATACGTGATCCTTACATATTTTATGTGGAAGCAATTCATGCACCTCATACATCAAGTTTTATAGTTTTAATAATTACCCTAATAGAGACTTAGGATAAATGTTTTTATTTGAGTGACTGTGATTGAGAAGAATGAATACATATTGCTCTGACACAATTCAAAACTTAATAATTGACTATAGCTAACTCACATAAAATGAAAATTAAGTAATGCTTTGAATTTTTACCTTTAGTGCACTGCATACTAAGAATATTAAAAATTTTAAATGGTTTTCTATAACACAAATATTTATGAAAGGTATCACTCAATTTTTAGTCTGATTCAATAATATATAAATGAAGAAAACCAAACCCAACAAAAACATAGTCTTAAAAAAGTTCAACAATTCTACTGCTAGAGGAAACTGATATTCATAATAGTAGCTAACTTTACTAAGTTTTCACAACATAAAAGTATGCTCTCATTCACTTATGTATGTAAATTCACTTATTTCTTACAACACCACTTTGAAATGTATATCTGAAACCCTGATTTGATGAATAAGGAACCAGTTAGAGGACATTTAAAAAAATCTGTACAAAGCATGAAACTGCTAACTGGCAGATTTTAGTTAAGTTGCCTGCTTCAGTTACTAGGCTTAATCACTTCTCAGTTCAGTTGAAGATAATCAAAGATGCTCATTGCTTTTTCATTGACACTGGCAAAAAAGGAAATATTAAAATCACTCCACATTAGGAAATTGTCAAATAAATTATGAAATATTCATGAAGGTGAATATAATAAAATTTTAAGTAACTCTATGAATAGTTTATTATTTCATGGAAAATGCATTGGATATAATGTTTAATAGAGTTTTGTTTAGTCAGGGTGATAGCAACCTTATAAAATTCATAGAAATTTATTGAAAGGAAAAATACTAAAACAAAGAGTAATTATGAGTTTTTCCTCTATATATTTGTTATGTATTAAAAACCTCTCCAACGAGAATGTGCTATTTTTATGGCAACAAATAGTGTTTTAAAGATGAAAGTTTTAAAGAACATTAGCAGCATACAAGTTTCACCATTCTTTTAACTGCAGAAATTCTAACTTGATAACTATGTGATCTGGAGACTCTAGCATAACTGCATAAATGACTTCAGTAGTCACATTACCTCAAAGCCCATACTTGTTCACTGAAATGAGTAAGAAATATTGTTGAGTTCACCTACAGTAGCTCTTTAAGCCCTCAATGATTGGTGCAATCAGGAGAAAGTGCCTGACTTTAGCCTGGCCCTCAAGAATAAAAGAGAAATGTAGTTTATGCATTCATGTTCTGGCTTTTCAATTGCATTATCCAAGGGCTGCCACACTTCATCCAGAATGCTATGAAAAATCATTGTACGTTTGATGCTTCTTGGCCACTGAGAACTAGGACAGCTCAGTTTCTTGTTGTACCACCAGAGAACCAGCAATATCACAGAGAGATACCAAAAGGAGCAGTAAATTATAATTATCAAATAAGAAACTTATAATCATTTTAATTGGGAAATTATCCACACAAATTCAGAAAAGATCCACACTTTAAGAATAGGTTTGAGAGATCCACAGAATCAGTAGCTGAGATGACTAGGGATCTTTACAATGTCAGTCTTTATAGCCATGAGAAATGGATGTCTTTAAAAATTATCATTCCAACACCACCACCGCCCCAAAAACCAGTAAAGAACATTATGCAGCAGGAAAACATGGTTCTCTTAGCAGAGTAAAATATATCTCTATAAATTGATCCTTAAAAACAAGAGATTCATAAATGTCTGGCAAATAATTTAAAGAGATCAGGATGGACAGAGGAGGCCAAGTAGACCCACGTTTAAGGTCATATTGAAAGCCTGGAAGTGGCTCAGTGGTGATTGAAGAGTTCAGAATAATTGCCAGTTCTGGGTGACACATAAGTAGGATGTTTTTCAGAAGAAAAATTAAAAGGAGTCATCTCCCCACTTTGTTAAGCAACCTCCAGTCCTGCAAGCTCTTTTCCTGAGGCAGCAGCACATTAGGGAGGCTCCAAAGACATACTATGGAAAAAACAAAGAAACACAGCAAAAAAAAAAAAAAAAAAAAAAAAAAAAGAAAGAAAGAAAGAAAGAAAGAAAATATATTCACTGTCTAGGGAATGAGAAACTGAGTGTCAGTGAGAAGTTTTTGAAAAATCACTTGTGTGTTATCAAGAAAGTAGGCAATGTGTGAGATCCTGACTAGGGACCTAGATTTGAGTACAAAAAAAGCCACTGCTCCAGTGGTTACACATGAAGCAGTGACTGCAGTGAGACTCTAGGGAGATCAGTAATCAGACTAGCACATGGATGGGTATTCAGCCATTTTTCCTTTAAATACTGGCAATCATGCACCTGTGAGACATCTCTCTCACTGCCCACATATCAAGGTCAGGAGACCACAAGGAAGCATTCCCAGAAGGGCACTACCAAATGCACCACCAAGTTCATGAGTCAGAGAAGAACACCACATAGAATGAAGAGGGAAGCACTATGGGAGAAACGTTGGAGAGGAACAGGTTATCCAGGGGGCGTGGAGCATTTATAAGAAGCCTTTTGAAGATGACCACAGAAGCAGCTTCAGGGGTTGACATGAAGAAAAGGAAGTGGAAATGGACAGAGTCAGTGTGGAAATCATCCGAAAACTAAATTCTAAGTTGCTGAATCCTCCCCTGTTCAATTTAGCTGCAGGAGAATTGATGTTAAGACAATGCAGAGGGAAAGCTGGGAAGATGGCAGATCAACAGGCAGCAAAGTAAAGAACCTCTCTGAGAGAAACAGCTCAGATTCTGGAATAAAACATCCTGGAAAAGACTAGATGGAAAGAGATGAATCCTCTCAATCCAGGAAGAAACTAAAGGGGAAAAAAAAAAAGGAAAAGAAAAACATGGACGAAAGGCTGTAGCCAGACCCATTGTCACCAGAGCCAGTCCCATTATGTATAAAATGCTGCTGGCATCAGAAGATGCGTAGTTGTGGTGAAGTTGGAGGTTGGTGGGCCTGAGGGCCTTGGCAGAAGGACATGGTCACAGAGGGAAGTGGTATAATGGAGAACAGCTCAGGCTCGAAATGTGCACACAGAAAGTGTGAGGAATTTGGTCCTCCTGTGGAAGTGGGCAGTTGGCTGGGGGATATTTTGGAGTCAGACAGGATAAAACCCAGAACCAGAACTTCAGTAGCCTCATTCAGCAACTTTGAAAACATAGCAGATTGGTGAGAATTGCTTGGGCTGAATCCCACACCTGTGTGCAATTCAATAGCCAAGGACAAGATCTCCCTGAAGCTATCATTTTAACTGGCACCATCTGTGTGGCACACACTAATGTGTTGAAGACTCACAGTGGTTGCCCAGCTCAGAAGGGAGGTGCCAGCCTGCCCCTCATCTGCTTATACTTCAGTGGTCATCAGCAGACTGCAGAAGGCAGCAATCCCTACTCAGTATGCTTCAGAGTAATCGTAGCCAACGCAGGAAGTGCCAGGGACCCCTATTATCCACTTGTCTGGAAGAAACCAGAAACATGAAAGAGGAAGGAACAAAAGGAGTCTCCAGCCTCCAATTCAAACAGTACTGGTCCAGGAGAGGTAAATACAGAAGAGATCAGAGGTCGCACATCTAATAGTTCCTGAAAAAGCAGCATCTGACATAAAGAATTATCTTCATGACATTATAAAAGACCTCAAAACAGAAATACTAGTACAAGTAAAAGAAGATATAAGAAATATAATAAAAGAAATGCTAAGTATCTCTCAAAAGGACAGAGATGGAAGAAAGGAAGAACATAGAAAAAGAAATTTTGATGAAAAATATTAAAAAATGTAGAATACATGAAACAAATTCAAAAAGACTATCAGGAAATTAAAAACTCCATTAAAAGCTGGAAAAACTGTTTGAAAAATAGACTATCTGATAAAGATAGATTATCAAACCTTGAAGACAGGTTTGCAATATGTGACTGCAAAAGGAAAGATCTCTTAAGAATAACAAGGAATCAGGAAGTAACAATACAAAGGCTAGAAGGTGACAAGAGGATCTATAACTTAAGGATAAAAAATGTGAGTGAAGAAGCAGGGGTAAACACAAATGTAATTAGAAAGCTATTTACAGAAATAATTAAAGAAAACTTCCTAAGCATAGGAAAAGGAAAGTTGTGAGAAAAGATGTCCAAATATATGAGGCATACAGAACCCCAGCCAGCTATAACCAAAATAGATGTACACCCAGACATATAATAAGCAAGATCCCAGAATTTCAACACAAGAACAGAATATTAAAAACTATCAGAGAAAAGAAATAAATCACCTATAAAGGAAACCTATCAGAATCACAACAGACTTCTCAACACAAACCATCAAATCAAGAAGAGCTTGGAGCAAAGTAATCCAAGCCCTGAAAGAAAATAACCTCCAACCCATATTGATGTACCCTGAAAAACTATCTCTCAAAATTAATGGAGGAACAAGATGATTCCATGACAAAGAGGAACTGGGGGAGTGCATGACCACCAATCCAACCCTGCAAAAAATACTGAAGATACTCTAGAGAAAGAGAAAAAAAGGCCATGGTTTCAAGAACAGCAACAGAGGCCGTTCAGTGGAGTGGGGAGACAGTGGAGTGAAGGGGAAAAGTAGACAACCAATGGCAGAAAAATAGCATAGCAGAGATGAGGCAGAGAAATTTGGCCATAACCGCTAATGTGGAGGGTCTCAGTACACTAATAAAAAGGAACACAGGTAGAGTAGATCAGAAGATAGGATCCATTAAGACTCTATAAGAAATATATTTGTATATAAGAAATATATTTTACCTGAAAGAAGGTTATGGGACTGAAAGTCAAAGATGAGAAAATAATGCTTTATGTGACAGGGAACCAGAAAAACGTGGGGGAAGCCCACCTTTCAGTTTCTGATTGGTTGGAAAGACATAACACTATTATACAATGGAGAACTACTCAGCCATAATGAAGGAAAACCTTGAGGCTCTTGTAGGTAAATGGATACAACTTGAGACCAAGCTCAGGGGTAAAAATGTTCAGAGCCACTTAGGTAAATAGCAGGTTGCCTCCTTAATCTAAAAGCTAAAGGAGTTAGTGGGATACAAAATGCACAATGTACCCTGTGAATGTGAAAGAGGAGGAATTGTCAAAATAGGGAAGGCAGAGGACATTGTTAATCTTGAATCATGATTTGAAACCCATATTGCTTTCATCACTCTGTTTAGTTTGTTTATATTCTGTTCCAGTTTATCTACTTGTACCAGATTTGAGGGCATAGTAGCTATTCCAAAGATAGCAGGATATATTACAGTAGCCATTTTAAATTTCCCATTAACTTCATCTGAAACTTTGTATTTCCTTCTATGCCTTGTTTTGACTGATTTTATTTGAATTTGTCTTGTTTGACTGCTGTCTTGTCTTGACTGATTTTATTCAAATCTATTATGTTTGATAATATCAAGTCTGAGAGTATAGGCAGCTCCTCCTAAGACAATAAGATTCACTATGATGCCCATTCTGTTTTCACTATTACCCTCTTTGGAAGTTCAATAATGTCTCCAATGTTTTGTTTTTATTGATTTTGTTCTGTACTGTTATGTTCAATTTTACTATGCCTGATGATATAGACAATTATATTGAAGATAAGAGACTTCATGGTAACCATTGTAGATCACCTTGTATTGTGGTTTTAAATCATGCACTATGTCCATCCTTTTGTTTTGAATGATCCCATTTTGTTTTTTTCTCATTTGGTTTTATTGTTTTCAAAAAAAAAAAAAAAAAAAAAAGACAATGCAGAGGGCTCTAGCCTGCCATCCCAAGAGTCGATGGACTTTTATCCATTTAGATAACCTAGCCTCCTCACTCACAGGCAGTCAAATGAACAAATCAGGGTTGCAGGAGAGAGAAAAGAACAGGCTCCGAGAACCAGTGCCTCAAGCTGTAAACTGAAAACAGTGAGGAGAAGCACTGGTTGTCACAGTAATGTTCTGAAGAGGTCAGAGTTGTGAGAAAGTGCCCAAGAGCCTGAGCCAGGAATCTATCCAGAAGCCCCTACAGATGGAGGCTTTCCCACTGTGAAAATGCAGGAAAGAACTTCACTGGCAGAATTCAGAACGCAATACAAACAAGACTGCAAGAATGTTCTAATACTCTGTGTTTGCAAAATGTAGATTTTTTTGTTGTTGTTGCCTTCTTACCTTTTCTTATCATTTTATCTTTCTTTTTTCCTTCCCTAATTTCTTTTAATAAATATATATGTACATATATTTATATGCAGTTTCGGTATACATGCAAAAGTGAGTGAGAGTTTACCAGTGCTTTAACCTAAATAAGACCGTGATGGGGCAGGTCAGGGTAATCTTCACCAAAACTGTACGGGAGATCCAAACACAAGCTGACTACCAGCATATACGCAGGTTCATGCTTTCTCAAAGCTGCTTTGAAACTCAAGTTCTACACTGTCTTCTCTCTTTCTCCACCTTCTCCACCTTCCACAAATTTATGCTCCTGTCCCCCAGCTCTCTACTCCAGTCATAAAAGTCATCCATAGAATTCAACCTCCTCTCTTTCTTTCATCTGTTATTTACTTTTTCTCTTTTTCTTTGTTCTGATCTACTCCTCTTTTTTTTCTTACTTTTCCTTCCTCCACCTATCACATTACAGCCCATCTGTTAATAGGAGTTAATAGTAGTATATTATAGACTTTATGGGTCATTGATAAAGGGATGAAATTGTTGAAAGAAATTTTAATGTGCACAGTTGATGTGTGGTTAGCTCTGCTGTTAGAAATTATTTCATTTCAACAGAGTAACTGGGTCTGAACCTATTAATCTGAGTAGATGGAGTGGTAGATAAGTATGAAAGCATAACTGTATCAGTTAGGGTGCACCAAAGCAAAAAAAAAAAAAAAATGTATATTGAATAAAGAACTACAAGACCTGGACCACAGCTGCACAATGCCTGTCTCGGAAGCACTAGATCATGTGTTTGATCCCCTGTACAAGAAAAAAAAAAAAAAGGGAGAAGAAAAATTTCAATGTTTTGCTTGCTGAAAAAAGCCCACGTATATGCTGGAGAGTACAGGATCCAGTCAAATCTGAAAGCCTGAAACTCACTGAAATCCCCTGGAAGTTCCATTCAGGGTATGTGTTGGAAGGCTGAAAAATCTGCCCTGGAAAGCCTGCAGACTGGGGTCAAATTATAGTGGCAAGAAGTGAAACTTCCAAAGAAGCAAAAACCATGGCTTCTTTCTTTCCGCTATATTCCATCCAGAGCACAGTCTTACTGGTTGATGTCACTCACAGGGAGACTGATCATTCCTCTTAGTTAAGCAGTCATCTGGACACACCAAGAAGTGTGATAATTAGTTTTTGGGGCTTTTCTTAGTCAAAGTGATACCATTATTAGCTGTCACAACAACCAAAGCCAAAATCACATCACTGAGAAACACAGGTTAACTAAAGAGATCACTGCACTACCAACAGTCTTTCCTCTCTGATTCTCAAACTTCAGCAAAAAATAAATAAAATACATAAAAACAGCATGAGGAAACTAGGTAACAAAATATTTCACAAATTACTAACTCTTCCAGAGCTGACCCAAGAGGCATCAATGGACAGAAACTTCCAAACCAAATGGTTAAAATTCATGAAGATAAAAGAAAAAAACAAACACACAAAAATAGATCAGCAAAATCACAGATGTAACTGAAAGATAATGAGCTCAATTGATAAAATGATCCATAAAAAAGATATAAATTATGAGGTGGGAAACTAACCAAAATAATACAAAATATGATTGATCACTTAGTAAAGAGTTAAGAGTCCATAAAAATTATCAAAATAAATTCATGAAATTAAATGATTCTACTGAAAGAAAGTATGGGCAGCAAAAAAGACCAACAAGAAAGGCGATTGTCAGAACTAGCAGAAACAGGTGATGTAGGAAGTCATGTAGAGAGATAAAAGAGATTATGAAATCTGGACTTAACAGCTACTAAATACCTCAAAGAAGACAAAATTTGTAATTACAGAAGTTAAATGGTACATTTTCTTTGGAATTGGGGAGGCAGGTGTTTCTCAAAGCAAAGGGAACTGGAGAAGAAAGATAAGGGATGAAAAAAAGGATTGCAATATAATATGTACATGTACTGAATCCACAGAAGTAACGAAAACATTATGTACTGAAAACATGTACCTACAAAGAAAAAAATAAGAGGATCATGACATGGGTATGTGGAGGAGGGAAAAAACAGAAAAGAGTTTAAAAAGGAATTAAGATGTGTTACCTACATGTACCAACTTCCCAGAAGAAATAGAAACATTCAGTGTGTACTATGCACATATACTAAAGAAATAAAACTTTAAAAACAAACAACAGAAATTTTAAAAAGACAGAAGATGAAAAAAATGCTATAAGTTTCTATTTACAGAAATTATAGCAAAAAAAAAAATAGCCAACTAGAATTAAAGAGTTCAAGATACATTTAAATTGGGCATATAAAAGCCCACCTAGCCATCAGAAAAGGTGCTTTCAAGACACATCATAGTTACCATTCTAGATAACCAACACAAAGGTACACGCTTAAAAACTGTTAAAAATAAATAACAAATAATTAACAAATAATTTCTGAGGGTAAGCCTACTAGCTTTTGGAGCAAATTTCTCAAAACAACCAGTCCAGCATAGTTTGGAGTCAAGCTTTTCAAGGCCTAAAGGAAAATAATTTTCTGCTCAAATTAATATAATCTGCAAAGCTATCCTTTAAAAGGGATGGAGAAATAAGGAATTTCCATTGCAAATTGTACCTGAAAAAATTTACGACTACAAAACTAACATTGCAAAAACACTTGATGATATAACTAGTCAGACAGTAAAATCAACAATGCAAAAGGGCCTAGAGAGTGAACACAACAAACAAAAGGAACAGTTAAACTACAAGGAACAAAAAAAAAAAAAAAAAGAATTAACTCTGGGAAAAATAAAGCATGACAGGATTCAGTAAATATGTTACAGTGATAACTGTCCGTATCAATGACAGTTAAATCCCTAGTTAAAAAATATAGATCACAAAACAAAATGAAACCATGCTGCCTACATGAGACACACCTTATTCAAAAGGAAGCTCACAGACGATAAGGACACAACATTACATTCAGTGCAACCAGATCCCAAGCATAAGCAAGGAGAGCTATATTCACTTCAAGTTAAAACAGGTCAGAATAGAAAAAGTAACTACTATGTACTGGAAAAGGGAACAATTCATCAGGAAAACATAATAATTATAAAAGCCTATGCAAAAATGGTGTGCTCCCACTTCATGACAGCAAATCCACCAGATATTGAAGATCAAATAAACATTAATGCAATCAAAGCAGTGGACTTTGTCATCCATTGTTAAAATATGAGAAAATTAGACAACAAAACAACAAAGAAATATCGCAGATAAGCCATACCTTTGAACTAGTTGATTTTAATGGTATTTACACAGTGTTTTTTACACACATAATACATATTTTTATAAATAGCACATTGAATTTTCTTCAGAATAGATCATTTCTCAGTCCACAAAGCTTACTTTAGTAAATATTAAAAATAATTGAATTAATATCCTACATATTAGTGGATCATGGGGCCATGAAGCTAGAAATCAATAGCAAAACATACCAAAGAAATTACATGAACATATAGAGACTAAGAATTACAGTAGTAATGAATCAGTAGGTCACAAAGTAAACCAGGTATGTTACAAAAACTTTCCGAGAGTCAAACAATATATAAGCACCACATCCCAAAACCTATAGGACTTAGCAATAACTGTCCTAAGAGTTTATAGCTGTGCATGTAAACATTAAAATAAATGAGTAATTCAAAATAAATAACCTAATAATGTTTGTAAATTTCTCAGCAAAAAACAAAAACAATTGAAATCTAAAACCATTAGAAGGGAATAAATTATAAATCTTCTAGCAGAAATTACCAAAATACAAATAAATTATACAAAGAATTAATGAATCAAAGAGTTCATTTGCTGAAAAGATAAATAAGATTGATAAGATCTGAGCCAAATTTGTCAAAAAAGGAAAGAAAAACATACATTAATGCAATTTGAAATTTAAAAAACCAGAAATCACAACAAAGATTATAAAAAATTGAGATTATTTTACTTCAAGTGTTTATATGCCAATAAATTTGAGGACTTGGAAGAAACAAAGAACTTGCTAAACACATATGAATTATCATAACTCAACCAAGATAATACTAAAAACTCTGCATAGACGAGTAATAGGAATCGAAATAGAGGCAGTAATAAATCTTCTACTGAAAATAAAGCAACTCAAGATCTAATGGGTTCACCACAGAAATTCTTCCCAAACTTCAAGGAAGGTCTAACACCAATCTTCAATGAAATTAAAGAGAAGTACTTTGAAACACATTCCTGGAAGCAGGCATTACCTTGATAGTGATACAACAAAAGAATTGAACAGAAAAAGAAAAAAAGAGGCTAATCTTCTTAATGTACATAGATACAGAAATTCTCAATGAAATATTGGCAAATAAAATGCAACAAACCATTAAAAAAAATTCCAAACCATACCAGACAGGCAAAGATGGTTCATCAGACATAAATCAATAAATAAAAAATTCTTTTTCACAAAGAATCAAGGACAAAAGTTACCTGATTATATCAGTACATACTAAGAAAGACTTTGACAGAATTAAACATCCATTTATGATAAAACTACTAATTAAAGGTATATAAAGACTGTATCTCAAATTGACACAAGTCAGTTGAGTGTTGTGGTGCATGCCTGTAATCTCAGCACTTGGGAAGCTGATGTAGGCCGATCTTGCAAGTTTGAGACCAGACTGGGTTACAAAGTGAGCTTAAGGGCAGCGCTGAACTGCATAATGAAACCTTGTCTCAAAGCAAAACAAACAAAACAAAACAAACAAACAAAAAAAAAAAAACTGATAAAAAGCCATTTATGACAGCCAACATCACACTAAATGAAGATAAACTGAAAACTTTTCTTCTCAACTCAGGAATAAGGCAAAGGCATTGAATCTTACCACTAATCCAATATGCTAGTGAAATTTTTTCAAAATAGATACATACAAGAAAGGAAAAGTAGAGTTTATAGTGTTCTTATTCACAGATAACATATTTCTTTAAACAGAGGATTTCAAAAAATAATTCATAGAACTAACAAACAAATTAAGTAGAGCTGTAGGACATGAAATAAATACACAAAAGTCATTAGGGTTCTGGATAACAACAATGAATCCCTTGAAAAAGAGATTAGAAAACCAAATCCATTAAACCACAATTTTGAAAAATTAAATATTTAGAAATAAACATAGCTTGGATCAGGGATATAGCTCAGTGGCACAGCATCTGTCTGGCAAGTGCAAGGTCCTAAGTTCAGTTTCCAGAACCACATAAATAAATAAGGAATAAACCTAACAAAGAGAAGGAAAAGCCTCTATTTTTAAAACTATACTATTCTGAAAAAGATTGAAGAGAACTTCATAAAATGAAAAAAAGAATAAATATTTTCAAAATTACATACATTATCAAATCTGATATATAGATTTAATACAATCATAATAAAAATACAAAAAGCATTTTTCACAAAAGAAAAAATAATCCAAAAATTTATATGGTACCAGAGGAGACCGAGGACAGTCAAAGCAATTCTGGCAAAAAAAGAAAAGCAGATGGTATCATAATCCCCTACTTCAAGTTATGTTATAAAGCTACAGTGATTAAACAGCATGGTACTGGCATAGAAAAAGACACTTGGCTCAGTGGAACAGAATAGAGCATGTAAAAAATATTCAAGGAGCATCTGGCTATCTGATCTTTGACAAAAGGGCCAAGAAAACAGCCAGAGAAAATGTGCAGGAAAAATTGATTACCTGCAATGCAAGAGATTGAATCTGGACCTATATACTTCTCTATGTACTAAATGAAATCAAAATGGACCAAAAATCTAGATATTAGAATAGAAGAATTAAATTTATAAAAGATAAAATAAGTAAAATTCTTGAAGACATTGGCAAGGACTTTGTGAACATAATCCAAATTACAGGAATAACACACATAAACACAAAAAGTTGGACCATATTAAATATATATCCTTCACAACAAAGTTAACAATAGAGTGAAGTGACAGTCAACAGAATGCGAAAATTTATTGCTAATATCTAAGATGCATAGAGTACACAAAAATTAAAGACTGTCAAATATTAAAAGAAAATCCAATCAGAAAATGGGCCAATTGACATAAAAATACATAGTATATCTCAGAAGAAGTACAACTGGCCAATAAGTACATGGATGAGTGTACAGCATCTTTGGCCTTTAGAGAAGTGCAAATCAAAGCATCATTGACATTTTACCTTACTTCAGAAAGAATAGCTATCATCATGAAATCAAAAACAACAAATGCTAGCAAGACTGTGGGGAAGAAAGAAACTCTTCAAAATTGTTGGTGGAAATGCAATCACAATGAAAGTAATATGGAGATTACTCAAAAAAGTAAAAATAGAAATTTTATTTGACTCAAACACTTCTTAATATATTTATTTGCCATTTGTGTTTCTTCATCTGAAAATTGCATGTTCATCTCAGATGCTCATTCTTAGACTGGGTCTTTAAAATTGGGAAACCAAATTTATTTCAATTTTGTATATGTTCTATATAAAAATCTGTTGTCTAAGGGACAGTTGGCAAAAGTCTTTTCCCAATCTATGAGTTTTCTTTTCACTCGGTTGGTGATCTCTTTCAATGTGCCAAAAAAAAAAAAAAAAAAAAAAAAAAAAAAAAAAAAAAAGAAATTAAAAAGATTAGATCTCAATTGTTGATTCTTTGATGCCCGTCCTATGCAATATGGTTTTTGTTCATGAACTCTCAGCCTATTCCTATGTGCTCGAGAGTTTTTACTGATTTTGTCGGTATACCGATTTTAGTTTTTCTGTCTTAATAGTTAAATCTTTAATCCATTTTGACTTTAGTTTAGTGCATGATGATACGCATAGGTCTAGTTTAAGTCTTTGGTATACAGAAAGGCAGTTTTTATAACACCACTTATTAAAGAAGCTATCTTTCTTCCAGTGAACATGGTTGGCATCTTTGTCAAACATAATTTGACTGAGTGTATTTACAGTTGTGTCTGTATCTTCTATTCTGTTCCACTGATCATCAGGTGTTTTTGTTTGTTTGTTTGTTTGTTTGTTTTTATCAGTACCATGCTATTTACTATAGCATCTTTCTAGTATAGTTTCAGTTCTGAGACTGTGATGACTCCTGCCTTGCCATTGTTTCTCAGGAATGCCTTTGCTACTCCAGGTCTCTTGTAGTTTCATATGAATTCAACATCATTAAAATGCAAAAAAAAAAAATGAAAATTAAAACCACACTGAGACATCATCTCACTATCCACAAAGAATGTTTAACATCAAGAAATTTACTAATAACAAATGCTGATGAGGCTGTGCAGAAAAAGGAAACCTCCATTGCTAATGAGAATATAGACTGGTACAGCCTCTGTGGAAATCAGTATAGTGATTCCTCAAAATTTAGGATTAGAGGTTCCATTCCACCCAGCCATATTCCTTCTGGGTATTCATGAAAAATTGAAAACATCACACCACAGCAATATATAGGCGCCCATGTCTTTAGCAGCACAATTTATAATAGCCAAACTTTAAAAACAATTCAGACTCCCTTCAACAAAGGAATGGATAAAAAAGATATGACCTTTTTATGTAATGGAACACCACTTGAGAATGATAAACTTGAGACTTTTATACGTAAATGGATGCAATTAAAAACCATACTCATAAGTGAAATAAATCAGACATTCATACGTAAACATCATATTGTCTTGCTAGTGTCAAAAACTAAAAGAGTAAATAAGATCCAAAGTTACATTATATATAATAAAAGGGAAATAAACTGCTCAAGGGAAAATTTTATTATTTGATCAATCTTGCATGTTTGTCTGGTAGCGTGAGCAATTACTTTGAGAATAACAATATGCAATATAACAACTATTGTTAAAACAATATGCAATATAATAACTATTGTTAAATTCCTATTATCTTATTTTGAAATCCTATATTGCCACTGTGTGTTACTATTGTTATTTTACTTTTGTTGTTTTTTAATTGTTTGTTTGCTTCTTGATTATGTCTTTTCTCTTTAAAATAAAAAATTTAAAATGCCACTTTATTCATGAATAAAAGGACATTTTATTTGGAGCCCAAAAGGATTAAAGACATTATATTGTAGCAATAAATACACATGTATATAGAAGCATAACTCACAATAGCTACATCTCCCAAACATCCTATGTGTTCATCAACTAATGGATAAAAAATAAAATGTGAAAGATACATGAAACTGAGTATTACTCAAAAACACATATGAATAAATATAAGTCATTTGTTGGAAAATGGATCACTCTTGGTACCATAATTCTAACGAAAATAAATCGGACACAGAAAGTGATATATCATATCCTATCTTTTACATCAAAAACCTAAAATAAGCAATAAAAAAGCAAAATAAGACATAAATAATATAAAACAGAAAATAGACAGTTTGCAGATGGTAAGGCATATAGGACTTGAGGAAGAAGGAATGAGAGCAGAAAAGAATTTATAAAGGACTAAAATGCAAACTCCACACCATAAATACAATCAGTATGCATCAGAAACACACACTAATAAAAATAAATTAACAAAAAGATGACAATGCAATTATTCTAAAGTGGCTCAAGAATCTTTAAGGTACACAGGGAAGCAACTAAATAGTGCATGAACATACAGAATATCAACAAAGAAATGGAAAATAATTTAGTTGGACCAGAATTCTGGAGCAAAAGAATGTGATAATTACTTTTAAAACTTCACTAGAGGGTTTCAGCTGGTCTTATTTGGCAGTGGAAAGAATCAGCATACTCAAAGATTAGTTATTTGAAATTATTGACTGCAAAGAACAGATAAGAGAATTTTAAAAATCAAAGAAGTTTTAAAGAACAAAAAGAACACAATTAAGTGAGCCGATATTCCATTATAGAAATTCTAAGAGATGAGGGAGAGAACAATTAGAAAAATCACTTCCAAATTAAGTGGGGAAATGGTCATCTAAACTCACGATGTTCAAAGTAAAGAATGAAATAGATACTGCCAATAATACTCTATCTGATAAATTGCTTTTTATAAAATGAAGGCAAAGTAAAGACATAACCAGAAAAGCAAAAGCTAAGGAAGTCCTCTGCCACTAGATCTACCTCACAAAAATTGCTAAAGGTAGTCCTTCGGTTAATATGACAACACCAAAGTTTGTAAAATGTGAAGTTCCCTGTTAATGGTGACTAAACAAACTCAGAATGCAGAAATGTATCCTGTAATGGCGATACTACCTTTAATTGTAGTATAAGATTTAAAAGCATAAAAACTAATAATAAATATAAAACTATATTAATAAATATGCAAGATGGTAACATTTGCAACTGTTGTAAACCAAAACAAGGCTCAAGATATTGTTCAAAAAGAAAGGCAAGCCTTCTTACAAAGTGCTGTATTTTAGCTGGTACCAGTGACACACCCTGCCATTGGTATCTGCAGAGCTGTGCAACCAGATTAGATTACTGGGGTTTTTTAAAAATCAAGACAGTAAGGAGGAGGGGAAAAAAGGAGTTAAACTCTGCAAAAATGTTTTACAACCATGGCCAGTTGCTCCGGGGACTGAGTATTTTACAATCAGTGGTCAGCAAATGTTTTACAATCCAGGGTCAGTGGGTTGCAGGATCAAATCGCTGTTCTGGAAAGGGATAATTTACAAGAAACCAGAGTTGAAACACAAGTCAGGGTAACGGCACTTACAGAACAGGGTAGCGATGCTAACGCAGGTTATGACAACATCACCAATGGTATATGGGAGATTTAAGAAGAAGACTATTAACTGACATACATTGTATTGTTCTCAAAATCGTTATCAGTATTAAATAGCTATTAAAAATACATGAAAGGAAAAGGAAAGGGTAATGTCAAAAAGATGGCATAATAAGAGACTCTAGAACTTTCTTCTCTCACCAAACATACTAGTTCAATAGTAATATGCAGAAAAAATTCACATTGCAAGTAATTACAAACTAATTAGGGGACCCTCATATCTCAAAAGAGCATATGTTCAGTCTGACCAAGTTATGGAGAGATTTCAGACACATTTTCATTAGAGACTTTCCCCTGGTGCAGTGTCACAGAAAAAAAGAGACTTCCTACCCAAAGGAAATAAAGCCTTGCTTTGTATATCCAGGGCTCCAACTTTCTAAGAAGGTTTCAAGAAGACAGAATTCTATCCTGTTAATTGCTAAGCATTGTTCTTCCTACCTGGGAGGAAAAGGAGATAGTAACTTATACTGTGGATAACATTAATCTTTTCTCTGTCTAATGTCAAAGCAGTTGGATTAACAAAAAAATTCTAAGCTTTCAATTTTCTCTCAGAAAGGAAAAGAATTAGTCCATGTGTTCAGCTTCCAGTTTCTTCATGAATGCACAAATCACCAATATATATTTCTCCAATCTTGATTTACAACAGCAGAGAGTCAAAAAAAACAAACAAAAAAAATTAGGGAAAATGTTACAAGAAGGATATAAATCTCCAGAAATCAACCTTAATGAAATAGACTTGTATGATTTACATGATGCAGAATTAAAACTAAATTTCATGAAACCCTTACCAGATGCCAGGAAACTAAGATAGAATTCCAAGAGTAGTTGACAATAATAAGAAACTACAAAAAGAAATCATAGCATTAAAGAATGTTTTGAAAAAATCTCTAGAAGAAAAAGAGAAGACTACATTAAGCAGAAGAAATTATAAAAAATCTCAAAGATATAGCTCAAGAAATTATTTAAGAGAGACAAAGAAAAAAATGAAATAGAGTGAAGAAAGCTTGAGGAAATAGGGCACCCCATCTATAACTGACCAATATACATATTTTCTGAATTTCTGTATGAAGCAAAAACCAGAGAACATATTTAGAGAAATAGTGGCTAAAACTTGAATAGTTGATGGAAATAAATGAACATCCAGATCCAAAAGGGTACTGAATAGGATAAAGTCAAATAAATCCACACTAAGATACAATTAGAATAAAAATTTCAAGGAAAAAGATGATTTTTAAAGAATCAAGAGAAAAATAAATTGTTACATACAAATAAACTCTTGTAAGATTCATTATTTCAATAGAAACCTTGCAGTTTAGAAAGAGGGAGATGTATATCTAAAGTGCTGAATTTTAAAATACAGTTGACAAAATATTATCCCTGTGAACATAGGTATAAAAATAAAAATACTCAACAAAATACTAGAAAGCCAAATATAAGAGCAGACTCCCAGGCTCACACAGCATGAGCAACCATCTTTAATGCAGACTGGGGTAGTTCAACACTGGAGAATCAATTAGCAGGAGGAGCCCCTGATACAATAAAGGAGAAAAAGGACAGGATCTTCTCAAAAGTTCACAAAATCATTTAAGCAAATCACCCTTTCTGATACACATTTCAGCAAACTGGAAACAGAAACAAGGCACCCAACATAACAAAGACCATACTCGAAAAGCCCAGAAGCCACCTGGCACTCAAATGGTAGAAAATTGAACTTTTCCTCTATTGTTAAATCTTGGTACTGCTGTTCAACGTAATACAGGAAGTCCAGCCAGCACAATGAAGCAAGAATTGAACATATCCAAGTAGGTAAAGAAGAAGTACAATGTCTCTGGTTTGCATATACATGATCTTTCTTAATTGTATATTTACTTATTTATTTATTAGTATATGTTTGCAGTACAACATAAATCCATTTAAGGCAAAAGGGGCACATATACTTATTGTACCTTGATTCTCTTTACTGCCACTGTACACATAATTCTAATGGCTCCAGGAACTGAATGTAGTAGTGCATACCAACAATTCCAGCTCCCTAAAAGTCTTAGGCAAGGAACATATACCAAATTCAATCTTGTCCTGGGAAATTTAATGGCTTAGAGTGAAACTCACTCAAAATAAAAATTTATGAAGGGCTGGGGATGTAGCTCAGTGCAAAAGCCTAAATTAAATATGTAATACCAGTGAGTAAATGAATGAATAAATAAATAATTTCCAGGACAAAAGAAATAGAAAATCATTAGAAAGTGAATGAATTCAGCAAAGTTATATGACACAAAATCAACATAAAAATTAGCAACATTTCCATGTAGCAAATATAAACTATACAAAAAGGAAATTAAGAAAATATAACACTTATAATAGCATTAAAGTAAATCAAATACCTAGAAATAAACTTCCATAATAAGGCAAAAAAAAGTTGAACACAAAAAGCTACAAAACTGCAATGAAAGTAACTAATAAGACACAAAGAGAGACATCTTATGTCCACTGACTGGAAAACAATATTGCTAAAATGATGTCCCTACCATCCAAAATAATTTACAGATCAAATGCTATTGCTGTTCAACTCTAAGCAGTACTTTTTACAGATATAGCAAAGCAACTCTAAAATTGCACGTGACCACAAAAGACTACTAAAAGACAAATCACTCTTAAGGATAACTAGTAAGTGAACACATCACAATTTTTCCTAACTCCAAAATATTTTACAAAGCTACAGTAGTCAAAATGGTTTGTTATTAGCATTATGAATGTCACTTAGAGCAAAAAAACAGAAACAACTCTGCATAACTGATCATTGAGAGGGTTCCAAAAGCACAAAATCATGAAAAATAACAACTTCAATAAATATTTTTCAAAAAAAAATTTCAATCCATGAAAGAATGAAATTTAACATATATTCACAATTCACACACAATAAAGATGAATTAAAGACATAAATATAAGATTTAAAGCTGAAAAATAAAGTAGAAAATCTATGGGAAAAGATCTTACAAAATTAGTTCCAGCAATTAATGGATATGACATCAAAAACTAAGTTAAAAAAGTAAAAATTAACAAGTGGAGCATATTAAACTAAGAAACTTCAGTTGAGCAAAAGAAAAAAACAGTAGACACAAAAGGCAACCTAAAGAATTGGAAAGCTATTTGCAATAATATATCCCATCTTGGGCTAACCAAACAAATTATATATATATATGAATTTTACAACTCAACATTAAAATATAAATAATCATATTTAAGTGGACAAAATACTTGGATATATGCTTCCCAGAAAAACATACAAAGCAGCTACCTTGTATGTGAAAAGATGTTCAACATCATTAATAACCAAGGAGTAGTGAAGAATCTCATAATGAGATGTAACTTTAAATTTCAGGACTGGAGACTTATCTCGGTGACAAAAGCCCCTACCTAGCAAGCATGAAGTTGTGAGTTTGATTCCAGGTATGCCCCTTACCCAAAAAAGAAATCTTTTCATGGTAGTTTTTTTTTTTTTTTTTATAAAAAATCAAAAAATGAAAAAAATGAAAAATGTTGGCAATGATATGAAGAAATTCAAAATTCTTCATTGTTATGAGAATGTAAAACAGTGTAGCTAGTCACTCTGACAAATATGCTCCAAAACTAAAAAATAGAACTATTGTAAATGATAATCTTAGAGATATTTGACCTTAAGCTCATGTTAATATTATTCACAATATTCAAGACATAAAAGCAACTTAAATATCTAGGGACAAATGATTGGATAAACAAAATTTGGCATATGTTGCATACACCCAATGAAATAATATTCAGTCTTTGAAAATTAATGAATTTCTATAATATTATATGGTATGAATTAATTTTAAAAACATTAAGCTAACTGATGTAAGCTAGCTAAAATTAGATAAATGTTGTATAATATCACACATGCAAGGCATGCAGTATCATCCTTATAGAAACAGAAATTAGAATGGTGGTTGTTAGGGATTTGAAAGAAAAGAGAAAGCAAAATTCACTGATAGTAGAAATAATTTCCATTGTGTAGGAAGAAATATTCTAAAGATCTAGTGATTACTGCATAGCAATGTGTGTAATTAACACCACTGTACTGGACATGACTAAGCTATACTGGTCCTGTGTATTTCACCACAATAATGTTAAAGAAGGCAGTAGAGAGTGGAGGATCAGACTCACATTTGGTTGTGGGATAGAATGTGAGTGGGGAAGTAATGCAGCAGAGTCTGGGCAAGAGAGAGTACCAATACCACAGAACCTCCTAGATGGGCTTGCAGGATACGGGGGAGCAGCTGAGTGTTTTAAGTGGAAAGAAGGGCAAGTCACCTATTTTTTCCTCTTCTTCAGAGAAGAAAGGTTTTGCAAACTTTCCCTGGTGAAGAGCTCAGTCACTGAGCACAGTGCCTGACTGTGTGGAGTGGAGGAAAAGGTGAGGCTGCACACACACACACAAAACCGGGGCATCATCCTTCCAAACCAGTTAAGGTGGGCAGCAGGAAAATGACACCTCTATGGTACCAGGGGAAGCTCAGTGAGCCCTGACTGCAAAGAGGGTGAACTCATCCTCAGTCGGTATCAAAATGCCACGGAGTCTTTATCAGTTTTATTTTTTTTTTAATTTTTATTTATTTATTTTTTTTATTTAAGAGGAAAAAGAGAAAAACACAAAACAAACCAAAGCGGTGTAAGGGTACACGCAATACAGAACTACAAAACAAAACAAAACAAAAAACCATAACTGTAAGAAATTACCTGCTAGTAGATTACACACTATTTTCTTGAAAATAGTTCCTCAAATCACAGTATCAAAGAACACAAGGTGGACATTCAAACAGGGAGACTGCAAACAGCTGTGTTCAATGTTCCAAAAATATTGATAAAGTCAGCTATTTAACACCCCCAAACACACTTGCTGTTATATCCGTTAGAGCTCTTTTTCTTTTTTTTTTTTCCCTCTCTCTTTTACAACAAAATTTACACATCTTGGATTTTATTACTCCTTAGTGCTTATTACTTTCTTTGGGGGGGGGGAAGAATACAGTCAAATATGGCAAAACAAAGCTGTCAGTCAATACCAAGGATAGACATAGCACATGGTGTAGAACAGAATACAAGTTTATCAACAATGGTTATCAACGTTGTCCCTTGTTTCCTTAAAAAGAATTGTCTATCTTATTAGATATTATAAAGTTGGACAAAACAGTAGAGAACAAGACCAATAAAACTTAGGCATTGTAAACATTACAGGACTTCCAAAGAAGACAATAGTCAAACCAGAATGGGTATCTTAGTGAATCTTATTGTCTTCAAAGTAGTTGCCTATGTCTTCAAACTTGGTACTATCATATAGAATGGAACAGAGTCTAATCAGTCAAAACAAGATCGTGGGAGTACTACAGGACTTCAAAACAAGTTAATAGGAAATCGAAAAGAGTTATATTTATATATCCTAATTTTTTTGAATTTTTTCTTTAATTAAGACAAACATAAGAAATGACTAAATAATTTTTTTTGAAGCAATAAGGGGGAGATTGAGATAAAACAGGACATAACAATATAACAATAGAGGTCACAGCATGACTGTTTCAATAACCTAGTACTTCACCACCTTATAACATGACTTAATAGTAGTTGCCATAGTGTCTTTTTCCTTGAAATATTTGGGCAAAACTTCATATACTCTAGCTTCAAATATTTTCATATCAAGAAGCCCAGAATAAAGCCTTTCTAATTAATGAGTGAAAACTTTATAAGGCTTCAAGGCCACCTAATGGGGAATCATGATTACCACATATTTTTATATATTTGAATCATTACTTACATTAGGGAAACTATTCGGTATTCACACATGCGAGATTGATTTATTTCACTTATGAGTATGGTCTCAAGCTGCGCCCATTTATTGATAAATATCTCAATGTGATCCTTCTTTATAGCTGAATAATACTCGATTGTATAGAAATACCACAACTTTTTTATCCATTCCTCAGTTGATGGGCACTTGGGTTGTTTCCAAGATCTGGCGATTACAAATTGTGCTGCTATAAACATAGGTGCACATATATCACTGTGGTATGATGCTTTCAGTTCTTCTGGGAATATGCCTAGAAGTGGAATAGCTGGAATAAATGGGATTTCCAGTCCCAACTTTTTGAGAAATCTCCAGACAGATCTCCACAAAGGCTGTACCAGTCTACACTCCCACCAGCAGTGCAGGAGAGTTCCTTTTTCCCCACAGCCTCTCCAGCATTTGTTGTCGGTTTTCTTGATCCTGGCCATTCTTTCAGGAGTGAGATGGTATCTCAGTGTGGTTTTAATTTGCATTTCTCTAATGACCAATGATGATGAGCATTTTTTCATGTATTTATTTGCCATTTGCATTTCTTCATCTGAGAATTGCATATTCATCTCAGATACCCATTTTTGGATTGGATCTTTGAATTTCGGAGGTCTGAGTTTCTTTAATTCTTTGTATGTTTTAGACAAGAGGCCCTTGTCTGAGAGAGAGTTCACTAAAATCTTTTCCCAGTTTGTGGGTTTTCTTTTCACTATGCTGGAGATTTCTTTTGACATGCAGAAACTTTTTAATAAGAAGTGGTCCCAGTTATTGATTCTGGGAAGTATTTCCCGTGCGGTTTGAGTCCTGTTCATGAATTCTTTACCTACTCCTATGTCTCCAAGGTTTCTACCTATTTTGTCTTCCAATAGATTTAGTGTTTCTGTTTTAATATTCAGATCTTTGACCCATTTAGATTTTAATTTAGTACATGGTGATAGACATGGGTCTAGCTTTAGTTTTCGGCAAATGGAGAGCCAGTTTTTCCAGCACCATTTATTAAAGAGACTGTCGTTCTTCCAGTGAACCTGCTTGGCTCCTTTATCAAAAATAAGGTGGTTGAGTGTGTTCGTAGTTGTGGTTGTATCTTCTAATCTATTCCACTGATCTTCAGCTCTGTTTTGATTCCAATACCATGTTGATTTTACTACTGTTGCTTTGTAGTATAACTTCAAGTCAGGGATTGTGATGCCTCCTGCTTTGTCTTTGCTGCTTAGAATTGCCTTTGCGATTCTAGGTCTCTTCTGGTTCCAGATGAAATTTAGGAGTGATTTCTCTAGATCTATAAGGTATGTTGATGGTATTTCTATTGGGATTGCATTGAATCTGTATACCAGTTTTGGGAGAATGGCCATTTTCACAATGTTTGTTCTTCCTATCCATGAGCAAGGGATGTCTTTCCATTTTCTGAGATCATCTTCAATTTCCTTTTTCAGTGTATTATAATTTTCACTGTATAAGTCTTTCACTTCTTTCGTAAGAGTAATTCCTAAATATTTCATTTTTTTGCTTGCTAATATGAATAGTCCAGTTTCTCTTATTTCCCTCTCTGTAATTTTGTTGTTCGTGTATAGGAATGCTATTGATTTCTGAGTATTGATTTTGTATCCAGCCACATTACTGAATTTATTTATTGTATCTAAGAGTATTTCAATGGAGTTTAGGGGGTCTTCTATGTAGAGTATCATGTCATCTGCAAACAATGATAATTTAACTTCTTCTTTTCCTATCTTTACCCCTTTTATTTCTCTTTCTTGCCTAATTGCTCTGGCTAGTACTTCCAGTACTATATTAAATAGGAGTGGTGATAAAGGACATCCTTGTCTTGTACCCGACTTTAAAGTAAAGGCTTTCAATTTTTGGCCATTTAGTATGATGCTGGCTGTTGGTTTGTCATAAATGGCCTTTATTATATTGAGGTAAAGACCATTTATTCCAATTTTCTGTAAAGTTCTTATCATGAATAAGTGTTGGACCTTATCGAAGGCTTTTTCTGCATCTATAGAGATGATCATGTGATTCTTATTTTTGGCTTTATTGATATGGTGGATTACATTTATTGATTTGCGTATGTTGAACCATCCTTGCATTCCTGGGATGAATCCCACCTGGTCATGGTGTATAATCTTCTTGATGATTTGCTGGATCCTATTTGCCAATATTTTATTGAGGATTTTTGCATCTGTGTTCATTAGGGAGATCGGTCTATAGTTCTCTTTTATAGTTGGGTCTTTCTCAGGTTTTGGTACTAGAGTAATATTTGCTTCCAGGAATGACTTAGGAAGGATTGCTTCCCTTTCAATTTCATTGAATAGTTTGAGGAGTGTCGGCATTAGGTCTTCTTTATATTTCTTGTAGAATTCTGCAGTGAATCCATCTGGGCCTGGGCTCTTCTTGGTGGGCAAGGACCCAATTACATTCTCAATTTCATTAGCAGAGATTGGGTTATTCAACAGTTTTATATCCTCTTGATCTAGCTTTGGTACTTCATATGCTTCGAAGAATCTGTCTATTTCTTCTGTATTATCAAACTTTTGAGAGTAGAGGTTTTCGAAATAGGTGTTGATGATCCTCTGTATTTCTATTGGGTCTGTAGTGATTTCTCCTTTTTCATTTCTTATTGCATGAATTTGAGCTTTTTCTTTCCTTTTTTTAATAAGGTTGGCTAGGGGCTTATCGATTTTATTTATTCTTTCAAAGAACCAACTCTTTGATTCATTGATTCTTTGGATTGTTTTTCTAGTCTCTATTGCATTGATTTCTGCTCTGATTTTTATAATTTCCTCTCTTCTTTTGGCTTTGGGCTTGACTTGCTCTTCTTTTTCTAGCTGTTTGAGGTGTAGCATCAAGTTATTTATTTGTATTCGTTCTGTTTTCCTGATGTGGGAACTCAGTGCAATAAATTTTCCTCTCAGAACGGCTTTCATTGCATCCCACAGATTCCGGTAAGTTGTATCTGCATTTTCATTTTCTTTTAGGTATTGTTTAATTTCTTCTTTAATTTCTTCTGTGATCCACTGATTACTCAAGAGTGTGTTATTTAGTTTCCATGTGTTTGCGGAATTTTTGCAGTATCCTTTGTCATTAATTTCTAATTTCAGAGCGCTATGATCCGATAATATGCAAGGGATGATTTCAACTCTTTTGCATTTGCTTAAATATGTTCTGTGAGCTAATATATGGTCTATTTTAGAAAATGATCCATGTACTGCTGAGAAGAATGTGTATTCTGATGTTGTTGGGTGGAACATTCTGTATATGTCTATCAAACCCATTTGTTCACAGGTGTGATTCAGTTCTGTTATTTCTTTGCTCATTTTCTGTCTGGTTGATCTGTCCCTTGGTGTCAGTGGTGTATTAAGGTCTCCTGTTACAATTGTGTTACTGATAATTTGAGTTTTCATTTCTGTTAATAATTGTTTTATATAACTGGGTGCTCTGGAGTTTGGTGCGTATATATTTAAGATAGTTATCTCTTCCTCTTGGAGTTTTCCCCTTACGAGTATGTAGTGACCTTCTTTGTCCTTTATGGTCATTGTTGGTTTAAAGTTCACGTTGTCTGCAAACAGAATGGCTACTCCTGCCTTTTTTTGGATTCCTGCTGCATGAAGAATTGTTTTCCATCCTTTGACTTTCAGTCTGTGAGTATCTTTCTGGGTTAGATGGGTTTCCTGTAAACAGCACATGGTTGGATTTTGTTTCTTGATCCATTCTGCTAGTCTGTTTCTTTTGATTGGTGCATTGAGACCATTTACATTAATGGTTATTACTGTTAAATGCTGGTTAATTGTAGGAATGTTATCTCTCTGCTGTTGCATCTTTATCTTTCGGTTCTGTTTAATTATTTGCATTGCTTAGTGGTTTTTTCCTTTGTGTATCTAAACTGTCTTTCAATATTTTTTGCAGGGTTGGTTTGGTGTTCATGAAGTTCTTCAGCTGTTCTTTGTCATGGAAGTATCGTATTGCACCATCTATTTTGAATGATAGTTTTGCAGGATATATCAGTCTTGGTTGGAAATCATTTTGCTTTAGGATCTGGAATACTTCACTCCATGCTCTTCTTGACTTTATCATTTGTGCTGAGAAGTCTGCTGTGATTCTGATAGGTTTTCCTTTATAAGTGATTTGTCTTTTCTCTCTGACAGCTTTTAATAATCTATTCTTGTGTTGGATTTCTGGGATGGTGACTATTATATGTCTGGGTGTAGTTTTATTTTGGTTATGACTGGAGTTCTATATGCTTCACTGATCCTGATGTCAGTTTCTGATCTCATGCTTGGGAAATTTTCAGCTATTACTTCTCTAAATATCCTCCTGACATCCTTCATGTTGTCTCCCTCTCTTTCATTAATCCCTATCATTCTTATGTTATTCTTCTTTGCATCGTCTTGCAGTTGTTGAATTGTTGTTTCCTGGTTCCTTGTTATTTTCAAAAGATCTTTCCTTTCCTGTTCACTAGCTGCAATCCTGTCTTCAAGGTCTGAAATTCTATCTTCACTTTCATTAAGGCGGTTTTTACAACTTTCAGTGGAGTTTTTTTATTTCCTGTATATCTCTGTGCATCTGCATTATGTATTCTGTTTGTTTCTTATATTGCTCGTCTAGGGATTCTATTTTTTTGTTTAGTTCCTCCAATTTTTTATCTGTGTTTTCTTTAGATATATTTAGAATCTCTTTCATTTCTTTTATCATTTCTTCTTTTATCTGGGAGATTATTTCGAGTTTGAATTTCTTTAAAGCTTCCTGGAGTTGCTTGTCAATTTCAGTGGCTATTGTGTCCGATATATGAGGTGAATGGGATATATTTTCTTCTATATACATCGCTCCTAGGGTTTCTTGAGATGGGCTGGAGGTTTGAGGTTGTAATTTGGTCTTTCGTTTTGTCATTTTCCTATATTTCTGTGTTTCAAGTGTTATTTGAAAGCTTCCTCAGGATCTGTTGAAAATCCCCTTCTATGTTTGGAGCTACTGGGACTCTGGCGCCGCGCTACTCCAAGCCATTAGGCCTACAGAACCAGTGGCCCTCCTCTGCCTGCTCAGAACTCCGCAGTTCCAGACAAGCTGGGCCTCAGGGACACTGTGCGCCCACCTGCCCCTTGGAAGCTCCACAGTTCTTCAATCGCAGCCGGGTTAGGGTACTCACCACAGGCCGCAGTGCTTCAGGAACCTGTGGACCCTCCCTGGTTGCAGAGATATCCACAGTCCTCCAGACACGCAGAGAGGCCGGTGAGGGCACCCCAGATCTGCCCAGCTCCTCCTCTGCAGACCTATGGCCAGACGCGGCAACTAAACAGGCTGGGCTAGGCTGGTAGTGTGGGCCAGCCCACCTATCGGGAGCTCAGCAGGTCTCCAAATGAAGCCGGGAATGGGGAGGCTGATGTGGAAGCCTCAAACCCACCTCTCCCCTTCACTGCACCTGGAAGCCTGAGGGAACTCCAGCAGACTGGGCGCAGATATCCAGAGTCCTCCAGACACGCAGAGAGGCCAGTGAGGGCACCCCAGATCTGCCCAGCTCCTCCTCTGCAGACCTATGGCCAGGCGCGGCAGCTAAACAGGCTGGGCTAGGCTGGTAGTGTGGGCCAGCCCACCTATCGGGAGCTCAGCAGGTCTCCAAATGAAGCCGGGAATGGGGAGGCTGATGTGGAAGCCTCAAACCCACCTCTCTCCTTCACTGCACCTGGAAGCCTGAGGGAACTCCAGCAGTCTGGGTGCAGAAATCCAGAGTCCTCCAGACACGCAGAGAGGCCAGTGAGGGCACCCCAGATCTGCCCAGCTCCTCCTCTCGCCACGGAGTCTTTAAAAAAAGATTCAGGAAAAATTGATTGGAATCATTACAAATCCAATGAATCAATTTTTCATTGCTAGTGACATTATTATTTTTATTGGTGCTTTTAATCTTTGAAGATAAAAGTGGATTCTATGAAGTGAGTGAAAGATATTTTCACCAAACCCCATCTGGTACCTAAGTAATTTTCTCTTTTATTTAAAATTAAGTGTCAGTGCTAGCTTCAGCAGCACATATACTAAAATTAGAAGGATTCAGAGAAGATTAGCATGGCCCCTGCGCAAGGATGACATGTAAATTCGTCAAGTGTTCCATATTTTTAGACCTTAACATGCCATTGACACAATGGGACAGATCAACTAGGTAGAAAATCAACAAAGATATAACAGAACTGAATCACACCTGTGAAGAAATGGACTTAGTAGAAGTACACAGAGTGTTCTACCCAACAACATCAGAATATACATTCCTCTCAGCAGCACATAGAACATTCTAAAAATAGACCATATACTAGCTCACAGAATATGCTTAAGTAAATGCAAAAGAATTGAAATTATCACATGCATGTTATCATATCATAGTGCCATAAAACTAGGAATTAATGACAAAAGAAACTGCAAAAATCCAACAACACATGGAAATAGAATAATAAACTCCTGAGCAATCAGTGGGTCACACAGCAAATTAAAGAAGAAATTAAACAATATTTGCAGGCAAACAAAAATACAAATACATCTTACCAGAACCTGTGGGATGCAACAAGAGTAGTCCGCAGAGGAAAATTTATTGCAGTGAACTCCCACATCAGGAAAACAGAATGAACACAAATAATCTGATGCTACACCTCAAACATCTAGAAAAAGAAGAGCAAGTCAAGCACAAAGCAAAAGAGGGAGGAAATTATAAAAATCAAAGCAGAAATAAATGCAATAGAGATGAAGAAAACAATCCAAAGAATCAATGAATCAAAGAGTTGGTTCTTTGATAGAATAAATAAAATTGATAAGCCCCTAGCCAACCTTATTGAAAAAAGGAAAGAAAAAACTCAAATTCATGCAATAAAGAATTTGAAAAGGGACCAATCACTACAGACCCTGTGGAAATGCAAAACATCATCAGTACTTATTTTGAAAACCTCTGCTTTCACAAGCTTGATAACACAGAAGGAATGGACAGATTCCTAGAAACATATGAATTACAAAAGCTGGGTCAAGAAGATATAAAACTGCTGAATAACCCAATTTTCAATTAATGAAATTGAAAATGTAATTAAATCCCTACCAACAAAGAAAAGCCCACATGGACTCACTGCAGAATTCTACAAGAAATTCAAAGATTTAATGCCAACACTTCTCAAACTCTTCAATGAAATTGAAAGGCAAACAATTCTCCCTAACTCATTCTGTGAAGCACACATTTCTCTAATACCAAAACCTGAGAAAGACCCAACCAAAAAAGAGAGCTACAGGCAATCTCCTTAATGAACATAGATGCAAATATTCTCAATAAAATTTTGGCAAACAATATATCAAATCATCAAGGAGATTATACACCATGACCAAGTGTGATTCATCTGAGGCATGCAAGAATGCTTCAACATATGCCAATCAATAAATGTAATCTACCATATCAACAGAGCCAAAACTAAGAATCATATGACAATTTCTATAGTTGCAGAAAAAGCTTTTGATTAAGTGCAACACTTATGATAAAAAAAAAACCTTATGGAAAATTGGAATAGATGGTCTTTACCTCAATATGATAAAGGCCACCCATGACAATCCAACAGCCAGAATCATAGTAAATGGCCAAAGTCTGAAAGTATTTACCCTAAAATCAGAAACAAAACAATGATGTCCATTATCACCACTCCTATTCAATATAGTGCTGGAAATACTAGCCAGAGCAATTAGACAAGGGAGGCAAATAAAAGGAGTAAGAATAGGAAAGAAGAAGTTAAATTATCATTATTTGCAAATGACATGCTACTCTACATAAAAGACCCCCAAAACTCCATTGAAAGACTCCTAAGTATAATAAATAAATTCAGTAATGTAGCTGGATACAAAGTCAACACTCAAAAATCAATAGGATATCTAAACACTAACAACAAAACTGCTGAGAGAGAAATAAGAGAAGCCACACCCTTTACAATAGCACCCAACAAAATGAAATACTTAGAAATTAATCTAATAAAAGAAGCAAACAATCTATTCATGGAAAAATTAAAGTACCCTGAAAATAGAAATCAAAGAGGACCTCAGAAAATGGAAAGATATCCCTTGTTCATGGATAGGAAGAGCAAACACTATGAAAATGGCCATTCCCCCAAAAGTTTTGTACAAATTGAATACATTACCAATCAAAATACCACCAACATACCTCATAGATCTAGAGAAACCACTCCTAAAATTCACCTGGAACCAGAAGAGAATCAAAATATCAAAAACAATTCTAAGCAACAAAGGCAAGGCAGGAAGCATCATAATCCCTGACTTAAAGATATACTACAAAGCTACTGTAATAAAATCAGCATGGTACTGGAATAAAAACAGACCTGAAGATCAATGGAATAGATTAGAAAATACAACTACAACTCAACTACAAACACACTCAGCCACCTTATCTTTGATAAAGGGGCCAAACACATCCACTGGAAGAAAGATAGTCTATTCAGTACATGGTGCTGGAAAATTTGGTTCTCCTTATGCCACAAACTAGATCTATGCCTATCACTATGTACTAAACTAAAGTCTTAATGGATAAAAGGTCTAAATATTAACACAGAAGCAATAAATTTGTTGGAAGACAAAATATGTACAAATGTTAAAGACATCGAGGTAGGTAGAAAATTCATGAACAAGAATCAAACTGCATGTGAAATACTTCACCGAATCAATAACTGAGATTACGTCCTAAAAAGACTTTTTGCATGTCAAAAACATCTCTGGAATAGGCAAAAAAAAAAAAAAAACACAAATTGGGAAAAAATCTTAGTGAATTGTCCCTCAGACAAAGGACTTCTGGCTAGAATATATAAATAATGAAAAAACTCAGTTCCCCAAAATTCAAAGACCCCTTCCAAAAATGGGCATCTGAGATGAATACACAGTTTTTAGAGGGAGAAATACAAATGGCAAATAAATATTTGAAAAAATGTTCAACATCATTGGTCATTAGAGAAATCCAAATTAAAACAACACTGAGGTTCCATCTCACTCCAGAAAGAATGGCCAGGATAAAGAAATCTACCAATAACAAATGCTGGAAAGGATGTGGGGGGAAAAGGAACTCTTCCACACTTTTGGTAGGAGTATAGACTAGTGCAGCCACTGTGGAGGTCAGTATGCAGGTTCCTCAAAAGCTAGGTTTGGAAGTGCCATTTGACCCAGCTGTCCCTCTCCTGGGCATATTCCCAGAGGTACTGAAAGCATCATACACAGTGATATATGTGCACCATGTTTATAGCAGCACAATTTGTAATAGACAGATCTTGGAAACAACCTAAATGTCCATCAACTGAGGAATAGACAAAGAAGATGTGGTATTTTTATACAATGGAGTACTACTCTGCTATAAGGAATCATCACATTGACATATTTATAAGTAAATGGATGCAACTTGAGACCATACTCATAAGTGAAATAAATCAAACTCAATGTATAAATACTGTATAGTCTCCCTAGTGGAAGAAATGATAACAGTATATAAGATACAAAAAAACTCAATAATTAAAGTGAAAGGATAAGAATCTGCTTAAAGGGGAAAATAATATCTCGGGGAAAATGAGGAAAAAGAAAAAGGAAAGGAAAATAAAAAGTGTCTAAAATTATATAAACACACTTATGATAGCTAAGAAAATTGTGCTACAAACTCTGTAAGTTCTTGGAACAAAATAGTTAACACTCAGAGGATTGGAACAATTGTGCATATTATTATATGTCTGAGGGATGCTTGAAGATCATTATGTAAAATAATAGCCTTAGTGATGCTCTTATCACCTTGCTTTGATGTTGGCAGTGTTCTGGGATCTTTGCTATTGTTGTTTATATGTCTTTTTCATTTCATGTTTTTCTAGGAATTTGTTTTATATTGTCTTGGTTTGTTTTTTTCCCTCTAATGCAGAAAGGATAGGTATACATGTAGAAACTCATGCATGCATAGAAGTTCTAAAACGTTTATGAGAATCAATAATATAATGCACAATGAAATGAACAGCTACTCTGAAGTAAAAGAGATACTAAGGTACACAGTGCTGATTCGGTAGCATCATGATGTGAAATGCAGAAATACTATTATTCTTTGCTCAGAGTGATTTTAGTATGATTTTTTTAATCTTCACAAACATGAAGGTATGGACAGCTATTTTAAAGAGAATGAGAGATACTATGGCAGCCATTGTTGACTTCCTTATTGTCTGGTCTTGAAGACATAAAATGCATTCATTATTATGTTCTGATCAGTTTTGTACTACTTTGTTTTTTATGAATTCGTTGTATATGAAGATACAGACAACAATTTGGAATAAAACAAGAGAAAATATGATAGGCTGTGAAAATCTCCAATTGTCTTGCTTTGAAATCTGTCTCTTACATTGTTATCTTATGATCTATTTTGTTCTCTTTTGTTCTGTTTAATTTTACCCTCTTTAAAAATAGAAAAAAGACTTCTAGAGGTAAAACAAATTCAGCAGTGTAGCTAGAAACAAAGTCAATATGAAAAAATCAATAGCATTCTGTACACAATCAAAAAACTCAATAAGAGAGAAATTATGGTATTATCGCATTTCACAATAGCATCTAAAAAATGAAATACTTAGGAATCAACCTAACTAAGAGTGTAAAAGACCTATGTACAGAAAATTATTCTATGCTAAAAAAATGAGATTTTAATAGAATATTAGTAAATGGAAGGATATTCCTTGGTTTTGGCCAGGAAGAGCCAACACTGAAAAAATGGCCATACTCCAAAAACTGTTATACAGATTTAATGCAATTCTATTTAAAATACCATTAACATACCTCATAGATGTAGAGAAAACACTTGTAAAATTCCTGTGGAAACAGAAGAAACATAGAATAGCAACGGCAATTCTGGGCAACAAAGACAAGGCAGCAAGCATCTCAATTCCTGATTTGAAACTATAGCAAAGACACAGTGATAAAATCAGCATGGTATTGGCAAAAAAAATAGACCTGGGGATCAATGGAACAGATTAGAAGATGCAAGCATAACTACAAAGACACTCAGCCACTTGATATTTGACAAAGGTGCTAAGCATGTTCACTGGAAGAAGGCTAGCCTCTTTAATAAATGGCATTGGAAAAATAGGCTCTCTATGTGCTGAAGACTGAAACTAGATCCATGCCTATCACCAGGCACAAAACTAAAATCTAAATGGATCAAAGATTTAATTATTAAAACAGAGACACTAAATCTACTGGAAGACAATGTAGGTAGAAGTCTTGGAGACATAGGAATAGGCAGAGAATTCATGAACAAAAAGCAAACAGCATGGGAAACACTTCAAAGAATCAACAACTGGGATCTCATATTATTAAAAAGTTTCTATACTTCAAAAGAAATCACCAACAGAGTGAAAAGAAAACGCACAGAATGGGAAAGAATTGTAGCCAGAAACCACTCAGGCAAAGGATTTATATTAAGAACATATAAAGAATTAAAAAAATGAAGCCCTCCAAATTCAAGGACCCTCTTCAGAAATAGGTATCTAAGATGAACACACATTTCTCAGATGAAAATATACAAATGGCAAATAAATGCATGAAGAAATATTCACCATCACTGGTCATTTGAGAAATGCAAATTAAAACAGCATTGAGATTTCATTTCACTCTGGAAAGAATAGCTGTCATCAAGAAATCAACTGGTAACAATGTTGGAGAGGCTGTAGGGGGAAAAGGAACACTGCTCCACTGTCAGCGGGAGTGTAGACTGGTGCAGCCACTAAGGAAATCAATATGGAGAATTCTTGTAAGACTAGGATTGGAAGTTCTATTCAATCCAGCTATTCTTCTCCTGGGTATTTTCCCAGAAAAACTGAACAGGCCGTATCACAGTGATATATGTACACCCATATTCATAGCAGCACAATTTGTAATAGCCAACTCTTGGACACAACCAAAATGCCCATCAACTGCAGAGTAGATGAAAAACATGTCGTGTTTTTATACAATGGAATCTTATTCATCATAAAAGTGAATGATCTTGAGGCTTTCATAGGTGAATGGAGGCAACTTGAAACTATCTTCATAAGTGAAATAAATAAGAATCATATTTATAAATATCACATTGCATGTCTAGTGTAAAAAGTAATAAGAACCGTAGGAGTAATAAAACCTAAAATGCATGATTGTCATGTAAAAAAAGAGAGGAAAAGAAAGTACTCTAAAGGATATAACTACATATATGTTTAATTGTGTAAGATAGATAACCATATTCCTAATTTTTTGTTGGATCATTGAGCAGAACAGTTTTCAGTCCCACTGTTTCAATGTCCACTTTATATGCTTTAATTTTTTAACTTGAACAACTATTTCTAACATGACAGTATGCAATTCATCAACTAGTGATTTCTAAGTTTTTATTTTTTTGGAATTCTGTATTATCTCTACCCTTTTTTTTCTGTTTTGCTTTTTTATGTTTAGATACAAATTTTAAAAATTAAGAATCATAAACATCTTTTGTGTCATACGTATAACAAATCATATTTATTTATTTTTACTTCATAAATGTAAGACGGTAACAACTATAAGATCAGTGTTAAGAAATAATTTATATAGTCCTATCAGTAGGATATACAATAATATTAAAAATAACTTTGTTTTTGTTTTGTCTTTTTCCTTTTTATCAGTACCGGGGATCGAACTCACCACTGCCTGCTTGCAAGGCAGGTGCTTCTGCTGCTGAGCTAAATCCCCATCCCCAAAAATAACTTTGTTTAAAAATAGCCCATAACAAACATCTTTATCAAGAATGTGTCTCTTTAGGGCTCCAACTGGATCCACTGGTGTCCATTTAAACTCAATGCCAATGAAAGCCCAGAAATTATCATTTAATTTGGCTTTTAATTTTCCTTTGCTCATGCTCTGCCTGCCTCCTAGACCTTAGATATGTATGAAAAAAACATTTCCTAAAAAGCCAATTTAAGTAGATGTTTCACCTTTCTACAAATATTAATATATGTTAGCTTTCTTACCCTTTGATTCCACAAGAATTCCTCAGTGAATTCAAAGCGTACCTGTAACTGACTAAAATATGAAGAGAAGATGTTAATGAATTCTGAGCACAGTACTAGCTTCTGTGGCTCCTTTGGTTTCAAACAACCCTGATATCTGGTTTGGGTTTTTTTTTTTTTTCACTTGCAAGTGAATAAATTAATTCTTTTCATTGTTTCCTTAGGAGTATGAAGATCTCAGGTTGCAGCAGATTATTACCAACTGTGTCTCCTTCAAATCATATGATAAAGTCCTAAAGTCCAGTGTGGTTGTTCCTGGACATGGAGCCTCTAGGGGAGTGACTAAATCTACATGAAATCTATGAACAAGTCTCTGACACAAAAGGCTTAGGATCCCTATAAGAGGAGAGACCAGAAAAGTCTGCTCCCTGTCCCTGTCCTTCTCCCTCCAGCATGGAAGGACGCTGTGAGAAGCCAACCACCAACAGGGCAAAGAGCCCTTATCAGAAACTGAACACCTTCAAACACCCAAATCTTATATTTCAAGGCTCTAGAATTATGAATAAATTTCTGTTTTTATAGTTACTCAGTTTTGTGATGTTTTGTTATGTACCATGATCAACTGATACAGATAATAAAGAATTCTGAAATTGTTCTGAGACAATCTATATTACTATTTGTTTAAAACTCTGCTTTTTGAGTGATTAAGTGGATTTCAGCAGAACAAATGCTGCATCAGTCCAAGTCCAACTACCCACATAGAGAATGAAAAAGCAGAATGTGGCTTCATTGGAACCAAAAATTAAGCTGTTCATTTGAATGACAGGTTTCCACTTCACAAATGTTTTTATTCTCTGACCTTCCCATAATTTTCTAGTGCATTAGAGGGAAAACACTTTTGTTGTTAATATTCATTTCCTTCCAGGCAGCAAAGTATTTTTTTCCTTTCATTGCTAGAAATGAATGATGGTTATTACCTAGTTTTCAGAAAACATTACAATTTACAGAAGTGAAAAATCAATTAGTATATTATTATTGAAAGATGACATAGTGAGAGAAAGTCTGCAGAGCACTCTGCCAAATGGAGAAAATGGTGGCTTTTTTCTGCTCCCTTGAATTTAGTCTTATTTTAAGGCCAAAGCCTACCCAGTGGAAGAGATATCCTGGGTCACCAACCATATTGCTCTCTGGAGCATGAGAAAAGGAAAATCCTCGCACGTAGGTAAATTCTGTTTTTTGATACTTGTTTTTAGGGCTCTTGTTTCTGTTTTACTTTGTTTTGTGTAGTGCTGGATTGAATTTAGGACCTTGTGCTTGCTAAACCAGCTCCCTACCTCTAAGTAAACCTGCAAACTGGCATTTGAATTCTTCCAAAATAATTAATCATTCCTCTCTTTGAATCACACCTGACCTTCTAGATACCTTTATATTTACATATATAAGTATATATTATCTATTTTGAAAGTCTGCCTCTCTATAATTTTTTAAAGAGAAAAGAATCAAAATTTCAAAAACAAAATAATAGGAGAGTAGCAATGGCTAATACATTGCACATTATTATCTTTAAATTAGTTACTTGGAGTATAAAAATAGGCATTTAATTGTTCAAACTATATCAGCACAAACTTGTCTTTTCAATAAATTAAGAGAAATTAAAAGAAGTATAAATATCATAACTATCTTATATACATATATATATTATATGTATATATTTACTTTTCCTTTCCTTCTTTTCTCCTTTCTCTCATCCCAGTTTCCTTTTCCTTTTGAACAATTTCTTCCCATTTCACAACATGTATTGTAGTTGAATGTCTGTCTCTCTTTTTAGAAAGTTATAAATTTCCTAAAAATAAAATGAATATTTCTATTCCTAAAGCTTTTACCTTGTATGGATATCAAGACATCTAAGTTTAACAGGATGATGAAGGGCACTGAGACATGGATAAAATAATGCGAGTAGGAGAGGATATTTCAGGGCTGAAGGAATGGTTTCACTTATATAGGTGAGACTATGTATAGAAATAAGATCATTTTTCTATACAAGGTATGTATTGAATAATATCTGAACATTAACCAAATTAAATCAAGGAACGTCTCCTAAATCAAATAGAGTTTATCTCGTTGGTTTTTCCTAACAATCACAGTAGAATAATCGGATCTCTTTTGTTCCCATTTTTCTTTCTCTCTCTTTTCATTCGCTAAATCTAAGACAAATCAAAGACATGGCTTTTTGTTGGTATGCTTGATTCATGTTGGACCATAAGAGAAAGTAACATTATCTGATTTAAGTTATTAAGTGCAGCATATCAGATCACTTGGAATTTCTTACAATCATTTCATGAAAATCCCCTGAACTATATCTAAAAAGCAAAATGTCTCCAGTAAAGCAGCATGTTAGTTTCTTGGTAATATTTGTAAGGTTAAGGAGGAAGACTATTGTTGACAGTTCAGGATGTTATGCCATTGATGAGTGGCTTAAGCAAAAATTTATTTCTCCCAGAGGAAGGAGATCCAAGATCTTCTGCAGAACAGTCAGGTTCTGGTGAATCTGTCCTGGTTTACAGAGGGTCAACTTTTTCCATAATCACACATGGCAAAGAACAAAGATGCTGTCTTGGTCCTTGGTTATAATAACTCTAATCTCATCTTCACCATGTGACCAAATTACCTCTTGAAATTCTCATTTCCAGATGTTACCACACTTGGGAGTAGGACTACAGTATATTTGGGACAACAGAAACATGTACTCGTAGCGAGTGTCATTCGTAGGAACTAGACATTGTGATGAGAGAAAGTTGCATTTCCTAATGATAGGGAAAACAACACAAGCTCAAGAATTACTGAACGACAATCTCTACTCGATCTTAAAGCAATGAATGAGAAGAAGACAGGAGGGTACATCAGAGAAAAATGAATTTAATCTGTAGGCAAATAGAAGATAAATCCAAAGAAATTGTTTGGCATCCAGTTCTTGCTTCAAGTTCATTTTCAAGTCTTGACAACAACATGGCTTTGGCCACTCGAGATGATTGAGCATTCCATGGCAAACTTCCCCTAATTTAGATTTTGTGATATCATATCACATTGCTTTATTTGCAATTAAATAATCATCCCCAAATTATAGAGGTTATGTGTTAGTTTCCACTTCATACACACATACATACACACAAACACACAAATGAAAACACATAAAGTGATACCTAATCTTTTCATATACAGATGAAATATATATGAAAATATGTACATGAATATGTACATGATCAAATAATAACTGAAAAGGTATGTTAGACTTGCAGATGACAAACACCATATTATGATATATCATTACACAGCAGTGAGGTCATGAAGTAGAAGGGGATGTTTAATAACTTTTATACTTTATTTGAAATAGAATTCTTTGTAATAAAACATGGACTATAAACATTATGTAGTTTTTCTCCAGATTTTGTTTCTTTCAACTGGTGTGACTGTATGAGTAAGTACTCTCAGTTAATAACATGCCTGTGGACAAATGCCTACAAGGATTTAGAGATTAGGTTAAGGCTAACACATTTGGGAAGAAATAGTGCTGCCACAGTTTAATAATAAGCAGCTCTGAGGCTCAAAATGCCAAAAGAAACATCGATTCTCATAATAGTAAGCCATAGGGCAAGTTCCATAACTAATGTTTAACTGTAAAGCACAATAGGCAGTGTTAGCTGAGTCAAGATTGATTACAAAAATGAGAAATCACTTTGAAACCAATTTTAGGGGGGAAAAATAAGGAGGATTAATGTCTGAAACTCGATCATTCACTGTGCATGTGTGTGTTTAGATAGAAGTGTATATAAAATTTGTGCCAAATTTGTGCTTGAAGAATCTGATGATAGACTGTAAGAGGTGCCTGCTAGGTATCTGAGTGGACCTGCTGAATAGGTTTAAGCTTAGTGTTACTTGAGGAAATGCATGTGGACATGTGAATTAAAGTCATCAATATGTAGAATGCATTAGTGGCCCTGAGGCCAGATAAGGCTTCCAAAGGATGAAAATATAGAGTGCAGCCAAAATACTAAAACTTGATGAATTTCAGACTTTGGAGATTGAGAAAATAAGTAATTAGGTTGTCATAAAAATAACATGAAAAGTTATGAAGAATTCAGGAATATGTTTGCTTTTCTTCTCAAAGTTTCATGAAAATATTGCCATTCCAGAAGGAAACTCTGTGATTTGTTAAGATTTTTGTAGAATTTTTTAATTGATAGTATTTATATTGTTATGGGATACCAGATATTGTTTTGATACATTTTATATTATGGAATGATTAATAACACATTCATAACTTCACATACTTATAATTTTATTTTCAATGATAACATTTAAAATGTACTACCACTGTGTGTAGCTGGGGCAAGAAGAGCAAAAGTTCAAAAGTACTTTATGTAATTTATCAAGACTTTGACTTAAAAAATAAAACTTGCACTGGGAATATTGTTCAGTAGTACCATCCCCTAGGTTTGATCTCTAGTACTATCCACTAAAATAATTCTCTTATGAATTTAGAAATATACATTACTACTATAATCACCAAATTATGATATATAAAGAGAATGACACTGGGATGATCACTTACTAACCATATCATCACAAACATTACATGAATGCAGTTAAGATGTGTCACAGTTTCCTTATTTTCGACATGTTGTTTCCTCTAGTTCAATTTTCACATAACTATCAGAATAACTTCTCTGAAACAATTATTTGTGTACTTAAAATGATCAGTGGGCTTCTTGGGACCTGAGAAGTTTTGACTACTCATAATAGCACAGAACACGTTCCACTTTTCACCCATCACCCCTGGCAATATTATTCACCTCTTCCCTGCTCAAATTTGCAGCTACATAGCATTTTCCCTGAAATTTATTCTCATTTATCAGCAGGCTTAAATCCACAGTGAATCCCAGCCTGGGAAAGTCTTTTCCACTCACATGTGTTGGCATTTCTGACATCCCTTAGATAACCCTTGCTGAACTCTCTAGTCAGGTTACATATTTTTTCAAAACTCTTTGTGAGTAATAAGCGAGGAAATGCACCCAGAAGAGTGGAGTTCTCAACTCTGAGTTCCCCAGGGCACACCTGGCAATGTCTGGAGTCTTTTGCTTCATAGCATCCTCCAATGCACAACACATCTCCTGAAATCAAGAAATGCCCACTTTAAACTTTCAGTTATACAAATACATAAAAAAAACACTAGAATGAAGAAAGACTCATAAGAAAAACAGAAAGCAGTTCACAGAGAGCTGTCTTATGGAAGCTGTGGGAGTTGAGGCGCAGGAGAGATGCTGTGCTCATAACAGACAGGAGGGGGAAAGTGGAGAAGAAAAGGGCTAGCAGGAGAGACAGGTGTCATGAGAATACACAATCAGTTGCACTGGAGAACGAAATGGTGTTAAAAGATGTTTAGAAAAGCATTCTGCTTAAGCTACTGAAGCAAGCCCTCATGCAGCCTCTAATTATTATAAAGTTCTGTCCTATCTTTCAACACTTTTCAAGATAGACTGCTGTTACTTAATTTTTCAAATGTAGAATAGATCATATTGCTCAAGGTCAATGCATTTGGAGTTAAAGTCACTCAACTCTCTGTAATTTCCATAGTGGTGAACTCCTAGCGTGTGAGCTCTGTTTTGCTATCTTTGAAACCCTAGCACCTACTACCAGTGGATAGTACAGATTACAAACACATACAGTACCTTATACTTTGGAGTCAGACTGGGTTATCTCTAACGTGCTCAATATTATTCTCTTGCCTTTCTTTGCAGTAACACTGTCCCTATTTTTAACCTTAGGTTTTTTGACATGGTGTACCCTTCCACACCATGCATCTTGCCATACTTCCTACCTCTTCTTTCCCTCCATCAACTATATCCTATAGATAAGTGGTTATGAATGCTTTGATTCTGTATGTGAAAACAGTGGTTAGATGACCCACTCATGTGACAAGCTACATCATATACACAAATGCACGTTAGATATAAGCACATACATATACATGCATGATATTCTCTAACAACTTGCTTCTAGGTTTATCCCTGTTACTTATGAGTCCAACAGCAACCCAGGCTTTTGATTTCCAATACATGATACTTCATTTTCTTGCTGAGATCTAAAAAACACATTTAATGTATCTTACCATCATCCTTTTTCATCTCTAAAATGGAACTAAATCTTTGTAGTCTATTTGCTTCTTGGAAGGAATTACTTCAAACTATCAGACAGACAAGAACATCAGGAAAACTTTTCACTATCTTAATGTGCATGATTAGGTGTAAGACAAAGAATGAAAAAATTCAAAGCAGAAGAAAAGATCAAGATTTAGTGATGTTGGCATAAACTGAAATTCAGAATTCCAAATTCTAGATACGAACTCTAGTGAACAATTTTGCTATCTGTGTACGGAAGGTACTGATATTATTGGAACACTAGCATAATAGATAATTGTAAGTAAATTCAGTGTCCTTTAATAGGTGAATATGTAAGCCAACTGTGGAATGTTCACATAATTAGAGAGAATGAGTTAGCTCTCTCTGTTCAATGATCAATAAAATACTTTACACAAGGAAGAAGTGAGGCAAATAAGAATGAAATAGTAATTTAAAAAGAAACTTCAATCCTAACATTCCTTAAAAACTGTGAAACTAATACTTAAAAAATTCAAGTTTTTAATATCTAGGCAGTATGTTTATTATGTTTATTAATCTTGGTGTTAAGGTTAAGAATCTTTTCATTTGTATGTGTACAAATGAGACAGCAATATTAATTAAGATGTTTCAGAGATTATTATTGCTGTTTTCTTAGCTTTTCATTAATTTAGAAAAAGAAATGAGGTAATTAAATAAAATTTGATATTGCTAGTCATTAATTCAATTTAGTTCCTTTCCCTTACTTCAATGTTTTATCTCCAAATTACTAGCAAAAACAATTTTTGTTTTCACAAAGTTTTAGACTCACCATCAGTTATATAAATAGACTACTTTTCCACATTTCTTTAGTCTTAGGTTTATGTTTCTGTATACTAGTGTAAACTTTGGATTTAGTGCTCAAGAATGTTAATTATTGTTTTGTTGTATTTAATTTAACTTGGAGTTAGACTCGGTTGTGTTAGTCCCTCTAGTCTCTCTTTTTATCTGTACTTTTAAACATTTCTATTGCTTAAAACATACTTTATTCCCATTAACTTTGTTTGCAGTAGATTTGAGACAGTTACAAATATTTAAGTTTAAATTACATCCCAAGAATTCTTTCTTTTCATTGTAAGCCGTAATGAACCCTAATTGACTTAAGGTAATTTCTTAAAAGCTAGCCTTTTTTTTTTTTTTCATAGTACAAGATTTAAATAACCACGTTAAATCTTAACTCCTTCTCTTTAATTTTTATAGTACTTCCTTATCATTATTTATCCACATGACACTCTCCCATTTAAGTTTCAGTGTAAAGAGCCTCAGATTCAGGGGCTTCCCTGAACCACCACCTGAATTAAATTCAAAATTACTCCTCTCATTTTCACACACAGTTGAGATTCTCACTTAACGCTGGATTTTCTGAGCATAAAAACAAGATCTTCTAAATGGCACAGAAATTTAATTGATACATGTATAAAAGAATTGTGAATAGCCAGTAAGCAACTTCATTTGTATAAAAGGTAAATAATGAGGTATCATATCTCCTATACATTTATTAAACATTTAAAAATATACATTGTCAGCGCTATTAAGGTATTCTCAATAATTGGAAGATGTACATTGTTAAGAACATTCTGAAAAACAATTTAGAAATCTTAAATCTTACAGTCTTAAAATGTCCATCCCCTCTTTTACTGGTTACAGAAATATACAAGGTCATTAATCAAAATAATTATAAACAATAAATCTACAAAATGCAACTCCTGAGAAAATAATTATTGGATAAATGATGGGAGGATACTGCCAGTGAATAAAAAAGTATTTAAAATTAACTTATTTTTCAACCTGTGTTTATTATTTAAGGAGAAAACACTTATGCCACCTGTTTCATAAAATAATGAATTTTCTAATTCATAATATGTGCTTAATGCTAACTCCTACTTATTAAAAAATAGTAATGATTCTGCATGTTGAATTTTTAGTAAGTGCTCCATTGAGTCGCAGAACATGATATCTGCATCCTACTGTCAGGGACAAATTTCTTCCTGCAGAATCAAAGTGACCTAGGTGCAGCTACAAGTCTAATTAAATTTTCAAAAACCTTTATCATTATCATTTAAAGGAAAAGCACAGTTTTGCTGTGACCTGTCAAGGACTCACAATGATCAGAAGAGTTCTTTCCAGAATTTCCAATTAATTCAAAATTTTATTAAAAAAAGGAAAGCATATTTACTAACCTATATGTAAATAAAAAGGCTATCATAATTTTCCTAAGATATTTATTGTGCTAATCCCATTTATATGACAACTGTCCCCTAATAGCTGATAAAAGGCTATTATTTAGGTACATTCCTTGATAAAATACAAGTAATATTAAAGTGAAAGTACAATTGACCCAAAACTCAAGTAAGATGGCTGAGTATCTTTAAAATTTCTCATGAAGAGTAAAATATTCATTACTTTCCTTAATTATAAATATAGTAAAATAGAAAAAATAACATCAAATCGAGGAATTTGCCCTTTATCTTCTCTCTCTCAAGACATAGCCCGTGTAGGCATGGCTCTTGAAAACTCAGCAGAAATGGACAACCTGAAACTCTAACAACCTCTTGACCTGCACTACCCCTTTCTACATTTTCATAAGAAGGTGATGTAATTCATTATTTCCACTGCTGTGTTCAGAGCTCTGGGCAGCATTTTTGCTATTCATTTATTCAATCTAGAGTAATCTGTGCTTAATAGAGTGCTGGAGCGTGTCAGAATGAACAATTAAATCTGATTGTTGTCATTGACAACCAACAGTTACTGCTAAAAATGTCCCAGGCAAGAATGTGAGCATTGAGGTGTTTACTTTAAATAAAGGAGAAGTTTAAATGAAGCAAGTCTGCCAGATAATGGCAATTAAATTGTATGATTAAATAGTACATTTCTCCTTGAGAATAATAGAAATAGTAGTGGAGTTTATTTTTTATTATATTTATGTCTTTCCTTACTCATTGGCACAGGAGATTAATTCTTTACCTGGCCAGGTTTTGACTGAGGGCGTGATCTGAAATTATTTGGCACACTTACTGAAGCAAGGTGGGAAGGAGTTGGGGAACAGTCACTGCTAAAATAGGAAAGAAGGAGCGTGACTTTGAAACAGACTAAAAGGACAAACTTGAACTGGGTAACTATAGTGCGAAAAATATTTTGAATAGTGATAATGAAAATGAGAGTTGATCAGGAAAATATTTTACAAAAGTGTTCCCCTTTTGCTCCAGTATCTAAAATAGGCATAATATTTATCAGTTCTCACATTTAGAATCTGTTTGTTTCAGAACAAACACATAGGGGTAAGGAGGAAGATATGTGACCCAGCAGATAAAAGCACACTTTGATGAAATCAATTCAGCTGCAGAAAAATTGTGTTTCTCCTTTTTCATCCCTTACAAGGGAACTACTAACCAAATTTCTCAATAGGCAGAGAGAATTATTTCAAGATGGAAATTTCTCAGGGTTCACATGCAAGCAGTATCCCTGAGGAATTCTTATGGGAGGGATACAAGCACCTCTCTCACTGTATTCACAAGAGAAACAAGAAGGTGCACAGGGCATTTGAGAGGCTGGTCAGGTATCACTGGCACTGCAGAGATGGCCACCCCAAGCAGCAGGCTGCCCACAAATTTGAAGGCCCAAGTGTGGACAGAGAAAGAAGTTCATTGAAGGAAAGGGGAGATAACTGGCCTCCTTGTGTCTACTGTCACAGATTTGTACCGGGTCAGGGGTGTGGGGGACCACAAGCCAAATCTGCATGCGTCCTCTAAGAAGTGATTTTTAGGAAAATTTAATGAAACATCTATCACTTCCTAATGTTCATAAAAATATAGAAGGAATGGTTTTTGTAGGAACTAATAATTTATTAGTGGGAATGTAAACTAGTACAATCTTTATGGAAATCAATATGACGATTCTTTTAAAAACCAAACACTAGAGAATCCATTTGACCCAGATTTTCCCTTTCTAGGTATCTGCCCAAAAGAGTTGAAGACACCATATTACAGTTTAACATATATATCTACTCTTTATAGCAGCACAATTCATAATAGCTAAATCGTGGAATTTTTATGTTCAGAAACAGATAAACAAATAAAGTGCAAACAATATTTATACACAATAGAGTACTACCCTGCCGTAAACACAAACCTGAGAAATTTGTAAGAAAACTGATGCACGTGGAGACTACCATAGTAAGTGAAATAAATTAGACAAGCTTAAATGTAGCATAGTTTTTCCTATATGAGAACCCAAAATGTAAAGAGAAAAATACAATATAAATAATAGGAAATAGGGAGATAAATAGTCCTCAAATTGGGAGGAGATCAAGAAATGGAGTCAGGGGTAGAAAAGGAGGGCAAACAAGAAGCCGTGTGAGTCCAAGGAGGAGAAACCAGAAGCCAATTCACCCTCCCGGTAAGCACCTTTTTTAAGTGTAAAAATACCTTTTGTTTTTAATTCTGTCCCAAAATTCTTTATCTATTGGAACTATGGGTAATATTTTTTTAATAAATGAATAATTAATTTATGATGTGTAGATATAAGCAACTATAAATTACTCCAACACTGATAACCTTAAAAGTAATTGAAATATAAGAAAAAACTCTCATAAATAATTTTAATTAATAATTTACTGGTTTTCTTAAAATTTTTTTTGACTTGTTTAATAGAATACAATTTGAGTAGCAAAGGACAATCTTTCAAGGAAAAATAATACATCTGTAAGTTAATAAATCAGAAAACAAGCAAACAAAACATTAAATATATGAAATAGTAGAAGTAAAACTAAAGGAGTCAGAGAAGGGTACTTTGGACATGCGCTTTGCATTCATCTTAGAGAAAGCATGCAATTTCAAAAATAGCATAAAACAATCCTAAAATACTAGATACTAGATTTGGGAAGTAGGAAGAAGTTATATAAAATGAACATGTTACAGTTATACTGCTGTAAAAAATAAACTTTTGGAGTTCTCAGAATGTACCAGATCCATGTTAATTAGTCAATGTGGAGCATATTCCCCAGCCAAAATAAAAATTATCCTCCAGATACCACAACTTCCACTCTGAGATGGACTCTCTGGACAGCTGAAGGTACTTGCTCACCCTGGAAACTGTTTCAGTAACAGATTTTCAGTCTAAGTATTCAGGAAACATGTGCAGTTTTATCACAGAGAATCTGCTTGTCTCTAACTACAAGGGTGAGTACTGTATTTGTAAAGAAAAACAGAAAGTGAAAAGCATTTGTAAAAAAAAAATTAGAAGTATGTCAGACAGGATCCCAGTTTAAAGCACAAAGCAGGCTCAGATGGGATTCCCCAAAGGAGCTTCTTCATGAGGGCACTGTTTGTCACATATAATAAGCCTCAGGGACCCACATGTACTAAGTTGATATTTATTAACACTAGTGACCTGCTGGAATAAAAGCAGGCAATGTATTACTGGAGTCTGTGTTACAGTTAGGTGTCAAGGCTGCTGACATTACTAAGTCTGAATTCAGTTAGAGGTGAGGTGGGAGGAACTTGTACCCTGATCTCTGTGTCGCCCATTCTCTATTCTCTGTGGGGCTTCCCATCTGCCCAGCAGAACCAAATCCAAAGGAAAGAAAGTCTGGTTGATATCTTCTTCTGTGATCACCTAAAGACACAGGTGAGAGGAACTTGAAGAATGGATTTCCAAAACAAGGCTAAATAACCTTCACCAAAGTAAGGGATGCTTTTCATGAATTATAGTCATACTTAGTACTCAACTGCTTTGAATTTTTTAAATTTGGTACTTAATGCATGTAACACAAAAGTTTTGTCCAGGCACTTTTAGTTTATTTGATTCTCCATGCACAAACTAGAACTTGCAGATGTTGATTGACACCTGACTGGCTAGCCTTTCCAGTCAAAACAGCTTATTTGATGGTCTTTGCATCTCCCAAAACTGGATTAATAAAGATTAGTAATTATTCCCAAGAGAACTCTGTATGTATACTTATAGGCAGTACTTACAGTTATTACAAACTTTCAGCATTTTCTGAATAAAACAGGTTGAGACTTAAATTCAAGTTCAAACTCTGCCCTGGATTTGCTGACCATAACAAGACCTAGGGGTGTAGAAAGCTATTAACCAGTCTTTGAGATCATCTCTTCCTCCCTGTGCTGTAACCCATGGAATTTTTTATGTATCTTTTCATTTTATGTGTAAGAGTTTATTTGGATAGACATGATATTCATAAAATGAACTGTATTATCTCCAGGACAGTGCACGTACAGTCTCCAGACTTTCTGATGGTGCTTAGCAGCTGATGTGAAGTTTATAATGAGAAAGTATCGTATAAATGTTTGCATGCATTTGTCTACAAAGGTCATGGATTCTGACTTGAACGTACTTTGGAAACTGAAGGACTAATCCAAGGTTGATTTGTTGAAGCACAAAGCTCAGTTTGGACTTCAGGAAGCTGGGATCTATTTCCAACACACCCATTAATGGTGCCTTTTGAAATTTTTTTTCAATTTCCAAATAATGTTTCAAAGGTAATTTGGGTTGAAGTTAGGAGCAGTCAAGCACAGCAGAGTGTTTCCGTTCACATAGTTTTCTATTCATCTACAAATGCCTTTGGTCTGCAATTTCCCTTTGGAAATGAATGCAATTTACTTTGATAAACTGAAAATTCCAGCCTCCTGCTGCTCTTTTCGGGGAAAGTATGAGGCTCCTACACAAATGCACAAACAGAGCTGCAGCTTGTCAAAAGTACTAACATTTGAAAAATTAGAATTATAGTTATTGGATACATCTATTTTAAGGGCTCCAGGGAAAATAATCTCCTATCACTATTTAACTCAAAGATTTTAATGTCTCAGTTCAGGTGCTCCAGGTTACCGTGCCATGTCAAATATATCTTGAAGGAAGAGGAATAGAGGACCTGGGGAAAGGCTGAAGAGAATAAACAACAGCCTACACCTGGGGACTGTGGAAAGTAATTCATGGCAAAGGATGTCACGCAGGACCTAAGCAGTACTTTGACATCCCTGAAATAGCACAGAATAAAGGATGAGACGTTGGCAATGGTGTGAACATTTTTCATGCTCATCTCTTTTTATGTGTATTTCTTTGATAATTTCTTTTAGAAATGTACAGATTTTTAGTACATTTTACTACTTAATAGTGAATCATTAAATACTAAAAATGTTTTCACCTAAGCTCCTGAGATACTTTTTTTCTGTTTGTTATCTTTTGCTATAAGAAGTAAGAAGAAGCACATTCAGAAAAATGTTAAACACCTGTTGGTACATTGTATTTTAAAAGGCACTCTTAATGTTAAACGTAAGTTCAAAATCTTCACCAGTAGGAGACTTCTAGTTAACAAGAATTGAAAGATGTTATTTCTCACCCTATGAAGCTTATTAAAATCTATAAAAGTAATAACATACTATGCAGAAAAAAGATCCAGCTTTATCACAACAAGCATGAGTCCCCACTCTAACTTTCACATGTTAAGAATATTTGTAAAATATATTGGGGACAAATGAAGTTGAAGTCTGAAAGTTAGTCCTTGGGCAAGTTTTAGATCTCCATAAGCAGGAAATTTTGATGATCAAGTAGCCATGCAAAAAGGTAAGGCTATGTAAGGGATGCAAGTGATAAATGGGTCACATGCATAGGAAGCACCCTGTGTTAAAACAAGGGGAGATGCAAGAGGAAACAGTTTGTCTGTTTTTCTCTCCCTCCCTTCTGGTTGATAAACTGCTAGGAGTGAATGGGAAAGAAGACGTTTAGAAAGGAGCAGAAATTACAAGATCCTGACAGAGAGAGCTTGCATCTTTAAAGGGGGTAGTGTAGCCATCCAGGTCCATGTGCCATCTCCCCTAAAGAGCTGTGTCTGGAGTAGAAGACAGTACTCCTCCCCACCCTGCTCTGCAGACAGAACCTTCCCATCGATACCTTCCCATGATCTGCCTCTATCAATTCATCTGTGTTATCAAATCTTCTTCCTTTAGACTAGACTTTCATTTGGTTTTTTGAGAATCTTGTCTTGATTTTTTTAAAATTTTGTAATAGTTAAGTTTTTAAGCACTGATCATTCAATTTTAAAATAAAATGTCAAATAGATAACTAAAGGTATCCACTTTAATAAAATATCTAACAAATGAATGATTTAAGAAGATAGAATTATTGATACCAGAAGGCATTTTTAATCAGAATGCTTCGATTACTAACATGTGTATATATGTGTTTCTGTATCTTCATGTAAACACAGGCACACACACAAACACACACATACACACATACAGGTATATTTACATAGAAGCAGAAACAGAAACAGATTTCTCTTCCCCTGTAGTGTTTTCAGCCAGTGGTACTGAATACTTTCTGTGCTTACCTTACCTGGATTATTCCTGAGTCTCAAATTCGGATCCCCCTCAGAGCTGTCTCCATCTGGATCAAGAGTCTTCACCAGCAATCACAGAGCTTTCTGAGCTTTTGCTCTTTCTGTGTGAAGGAATCCTATATCCAAGTAGCTCCAGATTGTTAGGTTAGTTGCATTATTGCTGCACTCAGATGTTAGCCATCCCATTTCAGAGTAGGAGACTCCATCATCATCACTTATCATTTCAGACCCAGTAACGAGGAAGGGTGTCACCCCATTTACCCCAATCACTGTGTGTCATAGCTGCCTTCACCTTTTCTTCATTTACAGAATCTAAAGGAAGAGAATGGGAGAATGAGTCGCCATTGCTGAGTGCTTCTGATGTGGTTACCATTATTAAGCAATGCACCTTTATCTTAGAGAAATATAGTCAGAGTCTCTTAGAGATATGCATCATTATCCTCATTTTAAATAGTTAAATGATGGTTGCATGAAGTCCTAAATACACAGAGTGGGCCGGAGATGCTAGTTAGTCCCCTGAATGCCTCCTGTGCTCCCCCAACAGAGGGCATCTGGTCTAACCCTTTACCTTATATGTCAGGATGGTGGGGCTTAGAGTAAACACAGTGCCCCTGCATGTGTCCATTGTCAATTAGGACTGACACAGAACCATCTTTCCACTCCTGTTGTCAGTGCCTTTTCACTTTCCAGCTTGCCAACACCCCTAGCAGGCAAAATGAGGGTCAACCTCAAAAAGTAGTCCATGGGAGAACAAGTGCTTTAATGGACCCAAGAGACTCCCCTGGTGTTGGTGTCTCATCCACTCTTCCTCAGACTACTGCTCTGTCTTTTTAGTCTGTGGCTCACCCATATCCTTCCTGATCTACATGATTCCCCACATGGAGAACATCAGTCACCACAGTTTATTTTGAAGATCATACTTGCGCTATCCAAGAACTGGAAAACAGGAAGAAGCAGCATTGTCTCATAGCCTAGCTCACAAAATACTATAAAATCGAGTCCAAATCCAAATTATGGAGCATATGCAAGCACTTGCTAGCAAGCATGCAACCTCAATGAAATGTCAGTGTTCTGTTTTGAAGATCTTAAAAGAACTCACCTGAAAGTTCTCCAAAAGAACAAACTAGGCATTGAAACTTATTTGAAATTTCAGTAAGTTTCACAACAGAAGACTTGAACTTGATGCATACTGAAACAACTATCTGAAGGTAGGGAAATGAAGTGGTGGGGAGATGTCCCAGTTACAGCCTCCCTCATGGCAAGCAGCTTCTGCCTCCCAGTGCTCATGATGTCAGCATCATTCACCTCAGAACTCACTTGTGCAGTACACAGTTATATGATGACCGTAGTGACAATGCTGTTTCAGCAAGGGTTTGCCTTGTACTGTCATTATTCTCTAAATGATGTTCCTGTCACCATTTTCTTAGCATTTACTTTGCATCAGGTATTATAAGTAATCTAGTGATTATTTAAAGCATACTAAAACGTATGTCTAGGTTACATGCAAATGCTACCTCATTTTACATAAAAATGTTAATCAACTAGAGATTCTGGTATCTCTGGGCAGTGGAGAGGGAGAGTGACCTAAAGCAAGTCCCTCAGGAGTGCTCAGAAAGAACCATGCTTATAATAGCCACCCCTGCATGTTAGGGCTTGTTCTTTCTGTTTTGTTTAGTTTCTTTTAAAGCTAGCAATCTCTCTGTCATAAAACTCAGACAAACTAATGTATTTATCCTCATGTGGTGTGAGCTGCAGTAATGTAAAGTAAATTGGTACTTACAGTCTGAGTCACCACTTTCCTCCACTTATGGTCAGTATTGCTTATTTAACTGCCTCCTGTCTATGTTGTTTCTAGGATACTCCTCTAACCCAACCTGCAGTAAAAGTGTATTCTCCACACCCTGCATGCTCCTACCTGCCCCAAGCCTAGACCCTGGAGGCCTAGGATCATGGTTCTGGAGGCTCTGACTCTGCTTGGTCTTACATTTTCCAAACTCTGTTGTTTGCTCCTCCTTGGCACTCATCCTGTGCATCCCAGGTGTCTATTTTTCTACATGAATTGAGAAATGGACTTAAATCAGGTCTCTAACACTCTAGTGTCATGATAGAAGATGACTATGAACCTGGGTGAGCACCTGCTCTGAATAGAAACTATTCAGTATTCGAAAATGTCTAAATAGCAGCCAGAAAATGTCATTCTTCAAGACTATCCAGCTCTTAAAGTTGAGCTGAAGGATTGACCAGTTAAGTGAATGGGAGAGCAGGGAGTGAAAGGGAAGAACCATGTTTGAAAAGTGAAGTCTTAAGACAGTGGAGTGGCTCATCCTCCACTTGGGGAGCCTAGTTTTCAAAACCTTCAGATTTTCAAAAGGTGTATATCATGTTAATCCTAAACATAAAACGTCATTCCTCTACAAATGTTTTTGACAATTTTAATTTCAAAATAATATTGTGTAAGCACAATATTGCTGTTTACCTTCATCCCTTAGGAGGACTGGTCTGTTGGGATTTTTAGTGAAACTTAATTGAGTGTGAAGTGTCGAGACACCCTACATACAAGAGAAAATCTATGAAATTCTCTATTTAGACAATAAAATATTTCACAAGTCATTCAATGAGAATAATTTTATATAAAATCCTTTGGCATTTACTAAGAAGCTATTTGATAGAAGTCAAAAGAGAAGGTATTTTGCCTATGATATCTAGTTTCATCTTTTATTAGAGTCACTTCCTATCAGTGGGACACAACATTTGACATCCACAAGTTAAAGGCACAGTGATTTCCTGTGGCTCATGCTTTAGTCTGTAGTTGGTCAGCACCAAGGCAAGAAGGGCATAGGAAAGGTTCTGCTGGAAGAAAGTTCTTCGTGTTATAGCCAGGAAGCAGAGCTGGAAAGGAGAACCAGGTTTGCCCTTAGAGATCATACCCCAGAGACCCACTCGCCTAGAATCAGCCTCTACGCTTAACAGCATGTGAGCTGAAGAATCCCATAATCCAGGCAGCTTCTACACGTGTGAGGCTTTTAGGGGGTAATTTAAAACCAAACCCTGGCATGCCATCTCCGGCTTCCAAAACACTGATTTCTGTCTTGTTTTTGCAAAATAAATTTTGTTATTCTCTAAGAGTTGCTAAAGTTTTAACAGTTCCAGTATTTCTGAAAAGTCCAAATCCAATGTCTCCTAAGACTCAGGGCAAACTCTTAGCTGTGAGTCCTTGTTAAAATAAAAAACAAAGTTCCATATATTTGATATGGATAAAGTATGCCATATGATAAACTTTCCCATTTTACAGGGGAGATGTAGGGGATAGAAAAGAATGGGAAAAAGTAAAACTGAAACCCAGCAGGGCACACATAAATTTTGTAGATCTATGTCCAGCACCTGGAGTGTCTCAAGTACTGAACCAGATCTACAACAAAAGTTGGGAATGGCATTTATATTATGTTCTTTTGATTGGAGACATCGTTTTCATACTGGGAGCCAGAATAAATGGTATTTCGCTTATTTGCTTACTTTAATGTGAGCCTATCAAACTGTCAATGTGTTTCCCAAAGACTGAAAAAAAAAAAAACAAGGAATTTTCATTCAAAATTGATGGGATGACCAGCTTTCCTACTCCAAGGCAGCAAACAACATTGCAAAGGGAGGAAAAGTCAGAGCTGTGACTCTGTACTGGATTATCTGTGGTTTATTTTCAGGCATCCATGAAAAACATGTTTTAGGGTGGCCACACCTTTCCTAAACATCTAAATTATTGCTATACACTGGTCAAAAGAGCTTTTGAGGTGTCTGTTCATGATTTTATCTTATCTAGTGGTGAAGTAGAGAATATACATAACAGAGTTCCTGATGTTTTCGAGGAGAATTACCATGTTGCATGAATCCATAAAGAGAGAATTTGATTATAGATTAGAGGAACTGAGTTCTATCTCAAATTCTTCTCACTAGTACACATTTTTCTCTGTTAAAAAGTAATGGATTTGATAACCAAAAAAGCTATACTGGCTGAAACAATATGTACAATTTACCTGTTAAGTTGCATGGATGACAATATCACTCTTTTTTATTAGTGCATGATACCTGTGATAAATTGTTCTCAATAGATACAAATATTCCAACGAATCAGTGCCCAATGGCAAGTATTAATAACACTGGAACTGAAGGAAATCTCCATTATCCTCCTAGCTTTGCTTGCTTTTGTTTAGTTGCTTTTATCTCCAATTTTAGAGGTCACATAGATAAGCAGTGTGCTCCCCTTAGCTTTGCTATAGATCATACTGCTGATGTATGAATTGTAATAATGGTTACCTAAGTTGCTTTTCAGGAACTTGGAGGATGCTTTTATCTAGCTCAAACCAGATTCAATCACCAATACTTCACTTCGGCTATGCCTAAATCTGATACATGATCTTTGACAACAAAAGGCCACAAGTATACTCTGGTAGCAGGCTAACATCATTTCTGAACATGAGCTCTATGAAAAGCCAGGAAGCTTATCTACATGTACAGGCCACTGGTAATTCAGTTTTCCCTCTTCCAATCATCTTTCTGTATTCCTTACCCTCAGACCACATTTTTCTAACCTCATCAATGCCCTATCCTCAAGGTGAACTTAAGCTTTGTTCCCTCTTCATCATATTCATCTGTGTATAGAATAAACTCTTCTGCAAAACTTGTGTGTAACATACTACATGGTGTGCAAAACTGGTATGCTTGATTCCAACACTATGTGATAAAAAGAACATGGCTGTATCTTCTCCTGTGGTTCATTTATTCTGTAGAAGTCACAGTGATCTTAAAATATGCATCCATTTAAAATACAGCAGGTACACACATGGCTACTTAAACGGTAAGGCTTTTTTGAGGGGGTTTTAACAGTCATTATTCATATATATTTATGTTACTAAGACACGCTCACACCTTACATCTTCTTTCCTCACCACGCCAAATGCTGAAAGTTTGCAAACTTTGTCTATACTCTCCCCTCAAGTATTTTCTGCAATGTGTGGGTGATTTTTGCTCCTTAATCCCCATTGCTAGTATGCTCCTTTGAGTGTCCGCTAACCTTTCAGGACTCCATTTAAAATCATCTACTCCAGGATGGGTCTCCTCATCCTAGGCCAGATGAAGTTTATCCTTTCCAGGGACAGTGAGGCATAATCAGATGCAAAGCTCAGTCCCTATGCTTTGTGTATTTATTTTAGGTTTTCCCTCTGTACTGGAAGTGACTCAAGGACAGTGAATATGGTTGCTTTAGTCTTGTCCATTGGTTTATTTCTTTTTACATTGGGACCTAGTTATCTCTCTCTTGCACATGCAATAGACTCAAAGTAATGCATTTTGAATGAATAAAGGAGGGATGCATTAAAGAACTTATAGCCTAATGCTGTGAAAATAAGAAAAATTTCAGAGTTTTGATATCAAATACTTCTTTCTTTTTTTTTTTTTTTTTTTTTTTTTTTTTTTTTTTTTGGTCTTTTTATTGGTACCAGGGATTGAATTCACGACTGCCTGCTTACAAGGCAGGTACTTATGCCGCTGAGCTAAATACCCAGCCCCCACAGAAAACTTCTTAACACAGATAAATATTTGACATACAGCTAAGTGAAGAATATAGAAATCCAAATAACCATGACCAAAATAAATCAGTACCAAAGGATATAATAATCAAGATTACAGAAATTCAGCACAAAAGCAGAATATTAAAAGTGGGTAGAGAAGAGAAACAAATCACCTATACGGAAAGCCCAGTAGAAGCACGGCTGACTTCCTAAAACAAACCCTCAAATCAAGAAGAACTTGGATTGAGGTATTTTAAGCCCTAAAAGAAAGCACTCTCCAACACAGAATGGCATGCACTGCAAAACTATATTTAAAAATTAATGGAGAAATAAGAACAACTGAAGAAATTCATGACCAGCAAATCACCTACAAAATGCTCTGAAGGACATTTTAGAAAGAGAAAACAAAGACCACAATTGCAAGAATATCAATAGAAAGAGGTCACAGAAGGGGCAAGCAATTAAGCAAAGAGGAAAGATAGTTAACGAACAACAGGAATATCATATGAAAAGAATATGTTGATATGTATCAGTTATAAACATCAATGTTAATGGTCTCAACTCACCAATCAAATGAAACAGACTGGTAGAATGAATCAAGAAACAAGATCTAACAATATTTTACATACAAGAAACTCCTGTAATTCATGAAGAATGGAATTCATTAAAGTATGGAAATTCATGAAAGTAATTGATTAAAGGATAGAAATAATATTTCATTGAAAGGAACCTAGAAAAATGCAGGGGTAGCTGTCTTATTTGTAGACAATGTGACCTTCATGTCAAGACTGATCAGGAGTCCAAGAAAGTTACTATATACTTGTTAAGGGAAAATATCAAGAAAAAGAAATAACAACCATAAATATATGCGCACCAAATTCAAGTAAACTCAGTGACATAAAACATGTATTAAAAGACATTAAAAATCAAAAAGTGCTAACAATTTCAACGGGGGACTTTAGTATTCCACTGTCACAAGTATCAACCAATTAGAGTCAACAAAGAAAAAGTCAACCAAGAAATTTCAGAATATAACCAATCCTGCAAACCAATGGACTTAGGAGCTTCCTACAGTGTTCCACTCCGCAACAGAAAAATACATTCTTCTCAGCTTTGCATGGGATGTTCTCCAAAATAGAACACATACAAGCCCATATAACATGATTCAGTAAATGCAAAGTAACTGAAATTATCCCAAGTATATTATCCGATTATAGTACAATGAGTAGGGAAATCAATGGCAAAAGCAACCACAGAAACTCCATAAACACATGGAAAATAAATAAAATCCTCCTGAACAACCAATTCATCTCAGAGGTGATTAAAGTAGAAATTAAATAGTGTGTACGATTAAATGATAATGTTGATTCAGCATACCAGAACCTATGGGATGCAATGAAAGCCATCCTAAGTGGGAAATGTTTAGTGATGAATTTTCACATCAGGAAAACAGAATGAGTTAAAAAAAAAAGTTTAATGTTGGAATTCAAGCTTCTAGAAAAAGGAAGAACAATTCAAACTGAAAGCTTGAATTAAGGAGGAAATTATAAGGATGCGAGCAAAAATTAACACAATTGAAACTAAGGAAACAATACAAAGAATCAATGAATCAAAGAATTGGTTCTTTGAAGGATTAAATAAAATTGGTAAACCTATGTCAACTTTATCAAAAACAGGAAAGACACAAATTCACGTCATTAGGAATGAAAAGGGTATAATCACAATGGATATTGCAGGAATCCAGAATATTATCAAAATGTACTTAGGAACCTGTACTCTAATAAGTTAAAACAGAAAAGATGGACAGAAGCCTAAGTACATATGGATTACCAAAACTAAATCAAGAATGCATAAATATTCTAAATAATCCAATATCAATCAATGAATTGAAAACATGACCTAAAATCTTTAATTTTAATTTAACAAAAAATTTCAAGTCTTACTGAACTGTAGAAACAATTTAGTGAAGATCTAATACCACTAATGCTGAAATTCTTTAATGAAATTAAAAAAGAAACAATACTCCCAAAATTATTCCTGAAAACAAGTGTTACCCAATACCAAAATCATAGAATGACCCAACCAAAAAAGAAAATTATTGGCCATTCTGCTTAATGCAAATAGCTACAAAAATCCTCCCTAAGATACTGACACACAGAATATAGCAAATCATCAAGAAGATAATATACAATGATCAACCTTGATTAATCTCAAAGATGCAGGGATTGTTTAATATGTGAAATCAATAAAGGTATCACAGCATATTAACAGAGCCAAAACTAGAAATCATGATTGTATTAATAGATACAGAAAAAGGATTTGACAAAGTCTAATACCCATTTGTGAAAAAAATCCTGCATATATTTGGGATTGATAGTCTTTCTCTCAATCTGATAAAAGCTGTGTACTATAAAAGAACAGTCAACATCTTAGCAAAGGACCAAAAACTGAAACCTTTTACTGTAAGATAAGGAAAAAGACAAGGATTGCTACTATCATCCCTATTCCATATAAAAACATGAGTTAGAGCAATTAGATAAAAGAGAAAAATAAACTGTGTAAGAATAGGCAAAGAAGAAATTAAGTTATCATTATTTGTAGATAATATGATACTCTACATAGAAAACCATAAAAACTACCAAAAGTTTCCTAGATTTAATAATGAAATTCAGTAGTGTAGCTACATACAAAATCAGCACTCAGCAATCTATAGCATTCCTGTACACAACCAACAAACTCACCGAGAGAGAAATTAGGGAAACAGTGTCTTCCACAATAACATCCTCCAAAATGAAATATATAGAAATGAATCTAACAAGGAATGTAAAATATCTGTGCATTTAAAATTACAGTATTTTGAAAAAGGAAAGTGAATAGGATATCAGAAGCAGGAAAAAAAATTCCCTTGACCTTGTAGAAAGAATGAGTATAGTAAAAATGGCCTTACTTCCAAAATGGTTATATAGATTTAATGCAATCCCAGTCAAAATATCATTTGTATACCCTCACAGATTTATAGAAACTATTCCCAAAATTCACTTGTACTAGAAGAGACATAGAATGACAAAAACAATTCTGGGCTACAAAGTCAAGGCAAAGGGATCACATTTCCTGACTGAAACTACTATGATAAAAACAGCAAGGTTCTGAAAAAAACAAAAACAAACAAACAAACAAAAAAACCTGAGGATCAATGGAACAGATTAAAAGACCCAGACACTACTCCTAAAAAACTCAGCCACTTTATCTTTGATAAAGGGACCAAACATGTTCACTAGAAGAAGAGTAACCTCTTTAATAAATGATGTTGGGAAAACAGGCTTTTCACATGCCAAAGACTAAGTATAGTCTCATGTCTATCACTGTGCACTAAAATAAAATTGAAATGGATCCAAGATGTAAATATTAAGACAGAAACACTAAAACTCTCTGCTGAAAGAGAAAATAAGCAGAACACTTGAAGACATGGATTTAGGCAGAGACTTCATAGGCAAAACCCTGATAGCATGGGAAATAATGAAAGAATCAACAACCAGAATCTCATCCTATTATAAAGCTTTTTTGCACAGCAAAAGAAATCTCCAACAGAGTTCAAAAACATTCCCCCGGGTGGGAAGAAATTTGAGCTAGGTGTCCCTCAGACCAAGGACATACTAGAACATATAAAGAAATGATAAAATTAGACATCCCCCCAAATTTAAAGATCCAGTCTCTAAATGGATATGTGATGTGAATGCGTGCTTCACAGAGGAAGAAGTAAAAATGGCAAATATATATACGAAAAGGGTTCAGTATCACTGGTCATTCAAAACATGCAAATTAAAACAATCTGAGATTCTATCTCACTCCCTAGAGCTCCTCCAGCTGTTGTTACTGGTTGACTTCAAGAAAAATTAAGACAGAAACACTAAATCTGCTGAAAGAGAATAGGAAAAACTCTTGAAGAGACGACTCTACAGTTAAGGCAAAAGTAAAAGAGAACAACCGGTAACAAACGCTGGAAGGGCTGGAGGGGAAAAAGAATGCTTCTCCCCCACTGGAAGGAATTTGGAATCATGAGTACTGTGGAAATCAGTGTGGAGATTCCTATAAAAAAACTACTGATCCAGCTATTCCCTGCCAGGTATCTTCCCAGAAGAATTAAAAACATTACATCGTTGCAATAAATGTCCACACAAGTTTTTAGCAGCGCAGTTTCTGGCAGACAATCAACCAAGGAATGGATAAAAACAGGTGTGAGGTTTTTGTTGTTGCTGTTGTTCAGCCATAAAGAAGGATATGCTTGAGACACTTCCAGTAAATAGATGTATCTTAAAGCCATACTCTTGTGAAATAAATTGTATACATATGTGGAAATACAGCATTGTCTCTCTACTGTGAGAAACTGAATAGTAAATAAGGGCCAAAATGCACGATAGATATTGTGAAATAGGAAAAAAAAATCACTCAAAAGGAAAGAGTAATTAAAAGAGGGGAGGAAGAGAAAATGTAACAAAATTATAGAAAAGGAAAAAACAGAAGCAAAACTTTGTAAATAGGGAAGGCAAAAGGGATTTAAAGGAAGGGAGAGTACTTTGGAAAAAAGAATCAAAATATATCATGTGCCATTTCAAATTCTCTATAATGAATATTATCATTATGTATGTCTAAATTGTACCCAAAAAAATTGAAGAAAATACCATGTTATCATTAAATAATATCATAACATAATATCCTTATAAATTATAAGTCATAAATTATGATATTATTTTAGTATCACTAAAAGCAGCATCTGCCATTCAGAGCACAAAACTGAATATAAGAAGTCAGAAAAACTTGACATCAATTGAGTAGTAAAGAACAAATATTTATTAAAGTGCTTGATGTTTTTGCCCAAAAACTACAAATGAAACAAACAGAAAAGACTAAGCTATTCTCCTCAAGGAGAACTAAAAACTGACAATATAGATGGAAACAGAAATATGGTATTAGCCACGTCATTCATAATTCTAGTACTATAAACTGCAGAGAAACACAAATTTTGAGCCTGATTAAACATCTCCTTGTTGATGGGCACATTGTTTTCCTTTTCCCTCAACTAGAGTTGAATTAAGTGTATCTATCAGTTCATGGCACACAATTATCGTCAGTATATGTTAGACTTCATTCTCTTCTGCTGTCTTTTCACACATCCTGCCTTTCAATCTTGCTCCATATTCCATGGACACAAAATCAAATATGTTTTCTGAGTATCCTTGGAGATATAAATATATACATATATAGATGAATGTTTATATATATATATATATATGAAAATATAGTGCTGATTTTCAATATATGCTTCCAAGTTATGTGCATGTTATTATGATATGGAGCTTGTCTGTTTATGTGTGCATAATGCTATACGTTTAAATCATCTTCACACTTTTCTATATACACCTGTACAATACATCCTATACACTGTTACTAAGGATTTAGTTCAGTGAAGCTAGCCATCATATTTTATGCATTTAGAGATGAGCGTAGGAAATCCATACAACCAGCAACTACCGCAAACAATGATGAAAGAATTAGCTTCACTCAGGTTTTTTTTTACGCATCTCCTTAGACTATGAATCAGGGGATAGAGTTGATGGGGAATAGGATGTGCACATATTTGATGAAACTTCCGCCAACCGCTCCTTGGATCCCCCACATCAGCTTGCATCCATGCTTCACCCCTGCAACCACAGCACCACTGAGTGGAAATCAGGTCTCCATGGATGTCTAAAATGTACCTTCACATATTTATAAAGTGATAATACAGGTTAATATTGGTAAAGTTGAGTATTTTTCATATACTTCAAATATTTAAGTATGTTCTTAGGATTTACCTGTGTTGCTGATGATTATTAAAAGTTCAGTGTTCAAGAGAATAATCCTTAATTGGTTTTAGTTGTTGCAAATACCTCTTTGCAGTCTTCTCTATTTCCTAACATCATCTATACCTTCACCCTGTGATGAAATGTTTATTATTTATGTAAAAAGAAAAACCCTCTGTCTTTCTTACAGTTTTTGGCTTAGGGAACTGAGATAATCTCCTGTTTCTTACCTTCAAATCAAGGTATTTTATCTCTTTAGCATTACAGTTTAAGATCTGTAAGTACACTCCATATTTCACATTTATATACTAAATGAGAAAAAAACCAAACTTCTTTGTTTTCTGTTAAATGGTGTTTATCGTTCACATTTCTCCTGCTGCACTGGCATATTAGTTATGTCATACATTGTCTCAGTTACTTTCTTTGTTGCTGAGACAAAATATCTGGCATGCAAAGTTAAAGGAGAAAAAGTTTATTTGACTCACGGTTTGTAAAGTTTTCTTCCCATAGTTGACTGGCTCCAAGGCAGAGTGCCATGACAGAGTGGTACAACAGACAACTAGCTCATGACAAGCAGGCAGGTGAGAACATATTAGCTCTCTTTCTGCCTGTTATACTTTATGCAGGCTATCTGCCCTAGTGCTAGTGTACACTCACGTCATTAATCTTAGCCAGATCTATGCCAACCCAATCAGTAGACAGATTCAGTAGTCACACACTCTTGATTTTAGCACCACACAATCTGTATCCAGCTGTCTCTGAAAATTCTACCCCAATAACTGCATGACATTTTGGGGTGATATCTAGACACAAGGTTGTATCTAGATGTGCACCTAAAGCCTCATGTGGTCCCAGGTGGGGAGTTGTGAGGGTGGCTGGATTAGGGTTGTGAATGTGGATTAAGGATGTGATGCTGGGATTACAGGTACCCCACCCTGGATATCAGTGGCACCAATTAATAGGCTTAAGACATGGATAAAGCATAAATGGACAGAGGAAAGGCACATTTGCTGCTGTTGCTTGCTGTATTGCTGTTTCCGATCTGCTTCCATGAACTTTTCTTCTCTGTGCACCCCTCCTCTATGCCATCTTGCCTTGGAGCCATCTGACTATGGACTGAAACCTCTACGAATTGTGACCTGAAATAAATATTTCCTCTGTTAACTTTGGACATTGAGCATTTTGCAGCAGGACTGAGAAAAGTAAGAAAGTATAACACATCTACAATAAATTTATGATTACATTTCTGAGATTTCTATCCCTTTCAGTCAATTTTGAATCAGTAGTTGTATTGGACACACTCTCCAATAGTAACTTTATTTTATTGCATTTTAATAAATAACTATCCCTTGAAAACTTGTTGAATTTATTGGCTAATTTTCCAATGAACATTTTATTACTTTAATTCTATTGAATGTATCATGCATTTTATTTCAGTGATAATTTTTGGCATTTCATGTTTACACAGACATTTATTATTTTATCAAAGTTCTCAAGTGTATTAATATATAAAAACTTGGAATGTTTTAACACTTTAAAAGTCCATTTGGTGCCTTATTTAATTACCTAAAATAAAATTTTAATATTTTATTTTTTATTTCCATTTGTATTACATTCTGACTAGAGAACATTCTACAAGATTTGAGTTTTCTTTTTATTTCTTATATTAATACATTTGCATTATATAATGGTTATATTTGTTATGGGGACTTGGTATGTGTATATAACACACCTTAATGTTTTTTTCATCTTTGCTCTTACCGATTCGTGCTCTCATTCCCACTTGCAAATGTTCTACTTCCATTATTCTTTTTCAATAATTTTTCTATCCATATTTTATTCCCACCCTCCTTCCTTCTCTTGTTCTTCTCCCCATATGAAAAGATCTTTCTATTCTTATTATATTGTATTTTCTTTTTTATTTATATTTTGAGTTTCCAATATGAGAGAAACCTTACAGTATTTAAGCACATTTATTTAATTTATTTTACTTAGCATTAGGGTCTCGATGTGCATCCATTTATCTACAAATGGATAATTATATGAAGAGTACTACCTCATCATATATAAATATCATATGTTCTCTATCCACTTATCTGTTGATGAACTTATGGGTTATTTCCAAGACTTAAATATTATTAATTGTGCTACTATAAACATTGTATTTTTTTTAAAAAAAATTTATTTTGAATGTAGTAAAAATACAACAGAACAAAGCCAATTGAGACAACATAGTGCAAGTGGTACAGAACTCAAAGCAGGATGCTGGGATAGTAGTAATAGGTGCTATAGTAATCTCACTATCTTCACAATAGTTGTCCAGTCAATTAGATATAACAAAATCAAACCAATAGCAGAACATTATAAAACCAGTTGAAGTATAATTGAATAGAGCAAAAAATCATTACAAAACATAGCAGTGAAATTTAACTTTTGCCTTCAAACAGAACATAGAAGGAAATCCCTAATATTTGTTATATTGCATATGGTCATCCTCCCAAGAGATGCTCAGAACTCTGTCGCCAGTGGCTGACGGCGGGGGAGTGGGGGGGGGGGCATGTTTAATTCTCAGCCCAAACGTTGGTAGGCTCATGGGGACAGCTGACTGATTCTCCTCCTGGCCCGGGCCAGGGGCACTTACTAAGAGGGCAGATAAATTGCCTTCTTGTGTAGCTGCTTAAGTCCCAACATGGCCGGGTCTCCAGTAGCTGCTGATTCTCTTCCCAGCGGCACCAGGGGCACTTACCAAGAGGGTGGGCATTGGATTTTTATGTATGTCTTTAACTCTCTTGGAAAGATACCTAGAAGAGAAATAGATGACTTTGAGTCTTTGATATTTATGAAACTTCAATTATGGCTGATATGTGGTAATTTTTGAACCTATAAATACAAACTACTTGTGTCTAGCAGTTGCTATTGTCAACACATGTACGTAAAAGTTGTCATTTATTAATTGGGTCAGTGCAATGTTGTATTATAAGAATCACATATTTGGCATTTGTCCCTAGCATAGAGTTTCTAAAATTCTTGAAATTTAAGCAGATAACTGTTATAGTTTGTGTCCAAGATATTCACCAAAGTTTGCTCGGGTAGAGCTTTTGTGAAAGGCTGTATAGTGTTACTGTGGTGCTGAATTAAAGGTATATAATAATTGAATTACACTAATTGGATTAGCATAGTTCTGGATGTGGGTGATGAGAAGGCCCACCCTGGGTGTGCGTGGCACCAGCTAATAAGCTTGCACCCTGGACAGGACAAAAAGGAAAGGAAGGCTCACTACTTGCTGCCTTCTGATCCCTTGTCATGTACTGTTTCTCCTCTACCATTCTCTTTCGCCTGTTGCCCAGTCTTGGTGTCAGATTATGTTGCCCTGTCTTAGTGTCAGATTATGCACTGGAAGCTCTTGAAACTGTGAGCTAAAATAAACCTTTCCTCTCTTAACTTGGTGCTGTCGAGATTTGTATAGCAGCAATGAGGAAAGTAACTAGGACAATAATAGTGGTACAGACATCTTTTTTCAGTAATTTGTTTTTTATCCGTATTTCCTGAAACCCTAGTATCCAGAACAAGGAAGCTGGGTGACTCATCTTGTGTTATGCATAACAATCCCATTTCAATCACACTCAGGTTTATGTTTATCAGATGGTCCCTGGGAGGGAAAGGGCTGGTTTCAGGATAATCAAGCAGATTATTAGAATTGACTCTTTTTCCATTTTAGGGCATTCTTTTCAGGAAATGGAAAAATAGCTACAGATTGAATTAATGACCAATTGCCAATGATTTAATCAACTATATCTATGTAATAACACTTGCAGAAAGTCCTAGACAATGGAGTTTGGATAAAAGGATGAAAAGAATGCATGAGGAAGATGACTCTATAAACTCCATGGAGAGCACCAGAATTCAGTGTTTAAGACATTTCTAGACTTTACACAATATCTTTCTTCATCTGTTTATTAAAGCCCTTTGAAATACCTTTTTTAAAAAATAATGATATTAATTGGACTGTGTTTCTGATTTCTGGGAGCCACTCTAGCAAACTTAAAAAATGACCCACGAGAATTTCTGTACCAAGTCAGATAGACGTTGTAGGTAACCAAGTACCCACAACTGGCAGCCTAGATGGTGGGAGCTGCCTTCAGGGGCTGAACCCTGGAACTGTGGGGTATGGACTAACTCTGGGCAGTTAGTGTCAGAAATCAGTCAATTTGAAGGGCCCCCCATTTATTGATGTTTGCCAGGATCTGAAGAATGTGTTGGTGTGGGAAAACATTCTGTATATGAGGTATCAGTTTCCTATGTGTAAGTAGGGAAAGGTTTTTTTTTTTTTTTTTTTTTTTTGGTTACATATGCTTCCTATAAAGGTAATACTGTTTGACCTGTTAGTTTATAAAACATTCATGTTAAAGAATCTAACCAGAGATTTTGCTTAACTACTTACTTTTGTCACTTTTAAAACATTCCAAAAATAAAAAATAAATATATAAATATATAAATAAAGCATTCCAAATTTTCAAACTTAGCCTTATGTATATTTCTATTATATTTTCCTGATCTATCATACATTATTATGACTGCTTATGTTTTTTAGCTTTGTTGCTGTTCAAATAATATAAAGTTCTCCAAATTAAACATACTGAAAATAACAATCATCTTCTTATAGCCATTTTGCTCTTCAAGTATCTATTAAAAATTGATTTTTAAATTCTAGAAGATTCATAGAATTTCTCCTTGTCGGGTTATCCCATCAGTTTCCCTATAGTGTGAAGGGGATATTTTGTTTTTATTTGTGTACACTATAGTGTGTATGAATCTATTTAATATGAGGCCTCCATCTTGTATTAGTTAACAGGTAACTTTTGGCATCATTTATTTAAATATTTACTTTTACCTTGGTTTCTTTTGTTGCTTGTATCTAATGTTACTCTTTATTAGTTTATTCCTTCTCCTTCTTTGGAATACACATTAAACTGTCTCTGATATTCACTTCTGATGTCTTCCAAGAAAGAAAAATTTCTTCTCCTGCTCCTTAGATTTTCATTGTGAAGTTTGTTATGCAAGTATGTTAACTTTCTAGTTTCAATTCCCATATTGGTTTTACTCATTATTTTAATTTGATTTTTATATTTTATTAGCAGGCTTTCTTTTTCTCTCATGTCTGATATTATCCCTCAGATATCATTTTAAATGCTCATTCTCAATCATAATCAAATATAGCTTATTCAGTTTGGGTTCTTCTTGAAATTCTTACATATCATAAATTTCTGGGGCTGTCATCTACCTTATTAAATAATGTATGTCTTGAAAAAGAAGGAAAAACCTAGAGGTCAGTTCATGTCCCATTAAGAATCACAGACAATTCTGGACAGGGAAAATGCATTTCAGTGGACAGTGACTACATGCTAGGTTCCACATTCACTATGTTTGCCACATCCTCCTGCAGCAACCTTGATCCTCAGTAAACATTTTTGTCATTCTTCACAAGTTTGTATATATCACACAGTCTTCTAGTCCTTGGAATTATGTGTGCTGAGATTGGTAAAAGAGTTTCCAGAACCAGTTGTCCTTTATGGGGCTATTAATTAAGTTCATCACCAACCACTCTCCAGGGCTGCTGTGTCAATTTCTGCACCATCCCTGAAAAACGTGTGTTGCCTTTGTTCTGGGAGTCAGTCTTACTGGAACAAGGGACAGGCAATGGGCAACACCAGTGTAAAATGATGAGAAAACAGTCACACTGAAAAGTGTATGCAAACACATCCTGTGGTCATTCATCAGGATTTTATTTAATTCAGAGCTACAACTTTCCCTAAATCATACTCAATCATCTTCTGTCTCCATAAAATTTTCTTCCAGATTCACTTGTTTCATCTCTCTTTTTCTGTCTTTCCTCTGTCTCACACATGTCAGGTTTTAGACTCCATGCCATTTTCTCTGGAAGACAAACTTCAGAGAAATGTATTCATTTTTACTTTATATGATGAGATTTAGGTGTAGAGCATTTAAATAATTTGTCGTGCATTACCCAACCAGTGTGCAGACAGAACATGTACTATTACGTCTAACTACGATTCCCATTTTCTATCCTTGAAATTTATATCATATAACAAGTAATACACAGGAATCATTTCTAAGAAAACCATTTGCTCAGTCAATAAAAAAATAATCTTATTTTACAAATGCTGAAGCCGGATGATCATTTCAAATTTGCCCAACAAATTCAAACACACAGGAGATATTTTCAGACCTCAAGGTTCATTTCCACTTGGTAAAATTGAGAAAGGCTTTTGAATAAGCATAAAGAAGATTGTGAGCCTCATTTACAAAGGCAGCTCATGCAGAAATTGCATAGATAAACCCCATAAGTGGACACTGAGTGTTTATGGTTTAGAGTCTTTCCAGTGATGTGCACAGAGCAAATGGAAATCACACATAGCCTTCCACCACTAACGGAATATTAGCTCTTCTTTCAAGTAAGCGACTTTCAGTGCAATTCCCTGAACAACAGCTCTTGAAACAATATAGAACTTTGAAATTTTTTACCATCGTATAGTTGCCTATTATGAGAATGGGTGGACTAGTGTCAAGTCCTAAAATGTAAACCAGTCAAATGGAAAAGACCACCTGGATTGCTGCTTCTCTCAGTTGGACATAATTGCCCAAGATATTGATTCATTTAGAGGGTTTTTCTGCTTGTTTCTTGGTTTCTTAAATTTCTGTATGCTTTAATTTTTGGATGAAATACTTATTTAAACACAAGATTATATTAGGTAAACCTTGGAACTTGAGTAATACTGAATCTTCTCTTCATAAGGCACTCTAGTAGGTGTTTGGATTCTAAAACAGAGACTTTCCATTGATCCACAGGTCAGTCACTCAACAAAGACTCAAGTCTATAGCTCTACCACTTCTTCATCCTAGACAGTGCACTAGGGAGAGCTTCCTGCTGAGTTATATCATCAATCAGATAGACAAGGTGGCCTGTTACAAGATAAAATTGATAGTTGAACTCAGGAGTCAAAGAAAAGACCACTAATCTTCTCATTGTCTTACTAAAGTGAAAATACATTCACAAAAAGGAGTGATAGAATGTGTCATATGGAATCACCTGTGTGCTAAATACTTTGCTAGTTATCTTACATTTGAAAATCAACTAAATTCATTCAAGTCTGTGATATGGTTACCAGAAATCAACTTCCTCCTCAAAATAGCTCCAATTTTTTTTTTTTCTGAAATGCCTGGTTGAAATTACCTTTCAGTGTGCAGGTACTTAGTATTTCTAATCCAGTCTATCAGCCCTGTTGCCATGACCCTGATTCTCCTGCTGATAGATGGCTCCAAAAATATTCTTTTGAGAGTAATTCTACTCCAGTGAAAAACTTCACTGTGATTGCTACATTTGCATTGGAAATGGGACATTATTTTTTCCATTTTCCCCATTGCCCTGAATTCCAGTATGGTATTAGACCTACTTCCCTAAAGATAACTGACTTCAGTCAATAACTCTTTATAAAAACTTTAGAACTCTCTCAAAGAGACTTCTATTCACATCTACTCTAGAGAGACAGATCTGCCTATAGTCACTTACTGATAATCTCATCCCTCACTCCAGAGACCTCTGTGTTTTAGCAATAGTAATCCAAACCTAACAAAAGCTCAGTCAGTAAAACCATGAAAGATTAAAATAAGAGGAAACTGCTATTTGTTTAGCATTTATCTAATATAGCAGGTTTGATTCCATAGAGAGGTATTTAATCTTTTTATACCTGTGAAAAACAGGTATTATACCCTCCGCCTTTTAAAAGAGGGAAACCAGTATCTCAGCAAAGTTAATAGCCTGCCCAAATTCATATAATTCTTAAAATGATATGCATTCAAGTCTGGCCAATTCCACATTCAATGCCTTGGAAGATATTACATTGATTTGCTTTAAATTATAGAGATCATGAGCTACTACAGAAGACAGAACCTTGTAAATATATTTTTTCGTGAGGCATTTATATGAAAATAATGCATTGTTCATGTGGTTATCTTCCTTTTATGACACATTGGTTTCTTTTCCCATTATCTGTGAAAGAATATGTCTAAAAGTACAATGGAAAGTTTAGAACTCTATTATAAGGCAGAACATTGTTATTATAAACTTTTAAGATTTAATCATCTTTGCATGAACAATATTTTTATTTATACAATGACATCAAATCCATATTATTAGGAGAAAATAATATAGATTTTCTGATCACTTCCTACGTATTAAGATGAGAATTATGAACTATGCAAACTCTAAAGCTGATTGTTTTGAAGTATTTTGTGTAGTGTACCCAAGGACTTCATGAGTTATAAAAACCTGGATAAAATGAAATGGTACCTGGATTTGCTTGAAGAATACTGCATACTCATCCATATTGTGAAAATATAGTAAGCTAATATTTATGAATATTAATTTTGTGTTATGCACCATTAAAATGAACTATTTTTATTATTACTAATAAAAGTATAATAATGATTCAAGTGTGGTCAGATCTATCAAATACCTATCATTTGTTGGATATATTTAATATATCAGGAGTTGTGTTCTGTCTCTGACATCTCAATGCTATTCTTTCGTTTAGTAACTCTAAGGGACTGGATACTGGAGTTTAAAGAGATTAATAAGTTATGCACTCAAAGCCACAGAGAGAAATTGTGAAGTAAAGAAAATATGATCTCTGGCCCATCCTCATTTGAAATTCACAATCACAGTACTAGAAGTTCTACAGACCTGCCCACCTCTGAAGTTCTCTCCCTTTGACAGATGGCCTCGGAGTTCCTCATGAGCTGAGAATCCAAGTAGCACTCATAATCCCTCACCTGCTCACAGCTTTGATGTTTCTGATTTAACCCTCACCTCACTCCATTGGTACCTCCAGGGGAACTTAGCAAAGCAGAACTGCATCTCCCATATTACAGGTGTCAAGTGCTTTCATTTACATCTCCAAATATTCACCTGGGGTTGCCCAGGGTCAGTGCAAGGGACAGAATAATGATGGTGTGCTACACTGAAATCACTTTCATCTGACCTCCTAGAAACCACCTGGTCTAATGGACAACTTATTTGGGACAACCTAGTCAAAAGCACTGTCCTATTTCAGAGCAATATGATATGTCTTATGTCAGATTGTAGCCTTAAATTGGATAAGAGCCAGGGGGAACTCAGGGGACTGAAATATAACCTCTTCTTTGAAGTGGGAACTTTCCATGTTGTAGAAATGAAGGAATGCTTCTGGGTAACTCAGCAAAGAGGCAGACCTGGCAATTAATGATTCAATCTCTCACGCCTACTATCTTATGTTCTATATTTATATTTTACATATTAAAAATCAAGAATTCAACAAGAATATAAGAAACATATGCATATGTTCCATCATTTTAAGTCTCTCCCATTCCCTGTCTATAGTTATAATTCCTACTCCAGAGAGAGCACTGCTATTGATTTAGGTGTGTCTTGTTAATTTACCTCATGGACCTATGTCAGTGGGCTAGAGTGATTTGCAATTTATTGTGTTTAAATTGTATCATGTAGAATATTGTGTTGCATACCATGATATAGCCACTTAAAATAGTGTGTTATCAGCTTGTGTTACTGTATATTTGTATCCATTTTAACCATTCTGTGTTATCAAATTGTATTGCAGTGGCAAGTAGAAACGCCAAAGCTACATCCAGGATTTGGAGGCAGATTTATTTACATTGACGAGCACTGATTGGGATCACTCCCAAAATATTACACCCAGTCTCTGTTGATCTAGAGCTTATATTGGATAAGTAAGCAGAAAGAACGGAAGCAGAATGACTGGTTAATTGGAAACTTGTTTATAAACTGTGCATCACAATGACCAGCTATCTATCACAGTGACCAGCTGTTTCTAAGAGACAGGAGCGACCAGATCTGGAACAAGAACAATTACCTGGGCAGCTTGCAAACTGAGGTACACTGGTGGCAGGGTGGCATTTTTTGTTAAATTTCCACTCTCTTTTAGTTTCCTTGGGAAATCTTTGCTGTGCATATTACATGTGATCTCAGACAAAGCCCAACTAGAAGCAGTAACAATAGTGTTGCCAGTGACCCTAGGATCGGCTCCAATCAAACTCCCCAAGATTGTCTTATTACTGTAGTGGCAGGGACTTTGTCTTATTGTCTTATAGTTTTTCCCTAAATTGTTTTTAGGAAGAGATGTAATTTGGTTCTGTCTATTGTATAAGGTTACTTGGGAAAAGCAGTAAGTAAGTTAATAGGATCTAGAGGAGTGCACAATATGCCTTGGACACTCATCAAACCTTGGTCAAGCATTTGATTCTATTCTCAGAGCAACCATACATACAGTTTAAGGCAGAAATAAAGCTAGCAGGGCATGTGGAAACAAGAACTTGGATAAGCAGCATGAAAAGCCACAAAAACTGATGGGAATCGGTATAGGGTAATCCTGTGAGTGATGTCCTCAGGTTCCATGTGTGAATCTGTCAATGTCTAGAGTGACCAGATCAGTGGGCTTTGAGTGCATTGTCTCTTCAAAGTGAGCCATATGGTTCAGGTAAAAATTTCAACAGGTCTAAGGCTAAATTTCTGAAACTTGTGGAGGTAATATGCATATATATGCTATAGATAGATAGATAGATAGATAGATAGATAGATAGATAGATATCGATAGATATGTTGTTTCTCAACTTTTCTAGAACTTCATGGCTTGTATGCTGTATGTAGCTTTTACTTCTAAAAATATAGGCTCATTTTCATTTCCTTGTGATCAAGGGTAGGCCATATCTAGGGATGATTTTTTACAGCAGGACCCTGCAGACTTTTGCTGCCCTCTCAGTTCTGATAGGGTACAGCTCAGACCAGCATGTAAACACCAACTGATATCTGTGAGTGGAGGTCAGGGTCAGTGACACAGATGTTGAAGCTGAGCTGGCTGCAAACGGTAGAGATGCCAGTGGCTGTGGCTTGAGTTTGCAGAACGAAGAGTGAGGGCAGGTATGGCTCTGATCTTCTGGGAATACTGGGTAAAATCTTTCTGGCTGTAGTTGATGGTTCAGTCAGTTGGATATGTGGAAGGGGCTTAGACCTTTGGACCAGATTATTTTATGCATTTGTGTACGTTTCCAAATGGCAACAGGAAGCAATTTGCTCTGAAGATCATCCTTGCAGAAATCAAGGTTTCCACAGCAGATATAGCCTGTTGGACTTCATTCCTAGCCGAGTCACTTCCATCTGTAAACAGGGTATACTGGTCATTTGTCAGAGTGTCCACTTTAAGATCAGTACAGCATGTAGAAGCTGAATAATTAGGTTTCAATCTAAGGAGCAACCAAATCCAAGTATTTGCACAAGTAGGCCACTGGAAAATACCAGGACTGACAACCTGAGTAAGCATCATTGATTTGTGAACTCAGAGAAAGAATCCAGCACTCAGTCCAGGTCAGTTAACCTTTGAGTCCAGAACTGAGATATTTGCAAAGAGGGGCTACAACCAAATGCAGAAGAATGCAACCTGGAAGTCCAGGAAAGTGTGCTAGCAGACAGTGGATGGTAGAAGACTGTGGCAACATATACTCAGGACAATTGCAGTGGTATTGGCAGGTTGGAGATCTTGAATTGATTGATGTTGGTAGGGCTGCCTTGGATCAGAGCTCTATCACCAAATGGGAATGATTGACAGCAAGTCTCAGGGGTGAGTTCTTTGTCCATTTTCTGAAAACAAGTCCCTCAAAAATTTTGGGGTATGATTATCAGACATTTCAGATTGATGTTGGTACTTTTCTTCTTCCCAGGGTGCAGTCAGAGTCAATATCAAGTCCAGGATAGTGGACTCAAATGTGAGATAGGCTGGTCACATCCCAGGAGAAATATAGGGCACTCAAGTATGTACAGGAATTCATGCTCAATAAAGTGCCCATCAATCTCACAGGATCTGCTCTGGCAGAATTTCTTTTAAATAGTGGCTCCATTGGGTAATTTCAGTAACTTTAGACATGTTTTTTGCTTCTTGCCTCCCTCTTTAAGGTCTGTCAGAAGAGCATTGCAATAGTGATCTAAGGCTTTGTGGCCCTTTGGAGCACTATAGTACCAGTTGGAATGCACTCTGGGAAAAACTATATTCACCCAAGTACCAGGATCAACTGTAGTGGCAGGGACTTTTGACTTTATTCAGGCTCAGGCCCATCTAAAATAGAGCAGTACTCCTTAGTATTAAACAGAGTTAGGAGGAATTTCTGACAGTAGAGCAGGAGGCTGTGGTAGAGGAGACAGAACTGGCAGTGGTGGCACTGTGGCTGGTTGAACAGTTTTGGATTGATGAATTTAAGGAGGCAGGTCAGACTTGGGGTTCTTGAACAGGAAGGATAAAGCCTTCCTGGCTTGCACTGAACCTGAGAGTCTCTCAGACAGACTTGTGGGTTTGTTTTGATGACTAGGATAGCTTTCTTATCATGCAGAACACAGATGATTTGGTTCCAAGGTAGGAGAGTTTTTAACCCCTTATAGCAAAGAGTCCAAACCAGCTAGCCTTTTATATAAATTGAAGAGGCTATGGAAGCAACTTGCAAGCAAAGAATTCATTTTTTTCTGCATTGTTGACTGTTGGGAGCCGCAGCCCCGAGCCCGGTCGCCTCACTTGGCGGACGTGAGGCCTGTAGTAAAGAGTAAAGCCTGAGGTAGATTACCCCTCCCATCGAGCACGTTAGTTTCCTGCTTACTGCGTAAGCAACCCGCTCAACAATATAGTCTGCCTGGCAACTGATGATGTTAGCCAATCAGCTTGCCTTGCTCACTTTAATATGATTGGACACTGTATCCGTATATATACTGGTGCCACCCCTGGGGGGGAAGAAGAAGCCCGGAAGTAGAAGCCCAGAAGGAGCCACGGGGAGCGGACCAAAGGAGGCTTCGGCTGGGAGCGATCCCAGGGCAGGCTGTACGGAGAAGAAAAATAAAAGAAAAGGTTGTCCACTGCCAGACTTTGTCGTGTGTCCTTCCTGCCGGCTGGGAGCGACATCGACATTTGGAGGCCCGCACGGGGACTGATCACCCCCGAGACGTGACAGCGGACAACGCTCCAGTACAGAGCTGCGAGACAGGTGAGTTGGGGATAAGCCTGGGCTCTGGGTGGTGCGCACCTACAGGGCTTTTAGACTCCCCTCAGGCTCACGCGTAAGTGGCGGATTCCTTGGGCCTCACGCGGTGAGTAACATATTAAAAAATGGGAAACATGCTAGGTAGTAACATTAAGAGTGAGGGTGGTTGTGGAGAAAGCTCTCAAGAGCTTACAAAAGTACGCAGGGTATTTGAGCAGGCCCAGTCAGGGAGCTCCCGAGAGGGGCCCGTCAAGGGGAACAAAGATGCTAAGGAGAAGGACGGGGCTCTAGCCTCGGAGTCCTCTGACTCCGAGGACGAGGGAAAGTTGAATGGCAAGGAGGCCAAAGAGACCAGCTGTCAGGAGCCTAAGTCGCTCCATAAGGAGTCGCAGGGTTCTTTCCCAGCGTTGCGCCGTAAATTGCGCTCCGCTCAACTTGGTCTGCGGAGGAGTAGGGAGCTCCTGAGCGCTCCCCGGCGCGAGAGGGAGGCAAAGCCTTCCGCCCCACCTTGGGGGCTGTTCCCGGAAGCGATCCCTCGCCACGAGGCGGCCGCCTGGGAGCTCCCTTCCCCTTCGCCAGAACAGGAAGTGATGCACGGGCCCCCATTTTCCGCCCAATCACGGCCGCCGTCTTATGCTCCGCCACCGGCGGGTCGGTATTTTTACAGGCGGCTTTGGCAGGGGGGACGTTTGTCTCATGAGGTACATCCACCACCTGGGATAGATAGTGGCCCCTACAGGATATTTCCTGTACAAGTAGCTATGGGCCAGGGACGTAATGCATGGGAGCCTTTTGAGATAAAGCAGATTAGAGAACTTAAAAATGCAGTTACAACCTTTGGGCCGACTGCGCCTTACACCATTGCCATGCTGGAGAACCTGTCTTCTGGGCCCCTCACCCCCGCGGACTGGATTCAGCTGGCAAAGGCGTGTCTGCCCTCGGGTAGTTACCTGGATTGGCGAGCCTGGTACGCAGAGTTCTCTGCAGAGCAGGCTGAGAGAAACGCCAATCGGGGAAACCGGGGGTGGAACAAGGAAATGCTTATGGGAGAAGGTCGGCACGCTGATGATCAGACTCAGTTCCCCGGCGCTGTCTATGAACAAATCAATGCCATAGGGCTCCGCGCCTGGAAGCAGGTAAGTGGTGCTGGAACAGCCTCCTTGTGTCTTTCAAAAATAATTCAGGGTACCACAGAGCCATTTGTTGACTTTGTGGCCCGAATGCAAGATGCTGCCGATAAGATATTTTCTGATCCGGGAGTGGCTCGACCGCTGGTAAGGCAGCTGATTTTCAAGCAATGTACAAAGGAGTGCAAGGCAGCGATAGCTCCTCATAAGAACAAGGACCTCAACGCCTGGATTAGGATATGCAGAGAGATAGGGGGGCCGCTCTCCAACTCGGGAGTGGCTGCTCTCCTGGCCGCGGCTGTACAGCAGAGGGGACCTCGCGGGTTAGAAGGGGAATGTAAGGCTAAAGGGTGTTTTGCCTGCGGGGAGCCAGGACACATTAAACGTCATTGCCCAAACAATACAGATGCTAGGCCTCGCCCTAGGAATGAAGAACCATATGTTTGTGGGCGATGCAAGAGGGGATCACACAAAGCTGAGGAGTGTAGGTCGGTCTTTGATGCTCAGGGCAACCGTATTTGTGGACGAGATGTTAGAGGGCCAAAAAACGGCCAGAGGGGGCCCCCTTCACAGGCGGGCCCCCGCCCCAGAGACAGGACAGCTCAGGATGGCAGCCTTCAACAAGGGCCACCCCTGGGTCAGCAGGTGTGGACCTCAGTGTCGCCTCCAGACTTATATTAGTGCCTGATATGGGTGTTCAAGTGGCTGAAACCACCTTTAAGGGACCATTACCCGAAAATTCCGTGGGTCTGGTGATCGGGAGATCCTCCACGGCCCTTCGGGGTCTCACAGTAGTCCCGGGGGTCATAGACTCAGACTACACAGGACATATTAAAATTATGGTTCAATCTCTTGTGGGTACTATGGTAATCAATAAAGGAGACAAGATAGCGCAGCTCTTGCTGCTCCCCAGTCTCCACAAGAGATTTCCCTCAAAGCAAAAAATTAGAGAAAGTCAAGGTTTCGGTTCCTCAGGGGAAGTCTTCGAGGGACTCCATATAATACTTGATAAAAGGCCCATGCTCTCACTTAAGGTCAACGGCAAGAGTATAACAGGGCTCCTAGACACAGGAGCTGACCGTTCCATTATCTCTAGAAAGGATTGGCCCTCCAACTGGCCCACCAACACTGCAGATAACATGCTGCAGGGCCTGGGGATGGTGTCAGCTCCTCAGGTTAGTGCTTCAACCCTGCTCTGGTGCGATGAGGAGGGTCATCAGGGCCATTTCCAACCATTTGTGTTGCAGTTGCCAGTGTCTCTATGGGGAAGGGACATCCTCACTCAGATGGATGTCATGCTTACGTCAAACTGCTCCCCCCAGGCTAAGGATATACTCAGGAACCAGGGATATACCCCCGGCAAAGGCTTGGGCAATGCCCTACAGGGTCGGACATCCCCAATACCAGTAGAGAACAAAAAAGGTAGGCAAGGGCTGGGTTTTTCTTAGGGGCCGCTGAAGAAGCTCTCCTACCCACTTCGATCAAAATCACCTGGAGGTCAAATGATCCGGTTTGGGTACCTCAGTGGCCCCTGCCTAAGGAGAAGCTATTAGCCTTGTCAAAAATAGTCAGTACACAACTTAGATTAGGACACATTAAGCCGTCAACCTCCCCATGGAACACCCCCATTTTTATAATTAAGAAAAAGTCTGGCAAGTGGAGGCTGCTCCATGATCTAAGGGCGGTCAACGCGCAGATGCAGTCCCTGGGGGCGGTCCAGAGGGGGCTGCCAGCTCTCTCAGCCATCCCTCAGTCCTGGCCAGTTTATGTTATAGATCTTAGAGACTGTTTCTTCTCAATCCCCCTGCATCCAGAGGACACTCATAGGTTCGCCTTTACTTTACCCACCATTAACCAAGAAAGCCCTGATCTCAGATACGAGTGGATAACGCTGCCCCAAGGTATGGCCAACAGTCCCACTATGTGTCAGATTTACCTTGATTCCCTACTGGCCCCCCTATGAAAATCCTTTCCCAAGATAAGATGTGTGCATTACATGGACGACCTTTTGCTCAGCGGCAGGGACCCAGACATGCTAAATAATATGCTCGGCCAGTTGGTCGAGGCCCTGAGACAAGCTAATCTGCATGTTGCCCCCGACAAGATTCAGGGAGGAGAAATGGTGACCTACTTAGGCGCAAAAATCTCCCCTATGCTAGTCTCTCCACAGAAGGTCACCATTAGGACGGATGGCGTTAGGACCCTAAATGACATGCAAAAACTATTGGGAGACATTAATTGGATTAGGCCATATTTACATATACCAAATTCAGATCTCAAACCCCTGTTCGACCTTCTGAAGGGAGACCCAGATATAGCCTCCCACAGGAGGCTCACTCCTGAGGCAAGAGCTGCCTTACAGAGAGTGGAAAAAGCCTTAGGTGGGGCTACCTTACACAGAATTGAACCAGGGCGACCCTTTGATGTCTGTTTGCTACAGACTAGTCTACAGCCCACAGCGGTGATTTGGCAGAAAGGACCATTACTGTGGATACACCCTAAGGTCTCACCTGCAAAAGTCATAGAGCATTACCCGGAGACAGTCGCTTCATTGGCCCTTGAAGCGCATGATAGAGCTGTCCAACATTTTGGCTCAGGACCACAAGCCATCCGAGTACCCTATATCGCCAGCCAGATCAAGACCCTGGCTACCCTGCATAGATACATGGGCCATTCTGAAATGTGTTTTCCATGGGGATATAAACAATCAATACCCTAAAGACCCTATCTTGTCATTTGTCACTCAGCACCCTATAATTTTTCCAAAGGTTACTGCCTCTGAGCCATTAGTCCCAGCAACTACAATATACACAGATGGCTCCAAGACGGGGATAGGCGCCTATGTGATCCTAGGCAAGCCCCCGGTTACCATACAATTTGAACCTGATCAGCCTCAGGTGGTAGAACTGCAGATCGTTAAAATGATTCTTGAACGGTTCTCAGAAGCCATTAATATTGTCTCCGATTCTAGGTATGTGGTCAATGCTATGCAAGTGCTTGAGACTGCCGGTTTAATTAGATCCACTTCCACAGTGGCTGGGCTGTTCCTGTCTATCCAGACATTGCTTCAGAACAGACACCATAAGGTCTTCACCACCCACATAAGAGCACATACATCCCTGCCAGGGCCTATGGCACAGGGGAATGCGGCTGCTGATACTGCCACTCGCCCGTTATGGATTTTTACCTTACTAACACCAATCGAGCGAGCCCGTGCCTTCCATGATAAGTTTCATGTCAATGCCAGGACACTAGCAAACCATTTCCATGTTTCCAGAGCAGATGCACGAGATATCGTGCGACTATGTGACTCCTGTGCCACATACAAACCTGCCATACCGATGGGAGTAAACCCTCGAGGTTTGATCCCTGGTGATGTTTGGCAGATGGACATCACACATATACAGGAGTTTGGGACTCTTAAATATGTTCATGTTTCCACAGACACCTGTTCTCACGTCATATTTGCAACAGCAGAAACAGGTGAAAAAGTGTCTAATGTGATCAATCATTGCCTGGCGGCTTGGGCCGCATGGGGCAAACCAAAAATATTAAAGACTGATAATGAACCAGCCTATATAGGCAAAGCCTTCAATGAGTTCTGCAAAATGATGGAGGTTCAATTAAAACATGGTATCCCATACAATCCCCAAGGTCAAGGAATCATTGAGAGGGCTCATAGAAGCCTCAAAGAAATTTTACAAAAACAAAAAGGGGGAGTAGGCCAAGGCCTGGCCCCAAAGGCACGATTATCCATGGCACTATTCACACACAATTTTTTAAATTTAAATAATGATAATTGCTCCCCAGCCGTGGAGCACTGCAACCCTTCCCCCAACCATAAAGGGTGGGTGAAGTGGAAAGATGTCCTGACAGGACAATGGATGGGCCCGGATCCGGTAATCAGCTGGAACCGAGGCGCGGTTTGTGTTTTCCCACAGGAATCGGGACGAGAACCACTGTGGGTACCGGAGAGACTGACACGGGCGACAAAGCCCTCGACTGAAGATCAGACCTGCCCTACCGGAGATCCATCACAGACCAACCAACAAGATGAATAGAAATAGCGGTAGCCCGAAATGGACAAGAAGATCCTCAGGCATATGCATGGCTCGCTCGCCTAGCCTACGACCGAGTCTAGGGACGGTGAGCTTCCCACACTCCTCCTCTAAAAAATTATGACATAGCTGGGTAGGAGAGTCAATGACGGGTAAGAGCGTACTCCCCCGGTGCGACTCAACCTAAGCCAGGCCCTACCCCATCCTGCACGTAAGCCGCTGGACTGTTAGATGCTGCCCAGGTCTAAATTTCTCTCCGAGGGGATTTCTTTACGGAGAGGAAATGAGTGCAAGCTTGTGTGCATCCAGGTTCCGTCCAGTTTGTGCCTGGCCCTAGAAAAAGGACGAGGGCCTCAGGGCCTTGGCAGACCATGGGACGGCCGACCAGGGTCTAAGCCAAGGACCTACGGTGGGCCTACGCATAGGGCATAAGCCTCTGCACCTAGTCCAGAAAGGGCTACGATGCGCACATTCATAAAAAATAAAAAAGGGGGAGATGTTGGGAGCCGCAGCCCCGAGCCCGGTCGCCTCACTTGGCGGACGTGAGGCCTGTAGTAAAGAGTAAAGCCTGAGGTAGATTACCCCTCCCATCGAGCACGTTAGTTTCCTGCTTACTGCGTAAGCAACCCGCTCAACAATATAGTCTGCCTGGCAACTGATGATGTTAGCCAATCAGCTTGCCTTGCTCACTTTAACATGATTGGACACTGTATCCGTATATATACTGGTGCCACCCCTGGGGGGGAAGAAGAAGCCCGGAAGTAGAAGCCCAGAAGGAGCCACGGGGAGTGGACCAAAGGAGGCTTCGGCTGGGAGCGATCCCAGGGCAGGCTGTACGGAGAAGAAAAATAAAAGAAAAGGTTGTCCACTGCCAGACTTTGTCGTGTGTCCTTCCTGCCGGCCGGGAGCGACATCGACAGTTGACAGCATGGAAATTTTGCCATGGCAATTAATAGTCTATTAAGTTGATGTGTTCCTGGAAACCTATTTGTGCTTTTTGTGACATTTGATAGCATTGGGGGTCTTACTAATGTGTTCGGGTTAATTGCCAGGCCTAGAGGTGATTCCTGAGTTCATACTTCTGGGAGCAAAATTTTCAGAACTTCAGGATTTCAGCCATCTGTTTCAGGCTGATGCAAGGGTCACCTTTGTCTCATGGAACAGTCAAAGTTGAAAGTGAAGGGTTAAATGAGAGGGAGGCTGACTGGCTTGGTGCAGAGATGTCTTCGCAGGCTACATGTTTGTGACTGGCAGAAGAGCTGAAAGGAAAGGGTTTCAGTTGCCCCCATGATGATACTCTTTTGACAGAGGAAAAGTTTGGTTCCGTTTTCCATTACGAGGAAAGTCACAGGGTTTTTACCAACTTTTGCAATGACCATGGACTCTCTAAGGCCCCAGTTGATAGAACTCAGTATGTCCCATCTATTCAGGCCTGACAGGGAACAACTATTTTTCAGGGCTGACAGTCCAATTTTTTTCTCAATCAAAATGTGAAACTCAGAAGGAACTGTTAACAGTCATCCTAGATAGGCATTAGATGACACCATCTGACCAGGATGGATGTGGAAGCAGGAGACTGGAGGAAGAGTCTCTGTAGCTGAATGCTGGCAGTGGCAAACTGGAACAGGTTCACTTTGGTAGACAAACTGAGAGTGAGGAATAAAGCTATAGGTGTTGACAGCAACTGCAGTAGGCAGTGAGGGTGCCAAGGCAGAATTCTCAGTCAGAATGGGTCTTTGTCTTTTTTTCTTAAGGTGCAGGGAATGAATTAGTTTCATTTTTAACTTTGGAAATTCCCCTTTTCCTAAGTCAGTGACCACAGGCTTTAACAATCAGTTCTCATTCTATCTCCCTACAGTGTATGCTGTAAAACCTTGAATGATGGCACAACAGACAAAGAGTGGGTGCCCTTCAGAGAGACTATGTAGATGCCTGCATGGTCATGCCCCTTGAGGGAACTTAGGCATGATTTAGCTAAGAACGGCATGAGGACTCCGTTATGTGATCACTGCAGGACACCATTTGAGGGCCTAATCAGTCACTGTGATCAGTGCTTCCCATTCTTGATGAACAAACTAAGTAGTCTATTGCTTAGGTTGTCCATTCCATTCACATGTTCAGTAGGCACCTATTATATATATTTCCAACCTTCCCCTTTCCTTGAGTGTGGCCATAACTAATAAGAGGTGATCAAGCTCTTCTTCTGCTCAAACTGAGCAGGTTAAATTGAAGTTTCCCCAGGATCTTACTGGAATCAGGCCTGCAGGCAGACAGAGAGATTGCATCCTACTCTTTCTGAGGTCTGATGTGAGACACTGGAGCAAGGAACCAGGAATCTTTCTCTAAACCTCTGAGGACACTCAAGAAATCTCAAGTACATGCCTTTCTGTTGGGACCTGGAGGTGTCCTTGCTCCATCTGTGAAAGCCATGACCACTGACCTACCACCACAGTATGATCAGTCTTCCCAACCAATGCACCACATCCAGTGTCAAACAGAAACACCAAAGCAACACCCAGGATTTGGATGGGCACTGATTGGGATCACTCCCAGAATATTAGGACCTTGTCTCTGGTGGTCCAGGACTTATACTGAATAAGGAAGCACAGAAGCCGAATGGCTTGTGAATTCAGAATTGGTTTACACAGTGTGCATCATAGTGACCAGCTATGTAACAAAGTGACCAGTTGTTTCCAAGAGACAGGAGCAACCATATCCGGAACAGGAGCTATTACCTGGGAAACTAAAAATCTGAAGTATACTGACAGAGTGGTCTTTTTCTGTCACAGTATAGGTTTATTAAGCCATGTACTGACTGTTGGAAGCTGTTCTCGTTTCCTTGTTTTGTTTTCTTTCTTATCTCCTCCTACTTCTTCTTTCTTTCTCTCTGTTACTCATGTATTTATATATCTGTGTGTATCATTTTGTTTTGCTGCTTTCTGTAATTTACAAAAGCAGTAATTTAGTATGCAATCTTTGATTTCTTGCTTCTATTTCTAAATTAGACAAATGCAAGTCTGCATTTTGGTTTCTTTTACTACTTTATAACATTCCATTGCATAATTATACAAAATTACTTATTCCTTCTATTTTGATAGTTATTCAAGCACTTTCACTTTTTATTATTATGAATCATAGTTCAGCAAACACACACACACACACACACATCCTAGTGAGCATTAACTTTCTCTAAGGGGGAACTGATATGATGCATGGAATATTTTTGTTAAATTTTGGATATTAAATTAAAACACTGTTTACATTTTTGTATATAATGTCCATATTATATATATATATATATATATATATATATATATATATATAAAGTTAAAAATAAAGTTATTTATTAAAATTTCATCTTTGCAAATTCTTAAATTTTGTGCATGTAAGCATATGAAAATACTTCTGATTATAATTGTAATATCCAGTCTATCCACCTATTATATATATTTACATATAAATAATGCCTTATATACAGTGCACTTGTTTATCATTCATGTTCCTGTTTAGTGTATATATTTTTGGTGCCTATACATGTATTTTGTTCAGATATATTCTTACAATAGTTGCCATATTTTATGTACAGATCTACCTCTAACTTTTTAAATGCTCTCTAAATTCATAAAATATCTTAATTTTCTTATAAATGTGATGGAGAAAATGTCATATTTTAATATTATTATAATCTCCTTGCTATATTCCTACAAAATCTTTCTATCACTTTTGCTTGAAATTTTAGTTCAGGTTATTTATTCTTCTGAACAGACATGCATACATTCTTTTACCAGTTTTAAAAAGCTTTACCATTCTTCAACCATCAGTATTTCTTGCATTTTATGTCTTATATTTTCATGCACTTATATTCCCAGCGCAGCACTTGGCTTTCATTAGGAATAGCATCGGGTTTTAAAATTTCTTTGTAAGTCCTCTTCAATTTTGAATATTTGAAAATAGCTTTATTTTTACCTGAGCAACTGTTGAGCGTCCCTTGTAAAGATAATTTGCATTTTCTCTGGGGTGATATTGTGACATCACATATCACAGTATATCCCAGCAGTAACTAATCAGAATAAATTGCGTCACATCAGAGCTGCCTGCTGCTGACCCAAAGCAGCTTTCTTAGGTCTAGTATTCTGGGACAATCCAAGGTGTCCTGAAGAAGGAACAGGGAGGTCAGTAAGGAAACTGCTGAGGACAATTTCATACTCAGGATAGAGCAGTTTGCCAAATAATACCTCTCAACAAGTACCTTCTTACCAGAGGAACATTGCACACGCATCTTTTATTCATCTAGTTTTTTCCCACTGGCAAGAAAAATATTTGCATCCTTAATGATCTTTACATCCAGGATATTCTTTGGTTTTACAATGATGTGTCTACATGACAGATATTATTTATTTATGTATTCATTTATGCATTTATTTATTTATTTTGCTCAGTGTTCAAAACATATTTTTCATCTGTGGATTCATGACTTTGAATTCTAAAGCCTACTGAGTCACTACTATTTTGAATATTTCTGCTATTTTATCCTTTTGGAGCTCTTATCGGGTTTGTATTGGTTCCTTTGAACAAAAACTCTATGTCCTTAATCTCTCTGTCATTGTTGTTGTTTTTATCATTCATAATGTTTTCTAGTCAAATTCTGACCACCACTGCCCATCACTCTATTTAGCTCTTTCTGTCCAGGCATTATTCTATCCTATACATGAGTGATTTTACTATGTTCACTATTAAAATTTTCAATTAGATCTTCTGTACCTATTTTTATTTCTCATTTGCATTTATACATATGCTTCTTATCATTTCAGAATGCCTTAAGTATTTATTTCAGTATTCTTTTGAAATTTTCCATCACTTTCAATTATCTTCTTAATTATGTACACAGCAGTTCATTCTTCCATGTGAAAATTCTAATTAGCACAGAAAATCAGGTATCAAAGTTTTAAAAAGCTAAAACGCAAAAAATAAACATTCATATGTCAATATTCATTTGAAAACTAGGAAAAGACAGCTGTCGTTTTCCTTTAGGGATGAAACGTACAGGTTATATTTCTAATGACCCATCTAGGTAGCAGTGATGTATCCGTTTTTCAAATGTGAGGGAAAAATCACAAAGCCATCACTATATCTCTCCTGCTTCCTAGAACAGCAGCAGTAACCTTTTGTATTCTAACTCTTGTACTCCTTTCCCAGTGTCTATTCTTTATACAGACAAAAATCAATTAAATTCAGCCCAAATCCACTCCTTTCCAAACCACTGGCTTTTTTTTAAATCAGTACTCATAAAAATCAAATATAATTCAAGGCTCTTATTTGTGCTTGGTGGTATTGAAATTTGAATGTGGAAATAAATCACCTGTTCATGATGTTGTGACAAAGCTCTGCCTCTGCTTGTATGGGGTGAATCTGAATTTCTGCCTTCCTTGAAGCTCCAGGATACTAATGCTGCCAGGCACACTGCGGTGTATGTTTTTGCATCACCTGGCCTCAGCCTTACTCTTTTACCTCACTGTACAGATTTATCTCTTGTTTATTTCAATCCGTCAACTTTAGTCTCCCTGCTGACTTAAAGAAGATTACACTTATTATAGCTTTTGTGTAAAATTGGGACTAATTTCTAGTGTTGACTCTCATTTTTTCAGCATCTTGCTATGACATTGCTTCTGCAAAAATTCTTTAGATAAACTACTCCAAGTTATCTACCCTATCATCTTTTTCTGTATCCTGCTTTTTGTTTGTAGCATGTATTATTGTTGCTGGTTTTTGTTTGTCTTTT